>NW_027362789.1:13085000-14285000 GCF_046119375.1 Phyllobates terribilis | reverse complement strand
TCTAGGTGATGTTACATTTGCACATAGGACCCCTTGTTCGAAAGGAGCTCCTGAACTCTCTCGTCCATTGAATTTGTCAGGTTTTGGATGGTTTCTGCTTCAATTGTTTTGCATGAGGACAGAATACCCTCCCAGAGCTGTTGCTTAGATGTGAACTGCCTCCCGCCATCATAGACACTCCTTTTGATGATGCTCCAGAGGTTCTCAATGGGGTTGAGGTCAGGGGAGCATGGGTGCCACACCATAAGTTTGTCCCCTTTTATGCCCATAGCAGCCAGAGATGCAGATGTGTTATGTGCAGCATGAGACGGGGCATTATCATGCATGAAAATGATCTTGCTGCGGAATGCACGGTTCTTCTTCTTGAACCATGGAAGGAAGTGCTGTTTGAGAAACTCAACATACATTATGGAGTTCATCTTTACCCCTTCAGGGATCCTAAAAGGGCCGACAATCTCTCTCCCCATGATTCCAGCCCAAAACATTACTCCACCTCCTCCTTGTTAGCGCCGTAGCCGTGTTTGCATGGGGTGTCCATCAACCAGCCATCCTCCACTCCATCCATCTGGACCATCGAGATCATTTCATGCATGATAATGCCCCGTCTCATGCTGCACATAACACATCTGCATCTCTGGCTGCTATGGGCATAAAAGAGGACAAACTTATGGTGTGGCACCCATGCTCCCCTGACCTCTACCCCATTCAGAACCTCTGGAGCATCATCAAAAGGAGTGTCTATGATGGCGGGAGGCAGTTCACATCTAAGCAACAGCTCTGGGAGGGTATTCTGTCCTCATGCAAAACAATTGAAGCAGAAACCATCCAAAACCTGACAAATTCAATGGACGAGAGAGTTCAGAAGCTCCTTTCGAACAAGGGGTCCTATGTGCAAATGTAACATAACCTAGAATAAAGTTTTGAGTTGAAAACTGTTTGATTTCAGTTTGTAATAACCTGCTAATGCTTATAATTTCACAAATGACCATTTTTTTGTTCTTTATTAAAATGAAAAGGTTGAAAACTCTGCTGTGCATAATAATTTGGAACATGCATTTTGAGTGCAGTTTGAGTTTTTTATTTTTTAAAAATATACTGTTATCATAGGCAGTTTGTGCAAAAACCTTTCAATTGTACTCTAATAGTTATTTGACTGGAAAATTACAATGACTGCAATTCATATAGGTAATTTGGGAAAATCTGAGAAAATATTTGAATAATAATTTGGAACACAGTGTATATATTTGAGTAACTAACTCAAAAACGAGGAATAAAGTGCAGATTTTTGGGGGGCACATGATATAATATATACAGTTGAAATCAGAAGTTTCCATACACTATATAAAAAGACAGATCTGCATGTTTTTCTCAATATCTGACATGAAATCAGAATAAACCTTTCCCATTTTAGGTCAATTAGGATTATCATAATTTTTTATATTTGCCAAATGCCAGAATAATGAGAGAGAGAGAGAATGTTTTTAAGGCATTTTTATTACTTACTGCAAAGTCAAAAGTTTACATACATTTCAATAGTATTTGGTATCATTGCCCTTAAACTGTATGGCTTGGGTCAAACGTTTGGTATATCCTTCCACTGTTAAGGGAGGGCAATAACCCTTCACGGTTGACCAAGTGAGTGTCAAGTTATTATTTTGATTGCAATCCACAGAAAACCAAACGGAGGCAATGCTCTGTATGGGAGGATTCGAAGAATCTCTGATCCTGTTTATTTTGCTTAGCATTTTATATTGTTTATTAATGTCCAATCATCTACTGCCGTACTACAGGCTTGAGCCAATGTTATTGCAATTATTACGGAAACACATATACGGTCATATTATCGTTTGTTCGAAGCACGCTGGAAATTTACAAGGTCAATTTACAAGGTCAATCCTGGCCTAGACTAGTTAGATAACAGGAGCAGGGTCTCTGACAAAATGTTCTTGTGTGAAAAGGTTAGTATGGGAAAGTTGCATGGGAAGAGAAAGAAAGAAGTATGTTATGCAAGGAGTGATAATAACATGATTTTAAAGCAAGCAGACAAAATGGAGTTGCTCTAGCATTGAGTATCAATATGTCCTTCACACTTGGGTAGCATGAATATTAATATGTCCTTTACATTCCCCCCATAAAAATTGTTATTATCAACGATAGAGGTGCTTTTCCAGGGTCATGTTTTGAGCCTGAGGGACATTGGTCTTCACCCAATTAGTGCCCTTGTTACCAATTGAGTCTGTCGCAGCATGTCCATCCCCCCTTGTTTGTTGACATAATCATAAAGCTCAGATCTTCAGACGTGAGGTTGGTTGGGGCAAGCGGGTAAAGGTCATCATTCCCTTGTTGTCCAGGTCTTCAATGCTGGTTACATCTGGGAGGTCCGTGTATAGTAACACTGGATGTTGGTTGACAGCGTCCTCCTTGCTCTCTGATGACTGGCAGGTTTTCCTCATGCAAAATGGGATACAATAAAAGACTAGTTTTAGTAAGACATATATTAACAAGATGCAAGCAGCAATATGCAACACTCCTTGTAATATTCCAGCAATCCATCCACCAATCCCTTTAAACCAATTAGCAGGATTTAAAAAAGTAGAACGTATCAGACCACCAACTGTCATTGGTCAATTTGTTATGTTTGTTATATTCTTCCCTGAGTTTCCTAATGTATTCCCTTTTAGTCTTTAACCGTATGGTAGAGTCGGGGTCAATATAGTGACAACAGGCTGAGCCTATAACCTGACACATCCGTCCTTGAACTGCTGTCAAATAGTCCAGCACTAAAATATGTTGATTGGCCACTGTAATAAGTTGATTCTGCACTGCAACAGTAGTATTAATTACTTCCAAAATATTCCAAATCTGGTCATCTAAGTAATCAGTGAATTCCACTAATTTGTCCCACATTTGTGTAACCATAGGGTAGAGGAAGACCGTACTGGCTATCTTATTGGGTATACTCTTTTGTATCAAATGAGGTCTTCCTGATGGGCGTGGGGTATTGTCCTTAGCACGTTTATAGATGGTATGAAGAGAGATGGCTCTCATATCTACTTTACTATGGGGGATAAGATAAGTGGCTGGAGTTAGCTGAGCCAACGTACAAGTCCCCCCTACTCCGACTGGGAGCCATTTGTATGCATTATTCCCACAGACCCAATATGTGGCTGATGGCTGATCCCATAAAGCAGAGTGCTGCAATACTAATTTATGTACCAAATCGATAAAAACTGTGTTATTTGATAGCATACACCATGAAGACATTTGTCCCAGGGGGCTACAATATCCAACATCCGGATTGCCACATGTTGGATCACTAGGCTTATATTCAGAAAATTCATGTTTTACTGCTGTTGGGGTCATCAGGAGCACTTGGTATGGTCCGTCATACAATGGTTCTAGTCCGTGTTTCTGAACATGCTTCTTCACATACACATAATCTCCAGGCTTGAGGGTACGACAACCTTCTGCATCAGCTGGATCTGGAATAGAAGATGATACTAACGCATGGGTGTTAGTCAGTGCTTTGGCAAGCTGAATCACATACTGCACAACAGTGTGCCATTCAATCTCTCCACCTTGCCACTTGACTGTGGATGGTAAGGAGTATGTAACGCTACTGTTGATCCGATCATGGTAAGTATTTCTTAATATACGCATGAGGAAAAGGCTGGTCCTGGATCACTTTCAATAACTTCTGGAACTCCATACCGGCGAACAACTTCAGAGACCAGCTTCTTGGCGGTGGTAAGGTTGCAGCCTGTACCAATGTATCTTCAGTTGTGACAGCATATCCAGTATGAAACCTGCCAGAGGTGTCAACATATCTGGATCCATCCGTATATAACGTAAGATCTGGATCACCCAAGGGTACGTCCCCCACTAGAAGAAGTGGAGTTGACTCCGCAGTAATTTGTTCCAGGCAGTCATGCGGTGGAGCCTCTTTCCCCTCTCCTTCAGGTGCCGGCAGCAGGGTGGCTGGATTGATGGTGATGCACCGGTGTAATTTCACATTTTCTGGCAAAATCAACGAACACTGCAGCCGCAGGTGTCTCTGTGTGGACAGATGTTTAGGTTGCTGTAAAGCCAGAACAGCCGCAATATCGTGTGGGACATAAATGTGAGTCTCATGTCCAAGGATGATGTCCGCCGTCTTCTCATGTAACTGCTGTGTGGCGTGAACTGCTCGTAGACAGCTGGGGGAGGCCCTGGCTACCGGGTTCAGATGTGCTGAGTAATACCCGACTGGGCACCGCTTTGCACAGTGTCTCTGTGTGAGTACCCCGGCTGCATGTCATCCAGTCTCAGAGACATACAAATGGAAAGGTTGAGCATAGTCCGGATTTCCAAGGGCAGGGGCTGTCATTATCTTTGACTTTAGTTGCTCAAAAGCTTGTTGCAGCAGTTCTTGGTGGTCTTTGTTGTTTACATCAGCTACAGTGTCTTCTTTTAATGCATCATATAGGGGCTGCATCAGATGTGAGGCGTCTGGGATCCATTGTCTGCAATATGTACATAGTCCGAGGAACCGTTGGGGCTCTATGGGATCTTTTGGGAATGGTAGCAGGTAGATGGCCGTCTTCCTTTCTTCTGTGAGATGTCTGGCACCCTGAGTAAGGCAGTGGCCTAAGAAGACCACTTGACCAAGGCAAAACTGAAGTTTCGAGGCTGAGACTCGACAATTCAGTTTTGCTAGATGCTTGAGGAGGCTAACACTGGCCCTGATGGACATTTGCTCCGTGGGGGCACACAAAAGATCATCCACGTATTGTAAAAGTACTACCTCAGAGTTGTCCAGCTGCCACGGCAGCAGACAGCTAGACATGTTCTTTGCAAACTGATTAGGGCTATTCTGTGCACCCTGTGGCATCACTGTCCAAGTCAATTGCCTGCCCTGAGATGTAAATGCAAACAGAAACTGACAGTCTTTGTGTAGTGGAATGCTGAAAAAAGCGTTTGCTAAATCAATTACTGTAAGCCAGAAAACGTGTATGTGCATCTATTAGAAACTTAAGGATATATGACCATCTAGAGAATTAGTTTACATCACCATATTTTAGCCCTAATGTCAAAGTGGACATAAATATGTGCTGTTGAGGGTAGTCGATTGATCAGCCAACTTATCCTGAGCCCATATTTTAAGGGCTTGACAGAAGTTAACCCCACTCTCATACGTATTGGCATCTAATGCTCTGTCACACACTGATCATGATGATCTTCCTCATACACATTCCGGGTGTAGTGTGTATTGCTGCCTGTATTCCGGGTGTGCCAAGATGGCCGCCACCAGAGGGAAGCACACTACAGGAGGGGTGCGTCAAGATGGCCGCCACCAAAGGGACATCTTGTCAGAGGCCGGAGGTGATGCAATGGGTGTAGCTAAATGGCCGCTGCAGGAAGGGTTGGAACTTTGGGCGGACATAGGTATAACAGATGAGGATGGGGCACTAGGAGTGGCTTAGGTAGTAGTGAGGGGTGGGCCTCCTGAATGGGGTGCGTGACATGCAACACAAGAATCTGCTGACAATGGATTCAGCTGGCCACAATTAGAACATTCCCAACAATTCATTACGCCGCCATTATCGGAGAGCAGTATCTTTGTAATACACATAACATAGCGTCTTTCCCTTATTGTCTGCATTTTCTAAATTCTCTGCTGTTCTGTACCAAGCCAAAGCTATTTGTAACAATCCTTTATCTTCTAACTTGCCCTTTTTCTTCTTCATAATTAACCGGCCCTTATCTGGTAGCTTGCATGTTTTAGTTAACTGTTTAAGTTTCTGTACATAACTTTTCCTTTCTTTCAATAAACCCAGAGCAGCATTTTTTCACATCAGCTGCATTTTGTAGCACAAAACAGTCAGACACTGCTGTTAGAGTGCTAGATAATTCTCCCTTCTTTACATAAAAATAATTAAAACAACCAGGCTTCGTCTCCTCTGCGAGGGAGATGGCGGATGGCAGGCTGAGGTCTCCCTCCCACAGGAAAATTTAACACCTTAAACACTTTTGGTGCATTCTTAAATGATCTTTTCCCCTCTCGACTGACCATGATATTCATCACATCCTCTCCCTCCTGCAGGGAAGACAAAGTCTTTCTGCTCCACGGAAACATTGATTAATCACTACAACTGACAAAAGATCCTTAATTTGTGCACAGCACGAGTCCGGCCGGACCGCCCAGCTGTTCCACTGACTTTGTTTCACCCCCTCCCCTCGGGGAAGTCTCGAACGGTCAGATGAAAGGAGGAGAACTCGCAGTTCTCCGGACACTAGATATATGTATATCTGTGTGCGTGTCCTACCCAGTCTTCGATCACCCGCCCCGAACGGGTTTACCCCGAACCGGTTTAGGTGAAAGGAGGAGAGCTCTTGCCTACAGCTCTCCGGACACTAGATATATGTATATCTGGGTGCGTGTCCTACCCAATCTTCGATCACCTGCCACGACCGAACCTAACAGTGTTCAGTCTACTAAGGACCTTTGTCAGAAGTTGAGAAAGATTCACACAATATTCACTTGTCAATCCGAGGTGATACTGTTTTAAAAGTAAATAATATCAGACCCCTAATGGGACTACACCCCTTATAGTCTCACCTTTGACTATATCCAACCAAGACGTCCGGAGATACTGCAAACAACCACACACCACGTGTAAACCACGCCAAACGGTCAGTAACACTAGTAAAGAACTTGTGCACTTACCGTGGCTTTTTGTGGGGGATGATAAGTCCCAATTCCAGTGGGAGAGGCTGAAGACAAGTCTCTCTTTGTGGACGTCCAGAGGTGGTGGGGCGTCCCTGGTTAGGGATCCGAGTCACGGCACCAGCTGTTAAGGGAGGGCAATAACCCTTCACGGTTGACCAAGTGAGTGTCAAATTATTATGTTGATTGCAATCCACAGAAAACCAAATGGAGGCAATGCTCTGTATGGGAGGATTCAAAGAATCTCTGATCCCGTTTATTTTGCTTAGCATTTTATATTGTTTTGAGTTTATTAATGTCCAATCATCTACTGCCGTACTACAGTACTACAGGCTTGAGCCAATGTTAGTGCAATTATTACGGAAACACATATACGGTCATATTATCGTTTGTTTGAAGCACGCTGGAAATTTACAAGGTCAATCCTGGCCTAGACTAGTTAGATAACAGGAGCAGGGTGTCTGACAAAATGTTCTTGTGAGAAAAGGATAGTGTGGGAAAGTTGCATGGGAAGAGAAAGAAAGAAGTATGTTATGCAAGGAGTGATAATAACATGATTTTAAAGCAAGCAGACAAAATTGAGTTGCTCTAGCATGAGTATCAATATGTCCTTTACACTTGGGTAGCATGAATATTAATATTTCCTTTACACCACAAGCTTCTCACAATAGTTGGTCGGAATTTGGGCCCATTCCTCCTAACAAAACTGGTGTAACTGATCCAGGTTTGTAGGTCACCTTGCTCGCACCGGCCTTTTCAGCTTTGCCCATAAATTTTCAATAGGATTGAGATCAGGACTTTGTGATGGCCACTCCAAAACATTGGATTTGTTATCCTTAAGCCACATTGTTACCATTTTGGCAGTATGCTTTGGGTCATTGTCCATTTGGAAGACCCATTTCCGCCCAAGCTTTAACTTCCTGGCTGATGTTTTGAGATGTTGCTTCAGTATTGCCACATAATCTTCTTTGTTAATGATGCCATCTATTTTGTGAAGTGCACCAGTCCCTCCTGCAGCAAAACAGCCCCACAACATGATGCTGCCCCCCTATGTTTCACAGTTGGGTTGTTGTTATTAGGCTTCAAAGCTTCTCCCTTTTTCCTCCCAATGTAACAATAGTCATTATGCCCAAAAAGTTGAATTTTAGTTTCATCAGACCACAGGACGTCTCCAAAAATTAAGGTCTTTGTTCCTGTGTGCATTTGCAAACCTTAATCTGGCTTTTTTATGTTTCTTTTGGAGTAATGGCCTCTTCCTGGCAGAGTGACCTTTCAGCCCATGTTGATATAGTACTCGTTTCACTGTGGATATTGACACAATCTTACCAGCTTCCGCCATCATCTTCACAAGGTCTTTTGCTTTGGTCCTTGGGTTCATATGTACATGTCGGACTAAAGCACCTTCATCTCTGGGACACAGAACCCATCTCCTTTCTGAGAGATATGATGGCTGGACATTCCCATCTTGTTTGTACTTGCGTATAATTGTTTGTACAGATAAACGAGGCACCTTCAGGTATCTTGAAATTGTACCCAAGGATGAGCCAGACCAGTGCAAGTCCACAATTCTCTTTCTGGTATCTTGGCTGATTTCTTTAGACTTTCCCATAATGCTGCACAAAGAAGCAGTGTGTTTCAGGTGTGCATTAAAATACATCCACAGGTGTGTCTGAGAAGCTTCCAAACACATGACATTGTTACGGATCCGGGTGGTGGAACCTCTGTGCTGGGATTCAAGGAGGGACCAGAGGGGCATAACTAAGTGCCTACTCTGACCGACCCTGGTCGCACGGCGGCTAAGTTGACTCCGTGAACTAAGGAGGGACCGGGCAGGTGGACCAGGTACCACACTGGGACCGACCTTGTGTGAGAACAGGCGACTCCCACGGGTCAGATGGCTGAAGCTGACAGGTACAGCGGGAGAGCATGGCAGGTAGCCTGACAGGTGATCCGGGTTGGCAAGTCGGCGGGCACGGCAGGTAGCCAGATGGGTGATCCGGGTTGGCAAGCAGGCGGGCACAGCAGGTGGCCTGACAGATGATCTGGGTAGACAGGCTGGCGGGACCCGGCTGACGGACAGGCTGGCGGGACACGGCTGACGGACAGGCTGGCGGGACACGGCTGGCGGACAGGCTGGCGGGACACAGCTGACGGACAGGCTGGCGGGACACGGCTGAAGGACAGGCTGGAGGGACACGGCTGAAGGACAGGCTGGCGGGACACGGCTGACTTTCAGGCTGGCGGGACACGGCTGATGGACAGGCTGGCGGGCACGGGTGATAGACAGGCTGGCGGGCACGGCTAACAGACAGGCTGGTGGGCACTGGAACCTGAGGGCTGAGGAGAGTGTTAGCACACAAACAACAAACTTACACAGGCACCTCCAAACCCCTTCCAATCCACAAGAAAGAAAGTCTTTCCTCTTACCCTCTTGATGGCCAAAATGTTCTCTACCTCAAAGACGTCCTCAGCGGAGACTGGAGTTGGAGCAGTACCTGGATCGTCAGAGAAAGAATTAAGGACAACAGGTTTGAGGAGAGACACGTGAAAGGAGTTGGGAATCCGTAAGGAGGCCGGGATATTATATATGTGACTGACATGTTTCTAAGTACAGTGACAGTGTTGGTTACTGTAATTGTTATTTAGTGTTAAAATAAAGGATTTATTAAAAAAAAAAAATAATAGAGTTTTTGTCTCTTTAAAAAAGCTGGCCGGCAATTCATCAGCGGCATACATCGGTACCCGACAATTTAGAACAGAAAGAATAGAGCATCACACATAGATTAGATAGATAAAAACATGTCAGTCACATATACAGTGCTGGCCAAAAGTATTGGCACCCCTGCAATTCTGTCAGATAATACTCAGTTTCTTCCTGAAAATGATTGCAATCACAAATTCTTTAGTATTATTCTCTTCATTTAATTTGCTTGCAAGGAAAAAACACAAAAGAGAATGAAGCAAAAATCAAATCATTGATCATTTCACACAAAACTCCAAAAAGAGCCGGACAAAAGTATGAGCACCCTCAGCCTAATACTTGGTTGCACAACCTTTAGCCAAAATAACTGGGAACAACCGCTTCCGGTAACCATCAATGAGTTTCTTACAATGCTCTGCTGGAATTGTAGACCATTCTTCTTTGGCAAACTGCTCCAGGTCCCTGATATTTGAAGGGTGCCTTCTCCAAACTGCCATTTTGAAATCTCTCCACAGGTGTTCTATGGGATTCAGGTCTGGACTCATTGCTGGCCACCTTAGAAGTCTCCAGTGCTTTCTCTCAAACCATTTTATAGTGCTTTTGGAAGTGTGTTTTGGGTCATTGTCCTGCTGGAAGACCCATGACCTCTGAGGGAGACCCAGCTTTCTCACACTGGGCCCTACATTATGCTGCAAAATTTGTTGGTAGTCTTCAGACTTCATAATGCCATGCACACGGTCAAGCAGTCCAGTGCCAGAGGCAGCAAAGCAACCCCAAAACATCAGGGAACCTCCGCCATGTTTGACTGTAGGGACCGTGTTCTTTTCTTTGAATGCCTCTTTTTTTTTCCTGAACACTCTATGTTGAAGCTTTTTCCCAAAAAGCTCTACTTTTGTCTCATCTGACCAGAGAACATTCTTCCAAAACATTTTAGGCTTTCTCAGGTAAGTTTTGGCAAACTCCAGCCTGGCTTTTTTATGTCTCGGGGTAAGAAGTGGGGTCTTCCTGGGTATCCTACCATACAGTCCCTTTTCATTCAGACGCCGATGGATAGCACGGTTGACACTGTTGTACCCTCGGACTGCAGGGCAGCTTGAACTTGTTTGGATGTTAGTCGAGGTTCTTTATCCAGCATCCGCACAATCTTGCATTGAAATCTCTCGTCAATTTTTCTTTTCCGTCCACATCTAGGGAGGTTAGCCACAGTGCCATGGGCTTTAAACTTCTTGAGAACACTGCGCACGGAAGACATAGGAACATTCAGGTCTTTGGAGATGGACTTGTAGCCTTGAGATTGCTCATGCTTCCTCACAATTTGGTTTCTCAAGTCCTCAGACAGTTCTTTGGTCTTCTTTCTTTTCTCCATGCTCAATGTGGTACACACAAGGACACAGGACAGAGGTTGAGTCCACTTTAATCCATGTTAACTGGCTGCAAGTGTGATTTAGTTATTGCCAACACCTGTTAGGTGCCACAGGTAAGTTACAGGTGCTGTTAATTACACGAATTAGAGAAGCATCACATGATTTTTCAAACGGTGCCAATACTTTTGTCCACCCCCTTTTTTTAGGTTTGGTGTGGAATTATATCCAATTTGGCTTTAGGACAATTCTTTTTGTGTTTTTTTCATTGAAGACAAATTAAATGAAGAGAATAATACCAAAGAATTTGTGATTGCAATCATTTTTAGGAAGAAACTGAGTATTATCTGACAGAATTGCAGGGGTGCCAATGCTTTTGGCCAGCACTGTATAATAAGTACAGTGACAGTGTTGGTTACTGTACTTGTCATTTAGTGTTAAAATAAAGGATTTATTAAAAAAAAAATTGGCGTGGGGTTCCCCATAATTTTAGTCTCTAGCGGAGGTTAAGCAGACGGGGGGCAGATGTTTGAAGCCTGGGAAGGGGGTAATACCCACGGAGCTTCCCAGGCTACTAATATCAGCCCCCAGCTGAATACCTAGCCTTTACTAGTTATTAAAATGGGGGACCCAAAAAAAAAAATGACGTGGGGTCCCCCCTATTTTAATAGCTAGCAAAGGCTAGTCAGACAGCTGGGGGATGATATTAATAGCCCAGGAAGGGTGCCATGAATATTGGCCCTCTCCCAGGCTAGAAACACCAGCCGTCAGCCACCCCAGAAATGGCGCATCCTAAGACACCATTACTAACCCCATGGTCAAAGTTAAAAAAAAAACACAAAAGCCCAGAATAAAGTCCTTTAATTGAAATAAAGACACATTCCTTTAATGTTCTAAATTAAACCATACTTACCATCACGCCCATTCCAGCTGAAGCCAATGATCTCCTGCAATAAAAGTAAAATAATAAACCAACCTCATCCTTACCTTTCCATGGTTCCCAGGACAGCTTCAGCTCTGCTACATTGACATGACAGGCTGGATCGTAGCAGAACGCTGCCATCCAGCTTGCCATGCCGCAGACACTGAGAAGCTCCTCAGTGGCACCCTTCCTGGGCTATTAATATCAGCCCTCAGCTGTCTGCCTAGCCTTTGCTAGCTATTAAAATCGTGGGGACCCCACGTCATTTTTTGGGGGGTCCCCCATTTTAATAGCTAATAAAGGCTAGGTATTCAGTTGGGGGCTGATATTAGTAGCCTGGGAAGCTCCGTGGGTATTACCCCCTTCCCAGGCTTCAAACATCTGCCTCAGCCGTCTGCTTAACCTCCGCTACAGACTAAAATTACGGGGAACCCCACGCCAATTTTTTTTTAAATAAATCCTTTATTTTAACACTAAATGACAAGTACAGTAACCAACGCTGTCACTGTACTTAGAAACATGCCAGTCACATATATAATATCTAATCTATGTGTGATGCTCTATTCTTTCTGTTCTAAATTGTCGGGTACCGGTGTATGCTGCTGCTGAATTGCCGGCTTTTCATGTTTCACTGTGAGCACTGTTCCCATCGATTTGGGCAATCACTGTAATGCCACAACCACCATGGCTGTGACATTACAGTGAGTGGCAGACAATCCCTGCCTGATTGGTGCTCTAAAGAGCACCAAACATGCAGGACGGGGACCCGAGCTCCCGCCCGAGCATCTCGAAAGTATTCGGCGAGCTCCGAGCATCTCGAGTACTGAGATGCTCGGGCGAGTACTGAGCAGTGGCGAGCATGCTCGCTCATCACTAGTCAACATGTTTCGAAGTTCAAAACTTCTTCATCAGGACAAACCACTGTGACTGTTGACTAATAAACCGCTTTCCTGCATATCTGTCACCCTAGGAATGGGGAGAACCAAGCGTATAACGATGGGAAAAGGGGAGGGAGCCCTACAAATAGGGAAAGGGAGATCTAACGACAAACCCTGACTCCCCTGTAGACCCTAAATTGCTTCTGCATCTATCGCCAAGCAGGACACCTGGCCCTAGCTGACCCTAAGGCTAGGCCCTAGGTAGGGAGCGGGAGGGGTGAGCACTAAGTCAACCCCACTACAAACTAAAGTACACACAGGGGAAACAAACATAGGAATACACTTAGCTCCAAGATGACACCGAAGAAAGCACGGCAAAAATCCACGAAGGAACTCCAAAGTAATTCTAGTCGACTACTAGAATCCCAGGACTGAAAGAGAGGCAAGAAAGTGCTGATTAACAGCAGAAAGGTGTGGATACCTCATAGTTACATAGTTAGTAAAGCCGAATAAAGACTTGCGTCCATCAAGTTCGACCTGTTAGTTCTGTAATTGCTAAAGTTGATCCAGAGGAGGGCAAAAACCCCAAATGATTTAGCCAATCTTCACCTGAGGAAAAATTCCCTCCCGACTCTGAAACCAGCAGTCAGAATAAATCCCTGTATCAACCTACTATTTTATTCTATTTTTAAGTATATGCAGAAATCTGCCTGGTATCTAGAAAAGCATCCAGTCCCCGCTTGAACTGGTTTAGTGAATCCGACATTACCGTCTCCTCACTCAGTGAATTCCATATTCTCACTGCTCTTACCATAAAGAACCCCTTCCTATGCTGGTGCTGAAACCTTTTCTCTTCCAGTCTTAGTGAATGCCCTCTTGTTACCGTAATATCCCTCCTTTTGAACAAATCCCGGGCAAGGTCTCTATACTGTCCCCTAACATATTTGTACACATTTATTATGTCCCCCCTCAACCTTCTCTTTTCCAGTCTGAATAGTCCTAGTTTTGCCAACCTCTCTGGGTATTGCAGTCCCTCCATTCCCCTTATTAATTTTGTTGCCCTCCTTTGTACCTTTTCAAGCTCGTTTATATCCTTTCTATATATTGGGGCCCATAACTGAGCACAGTATTCCAAGTGTGGTCTGACCAGAGCTTTGTACAGTGGAAGAACAATGTTCTCATCCTTTGCAGCTATACCTCTTCTGATACATCCCATTACCCTGTTTGCCCTTACAGCAGCGGCCTGACTTTGGGCACTCCAATTTAGTTTGCTATCAATCAAGATGCCCAAGTCCTTCTCCATCTCTGAATTCCCCAATGATTTCCCATTCAGTGAGTACTGGTGACTTCCATTTTTCCTTCCCATATGTATGACCTTACATTTCTCCTCGTTAAACCTCATTTGCCATTTAATGCTCCACCTACCCAGCTTATCCAAATCCCTCTGTAGGTCTTCACTATCCTCTTTTGTATTAATTGTTTTACATAACTTTGTGTCATCTGCAAATATTGATATTTTACTATTTATCCTGTTGACTATGTCATTAATAAAGATATTAAATAACATTGGGCCTAGTACAGACCCCTGTGGTACCCCACTAGTGACGCTTACCCAATCTGAGTATATTCCATTTATAACCACCCTCTGCCTTCTATCCTTTAGCCAGTTAACAACCCACTTGCAAACATTTTCCCCCAGCCCCATCATTCTCTTTTTGTGTACCAACCTATTATGTGGCACGCTATCGAACGCTTTTGAGAAGTCGAGATACACGACATCCACTGGTTCCCCCTGATCTACTAGAGAGCTAACCTCCTCGTAGAAGTCAATCAGGTTAGTTTGGCAGGAGCGATTCCTCATGAATCCATGTTGGTTCGGGGTTAATAGATTATTAGCATCAAGATGCTCCATGATTGCCTCATTAATAAAGCCTTCAAAAATTTTGCCCACAACGGACGTCAGACTCACCGGCCGATAGTTTCCGGCGTTACTTTTTGCTCCCTTTTTGAATATTGGCACTACATTCGCCTGTCGCCAATCAAGTGGTACAGACCCAGTCTCAACAGAGTCCTTAAATATAAGATATAACGGTCTGTCTATCACATTACTTAGTTCCCTTAGTACCCGTGGGTGTATGCCATCAGGTCATGGTGATTTGTTTATTTTAATGTTACTGAGGCGTTTCTGTACCCCAGCTTGGGTACAGAGTCCTAAAGGGAAATGTATAATCCCCAAGCAAGGTGAGGGTCACCGCTGGGTTCTAAAGAGAAAGGAATCATAAAACGATTAGGGAGATGTTTGTAAGGCCAAACGCAGCGACCTTCTACAGCTGGACACCGTATGACTGTCTGTCACCCTTGACACACCCTTAACACCACCCCGCAGAAGGGGAAAAAACAGAATTAAACAGTTGAAGATGCATGAGGCATTTTGGATTTTGTAACTTCAAACTCTAGACCCAAAAGGTTTGATCAGAGACTATGACATGGTGAGTTTTCTTTGAGACCATGAGATAACACTCAGGATGTCTGGATGCTGATCTCTTAATGAATGTAATAACTGTCTATTAATGTTGAATTTTTGTCATTATAATTAACACTGTTGTGTGGATATTTGCATCCAGTTCACATTTTTATGCTGCCTCTGCCAGATATTGGTGAGATCACTAATACTTTTTTTCTCTTTCTAACAGAACCGATAGACACTTATCATTCACCATCCCCATCCTGGGCACCTATGGTATAGCATGGGCTCTCCTACTACTATCCTCGTCCTCTTTTATTCTGCTTAAAATTCCCCTTAATAGTGTAGTATACAATATACACATATAGAATATAGGGCATAACACCATTGACATCTTCTTCTAGTGTCATATCTCCCTAGCCCACTGTAATTCTATACACAAGCAGGCCCCTCTGCCCACTAGGAACCAGCCGGCTCTGTGTGAGACAGCTGAAGCCTAGTGGACAGAAGCATCAGGCCCTTTACTGGGATAAAGCCACAACCCTCGCCTGATCCAGCGGTAGAGACTAAACCCAAGTGGTCTAAAGGATCTCTGCTGACGTCATGCCCATGCTATTTGATGATATCACCGGAAGGGACGGGGCCTCTTTCTCAATTGCAAACCTGATGCCAGGAAGCCGCGTTCTGCAGCTGAGGCTGTGAAGACATGACACTAAGGAACTGAGGGGTTTTGGGGGCACAGATAAGTGGATGTTCCTCCATGGAGGCTGAACAGGGAGATTTTGTATGTGTGGGGAAGGAGGAGGTGCTGTTACTTGCCTGGGCCTTTGTGCTGTGGGTCATAATGTTTGTACGGGGCTGCATGCTGGGGGGGTGCTGTTACTTGTATAGGGCTGCGTGCTGGGGGTCTGCGTGGGGAAGGAGTGGGTCCTGTTACTTGAATGGGGAAGGAGGTGGTCCTTTTACTTGCATGGAGAAGGAAGGGGTCCTGTTACTTGCATGGGGCTGCATGCCGGAGGTATGCATGGGGAAGGGGGGTCATGTGACTTGCATGGGGCTGCTTACTTGGGGTCTGCATGGGGAAGGATGGGGTCCTGTTACTTGCATGGGGCTGCTTACTTGGGGTCTGCATGGGGAAGGATGGGGTCCTGTTACTTGCATGGCGCTGTGTGCTGGGGGTCTGTGTAAGGAAGAAGGGGGTGCTGGTATTAGCCTGGGGCTGCGTGCTTAGGATCTATGTGGGGAAGGAGGGGATCTGTTACTTGCATGGGGCTGCGTGGGGAAAAAAGGGGTCCTATTACTTGCATGGGGCTGCGTGCTTGGGGTCTGCATGGGGAAGGAGGGGTGCTGGTATTCGCCTGGGGCTATGTGCTGGGGTTCTGCGTGGGGAATGAGGGGGTTCTGTTACTTGCATGGGGCTGCGTGCTTGGGGTCTGCGAGGGGACGGAGAGGGTCCTGTTACTTGCATGGGGCTGTGTGTTGGGGTCTGCGTGGGACAGGAGGGGGTGCTGTTACTTGCATGGGCTGCATGATGGGAGTCTGCGTAGAAAAGGAGGGGGTGCTGGTACTCGCATGGGGCTGCATGCTGGGGGTCTGCGTGGGGAAGGAGGTGGTGCTGTTATTTGCATGTGGCTTGGTGTGGGCATGGGAAAGGAGGGGGTGCTGGTACTAACGTGGGGCTGTGTGCTGGGGGTCTATGTGAGAAAGGAGGGGTTGCTAGTACTCGCGTGAGGCTGCGTGCTAGAGGTCTGTGTGGGGAAGGAGAGGGTCCTGTTACCTGTATCGGGCTGCGTGCTGGGGGTCTATGTGGGGAAGGAGGGGGTGTTGTTACTTGTGTGGGTCTGCGTGTTGGGGGTCTACATGGGTTAGGAGGGGGTCCTGTTACTTGCGTGGTGCTGTGTGCTGGGGGTCTGCGTTGGGAAGGAGGGGGTGCTGTTACTTGCTTGGGGCTGAGGGGGTCTGAGATCTACGTGGGGAATGATGGGGTGCTGGTACTTGAGTGTGGCAGCGTGCTAGGGGTCTGTGTGGGGAAAGAGGAGGCACTGTTACTTGCGTGGTGCTGGTGGTCCCGTGTGTTTCCCCCACTCTTCCCCGTGTCTGTTTCCCCCACTCTTCCCCGTGTCTGTTTTCCCCACTCTTCCCCGTGTCTGCTTCCCCCACTCTTCCCCGTGTCTGTTTCCCTCACTCTTCCCCGTGTCTGTTTCCCCCACTCTTCCCCGTGTCTGTTTCCCCCACTCTTCCCCGTGTCTGTTTCCCCCACTCTTTCCCGTGTCTGTTTCCAGCACTCTTTCCCGTGTCTGTTTCCCACCCAGGAGGAGCAGGAGGAGTGAGGGAAGCACAACTCTATATAGGGAGAGCAGCTGCTTAGGCAAATCAAGGATTAGCTTCTGCCCTATAAAAAGCCCCACCCTTGTGGATAAACTGAATGGTACGGCTGAGATTAACCCCTCAAGTTTCTGACCTGCTGAATATAGTGCAAGGGATGAGAATAAAGGGGGAGGAAAGATCCCAAACTAAAATCACTGACAAATATCCCCAGTCCAGGACTCCATCCCTATAATGTCAGTGGTTCATTAGACTGTTGATATGAGCACATGTAGCCGATATATACTCCCCCATTATAGAAAAAAAAACACTGACACATAGAACTTTTTTTGTGGACGGAGTCGGCCACAGCTTTATTCATATGAATGTTAACCAATACAGTAATTCTTTCTCTTTAACCAAACACTCGAGCTGAAGCGGTATGCAACCCCTTTCTGACATGTGCCGTACTATTAAGACACATGTCGGGCGCACCTTTCCGGGCACGTGTCAGCTGATCTGTACAGCTATCATGTGCCCCTAATAGCTGCGGGTGGATCCACCCACAGCTGTTAACTAGTTAAATGTCAATCTCTGACAGCGGCATTTAACTCGTGCTTACAGGAAGTGCGTCACTAATGCCGCCCATCGACACCCGTGTCACATGAGAGCCGATGGGTTGGCATGACAACCCGAGGTCTGCAGGAGACCCCTGCGGTTGTTATTGCCAGATTGCTATGAGCATTTCTGCTACACATAGGCGATCTGATCATTGCCTGTGTGTAGCAGAGGCAATCAGATAATTGCAGCTTCTAGTCTCCCATGGGAGACTATTGAAGCATGCAAAAAGTAAAAAGAAATTTTTTTTAATTTTTTTTTTATATATATATAAAAAGTTTAAATCACCCCCCTTCGCCCCATTCAAAATAAAACAAACAAAAAATTAAATATACATATTTGGTATAGTCGCGTTCAGAATCGCCCGATCTATTAATGTATAAAAAGAATCTGATCGGTAAATGGCGTAATGAGAAAAAAAATCAAAACGCTAGTATTATGTTTTTTTGGTCACCGCAGCATTGCAATAAAATGCAATAAAGGGCGATCAAAACATCGGATCTACCCCAAAATGGAAACAATAAAAACGTCAGCTTGGTGTGCAAAAATAAGTCCTCCCCCGGCCCCAGATCACAAAAAAGTGAGACACTACGGGTCTCAGAAAATAGCGCCATTCTTTTAAAACAAACTTTGTTTTTTTTTTCACCACTGAAATAAAAAAAGAACCTCTACATGGCACCTACAAACTCGTAATGACCTGGAGAATCATAATGGCAGGTCAGTTTTAGAATTTAGTTTGAACATAGTAAAAAAACACTTTGGAATTTCAGTTTTTTTGCAATTTCACCGCACTTTTTTACAGGTTTCCAGTACACAATATGGTAAAACCAATGGTGACGTTCAAAAGTACCTCTTGTTCCGCAAAAAATGAGCCCTCACATGGCCATTATGACCGAAAAATCAAAAAGTTATTGTTCTGGAAAGAAGGGGAGCAAAAAATGAAAAGTGAAAATGGCCCGGTCATGAAGGGGTTAAAAAACAAAAACATACTGGCTTATGTGACTTGGCTTTCCATGTGGCCCATGCAGCCTGGTTAGCCGTCCAGGTCATATATGAGGCTAAACATTTTTTGACAGATTTTTTTTTGTCTGTAATGAGGCATTTTGGTAAAGTTGCTTTCGCTGAGGGTCTGATTGCTGGTGCTGCCGCTGCTCCATAACACAGAATCTGGCAGAGGTCACATTACATATTTTACAGAGCGGTAAAAGTGCGCCTCTTACAAATTTTATACCGAAAAATTGCCATAGACATCAAATGTCAAAGAACGGATGGTCCTCCGTATAAATAAAGCAAAGGACCGTCCACACACAAGCTGCTCAATCAAAGCATAGAAGAGAGGAGCAGAAGTCGGCAAATTATAAGTATTTTATTAATTATAAAAAACACACAAAGAAGAGTACAGACAAGGAGGTAATGCCAGATGGTGGGGTGCATCGAGGTAGGATAAGCAAATGATAAATTCACAACATTTCAAAAGAAGACACAATTGCACAATGCCCTATGGCCCAAATATCTAATCACATATTCCGTATACAATGTCATAGCTAGGCTATTGTCAAGAAACGTGTCATGTATAAATTGAAGGTAGAGGGAAAATTGTCTGAATATTACAGGTTCTTCCTCAATTAGGCTGTATAGAAGACACAAATAAATGGGAAAGGAGCATATGCTAAATGGTCAGGGCAAAATGATTGCTGTTAAATAAAGACTTATAATCAGCTCACTCGAATCCATTCAAGATGAAAGGTGATTTACAGTGGTGAAATTGAGGATTACCTATCCAAGATGCATAGCAAGTCACAGGGGGAGCGTGGTGAGGACCGTAGCCTCGTAGCCCAACGCACGTTTCACGGCGTCACCGGCCACTTTCTCAAGGGCAGAGAGTGTGAGGAGGACATGGCTCGGGGTCTCTATATACCCATGCTGAATAAAGGAGGTCCGGTCACGTGGCCGGCGCGACGTGCACCCAGAAGTGGCCAGCTAAACCAAGGGACACGTCACACAGACCACATGACGAGGGGGTGAGTGACGCAGCACTTATTCAGCATGGGTATATAGTGCACATGCTCAGTCTGACCTCCATTATCACCCTACGGGGCTCTCCAGTTATGTTTTTTCCTGGCAGCCACATAGCAATGGTCAGACATCCTACCTACTTCTTAAGGCGCATTTCAGACATCCGTATTTCTAGTACGTGTGGTGTCCGTTTCCACACACACTGGAGACACTGACACACGTAGACCCATTTTAATGAATCGGTCTGTGCACATGTCAGTGTGTTTCCTTGAACCGTGTGTCATTGGGCAAAACACGCTGTCATGTCGGTTTTTTTCTCGCAGCCCTGGTCGCAAAACTTCCCGCACAGGTGCACAGTGATGATGTGTGTCATCAGTGTGACACATACCGGCGTTTTGGAATTAGTGTACAGTTAGCGCTGTTCCCAAGTGCTGGGAGCTGAACGCTGACCTCATCATTGTTCCCTGCTTACTCTGCCCTGTAGTATTCAGCTCCCGCTGTGTCGAGCAAGTGTAAAAATAAGAATAAAGTAAAAAAAATCCTTATACTCACCTGTCCTAAATGTCCCACGCTGTAATCCACCTGACCACTCACAATGAGGCGCCAGGGAGAATGACTCACTGCAGCGAGCGAGCCCTTAACCTCCGCTGAGCTTAGTGAGTGACAGGACACCACTTAGTGAGCTTAGCGGTGGTCCAGGGCCCGCTTGCTGCAGTGAGTCATTTTCCCCGGCGTGAACGGTCAGGTGGATTACAGCAGGGGACATCTTCAGACTGGTGAGTATAAGGATTATTTAAATTTTATTCTTATTTTTACACCAAGACACAGCGGAAGCGGAATACTACTCTCATCATTGTCCCTTGCTAGCGCTGATCGCATGAAAGCAGGCGACAATGATGAGGGCAGCGTTGAGCACCCGGCACTTGGGAACAGCACTCACTGTACGCTGATTCCAGGCGCCAGTACTTGTGATACTGATGCGGCACATGGCTGCCACATGTATCACACACACGGGACACTGATATCTCCAGTACTGTTTTTTCCAGTATTGGAAATATCCGGATGTGTGAAAGAGACCTAATTCTGTAATTCCACATTTTTCCAAGCAGTGCGAGTCGGACACTCATTGATCAGCAAGTTTTCACCTGTGTTTTGCTGCATATTTTGCAGCAGATTTTTATGCAAATTTTCTGCTGCGTCTTGCAGTACCAGCAAAGTCTATGAGAAGCCAGAATTCTCTTTTCACACTTGTTGCTTTTTGTTTGCTGTGTATTTTCTGCCTTGCTTGCGTATTTGGAAAATACAGCGTTTCACTTCTTTCAGTGTTTCTGCAGCACAAAACGCACTTGTTTTTTGCTGCGTATTTTCACCAATAGTAAGTAATGGGTGGTCAAAAATATGCAGCAAATACACAGAAAAAAAACGCAACAAATACGCAGCAAATATGCGCGTTTTTTTACGCAGCTGTTTTCCTGCCAGAAAAAAAGTTAGCAGCAGATTTGCAGCAGAAAAAAACACATGTGTGAACATAGCCTTAGAGTAATCTGTGTAAGGGCTCATTCAGACGTCCATGCACCTCGGTCTGATCTCAGAATGCAATGCATGGACTTGCCGAGGCTCTGCCAGCCAGAGCATGACAGCCTCATAGAAATCTATGAAGACTCATGCTTGGGTCGGGAGACTCGCAGCCAGTACGTGCATTTCATTCCGAGACGTGTATGGATATCTGAATGAGCAATGATAGACAGTACTGACGGTGCAGAAATCATGAACCTCCGTGCAGTAACTCCGATCTAGTCATCTCTGTAGTGATACAGCTAGAATGGAGTTGCTGTATGGAGGACGTCCTTATTCTGTGTGCCCGGAAATCTTGAACCTCAATACAGTAAGTCCAATCTAGTCATCCCTGCAGTGAGACAAACCTCAAGAAAAGAAACAAGTTGAGCCTATACCAGGCCCAGACTGATAATCTGCCTTATCTGGTAGATGCCCGGTGTGGGCTGGTCTGGTAGGTCATAAAATGGGCCGCCTGACTACTGTTGTCAGTGTACCATTGTGTAGCAGTGAGTCCTGCATTCTGTGGAGTCTGAGGTCATCTGCTGATCTATATGGTAGATAAATAAGCAAAATGACTGGACAACTCAGTGTTCTAAGAGTTTAGGAAGGTCACTCCACAAAGCACCTGGACACAGATTTGACAAGCAGGTCTCCTATATGGTGCACTAATTAGTAGCTTCTAAATCTTCCTGGTTGCAGAGTTTACCCTGAAGTTCATCATTGTCAGAACAGATATTCACACAGGTATATAAGTGCCAGCCTCCTGCAGTATTTACTGGAAAAATACTAATGTGGTCACAAAATGACAGTGTCCATGAACCAGAGCTGAGCTATGTTCAGTTGGCAGGGGTACCAGAAGTGACAAAGTGACGGGCTGAGACGCTCCTATTGATAATTGCTCATGGCAGCTGCAATTTGAGATCATAGAATCATAGAATCATAGAATGGTAGAGTTGGAAGGGACCTCCTGGGTCATCTGGTCCAACCCCCTGCTCAAAGCAGGATACACTAAATCACCTCAGACAGATGTCTGTCCAGCCTCTGTTTGAAGACGTCCATTGAAGGAGAACTCACCACCTGTCGTGGCAGCCTGTTCCACTCATTGATCACCCTGTCAAAAAGTTTTTTCTAATATCTAATCTGTGTCTCCTCCCATTCAGTTTCATCCCATTGCTTCTAGTCTTTCCTTGTACAAATGAGAATAAAGATGATCCTTCTACAATGTGACAGCCCTTGAGATATTTATAGACAGCTATTAAGTCTCCTCTCAGTCTTCTTTTTTGCAAGCTAAACATTCCCAAATCCTGTAACCGTTCCTCATAGGACATGGTTTGCAGACCGGTCACCATTCTGGTCGCTCTTCTTGAACTTGCTCCAGTTTGTCGATGTCTTTTTTAAAATGCGGTGCCCAAAACTGGACACAGTATTCCAGATGAGGTCTGACCAAAGAGGAGTAAAGTGCGATAATGACTTCACGTGATCTAGACTGTATGCTTCTGTTAATACATCCCAGAATTGTATTTGCCTTTTTTGCTGCTGCATCACACTGTTGACTCATGTTCAGTCTATGATCTATTAGTATACCTAAGTCTTTTTCACATGTACTGTTGCTTAGCTCTATTCCTCCCATTCTGTATATGCTTTTTTCATTTTTATTGCCCAGATGTATTACTTTGCATTTTTCCCTGTTAAAACCATTATGTTAGTTGCTGCCCACTGCTCCAGTTTATTTAGGTCTTTTTGAATCCTCTCTCTCTCTTCTCTAGTATTAGCTATCCCTCCTAGCTTAGTGTCATCAGCAAATTTAATCAGTTTACCCTCAATTCCTTCATCTAAATCATTGATAAAGATGTTGAACAATACAGGTCTCAGGACAAAGCCCTGTGGTACCCCACTTGAGACATTCATCCAACTGGATTTGAAGCCATTTACGACCACTCTTTGAGTCCGATCACTAAGCCAGTTATGAATCCACCTAACAGTTGCCTTGTCCATTCCATACTTGGTAATTTTTTCAATAAGGATGGTGTGAGATACTTTGTCAAATGCTTTGCTGAAGTCAAGATATACTATATCTACAGCATTTCCCTGATCCACCCAGTCAGTGATTCTGTCATAGAAGGAAATTAAGTTAGTCTGACATGACTTGTTAGTTACAAACCCATGCTGACTCTGGTTAATCACTTCATTCTTATCCACGTACTTACATACATGTTGTTTAATAATTTGTTCAAAGATCTTTCCTGGTATAGAAGTCAGACTCACCAGCCTATAGTTCCCTGGGTCCACCTTCTTCCCCTTTTTGAAGATAGGAACAACATTTGCTCTTCTCCAGTCTTCTGGGACTTCTCCTGTTCTTCAAGAATTTTCAAAGATTATGGAGAGTGGTTCTAAAATTTCTTCTACGATCTCCTTCAGTACTCTGGGGTGTAATTCATCTGGACCTGGAGACTTGAACTCATTTATGTTAGCTAAATATTCCCTCACAATCTCTCTGCTTACAGATAACTTGGATTCTTCTATTCCTTTACTAGGACAGTGAAGATCAGTTGATGTTACATTTTCTTCCTGAGAGAAAACAGATGCAAAATAGGAATTAAAAAGTTCGGCCTTCTCAGCATCCTTTCTTACCATTTCACCATTTTCGTCCTGTAAAAATCCTATAGCATATTTGACTTTTCTTTTACTTTTAACCCCCAAAATCCTTTTTTATTGCTTTTGACATCTCTTGCAAGCCTTAATCCATTGTCAGCTTTAGCTAACCTGATACGTGCCCTGCAGGATCTGCAGACTGCATTATAATCTTCTTTAGATATGCCTCCCTCTTTCCATTTGATAAACATTTCTTTCTTTCTTTTTAGCATGTGTTTAAGTTCTGTGTTCATCCATCCTGGTTTCATTAAATGCTTCCCATTCTTCCTACTTTTCGGGATTGTTAACGATTTTGCTTTGAGAATCTCATTTTTAAAAATTTCCCATCCTTCCTGGACATTTTTGTCCCTAAGGACATCCAGCCATTGGATCCCTCCTATTCTCTTTCTGAGTCGCTTAAAATCTGCCTTTCTGAAATCTAACCTTAAAGTTTGAGTCTTCACATGTCTTCCTCCTCTAGTTATCCAAAATTCTGTAATAGCATGATCGCTTCCTCTTAGGGTTCCAGCCACTTTTACCTCCTCAACCATTTCCTCCCTGTTTATAAGGATTCGATCCAAAGTAGCAGATCCCCTTGTTTTCTGCCCTACTTTTTGGAAGATAAATTGTCAGCAAGAGAGGATAAGAATTTGCTTGACCTGTTAGCTTTACTTGAGAGAGATTCCCAACAAATGTCTGGATAGTTGAAATCTCCCATGACCACTACGTCATATTTTTTGGAGAACTTGGTTATTTGATACATAAAGAGTTCGTCCATATCTTCAGCTTGCCCAGGTGGCCTGTAGTAAATGCCTACAATGGTATCCTTTCTGTTGTTCTCTCCTTGTATTCTTACCCAAACAGTTTCCACAGAACGCCCAGTCTCTGAAGCTTCAATCTCTGTGCAGATATACGCTTTTCTAACATAAAATGCGACACCTCCTCCTCGTTTATCAAGTCTGTTTCTTGCAAATAAGTTGTACCCTTTTAGCCTTTTATTCCAATCATGTGTATCGTCCCACCAAGTTTCAGTGATTCCAATGACATCATATTTCTTTTCCTGCGTTAGTAGTTCCAATTCTCCTTGTTTGTTGCCCATGCTTTGTGAATTTGTATAAAAACATTTTAGTTTGTGATTGGTTTCTCTTCCTCCCATATTTTTATTATTTAGATTTTTTTGTCTTGGTTCTTTCTTTCCACTTCCAATAGCAGAGATCTCAATAGTATTTGTCAGCTGTATATCTTTTTCTGGCCTTTTGCTTCCCTTCCCACATTGTTCTAGTTTAAAGCTCTCCTGATGAGTGTAGCAAGGCGACTTCCAAATACATGTTTTCCAGTCTTCGTAAGGTGCACCCCATCTCTAGCAAGTAGTCCATCATATAGGTAATTCATTCCGTGATCCAGAAATCCAAATCATTGTTGACGGCACCATCGACGTAGCCAGTTGTTCACCTGTAGAATTTTATTCCACCTCATTGTTCCATGGCCATCCACTGGGAGGATGGATGAGAAGACCACCTGCGCTCCCAATTCTTTCACTTTCTTGCCTAAGTCTTCAAAGTCTCTGCAGATGGTTTCCAGGCACTTTCTTGCGGTGTCATTTGTTCCCACATGTATTAGCAGGAATTGGTAGTGATCTGTAGGTCTGAAGAGTCTTGATATCCTGTCAGACACATCTTTAATTTTTGCTCCTGGAAGACAGCACATTTCTCGTGAGGTTATGTCTGGTCTGCAGATAGCGGCCTCTGTTCCTTTCAACAGGGAATCCCCCATGACCACCACTCTCCATTTTTTCTTCACAACATATTCTTCATCAACAATCCATCTCTTAATAGAAGTTTAGATTGGAATTGATTGATTTGGAAAGGATTAGATGGTTGAAACCTTGTCTGTGTACATACATTATCTACTGCTGACCAAACATTTACATCTTTACATTGTTTGTAATTATTTGTAGATAAAACGCAACATTGGTAAAGTCCAGAATCCTTAGGAGATGGATTATCTAGAGAAAAAACAAAATTCTTATCCAACCATCTCACATTCCCGTATTGACTTCTGTGTATAACATTTGTTGGACCATTTGAAAAACTTCCGAAAAATAATTTGTTTCTGGTCCATGTTAACAAAGACTCGGGAGGTAACTCTAACCTTGTGTTGCATTTCAATAAAAGAGGAGACATATTTTCTTGACTATGTACTGCTTGTGGTGCGACCCTTACTTCTGGAGCGATCGTATTTGTTACTGTAAAGACTACAGATACTTGTACTTGTACTGATTCTCTGGAAGTTCCATGTTTTTACCCAATCTTCATCTCCTTCTGTAATAGAAAGTAATGAAGGATCCAACATTTTTCCAAAAAGTTGTGTCTTTAACATAATCTCTGTTTCGGATTTTCTTTCTTTCCCTTTTGCGAACATATCATTAGTAATATCACCCGACCATACAGCTTTCTCTTCACCTCTTATCTGTATATTCCAGTATAACACATCTGTAGGATTGCATTCCCATGTGCCGGTCTTATTATTATGTATATAATCTCCTTGTAACTGTGTAAATTTAGACTTAGGTCCTGTGGCAGCATGTAATATTAAGTCAGTGTCGTGTATGAAGTGTAGCTCAATACAGCATTTTACACCATAACCCATGCAAATGTTTCCAGTAATATCTACTGAATCGTCTGGTATGTCTTCATCTATTAGATTTTGTAGACTTGATCCTCTTGGTTTCCGTGAATGTAAAGTTCTTTTGATATGTCCATTCACTTCACTAGTATTTTGTTCCATGATATAAAATGTCTTCTGCGTAGATCACAATTGAAATAGTACAAAGTAGCAGAAATGTGGTTCCCATCAGATAATAGCTTTTCCTGGGAAACTTTTTCTTTTCTTGAAAGATTGGTGTTGAATCCCTTCCATCAAGGACATGGTATTCCGTATTCCAGCTCTTATTGGAATCCATTTCTTCCTGAAAGAAATGCAGTACCATTATTTTGCAATATACAATTTGCATTGATCAACATGTACCCACAATTTTTGTTGTCTGCGGGTATTTTTAACCACGTTGGATGCTGGTTGCACTAGGATCATAACTCGTCCAATGGTGTTGATTATTTCAAAGGCACCTTCCCACTTACTATCCCAAGGTCCACTCTTCCTGAAAGTTTTAATCATGACTAAAGCCCCTCTTTTGAATTTGGATTCATATGGTGGCTCCATCCTCTGCATTCTTGATGCAGCATGTGGAAGAATGGTTTTCAAGTTTTCCTGCAACAAATGCAACCATTTGGACCTTGCAACAGCATCTTTTTGAGGTGTGGACAAAAATGGTTCATGTGGGAAAATCAATGGCATTTTTTCTTCCTGTCATTAGTTCAAAAGCAGTAAACTGAGTTGTGGAGGAAATTGTTCCGCTAACACTCAACTGTACAAAAGGTACTGCATCCACCCAAGTATTACTTTTGTCCAATAACATTTTGGCAATTCTGGATTTTATTGTTCTATTCATCCTTTCCATAATACCAGCATACTGTCGATGGTAAGGTACATGAAACTGTTGTTGTACCCCTAGAATAGCACAAACTGCTCGCATGATTTTTCCTGTGAAGTGACTTGCTCGATCAGAGGTAATCATTCTTGGGATCCCCCAAGTACAAAAGACACGATTAACTAATGCTCTAGCTGTAGACAAAGCATCATCTTTCCTGACAGGTTAAATTTCAACCCATTTGGAAAAAAACATCTACTACAACCAATGCATACCTGAGACCACTTTTACCTGATGGTAATGGACCAACATAATCGATTTGCAACGTAGACCATGGACCATCTGCAGGTGGGGTTTGGAGTAGTGGCGGTTTCTGTCCTTTTGGTCTTGGATTCATTTGGGCACAAATGAGACATGATTGAACAATACTTTGTACAGTCTCTTCCATCTTTTCCCAGTAAAATTTCTCTTTGAGAATGCCTAACAATTTCTGTTGGCCCAAATGACCCAAGCTTTCATGATTATATCTTGTGAACGTATCCTGTAGATGTTTTGGTACAACAGGACGTAAGTCCCCGTTTAAGTCATGGCACAAAACCTTGTTTTCACAAGCAAAGGGAGGTTTTGTATCAACCCGGGAAGCAACAAGAGTTGTATCTTTTTCTTGTTCTTAAGCAAAAGAAGGGATATGCGTGTCTGTTCTTTGAACTGCTGAAACCTCAAGAGGTTCAGGCTCAAACACTTCTCCTGTCAGGGCTGCCTCTTTGGCTAATGTATCTGCGGTTGCATTTCCAACAGATCATCATCATCAGATTTTTTATGAGCAGGAACTTTGACGATAGCAAAACCATTAGGATTTTTTGAAGCTATGTCAAAAATTGTTTTCAGTGTGTCACTATGTACAAGAGTTTTGTTAGAAGAATCTACAGCCTCTTTTTCCCCCAAACTGGCAGGTTATCTGTCAGTGATCTCACAACATAGTAGCTATGACTGTAGATTACAATGGGACACAGATTACCAGCTTCACTCAGCTGTAGCACCATTCTTACTGCTTCTAGCTCTGCCCTCTGACCTGAAAAATGACTCGGTAATTTGTGCTTTACAACCTGTCCTCTTTTGGGATAAAAAATGGCATATCCTGTATAATAGTGCCCATCTGAATAGAATCTGGAACCATCCTCAAAAATGCTTCATCTTGTACTTGATCTAAGTACTTGAACTTTTTTACATATAATTTGATGATGGATGCTCGTTCCTCATTAGGCCTAATATCCATCACCGTTCTATAGGCCTGTTCAAATTTGACCAAGAAAGCAAATGGGTCATCACGAATACTCGCACTCAATTGACTCAAAATGTCAAGAGAGGGCGAGTCTCCTGTGGAAAACAATATCAATTGCCTAGTCTGTCTTTTTTGTACTATTTGTCAACTCTTTATCATCATTCAATCTGGATGTGGTCTGTAATCTTTTTGCCATATGGTAGGGTAACAATACTCTGAATGTCTTGTTTTTTTGTTCGTTATTAAGATCAAATTTATCTGTATTAGATTAAAAAATGTCTGCATTATAAAAAGCATCCATCTTATCATTATAATTTGGAATGTCTTTTAGAATTTTCATTAATTGATTGTGTATTTTAAGATTGATTCGTGCTGCTCTGTGATGTATTTTTTTTCCTTTGTAAATCATCTGCCTGTAAAGCTTCTCCTGAAACATTTTGGACTTTGTGTGTCTGGTACCAATGATGTGGAGGTACTATCTTCACTCTTACTATTGGATCTTGTATTAACAGAAACACCTTTTTTATGTCTTGGTGTAATTTGGACAATAACTCTGTCCGAGTATCAATTTGATCCTCCAATTGTTCAATATGTTCTGCCAAAATCAAACAATTTAGACAATCAAAGTAATCCCCGTCAGCGTCTTGTGTCTAACATTTCCAACATTCTGAACATAAAAAGGCTTCTCCCCTGTGTGACTTCTTTAAAGTTTATTAAGAGCTGATGTCTCAGTATAACTGGTCTCCTGTGTGTCCACCTGTTTGTCAGTATGACTGATGTCCTGTGTGATAATCCATGCTTTCTGTGTGTCAGTTTTTTCAAAGACCAAATTATTGTACACACGGACCATATGCATCACATTTTGAAGTTTTCTGTGTAACTTTTTTACAGAAAAAAAACTTTTATAAATTCTAAGATTCTCTGCTTCACATTGGCTATACAAATTAGACCATAATTGTGCATCTGTTTGGCTATGAACAAACTTAAAAATGTATGTCACTTTTCTTAGAATAGTCATGAATAAAATCCATTTCTCACCTACAGAATGGCTTTTCCTCTCCTGGATTGATCCAACCGTCAATGGATGGTCCTTTGTGGCTCTACTGTGTTCCGCAGACCTCCACGTACAGACTTTATGGTTGTATGGTTGGAGACACACTCCTCACCATACTGTAGATTCCATCTGATCCTTGTGACTATGTGGAATTCCTGAGACTTGGACAACAGGTGTTTACCAAAAACTCTCCTCCCCTTGCAGAAGGTGAAGGATTTCACAGAAAAAAAAACAGTATAAAAAATCAGAACTGGCTAAGGCTCACCATTAATGTTAGAAAAATTAACACTTCCCACTTCAGGTAAGGGCATGATGAAGGTTGAAAGAAAAGCAATCTTAAATAGTGTGAATAAAACAAAAGCTTATTTAATGTTCATTCAAAAGTGGTTACAAAAATGAAGAAAAATAGTTCACAGCACACAAAAAGTAATATTTAGTTAGAAGAGAGAAAGGAAACAATTATAGGTTCTTACATATCCAGTCTTAGAAGCACGAGATGGTCCGTGATGGAGATTCTCAAGGTTATGAGATATCTGCCCCATTCATCTCTGCCTCTGCTTATATACCATCTTGCCTCATAGGCATACATTGAAGATTATTTTTACAGTTTCATAACCCAATATGGCGACTTGCTGATATATAAGTAGCTTCTACCATATTAGAACAAAACTAGTAAATAGTGAGGTATGTATTCTGACTACGTGCACATCACCTCATGTTGGTATATTTTAAACATACGGCTAGTGACCTTTAAATGATCATTAGTTATCCCCAAATAACCCATATTGACAGTTGAGGCAAAAGTCCTACAGAATTGACAAACAGATAGCAGGTGTCTCTACCAAAGTTCTTAGAATAACTCCAATCTTTCTCTAAAGTATTTGAATCTAAGCATGGTTAGAGCCTAAGCATGTTAACCCTAGAAGGCATGACCATAAAAATCTACACTTTCATATACCTGGGGCCTTTTAGGCCCGTGTGCAAATAACATGGAATAACTCAAACAAAAATGACAAACAACTATATACCTGAGGAATACCTAGAGTTTCAAAATTCTAACTAAAGTAATCTTGCAGAAAATAGAAAACAATTAACAGGGCGGGCATGCGAGGCCCCAGGTATGCGTTCTAGGGTTAAAGCTTATGTATATTTTTTTATCATTAAAGATTAATATTTTACATTTGAGTATGTGTCGGAGGTTAGAGATTCGCCTCCTATACAATTGGCAATAGCCAAAATTCTATAGCCAAGATGATAGGCTTATGCAAAATCAGATGGGTAAGGGAAAAAGTGGGGGGGGGGGGTTCTGGTTGGGAGAGTTTTTTGAAATCCTGGAAATGTGATGTTTTATTATATGTTATATTTTCTGTATCAAACACTCTGTAAGATTTGTTTTTGTTTTAAATAAAAATATAAAAATGTTTTTGGTTAAAAAAAAACAAACCTAACACTTATACATACCTCCGATGCTGGCGCCGTTCCAGTGGTGTCGGCATGTGCGGTCCTGGGGCACATGTGAGGTTGTTACGTCATGTGAGCCCAATAAGCACTGGAATCACTGTCCCCACCTTCAGAAAAATAGAACATCACAAGGAAATCTGAGAGCAGCCGCAGCACTGGCTTCATGTTGATGTTCAGTACGTCCGAAGGCGGGGACAGTGAAGTTGGCATGACTGAGAGCAGGGCTCATGTGATGTAACAACCCCGGGGAACGTGAGTCCTGACACCGCTGGAACGGCGCTGGCACAGGAGCAGAGTATGAGTGTTTTTATTTTAACTAGGCCAAACATGAGGAATGGCAAGGGGTTGTCCTACTAGTGGACAACTCCTTTATGAAGATACAATTTTCGGTTAAAACATTTCCAACATTCTGAACATAAAAAGGCTTCTCCCCTGTGTGATTTCTCTAAAGTTTATTAAGAGTTGATTTTCAAGGAAAACTTTCCCACATAAAGAATATAAAAAAGGCTACTACCCTGTGTGACTGCTCTGGTGACTAAGAAGAGATGCTCTCTTCACAAAACATTTCCCACATTCTGAACATGAAAAAGGCTTCTCCACTGTGTGGGTTCTCTGGTGGTTATCAAGAGAAGCTTTCCTGCTAAAACATCTCCCACATTCTGAACATGAAAAAGGCTTCTCCCCTGTATGAGTTATCTGATGTCTAACAAGTACAGATTTCTGGTTAAAACATTTCCCACATTCTGAACATGAAAAAGGCTTCTCCCCTGTGTGAATTGTCTGATGTTTGTCAAGATTTGATTTCTGTGTAAAACATTTCCCACATTCTGAACATGAAAAAGGTTTCTCTCCTGTGTGAGTTCTCTGGTGCTTAACAAGAGCTGATTTCTGGCTAAAACATTTCCCACATTCTGAACAGGAAAAAGGCTTCTCCCCTGTGTGAGTTCTCTGATGTGTAACAAGATCTAATTTCCGGTTAAAACAGTTCCCACATTCTGAACATGAAAAAGGCATCCTCCCTTTGTGAGTTCTCTGATGTGTAACAAGAGCTGATTTCTGGCTAAAACATTTCCCACATTCTGAACAGGAAAAAGGCTTCTCCCCTGTGTGAGTTCTCTGGTGACTAAGAAGACTTGATTTCTTGTTAAAACATTTCATACACTTGGAATAAGAAAAATTATTCTTTGCTGTGTAAATTTTTTGATGCTTAAGAAAAAACTTTTTTAGGGGAAAACTATTTCCATATTCTGACCGTGAAAATGGCTTCTTAGCTTTAGGAGCCATTAGTTCTTTAATGCTTATTTTGTGACTTTGATTTTCCTTAGTAGTCGGTAATGAATCAGAAGATAGGACCTCTTTCAAAGGATCAGATGACACATCTTTGCTGTAAAGGGATGATGGTATATCTGGAGTAATGGCATTCCCTTCAATTGTATCCTGTGGGATCTCAAGCTCATCTGATTTGAAAATTGAAGATGTCAGCTGTCCCTCTGATCTGGTACAGTCATCTGCCAAGAATAAAAAAATATTATATTTGAATAAAATAATCTTAAAATTTATATTTTTGAACATTTCTACTTAAACTGTCTGTAGAAATGGCAAGTTATTGACAGAATGACAGTGAATGACATTTCACAGTCTAATAGAAAACCTCATAGGATGAACCAGGAGAGCGCGGTGTTCAACTGTTTGTTCATTCTGCCTCCTAAATATGAATTATGCAAAAATGATATCAATAAAAATTTCTACTCATCACATAAAAAACAAGCCCCCACTCAGGTCCATCATCTGTCAATGGAAAAACAGAAATTTCCACATCATTAGTGCCTCAAAGGCGCTTGAAAAGCAACATGGCTTCCAATACAACCAATCCAGCAAAATCCGCTCTTCCAAAGTCAAATCTGCTCCCTACTTAACTCAAATGGAAAGCACCACACCCTGCTAAAGCTCATGCATATTGCCGGAAGCTGCCTGATACAGCCTTGTTCTCCTCTGGTTAAGTCCTCTGTGTTCAGCTCCCGTGTTGTGTATTTATTTCTTAGTTTCTTCTTGTGATCCCGGCCCGTTTACTGACTACTATTGTGTCTTCTGATTTTGTATTTTCTCTGCCCTCCTGGTTCTGATCAGGCCACCTGACTATTCTTCTTGTCATCTCACACCACAGAACAGCAGGCAACACCAAGTCCAAGCCTAGGGGTCTATGTGTAAGTACAGATCCATGTAGAGGGGTTAAAGGATGATGGGCAAAACTTTGACTATAGACAATAACACATCTAATGAAATGATAAAAAAAAGAGTAACTAGTGGTGAATACTCTCTGGGATAATTAAAGTATGCTTCTTGGTAGCTCCTGGCAATTTAAAATATAGTAAGGGCCAATATTTTCTGTCAAATGAGTCTCAAGAAGAAATATACATTTAATGACAACTTTTTATAATAGTGCAGAGCTGAGGTGTCTTAAATTTAGAACTCGGGCATTTGGAAGAGACAATGGAGACCATTTTTGAAAGACTACCAAGAATTACAGAGTTAAGTGAGGCAGGCCAATCCCACCACAATCAAACTATCATACAGAATTAACCTGTAAAAAAAAAAAGACAGAATAAAAAAACACGTTACATCCCCAACAAGAATGTATGTTTGGGGGAGGGGGGGGGCTCCAACACTAAACTAGAGTTGCACTTATTTATGGTAGACCGTTGGAGCTACTATGAGTCCTGACCAGAAGAGTAGAGAAAGTATTAGTGCCCCCAATTTAGGCTAAGTCAGCCACTGTGCATCAAACCTGCCTGTGTGACTGGCGTCCTATGCGAGCTTCATCTGTGGGCATCTTTAGTACTAGGCAACCATCCTCTCCATGAATTTGGTAGGTTTGTGAGTGGTTGCTCCATCAGTATTTTGCACCTGCGCTGCCCCCACCTTTATCATGGGGGTCTGCTGCATCCTGCTAGTGCATTTGTTATATGATTTGGTGTTGGTAAAGCTGTATCATTTTCTGTGATTTTTTTTTAATTTTGCTCTATGTTAGCCGTCATTATTCACCAGGACAATAACAGTTCATAGTCTAATAGAAAACGTCTTAAGATGAACCAGTAGATCGTAGTGTTCAACTGTTTGTTAATTCTGTCTCCCAAATATGGAATAAAAAGCCACCAAACAATGTTACGTAGGTGAAATAATACCAATAAAAACTTCTACTCATCTCACAAAAAATAAGTCCCCAGTCAGGGACTGTCAATCAGTCCATCTGTCAATAGAAAACCAGAGGTTTCCACATTAGTGGCTCAAAGACTTTTGAAAAGCAACATGGCTTCCATAAACCAATCCAATAATATCTGCTCCCCCAAAGTCAAATCTCCCCCTCACTTCTGAGCCTTGCAGTGTGCCCAAGCCACATTTAGCATCCATGTATTTGACATTACTATAGTGAGAAGAACCCACTTAATTTACGGTGTGTGTCTCCTGGAGAACAATCTGGGCACTATGTGTTGGGTAATGAAATTATATATTTGTAATTTTCACTCTCCAACATCCACTACGTGCTAATTTCTGGAAAGTGCCTGTGGAGTCAAAATAGTCCTATAGATTATTTCACTGAGGGTTATAATTTCCAAAATGGAGCCACTTTATGGGGATTTCTACTGCTCTGGTTTTCTGCAATTTGGTCACATTTGGGCTTCTGCAAATGGTGTGTCCCATCTGCTCCGGAATCTGCTCCTGCGACGTCTGCTTCTGTCACCAGGAGCCGCCTTATTCATCCTGCAGGTGGCGCTGGTGATGGAGGAGACGTCAGAACCAGAAGCTCTGGGCGGTACAGCTTCTGTCCAGCCACTAAGATTAGGATTGCTGGGACCTGAAATACCATCCAGTCTGCCAGTATGGGTGTGTGTGCTGTCCAGCTGGAGTAATCTGCTCCCTGCTTCAGCCAACTGGAAAGCACCGCACCCTGCTAAAGCTGGAAGCATATTGCCGGAAACTAAAACACAGCAAAATAGGGCAGCAGTGTTTACCTGCCCAGATCTTCATAACTAAATGCACTACCAGGGTGCAACAAACCCACATAAAGATAGTGCCTGAGGGGCCTGAGGAAAAGGCTGAAATGGACGGGAAAGTGATGAAACAGAATGGGAAGAGCCTGGAGAATGTGCCTGCATGCATTTCTGACTCACATATGGTTTCTGGGAAGTTTGTAGCAATGTTACGCCACTTTTACAGACACACAAGAACAACTACCAAACCTAACCTAAATTACATTTAACAGGCCAAAAAGGTTAAGAAACAGTTTTTCCTGCACAATCACTTGTATATAGGGCTAAATAAACCAGAGAAACCAAAAAATGTCCCTTTTAGCGTTTGTTCACACATAATGTGGCTTTTTTTCGCCTTTTACAATTTGGAGGGCCCTGACTTATACATTTTGTAGGTCCCTCTGTCATACATCATTTTTCAGTTCGCTATTCCCCAGCACTTTACAAGCACAGCTAGAACGTACTAGTAGGTATGTAGATCTTTTGAGAGGCCTCAGGTGGCTCTGTAACATGCGTTTTGGAGGGACAGCTGTTACTTAGACATTTGGGCGGTCCCTCCATCATTGACACTCAGATAGTGGAATACATATTCCATAGCAGTTTACAATGTGCCCATTGTAGCGTTGGGTTGACCCTCTTCCTCCTACTCCACCACCATGTGATACTGCAGCCCTAACTTCAAATGTTCAGAGGGTCTGCAGTAAGCAGGAAAGCTGAGTTTTGTGAGAGCCCTCGTGTGGCCCTGTAACATACATTTTGAAGTGCCCTCCTCTAGAAATTTTGGAGGTGCCTGTTGTGTACATCTGAGAGTGCCCTCACTTATTCATATTGTAGGGCCCTCACTATTATGTAACTAATTTAAGGGCAGAGACTACAGTGAAAATGGCCAAGAGACATGGAGTACTAGAAGGTAGCAGTGCGGACTACGACCCTCAGGTCAGCCTACAGTTGCTGTCATGGCTATGCGTGCCAACAGTCCAGGTCGGATCAGTGGACTCACCATCGATCGCCTCGTCTTCAATCTCATCCTCCTTCCCAGTTGATATTGTAGGCTGACCTTATGGCAACTGTGTCTCATCATCATCAGCCTCCACCACTGGAGACAGTAAATTACGTTCCTCCAAGTGGCTTTCTTCTGGTCGTAGGTCCTCAAATACTTGAGCATCAACGCACGCCACCTCCTCTTGTCCCTCTTCAATGCTGCATGGTGATAGGCCAGAGCCAACCAAAGGATACGTACCAAACAGGTCCTCGGAGTGGCCAAGCTTGAGGTCATATGTCTCCTGTGACTGATAATGGTTGGAGGAAGGAGAACCAGCTTCAGGATTGGAAGGGCCAGCCATCGTGTATCCACAGTAGACTGTGTGGTCGTGGAAGTTTTGGTGCTTCTTGACAAATGCATAGAGGCCTTGTCTGCTATCCAAGGCAGAATCTGCTCTAGCTCTTCTGGCTTCAGCACACGTTTACGTTCCAGACCGGGAACTTTTTCCAGGAACATAATGGATGTATCAAGCTTCTTCTGACCTGACACAGATTGAGTGCCTTCTCACGCACCACTGACAACACCACGTCCACGTCCCTGAACAACAGGCTTTTTTTGGCATTTTGGGTTTTGTTGACAGATTTTCAGATGTTGATGGCACAAGGCAAGCTAGCTGTCACAGCCAAATAGTGAGTCAACCATGATTCAGCCCATAGGACTAAATTTTACAAACCCTATGCAGATTGTGCAGTGGACAAACCAGGACAGTATTCCTACTCCAGCCTAACTACTATTTGTGATTGGAGACATTTGGGATGGTGGCTTCCCAAATAGTGGTTAAAATGGCCTGGTGCATGCTTTTAGGAGGCAGTAGGAAATGTATGGACTACTGCTTTGTGTAGGACACTCAATGATTTTTAAAGTGGACTAATATGGACAGAAGGCAGGCTGACACCCCAAAATAGCGGTTACAATGGGCTGGTGCGTGCTTCTTTTGTAGCAGGCAGTAGGAAATGTTTGGACTACTGCTTTGCGTAGGGCACCAAACACCTTTTTAAGTGGACTGTTGTGTGTCTTCAGCTCTGAAAAGAGCTATTTTTTGGTGGTATTATGGAGCTAGTGAGCGGCTCCTTTAAACACAGAACTATTATACACTGCAGGTAGCCCTTAAAAAGGCTTTTGTTTTATCAAGAGGTCTAAGCACTCTCCCTAGCAGCTCAGCGATCTCTCCCTAGGCTATTACAATGCAGGCTCCAGATGCAATGTGCACAAAATGGCGGCGGCAGGGCTTAAATAGACCCCATGACGCTGGGCAGCCAGCCAATCACAGTAATGCCACAACCAAGATATCTGTGGCATTAATGTGATTGATTAAGAAGCCCAGCATGTTTAGTGGCTGCAAAGGAGGCGCCAAAACTGCAGGGCGGGACATCCGAATATAGCGAAGCGAGTACACAAATACTCGCAGAATAACATACATACAGATAATTATAGGCCGTGTGTATTCAGTCCTGTCTATTACCTGGAGATGTGAGGGGCTGGGGAACCTCCATCATGATGTCTTTGTACAAATCTTTATGTCCTTCTAAATACTCCCACTCCTCCATGGAGAAATAGACAGAGACATCCTGACATCTTATAGGAACCTGACACATACAATGATACAGTCATCTCCTTGATCCTTTCATAGCGTTACCGTATAATGTCCCAGCATTCCCAGCAGTGTCACCTCTCCAGTCAGCAGCTCAATCGTCTTGTAGGTGAGTTCTAGGATCTTCTGGTCATTGATGTCCTCATGTATCAGGGGGTGAGATGGAGCCCCGGTGATTGGGCTCAGGGGTCTTTCCCATCCCTCAGATACAGGGGCCTGACAGTGCTCACTAGAGATCTTCTTCACTACTGTGTAATCCTGGTTATGGAGAGACAAATTATTAAATCTCACTACAGACATTTCCAGGGTCCTCACCTCTCCAGTTCTCTCCATCTGTTACTCCCATAGATAAGAATGATGTAATATGACGTCATCAGAATCTCTCACCTCTCCAGTAAGCTGGAAGAGGATCTCTAGGGTGAGGTGCAATATCCTCTCCGCCATCTTGTCTCTGTCCATATCCATCTTTGATGGGTCCATAAGGAAAATTCTCTTAAATAGAAGATCTTCACTGAGAGGATCTGATATTGTAGGGACCTGAATGAGAAGATGATGAGCAAATGTAACATCATAAAAATCCTGTGTAATAATACAATTACTGGAGATAATAAGGGAAACATATGAGGAGATATATCATTTTACAGTATTTAGTTTTCTGCTTTACATCTAGTAATAAAATCTATATATTTTTGGCCACAGACAACAAGCAGTTTCTTTCTTGGAGTCTGTAGCTGAACTCGTTTCTCAAAGACTCATCTTCCATAAAGCTAATTCTCGTCTCATTTAAAAACACTGCAATCGGCATTAGCAATACTGCAGCAGATATTCATTACACGTGACATGAGAAATAATTACTTCATGAATAGGACGACATCTTCATCTTCTACTAAGGCTCAAGAAACATATTTAGCCAGAGTGCTTCACTGACTACATCTCCACTGGCCGTCTATATGAATGTTTCCCGTCTTCCCCGGACTGTAATCTTCTATCACGTTAGATCTCATGTCTGATTCACACACAGAAGTTTGAGGCTTTCACACATGGCAAGGTTTTTAATATTATACAGAGTAGAACTATCTCGAATGGGTGCACCTTGCCATGGTGAGATAGCTTTCATGCTATTTTTTGATCAAAAACAGTGTTGATAAGAACCCTATTTTATTTAAATGCACTTTTGCTTTTTATTTATTTATTTACAGCAGGATTTATGATCATTTTTCTTTATAGATTTTTTCTGATTTATGGCCATAGTAAACATGTATTTATGTGCTGCATGGATACCAATTTAAACCAAGTTCAAAATCTGTGTTTTTTCACGGGCACCATAGAGGCCGTGTGGGCCGACGCTATGGATGATACACCCCTAACTATCATTTGGTAAAAATCTCATAGGTCCTGGATTCATTAGTACCTGCACCAAGAATGGGGCTGAGTATTTATTAAAGGGAATCCACTCCACCGTCTACCCCACGGCTGATGAAAGGGAATCTGTCACCCCCTGGGACTTATCTGACCTCTAATATGGGCATACAGGTGATAGAAATGTAAATCTATACTTACCTGTATACCTCATATTAGAGGTCTGTTTGCTGTGAAAAGGCTTTTTATTCAGTGAAGATTCCGATTCTTGCGGGTCGGTGGACGGGAAGAAATGCCCTTTGACGTGTAGTCACCATGTCCAGGTCCCGCGCACTTCACTTTTTACGGAAGGCTGTACTAGGCAATCATAGTGCTGCAGGGATCTTGTGCACAGGCGCTGGCGAGTCATGGTGACTTCCCGGCGCCTGGGCTCAAGATCCCTGCAGTACTATAACTGCATAGTACACAGTACAAGTTCACTACTAACGTAAAAAGCACGCAGTCGCGGGATCTGGACATGGTGACTGCACGTCACAGGGCACTGTGATGTGCAGGGGAGGTGGGAAATATTTTAATTAACACAGTAGGCGGGGATTTCTTCCCGTCCCTCGGCCAGCAAGCATTGGAATCTTCACTGAATAAAAAGCCATTTCACAGCAAAAAAACCTCTAATATGAGGCATAGATGTATAGATTCACATTGCTATCACCTGTATGCCCATAGTAGAGGTCAGATAAGTCCCAGGGGGTGACAGATTCCCTTTAATCAGCCGTGGGGTAATCATAAAACCAGATACGTATCAAGGTACTGTAAGGTGGCTAATGGTCGCATAGTCAAAGGGAGGTATGTGTCACAGAGATGGCTAGTCTCTGTGATGTAACCCGGAGTGTTTCTCTAGGAAACAAGCTGGGGTAGCATCTAGTGTCCTGGCTTGGTCTGAAGACAAACATACACAGGAGAATGGCCGTAGTTATAATTCCACACCAGCGTGCATCTAGGATCATTGTCCGCGATTGCGCATGCCTAGATGTCTGTGCTCCACACCGGAGCGCATATGATATTGGATTGCATTCCATCAACAGAAAAATCCTATCTCTGAGATCAGCGTCATGTGAGACTAAAAACAAGTATTGCACATCCTCCCATCATGCAATAGGCATTTAGATCTACTTTATCACGACAGAAAATATGGGATGGTGGCCCACAGTATATTCCTAAATGGTCATATTTGACCCTCATTGCATAATTAGAGATACACAAGGAACACCGCACTTGTTAGTTACTAAACAGTATAAGTGGGATATAACTGATAAGAAATAATTCTGATATAGAAGCTCAGATCTCTCGATGAAGTAAAACAATATGTGAACCTCATTCACAGGGAACTGAGTAGAAATGGGTAGAGTATAAAATCCAAAAATGTAATCCAGAATGGGGCTGTATTCATACAAAACAGGCATAGGAAATTTGCTCATTCAGTCCCTTAGGGGCTCGTGAATCCAGTCTGGAAATCCACTCGCTTTCCTTTTTGACTATACATGTATTGAGATCACCTCCTCTCACATTGGGTTTAACCACCTCAATGATACAAAAGGAGATGTCTCCGGTTTCACCTCAATGTACATTGTTCATGTGTCTCACTAATGGGGTGTTCCGAACATGGCATATGTCGCCCAAATGCCCCCTACCCTCCTCCTATACTCCCTCTTGGTCATGCATACATAATCTAGGACAGGTGCATGTGGCCATATATAAAAGTCCTGAGGTGTTACAGTTGGAATAATCCCTCTGGAAAAAGATTTTACCTGTAGAGGAACTCGAGAAAGATTTACATGGTCTCATCCAATTATATATACAACTTTCTCCAGATTCTTCTATCCAGCCAAGTCCACTTGGGTGCAGGTTTTTATAGAAAATATGCACTAAACGGTCCCTAATTGACCAACTCTTTCTGAAACTTATTGTGGGAGTAGATCCCACAGCACCCTCAGGTCCAGGTCGGCCAGGGTTTTCTGAGGATATTAAAGATATGGTCACTCTGATTCTCGTAGGTTCCTATTACTCGTGTTATCCCATCTTTTTCTTGCTCTCTTGGTTAGGTATGGAGGAGTGTCTATCTCTCACGATTTTCTGCAAACAATCGTGCGGAATCCAAAATGTACTGTGGGTACCTTTTTCCTTGAATCTGGTGTTCATGTCTATTGCCTGTATATTAATATCTGTGACATTAGAGCAGTCTCTTCTCAACAGTAAAAATTGTCCCTTTGATATTGCTTTTTTTTAAGGAGGATGGGGTGGTGACTATCCAACTTCAATTGTTTATTAGTGCTTGTAGGTTTATGATAGATGAGTGTACCTATGGTCTTATCCCATACTTTCTTGACTGGTACATTCAGGAAAGGCAACTGGTAATATTTAACCTCTGATATAAATCTAAGGCCCACTCTATTGATGTTGAGTTCCCTAACAAATTCAATAAACTTTTCACTCGTCCCTGACCAGATTAGAAAAATTTTGTGAATATATCTATACCATACCCCAATATATGGTTGCCACCACTTATGATCATCCCTGAGTATTGTGGTTTCCTCCCACCATCCCAGGAACAGGTTAGCATAAGAGGGGGCACAGAGGCGCCCCATCACAGTACCCCTGAGCTGGTGGAAGTACTTCCTGTCAAAAAGAAAGAAGTTATGAGTAAGAGTGAATTTTAGAAGATCCTCCATGAAGTCATTATGTCTGCTACACTCTATTGACCTCGATTTCAAGAAACGTCTTACTCCTCTGATACCATCCTCATGCGGTATATTACTGTACAAAGCCTCGATATCTAGTAAGGCCGGCTCCCCTACATGCATGTATACATGCTCGAGGGTATACATGTAGGGGAGCAGGCAAAGGGAAAACCATTTCCTAGAGGGATTATTCCAACAGCAGGACCTTAGGGGGTACTGGGGGAACATTATACTGGGGGGGGGGGGGCATCATACACACTGCATAAGGGGCATAATGTGGGCATTACACTGTGTGGGGGCATCATACATCCTGCATAAGGGGTATAATGGGGGCATTACACTGTGTGGGGGCATCATACATCCTGCATAAGGGGTATAATGGGGGCATTACACTGTGTGGGGGCATCATACATACTGCATAAGGGGCATAATGGGGGCATTACACTGTGGGGCAGTAAAGGGGTCCTGTACTATGAGAACAATATGTTTCCTCCCTTCCTGTCTCCATAGTTGGGTCGTATGTATCTATTACAGGAAACAGAACAAAAACCTTATGATTCTTATAAAGGGGCAACACAAGACTCCAAAAGAGTCTCCGTGCTGAAGGGGTTAATGCCCCCTGCGCCCAGTAATGGGGTCTCCACATACCTCCACCTGCAGAGCCGCCACCACATATATGGCTGCTCTGTGCGCACAGGAGCTGTGATGAGGTCACAGGAGGGGAGGAGTCAGGGGTCACATGATCAGGGGCCTCAGTGGATGCAGGACTCTGCTGTGCTGGTTGTCATGGTGCTGGATGAGCTGAAGTTTATGTGTGGGGTCAGGAGGGGTTTACAGTGTGAATGTAGCAGAGCCGTGTGTGTACGAGGTGTACGGAGCAGAGCCGTGTGTGTACGAGGTGTACGGAGCAGAGCCGCGTGTGTACGAGGTGTACGGAGCGGAGCCGCGTGTGTACGAGGCGTACGGAGCGGAGCCGTGTGTGTACGGGGTGTACGGAGCGGAGCCGCGTGTGTACGAGGTGTACGGAGCGGAGCCGCGTGTGTACAAGGTGTACGGAGCAGAGCCGCGTGTGTACAAGGTGTACGGAGCGGAGCCGCGCGTGTACGAGGTGTACGAAGCGGAGCCGCGTGTGTACGCAGCAGAGCCGCGTGTGTACGAGGTGTACGGAGCAGAGCCGCGTGTGTATGAGGTGTACGGAGCGGAGCCGTGTGTGTACGAGGCGTACGGAGCAGAGCCGCGTGTGCACGAGGTGTACGGAGCGGAGCCGCACGTGTACGAAGCGGAGCCGCGTGTGTACGGAGCAGAGCCGCGTGTGTACGAGGTGTACGGAGCAGAGCCGCGTGTGTACGAGGTGTACGAAGCGGAGCCGCGTGTGTACGGAGCAGAGCCGCGTGTGTACGAGGTGTACGGAGCAGAGCCGCGCGTGTACGAGGTGTATGGAGCAGAGCCGCGCGTGTACGAGGTGTATGGAGCAGAGCCGCGCGTGTACGAGGTGTACGGAGCAAAGCCGCGTGTGTACGAGGTGTACGGAGCGGAGCCGTGTGTACGAGGTGTACGGAACGGAGCCGCGTGTGTACGAGGCTTACGGAGCGGAGCCGCGTGTGTACGAGGTGTACGGAGCGGAGCCGCGTGTGTACGAAGCAGAGCCGCGCGTGTACAAGGTGTACGGAGCAGAGCCGCGTATGTACGGAGCGGAGGCGCGTGTGTACGGAGCGGAGCCGCGTGTGTACGGAGTGGAGCCGCGTTTGTATGAGGTGTACGGAGCGGAGCCGCGTGTGTACGAGGTGTACGGAGCGGAGCCGCGTGTGTACGAGGTGTACGGAGCGGAGCCGCGTGTGTACGAGGTGTACGGAGCGGAGCCGAGTGTGTACGAGGTGTATGGAGCGGAGACGCGCGTGTACGAGGTGTACGGAGTGGAGCCACGCGTGTACGAGGTGTACGGAGCGGAGCCGCGCGTGTACGAGGTGTACGGAGCGGAGCCGCGCGTGTACGAGGTGTACGGAGCGGAGCCGCGCGTGTACGAGGTGTACGGAGCGGAGCCGCGCGTATACGAGGTGTACGGAGCAGAGCCGCGCGTGTACGAGGTGTACGGAGCAGAGCCGCGCGTGTACGAGGTGTACGGAGCAAAGCCGCGTGTGTACGAGGTGTACGGAGCGGAGCCGTGTGTACGAGGTGTACGGAACAGAGCCGCTTGTGTACGAGGCTTACGGAGCGGAGCCGCGTGTGTACGAGGTGTACGGAGCGGAGCCGCGTGTGTACGAAGCAGAGCCGCGTGTGTACGAGGTGTACGGAGCGGAGCCGCGTGTGTACGAGGCGTACGTAGCGGAGCCGTGTGTGTACGAGGTGTACGGAGCAGAGCCGTGTGTACGAGGTGTACGGAGCAGAGCCACGCATGTACGAGGTGTACGGAGCAGAGCCGCGCGTGTAAGAGGTGTACGGAGAAGAGCCGCGTGTGTACGAGGTGTACGGAGCAGAGCCGCGTGTGTACGAGGTGTACGGAGCGGAGGCACGTGTGTAAGAGGTGTAGGGAGCGGAGGCACGTGTGTACGAGGTGTACGGAGCAGAGCCACGTGTGTGCGGAGCGTAGCCATGTGTGTACGAGGTGTAGGGAGCGGAGGTGCGCGTGTACGAGGTGTGAGGAGCCATGTGGTTGAGGTGTATGGAGCAGAGCCGTGTGTACGGAGTGGAGCATCGCGTGTGCGAGGTGTACGGAGCGGAGCCGCATGTGTACGGAGTGGAACCTCTTGTCTACGAGGTGTAGGGAGTGGAGCCGCGCATATACGAGGTGTATGGAGGGGAGCAGTGTCTGTACGAGGTGTACGGAGCAGAGCCGCGTGTGTACGTGGTGTACGGAGCGGAGCCACGTGTACGAGATGTACGGAGCGGAGCCGCGTGTGTACGAGGTGTGTGGAGCGGAGCCGCGTGTGTACGAGGTGTGTGGAGCGAAGCCGTGTGTACGAGGTGTACGGAGCGGAGCCGCGTGTGTACGAGGTGTACGGAGCGGAGCCGCGTGTGTACGAGGTGTACGGAGCGGAGCCGCGTGTGTACGAGGTGTACGGAGCAGAGCCACGTGTGTACGAGGTGTACGGAGCGGAGGCGTGTGTGTACGAGGTGTGCGGAGCGGAGGCGCATGTGTATGAGGTGTGAGGAGCCATGTGTTTGAGGTGTATGGAGCAGAGTCGCGTGTGTACGATGTGTGAGGAGCTGCCCACTTACTAAAGACTATGATACTTTTCCATCACTGTTACAAATATAACGCTTACATTGGAGTAAGAGTACAGTGAGGATAGGACGGAAAGCAATATTGAATTGTGTGGATAAAACAAAATCTTGTTTAAGGTTTATTCAAAAGTGGTTACAAAAATAAGGAAAAAATAGTTCATAGCACAGAAAAAGAGGTATTAGGTTATAAGAGAGAAAGCAACATTCATAAGTTCTTAAGTATACAGCATGAGATGGTCCGTGGTGGAGATTCTCAAGGTATGAGACCAGGGGAGGAGTCCTGAGGAGATAATTTGCATATTCCCACTGCATTTTGGGGTAAGTGAAGAGTCTCCGCGAGCTCAAAGAACACTGGATTTTGGCTGTTGGAGCTGAAAAGAGGACATCGGTAAACCAGGGGAGGAGTCCTGAGGAGATAATTTGCATATTCCCACTACATTTTGGGGTAAGTGAAGAGTCTCCGCGAGCTCAAAGAACACTGGATTTTGGCTGTTGGAGCTGAAAAGAGGACATCGGTAAACCAGGGGAGGAGTCCTGAGGAGATAATTTGCATATTCCCACTGCATTTTGGGGTAAGTGAAGAGTCTCCGCGAGCTCAAAGAACACTGGATTTTGGCTGTTGGAGCTGAAAAGAGGACATCGGTAAACCGTGCGCCTACTGGCGCGCGCATTTTGAAGCTTTTTTTTTAAGCTTTTTTCACTGTTTTCAGAACATTAACAATAAGAACATGGAAGAGTCCAGGAGCCATTTGGTGAGCTGCATATCCTGCTACATGTTCACAGACTTGCCAGTGGAAAAGCCAAACTTCACATGCCAGAAATGCAAGCTTGTGTCCCTGTTGGAGGAAAAGTTGCGAAATCTAGAAGAGAGGTTAACTACCTTGAAAATCATTAAGGAAGGTGAAGAGTTCTTAGACAGAGCAGAATTATCTCTTCATGATTCAGAAAGAGAAGAAATTCGAACTGCACCTGACGAAACAGAGGAATGGAAGCATGTGACCCACCGAAGCAGGAGGATCGAGAGGCAGTCAGCACCCATACTGCTCAGGAACCAGTACCAGGCTCTCTCGCAGGAGCACCATGAAGAAATACAGCAAGATAAGACTTTGCCAGCAATGAATAACCTTGTAAGCCCTCAGAATCCTCCTGGATGGAGAAAGAAGAATGTTGTGAAGAAAAAACGGAGAGTGGTGGTCATGGGGGATTCCCTGTTAAGAGGAACAGAGGCCGCTATCTGCAGACCAGACATAACCTCAAGAGAAATGTGCTGTCTTCCAGGAGCAAAAATTAAAGATGTGTCTGACAGGATATCAAGACTCTTCAGACCTACAGATCACTACCCATTCCTGCTAATACATGTGGGGACAAATGACACCGCAAGAAAGGACCTGGAAACCATCTGCAGTGACTTTGAAGACTTAGGCAAGAAAGTGAAAGAATTGGGAGCGCAGGTGGTCTTCTCATCCATCCTCCCAGTGGATGGCCATGGAACAATGAGGTGGAATAAGATTCTACAGGTGAACAACTGGCTACGTCGATGGTGCCGTCAACAAGGATTTGGATTTCTGGATCACGGAATGAATTACCTATACGATGGACTACTTGCTAGAGATGGGGTGCACCTTACGAAGACTGGAAAACATGTATTTGGAAGTCGCCTTGCTACACTCATCAGAAGAGCTTTAAACTAGAACAATGTGGGAAGGGAAGCAAAAGGCCAGAAAAAGCCATACAGCTGACAAATACTATTGAGATCTCTGCTACTGGAAGTGGAAAGGAAGAACAAAGACAAAACAATTTAAATAATAAAAATATGGGAGGAAGAGAAACCAATCACAAACTAAAATGTTTTTATACAAATGCACAAAGCATGGGCAACAAACAAGGAGAATTGGAACTACTAATGCAGGAAAAGGAATATGATGTCATTGGAATCACTGAAACTTGGTGGGACGATACACATGATTGGAATAAAAGGCTAAAAGGATACAACTTATTTGCAAGAAACAGACTTGATAAACGAGGAGGAGGTGTTGCATTGTATGTTAGAAAAGCGTATATCTGCACAGAGATGGAAGCTTCAGAGACTGGGAGTTCTGTGGAAACTGTTTGGGTAAGAATACAAGGAGAGAACAACGGAAAGGACACCATTGTAGGCATTTACTACAGGCCACCTGGGCAAGCTGAAGATATGGATGAACTCTTTATGTATCAAATGACCAAGTTCTCCAAAAAATATGACGTAGTGGTCATGGGAGATTTCAACTATCCAGACATTTGTTGGGAATCTCTCTCAAGTAAAACTAACAGGTCAAGCAAATTCTTATCCTCTCTTGCTGACAACTTTATCTTCCAAAAGGTAGGGGAGAAAACAAGGGGATCTGCTACTTTGGATCTAATCCTTATAAACAGGGAGGAAATGGTTGAGGAGGTAAAGGTGGCTGGGACCCTAGGAGGCAGCGATCATGCTATTATAGAATTTTGGATAACTAGAGGAGGAAGACATGTGAAGACTCAAACTTCAAGGTTAGATTTTAGAAAGGCAGATTTTAAGAGACTCAGAAAGAGAATAGGAGGGATCCAATGGCTGGATGTCCTTAAGGACAAAAATGTCCAGGAAGGATGGGAAATTTTTAAAAATGAGATTCTCAAAGCACAATCGTTAACAATCCCGAAAAGTAGGAAGAATGGGAAGCATTTAATGAAACCAGGATGGATGAACACAGAACTTAAACACATGCTAAAAAGAAAGAAAGAAATGTTTATCAAATGGAAAGAGGGAGGCATATCTAAAGAAGATTATAATGCAGTCTGCAGATCCTGCAGGGCACGTATCAGGTTAGCTAAAGCTGACAATGAATTAAGGCTTGCAAGAGATGTCAAAAGCAATAAAAAAGGATTTTGGGGGTATGTCAAAAGTAAAAGAAAAGTCAAAGATGCTATAGGATTTTTACAGGATGAAAATGGAGAAATGGTAAGAGAGGATGTTGAGAAGGCCGAACTTTTTAATTCCTATTTTGCATCTGTTTTCTCTCAGAAAGAAAATGTAACATCAACTGATCTTCACTGTCCTTTTAAAGGAATAGAGGAATCCAAGTTATCTGTAAACAGAAAGATTGTGAGGGAATATTTAGCTAACATAAATGAGTTCAAGTCACCAGGTCCAGATGAATTACACCCCAGAGTACTGAAGGAGATCGTAGAAGAAATTTTAGAACCACTCTCCATAATCTTTGAAAATTCTTGGAGAACAGGAGAAGTCCCAGAAGACTGGAGAAGAGCAAATGTTGTTCCTATCTTCAAAAAGGGGAAGAAGGTGGACCCAGGGAACTATAGGCCGGTGAGTCTGACTTCTATACCAGGAAAGATCTTTGAACAAATTATTAAACAACATGTATGTAAGTACATGGATAAGAATGAAGTGATTAACCAGAGCCAGCATGGGTTTGTAACTAACAAGTCATGTCAGACTAACTTAATTTCCTTCTATGACAGAATCACTGACTGGGTGGATCAGGGAAATGCTGTAGATATAGTATATCTTGACTTCAGCAAAGCATTTGACAAAGTATCTCACACCATCCTTATTGAAAAAATGACCAAGTATGCAATGGACCAGGCAACTGTTAGGTGGATTCATAACTGGCTTAGTGATCGGACTCAAAGGGTGGTTGTAAATGGCTTCACATCCAGCTGGATGAATGTCTCAAGTGGGGTACCACAGGGCTCCGTCCTGGGACCTGTATTGTTCAACATCTTTATCAATGATTTAGATGAAGGAATTGAGGGTAAACTGATTAAATTTGCTGATGACACAAAGCTAGGAGGGATAGCTAATACTAGAGAAGAGAGAGAGAGGATTCAAAAAGACCTAAATAAACTGGAGCAGTGGGCAGCAACCAACAGAATGGTTTTTAACAGGGAAAAATGCAAAGTACTACATCTGGGCAATAAAAATGAAAAAAGCATATACAGAATGGGAGGAATAGAGCTAAGCAACAGTACATGTGAAAAAGACTTAGGTATACTAATAGATCATAGACTGAACATGAGTCAACAGTGTGATGCAGCAGCAAAAAAGGCAAATACAATTCTGGGATGTATTAACAGAAGCATACAGTCTAGATCACGTGAAGTCATTATCGGTCTTTACTCCTCTTTGGACCTCATCTGGAATACTGTGTACAGTTTTGGGCACCACATTTTAAAAAAGACATAGACAAACTGGAGCAAGTTCAGAGAAGAGCGACCAGAATGGTGACTGGTCTGCAAACCATGTCCTATGAGGAACGGTTGCAGGATTTGGGAATGTTTAGCTTGCAAAAAAGAAGACTGAGAGGAGACTTAATAGCTGTCTACAAATATGTCAAGGGCTGTCACATTGTAGAAGGATCATCTTTATTCTCATTTGCACAAGGAAAGACTAGAAGCAATGGGATGAAACTAAATGGGAGGAGACACAGATTAGATATTAGAAAAAACTTTTTGACAGTTAGGGTGATTAATGAGTGGAACAGGCTGCCACGAGAGGTGGTGAGTTCCCCTTCAATGGATGTCTTCAAACAGAGGCTGGACAGACATCTGTCTGAGATGATCTAGTGAATCCTGCTTTGAGCAGGGGGTTGGACCAGATGACCCAGGAGGTCCCTTCCAACTCTACCATTCTATGATTCTATGATTCTATGATTCTATGTCTGCCTCTGCTTATATACCATCTCGCCTCATGGACATACATTGGAGATTATTTTTACAGTTTCATAACCCAATATGGCGACTTTCTGGTATATTAGTAACTTCTACCATGTTAGAACAAAACTAGTAACTCATAAAATATGCCTTTTGACTACAGTACAGACCAAAAGTTTGGACACGCCTTCTCATTTAAAGATTTTTCTGTGTTTTCATGACTATGAAAATTGTACATTCACACTGAAGGCATCAAAACTATGAATTAACACATGTGGAATTATATACTTAACAAAAGAGTGTGAAGCAACTGAAAATATGTCTTATATTCTAGGTTCTTCAAAGTAGCCACCTTTTGCTTTGATGACTGCTTTGCACACTCTTGGCATTCTCTTGATGAGCTTCAAGAGGTAGTCACCGGAAATGGTTTTCACTTCACAGGTGTGCCCTGTCAGGTTTAATAAGTGGGATTTCTTGCCTTATAAATGGGGCTGGGACCATCAGTTGTGTTGTGCGGAAGTCAGGTGGATACACAGCTGATAGTCCTACTGAATAGACTGTTAGCTGCTTTTTTCTTGCCATAATACAAATTCTAAGTAAAGAAAAACGAGTGGCCATCATTACTTTAAGAAATGAAGGTCAGTCAGTCCGAAAAATTGGGCAAACTTTGAAAGTGTCCCCAAGTGCAGTTGCAAAAACCATCAAGCGCTACAAAGAAACTAGCTCACATGAGGACCGCCCCAGGAAAGGAAGACCAAGAGTCACCTCTGCTTCTGAGGATAAGTTTATCCGAGTCACCAGCCTCAGAAATCACAGGTTAACAGCAACTCAGATTAGAGACCAGGTCAATGCCACACAGAGTTCTAGCAGCAGACACATCTCTTCAACAACTGTTAAGAGGAGACTTTGTGCAGCAGGCCTTCATGGTAAAATAGCTGCTAAGAAACCACTGCTAAGGACAGGCAACAAGCAGAAGAGACTTGTTTGGGCTAAAGAACACAAGGAATGGACATTAGACCGGTGGAAATCTGTGCTTTGGTCTGATGAGTCCAAATTTGAGATCTTTGGTTCCGACGCAGAAAAGGTGAACGTATGGACTCTACATGCCTGGTTCCCACCGTGAAGCATGGAGGAGGAGGTGTGATGGTGTGGGGGTGCTTTGCTGGTGACACTGTTGGGGATTTATTCAAAATTGAAGGCATACTGAACCAGCATGGCTACCACAGCATCTTGCAGCGGCATGCTATTCCATCCGGTTTGCGTTTAGTTGGACCATCATTTCTTTTTCAACAGGACAGTGACCCCAAACACACCTCCAGGCTGTGTAAGGGCTATTTGACCAAGAAGGAGAGTGATGGGGTGCTACGCCAGATGACCTGGCCTCCACAGTCACCAGACCTGAACCCTATCGAGATGGTTTGGGGTGAGCTGGACCGCAGAGTGAAGGCAAAAGGGCCAACAAGTGCTAAGCATCTCTGGGAACTCTTTCAAGATTGTTGGAAGACCATTTCCGGTGACTACCTCTTGAAGCTCATCAAGAGAATGCTAAGAGTGTGTAAAGCAGTCATCAAAGCAAAAGGTGGCTACTTTGAAGAACCTAGAATATATGACATATTTTCAGTTGTTTCACACTTTTTTGTTAAGTATATAATTCTACATATGTTAATTCATAGCTTTGATGCCTTCAGTGTGAATGTACAATTTTCATAGTCAAGAAAATACAGAAAAAACTTTAAATGAGAAGGTGTGTCCAAACTTTTGGTCTGTACTGTACGTGCACATTTACTTTATGTTGGTGTATTTTAAACATATGGCTAGTGACCTTTAAGGATCATTAGTTATCTCCAAATAACCAATATAGACCAGAGTCCTATAGGTTTGACAAACAGAACAGGTGTCTCTGCCAAGATCTTCAAAATAACCCCTCAGTCTTTCTATAAAAATGTTTAAAACTAAACATGGTTCGAACCAAAGCTTCAAAGTTTCTTATTATGTATTTTTTTTTATCATAAGAGATTAATATCTTACAGTCCCCCCTGATTATGATTTAAGAAATCTCATAATCAATCCTAAACTCATTCTCTCACCATTCGTATCACATTCATTCTTTATTCTGAAAACCTTGTATCAACTCCTGTATTGAACGTCATCTGAGTTCCCAAAAGCTTCTAAATTAAAAATAAAAATTCACTTAAAAGGTTATATTTTTTCTTTACATTTCTCTTAAAAGACCATCTTCCTTTTTCATTTCTGTCTTTATCTTTTAATATATTTTCTTAATTTTACACATAAAAATCTGATAAAAATTACACAGCAAGATCAAAATAAATATGATTAGGATTGGATTTGTTAATACATTTCCTGCTGCCATTTTTTCTGAAGACTGTGACCAACTAGTTACTGATCTTCCTAGATTTCTCCTCCAAGATGAGCCTGACATACTTGTCCACTCATGTTCAATATCATTTAAATGACCTTGTTCATGTCTGAATACAATTTCAGCTTCTTTTAGTTGCTTTGTTAACAAATTTAACAAACCTTTATCTTTCTTTATCTCATTTGTCCACATATCCCATGGGAAATTATTTATTTGGGACAAATTGAACTGTATTGGAAGGATTTTCAGATTTCTTGTCCCTATTGACGTAATATTAATACTTCCTTCCTTCTTGGAGATAGTTTTCACACTTCCCTCCGTACAATATAAACCTATTGTCAGATTTTCAGCATGTACACAAGATGAGAAGAATGCAGAAAAAACTTATTTTTCGGACATAACTTGGAAACAAATTTTGTTCGAGCTTATTGGAGTCACCAAGTCATGTATCGTGTGCACATTCTCAACTCTGGCATGACATGAGGTATGATTATGGAAACACGAGTTATAAATGACTTTATCCTGTCCAGGTAGACACATTACCTTACAAACAAAATGTAAGTATGAAGAAATGTCTAATTGTTCCGTGTTTGTAACATCAAATGCAAAATCTGTGTCCTGTAATTGATAATATAGTAATTGTGTATTACTAACAGGAATGCCCAGAACAGTTATAGGAACCATGGTTTCTTCTCTTCCCGATATTGGGATTAGTGATGTTCCTATACAAATGTTCTATTCACTTATTTACCCACAAATCTGTGTGATTTAACGCAAAATTATATTCTGTAGACAAATTTCTCATTATTCCTAAAGGTGTAATTCCACTTTGCAATGCCTGTGCAATCATTTTCAGATTGGTGGAGTATTCAATCTGAACTTCTAGACATGCTCCGGTCACTTGGGATTCCTGTTCACTTTCTATTAGAGCTAAAGTAGCATCTTGTAGATGTGACACTGAAGATCCCAGCAGAGCAGCAGTGTTCAAAACCATCTTCTCAAGGAGTTGATGCAAACTTTTCAAAATTTTTACCCCTTTGCCTCCAATATACCCAATATTTTGTAAATCTGATTTAAGTGTATGTATGTCCATAATGTTAATTAAACTCCCCACTGTTCCTAATCCCCCCAAATTACCTTCTAATATCCCCTCTTACTTCTAACCTGTGTTGACGTTCTTCTCCCAAACCATTGTTCTATTCCCATTTCCATGTTAATGAGATGTGATTGACACTGGGGATATCTGGATGAGATTTTCCAACTAGACATGTTAAAAGTCCAGACCATAGTCATCAACACTCCATCCCTTAATAGAGGTTTAGATTGGAATTGATTGATTTGGAAAAGAGTAGATGGTTGAAACCTTGTCTGTGTACATATATTATCTACTCCTGACCAAACATTTACATCTTTACATTGTTTGTAATTATTTTTAGTTAAAACACAACATTGGTAAAGTCCAGAATCCTTAGGAGATGAATTAGCTAGAGAAAAATCAAAATTCTTGTCCAACCATCTCACATTCCCATATTGACCTCTGTGTATAGCATTTGTTGGACCATTTGAAAAACTTCCCAAAAATAATTTGTTTCTTGTCCATGTTAACTGTAACGGATCCGGGTGGGGGAACCTCTGTGCTGCGATGCAAGGAGGGACCCAGAGGGGCGTAACTAGGTATCAACTCGGAGCGACCAAGGTTGTACGGCGGCTCAATTGAGTCCGTGACCAGGGAGGGTCCGAGCTGAGGGACCAGGTGCTACTCTGGGGACGACCTTGTAAAGGAGCAGGTGACTCCCACGGTACAGATGGCAGGGACTGACCGGTATTGCAGATGGGCACAGCAGGCAGGCTGACGTGTGACCTGGGTAGATGGACTGGCAGACACGGCTGATAACAAGCAGAAGCCTCCAGGTAGGCTGGCTATTAGGCATGGCAGGTAACAGCAGGAGCCTCCTGGTAGGCTGTCAGGTGGTCACGGCAAGTGACGGCAGGAGCCTCTAGGTAGGCTGACATGTGGTCATGGCAAGTGACGGCAGGAGCCTCTAGGTAGGCTGTCAGGTGGTCACGGCAAGTGACGGCAGGAGCCTCTAGGTAGGCTGTCAGGTGGTCACGGCAAGTGACGGCAGGAAACAGGCAGGTGCTTCCAGGTAAGCAGGCGGGCAGAGCCCATAGACAGACTGGCGGACTGAGCGGAAGACAGACTGTCGGGCTGGAGTGAAGTCAGGCTGGCGGACTGAACTAGTAGTCAGGCTATCGGACAGGACTAGTAGTCAGGCTAGCAGCGGAACCTGAGGGCTGAAGCAGAGGTGAGTACTCTAAGCTACAACTTTGCTCGGGGACCTCCATTTTGGAGGAGGTGCCTTATATATGGGAGGACCGCCGGCTCTTGGCCGGGGACTCCTTAGGATGGCTCGCACTGCCCCTTTAAGAGGGAGGGAGCGCGCACGCCCTAAGCACAGTGTCGGGAAGCTGTGTGTGCCGGCAGCTGCAGGAAGAGGAGTGCCGGAGGATGTCGGGCGGGGAGCGCGGCGGTGAGAGAGACGGCATCTCTGCCTGGCAGGGGGCAGAGACGCCGATGCTAAAGTCCCCCCCCTTTACGCCCCCTCTTTTTTAGGCCAGAAAGAAATTTTTTAAGGAGAAGCGGGGCATGAATGTTCTCCCTGGGTTCCCAAGTTCTCTCCTCTGAGCCAAACCCCTACCAATCCACCAGAAAAAAGGTTTTCCCTCTTACCCTCTTGGTGGCCAGAATGTTCTCTACCTCAAAAACATCCTTAGCGGAAACCGGAGCTGGGGGGAGTACCTGTATTGTTGGAAAAATAATTAAACACAACTGGTTTGAGGAGAGATACGTGGAAGGAGTTGGGAATCCGCAAAGTGGCTGGGAGTTTTAACTTGTAGGCCACTGGGTTGATTTGCTTGAGGAGTTCAAATGGACCGATGAACCAAGGACCCAACTTATAGGAGGGTATTTTGAGACGAACATGTTTGGAGGAGAGCCAAACCTTGTCTCCCGGACGGAATTGAGGCGGATCCAGACCTCTCTTGTCAGCATGTTTCTTCATCCGCACGGAGGACTGAAGAAGTGCGAACCTAGTATTTTCCCAAATGGTGGAGAATTCGCTGACCAGAGACTCCGCGGCATGGTTGTCCACAGAGGCGGAGACGGGAAATGGAATCTAGGGATGTTGACCGTAGACCACAAAGAACGGGGATTTGGAAGTAGATTTTCTCTCGTGGTTGTTGTAGGAGAACTCGGCCCAGGGCAGGAGCTCCACCCAATCTGTATGGTGGGCATTGACAAAGTGGCGAAGGAAGCTGGTAAGGATCTGGTTGATACGTTCTACCTGGCCATTGGACTGCGGATGGTAAGCGGAGGAGAAATCCAGGGTAACATCCAGCAGCTTACAGGTTGCTCTCCAGAAGCGTGAAGTAAACTGAACCCTGTGATCCGAGACAATGTGGAGGGGTAGGCCATGGAGACGGAAGATGTAAAGGATGAAGTCCTTAGCCAGCTCAGATGCAGACGGGAGACCAGGCAGAGGGATGAAGTGGGCCATATTAGAAAAGCGGTTGGCGACCACCCAAATGACTGTACAACCGGCAGAAACAGGGAGATCCGTAATAAAGTCCATAGCAATGTGTTGCCACGGGGCAGCAGGTACGGGAAGAGGCAGGAGGCGACCGGCTGGAGATGTCTGGAAACTTTGTTGCGGGCACAGGACGAACAGGCCAAGACGAAGTCTACCACATCCTTGCGCAGGGTAGGCCACCAGTAATGCCGGGTAATGAGCAGGAAGGTCTTCTTCTGACCGGCATGGTCGGCTAGTTTAGATGAATGACCCCAGTGAAGAACCTTCTCACGATCCGGAACCGCTACAAACGTCTTACCGGGTGGGAGACGAGTCAGATCCAAGGGGGCCACATTCATCACTTTGGAGGGGTCGATGATGTGCATAGGCTCCTCTTCTTGATAGGAGGACATGAAAGATCGGGACAAGGCGTTGGCTTTAACATTCTTGTCCGCCGGGCGGTAATGTAGGATAAAGTCGATGCGGGCGAAGAACAAAGACCACCGGGCCTGACGCGGATTGAGTCTTTGGGCATTCTGGAGATATACCAGGTTTTTGTGATCAGTATAGATGATCACCGGGTACAGAGCCCCTTCAAGCAGGTAACGCCACTCCTCCAGTGCCAATTTGATGGCTAGCAGTTCTCGGTCTCCTATGGAGTAGTTGCGCTCAGACGAGGAGAAGAGTTTGGAGAAGAAGCCCCAGGTTACCATTCTCCCGGATGAAGATTTTCGGGTGAGCACCGCTCCGGCTCTGGAGGAGGACTCATCAACTTCCAGGAAGAACTGTTTGTTGCAATCCGGACGGTGCAGCACTGGGGCAGAGGAGAAGGCTTGTTTTAAGGAAAGGAAGGCCTCCTCAGCTTCGGGCAGCCATTCCTTAGGATTTGCTCCCTTACGGGTGAGTGCAGAGATGGGAGCAGTCCGGGAAGATAAATGTGGGATGAAGAGACGGTAGTAGTTGGCGAAGCCCAGGAATCGCTGAATCGCCTTCAACCTCTCCGGACGGGGCCACTTTAAGACAGCAGAGAGCTTCTCGGGGTCCATTCGTAGACCTGTCTTGGAGATAATATAGCCCAGGAACGGAAGGGAGGTCAGCTCGAAGAGGCACTTCTCAAATTTTGCATAAAAGTGATTCTGCCTGAGCCTAAGCAGGACCTGACGAACATCCCTCCGGTGTGTGGGAAGATCCGGAGAGAAGACCAAGATTTCGTCCAGGTACACCACCACGCAAGAATATAGAAGGTCATGGAAGATGTCGTTGACTAATTCTTGGAAGATGGCGGGAGCATTGCAGAGACCGAAGGGCATCACACGGTATTCATAGTGACCGTCCCGGGTATTGAATGCCGTCTTCCACTCGTCTCCTTGACGGATCCGGACCAGGTTATACGCCCCATGAAGGTCCAGCTTGGTAAAGATCTTAGCGCCCTTAAGGCGGTCAAACAACTTAGAGATGAGCGGCAGGGGGTATTTGTTTTTGACCGTGATTTGGTTGAGGATGTAGCGAACCGTCTTTCTTCTTGACGAAGAAAAATCCAGCTCCAGCCGGGGAGGTAGATTTCCGGATGAATCCCATGGGCAGATTCTCTTCGATTTACTCCGACATGGCCCGGGTTTCGGCCGACGACAACGGGTAAATATGCCCACGGGGTGGGGTGGTACCAGGTACCAGGTCGATAGGGCAATCATATGGCCTATGAGGTGGCAGTGTCTCTGCTTCCTTTTTGTCGAAGACATCTGCATAGGACCAGTAAGGTGTCGGTAGACCAGGTAAATTAGCCGGAGTAGGTGGAAGACGAGCCGGGCGAAAGAGAAACCAGGCAGGTCTTATGGCAATCCTGCCCCCAACGGAGCACCTCACTGGATTTCCAATTCAGAACGGGTTCATGTCTCTGTAGCCAGGGTAGACCTAGCAATAGAGAGTGAGAGAGTCCGGAAAGCACATGGAAGGAGATCCTCTCTGAGTGCAGCATTCCCACCTGCAGGTTATAGGTTCTGTCACGAGCAAGATGGTCACCGGAAGGAGTCTTCCATCCACGGAAGCGACTGCCAATGGTTCAGCCAGAGGTTTGATGGGAATCTGATATTTCTGGGAAATGAGGTTTCCAGCAGCTCCAGAATCCAGATGTGAGATTTCAAAGTGGCGGTTTTCTCCCCAGGAGATAGAGACAGACAAAGTCAGGGAAGGAGAGGATTTACTTTTGCCTAGGATGACCTCTCCGAGCGGTCCTAGACACTGGAGTTTCCCGGCTTCACCGGGCAGGAACGGATGAAGTGCTCCTTACTGCCACAGTAGAAACAGCTCCCCTCGGCTCGGCGTGACTCTTGGCGAGATTTGACCATCTTGGTCTGGTCGATCTGCATAGGTTCGGGCGAGCGTGCCCGGGGAGTTGCTGATTGAGAGGCAGGTCTCTGGAAAGTAGGAGCAAGACGAGGAAATCTTCTCTCCCGGGTAGTCCCTTTAGCACATTCCTGGAAACGGATGTCGATCCGGGTAGCCAGCGACACCAGGTCATCCAGAGTGGTAGGGATGTCCCGACCAGCTAGCTCGTCCTTGATCCGGCCGGAAAGGCCCTCCCAGAAGGTGGACACCAGTGCCTCGTTGTCCCAGGAAAGACTCCCTTGGCGGAGACGGAGCAATGAGGAGGCAGTAGAAATTCTTCGTCCGGGCTCATCGAAGACCATCCGGAAGGCAGTGAGAAAAGCCGCAAGATCTGACACCAGGGAATCCCCTCTCTTCCATAGAGGGTTAAGCCATGCCAGTGCTTCCCCGGTGAGGTGAGACATGATGAACGCCACCTTGGCCCGGTCGGAGGGAAACTGATGTGCCAAAAGTTCAAAGTGCATCGTGCACTGGTTCAGAAAGCCCCGACATGAGACGGGGTCACCTCCAAAACGAGGAGGCACAGAAAGCCGGGGTCCTGGGTTGGATTCCGTGGTAGTGGTAGACGGCGGCGCTGCCGGAGCGGGAGTTGCTCGACTCGAGGCAGGCACAGGTGGAACAGACAGCGTGTCCAGGCGAGAGTTGACATTCCGCAGGTAGTTCAGGATGGTCTCCTGTTGGGATCTCTGACGAGAAACCTCCTGGTACAGGTCAGCGAGCGAGGGAGTCTGGGGGCCACCGGGTTCCATGGCCGGAGCAAACTGCTATGGATCCGGGTGGTGGAACCTCTGTGCTGCAATGCAAGGAGGGACCCAGAGGGGCGTAACTAGGTATCAACTCGGAGCGACCAAGGTCGTACGGTGGCTCAATCGACTCCGTGACCAGGGAGGGTCCGAGCAGAGGGTCCATGTGCTACTCTGGGGACGACCTTGTAAGTGAGCAGGTGACTCCCACAGTACAGATGGCAGGGACTGACCGGTATTGCAGATGGGCACAGCAGGCAGGCTGACGGGTGACCCGGGTAGATGAACTGGCAGACACGGCTGATAACAAGCAGAAGCCTCCAGGTAGGCTGGCTGGTAGGCACGGCAGGTAACAGCAGGAGCCTCTTGGTAGGCTGTCAGGTGGTCACGGCAAGTGACGGCAGGAGCCTCTAAGTAGGCTGACAGGTGGTCACGGCAAGTGACGGCAGGAGCCTCTAGGTAGGCTGTCAGGTGGTCACGGCAAGTGACGGCAGGAGCCTCTAGGTTGGCTGTCAGGTGGTCACGGCAAGTGATGGCTGGAGCCTCAAGGTAGGCTGTCAGGTGGTCACAGCAAGTGACGGCAGGAGCCTTTAGGTATGCTGTCAGGTGGTCACGGCAAGTGACGGCAGGAGCCTCTAGGTAGGCTGTCAGGTGGTCAGGGCAAGTGACGGCAGGAAACAGGCAGGTGCTTCCAGGTAAGCAGGCGGGCAGAGCCCATAGACAGACTGGTGGACTGAGCGGAAGACAGACTGTCGGGCTGGAGTGAAGTCAGGCTGGCGGACAGGATTAGTAGTCAGGCTATTAGCGGAACCTGAGGGCTGAAGCAGAGGTGAGTACTCTAAGCTACAACTTTGCTTGGGCACCTCCATTTTGGAGGAGGTGCCTTATATATGGGAGGACCGCCGGCTATTGGCCGGGGACTCCTTAGGACGGCGCGCGCGGCCCCTTTAAGAGGGAGGGAGCGCGCCCTAAGCACAGTGCCCGGGAAGCTGCGCGTGCCGGCAGCTGCAGGAAGAGGAGCGCCAGAGGACGCCGGGCGGAGAGCGCGGCGGTGAGAGGGACGGCGTCTCTGCCTGGCAGGGGCAGAGACGCCGATGCTGCATTAACAAAGACTCGGGAGGTAACTCTAACTTTGTGTTGCATTTCAATAAAAGAGGAGACATATTTTCTTGACTATGTACTGCTTGTGGTGCAACCCTTATTTCTGGAGCAATAGTATTTGTTACTGTAAAAACTACATATACCTGTACTTGTACTGATCCTCTAGTTATCGGGAAATTCCATGTATTTACCCAATCTTCATCTCCTTCTGTAATAGAAAGTAATGAAGGATAAAAAAAATTCCCCAAAAGTTGTGTCTTTAACACAATCTCGGTTTCATATGTTCTAACTTTCCCTTTTGCGAACATATCATTAGTAATATCACCCGACCACACAGCTTTCTCTTCACCTCTTATCTCTATATTCCAGTATAACACATCTGTAGGATTACATTCCCATGTGCCGGTCTTATTATTATGTATATAATCTCCTTGTAACTGTGTAAACTTAGACTTAGGTCCTGTGGCAGCTTGTAATATTATGTCATTGTCATGTATGACGTGCAGCTCAATGCAGCATTTTACACCATAACCCATGCAAATGTTTCCAGTAATATCTACTGAATCGTCTGGTATGTCTTCATCTATTAGATTTTGTATACTTGATCCTCTTGGTTTCCGTGAATGTAAAGTTCCTTTGATATGTCCATCCACTTCACTAGTATTTGTTCCATGATATAAAATGTCTTCTGCGTAGATCACAATTGAAATAGTACAAAGTGGCAGAAATGTGGTTCCCATCAGATAGTAGCTTTTCCTGGGAAACTTTTTCTTTTCTTGAAGGATTGGGGTTGAATCTCTTCCATCAAGGACATGGTATTCCGCATTCCAGCTCTTATTGGAATCCATTTCTTCCTAAAATAAATGCAGTATCGTTATTTTGCAATATACAATTTGCATTGATCAACATATACCCACAATTTTTGTTGTCTGCGGATAGTTTTAACCACGTTGGATGCTGGTTGCACTAGGATCATAACTCGTCCCATGGTGTCGATTATTTTAAAGGGACCTTCCCGGTTATTTTCCCAAGGTCCACTCTTCCTGAAAGTTTTAATCATGACTAGAGCCCCCTTTTTTTAATTTGGATTCATATGGTGGCGCCATCCTCTGCTTTCTTGATGCAGGATGTGGAAGAATGGTTTTCAACTTTTCCTACAACAATTGCAACCACTTGGACCTTGGAACAGTATCTTTTTGAGGTGTGGACAAAAATGGTTCATGTGGGAAAATCAATGGCATTTTTCTTCCTGTCATTAGTTCAAAAGGAGTAAACAGATTTGTGGAGGAAGTTGTTCCTCTAACACTCAACAGTACAAAAGGTACTGCATCCACCCAAGTATTACCTTTGTCCAATAACATTTTGACAATTCTGGATTTTATTGTTCTATTTATCCTTTCCACAATACCAGCTGACTGTCGATGGTAAGGTACATGAAACTATTGTACCCCTAGAATAGTACAAACTGCTGGCATGATTTTTCCTGTGAAGTGACTTCCTCGATCAGAGATAATTATTCTTGGGATCCCCCAAGTACAAAAGACATGATTAACTAATTAACATGATTAAACATTACTACAACCAAAGCATACCTGAGACCATTTTTACCTGATGGTAATGAACCAATATAGTCTATTTGTAACGTAGACCATGGACCATCTGCAGGTGGGGTTCGGAGTAGTGGCGGTTTCTGTCCTTTTTGTCTTGGATTAATTTGGGCACAAATGAGGCATGATTGAACAATATTTCGTACAGTCTCTTCCATCTTTTCCCAGTAAAATCTCTCTTTGAGAATGCCTAACAATTTCTGTTGGCCCAAATGACCCAAGCTGTCATGATTATATCTCGTGAACTCATCCTGTAGATGTTTTTGTACAACAGGACGCAAGTCCCCATTTAAGTCATGACACAAATCCCAGGAAGCAACAAGAGTTGTATCTTTTTCTTGTTCTTCAGCAAAAGAAGGGATATGCGTGTCTGTTCTTTGAACTGCTGAAACCTCGAGAGGTTCAGGCTCAAACACTTCTCCTGTCAGGGAAAACTTTGGCTAACATATCTGCGGCTGCATTTCCAACAGATAATTTATCATCAGACTTTTTATGGGCAGGAACTTTGACAATAGCAAAACCATTAGGGGTTTTTGAAGCTATCTCAAAAATAGTTTTCAGTGTGTCACTATGTACAAGAGTCTTGCTAGAAGAATCTACATAGCCTCTTTTTTCCCAAACTGGCAGGTAATCTGTCAGTGATCTCACAACATAGGAGCTATCACTGTAGATTACAATGGGACACTGATCGTCAGCCTCATTCAGCTGTAGCACCATTTTTACTGCTTCTAGCTCTGCCCTCTGAGCTGAAAAAGGACTCGGTAACTTGTGCTTTACCACCTGTCATCTTGTGGGATAAAAAATGGCATATCCTGTATAATAGTGCCCTTCTGAATAGAATCGGGAACCATCTACAAAAACTGCTTCATCTGTTACCTCTGCCTACCGTCTGAAAAGTGATGGACTTGGATCCTGAAAAGACTGGAGACAATCATGAGTTTGCCCTTCATATTGCATCAACTGAGGAAGAACATATTTGGCCTTATAATCTACCTCAATTTGATTGGGAGACAATGACAGTAACCAATGGGCAAATCTCTGATGTGACACACCTGGGATATTTTTCTCAATGACAAGTTTTAATGTAGAATGAGGAGTTTGCAGAATGATTTTGTTGAAACCAACAATGTGTTCAGTTGCTTTGAATGCAAAGTAGACACCTACCAAGTGTCTGGCACAAGTTTCAAAACCTCTTTCAACAGGTGAGAGAAGCTTAGAAAAATAGCCCAAAATTCTCCACTCTTCTCCCTGCAATTGTAACAGAACAGCAGACACCGCTGTCTCTGATGTGTGAACTTGTAGAGCAAATGGAGCTGAAGAATCTACTGTGGACAAAGCAGGTGCATTCTGTAAATTCATTTTCATTTGTTCAAATGAGGTTTGTTGTTCATCACCCCAGGGACCAAAATAATCAGTATTTTCACCTTTCAAAAGATCGTACAAAGGCCTGGCCTTTTCAGCAAAATTCTCAATGAAATCCCTAGAATAGTTTACAAGACCCAAAAAATGTCGCAATGCCTTGTGTCTGGTTGGGATTGGCAGAGAAGCGATTGCCTCTATTCTTTCCTGCAATGGCTGTCTTTTTCCTGGACTCAGCAAAACTCCCAAAAATCTCACCTCGGTCTTCATCAATTTGACCTTTTTAGTGTTCAATTTCAACCCTGCGTCATACAACAGTTCAAACAATTCTGCCAAAAGAGAAACATGTGACTCCTTATCCTCAGTAGACAACAGAATATCATCCACATATTGCTGTATGCAATCAGGCCTAGAAAATCTGGATAATACCTTTACCAACATCTGATGAAAAACACTAGGTGACAAATGTGCTCCTTGAGGTAACCTGCAAAACAGATATTGCTCATCCAAGAAAGTAAATGCAAACTTGTACTGACAGCTCTTTTCAAGAGGTATACTGAAAAAAACGTTACTAATGTCTAGTACAGAGAAATATTTTGCCTTTGCATTTAGCCTTGCCATCATATCATGAGTATCAGCAACAATGGGAGCTACGTTAGGAGTATGTTTATTAAACATCCGCAAATCCAATATCATTCGATATGTACCATCAGATTTCAATACACACCATAAAGGATTGTTACTTACAGAGTTAGCCTTACGTATGACACCTTGAGCTAGCAATTCCTGTATGATCTTAGACATAGAACCAATTGAATCTGGAGGCAATTTATACTGACGCTGTGGAGGAGGATCACGTCCTTCTACATTTACAATTACATCCTTCATTGTACCCACCTCATTTCTGAACTGAGCCCAAAGAGAAGGAAAACATTGTACAATTTCAGTCAGTACTTCATCACCACCAGTTTCAGGCCACAAATGATCTGATGACACAAAACATCATTCAAGCAAATACTTCCAACATGGCTATATTCACTAGGGTCAATGACTACAGGTTTACGTCCATTAGAATCTTTCCAGATCACTTGATTCCCTAGATCAATTACCCATCCGAATCTCTGCATAAAATCTGTGCCAAGTATATTCTCAGAATCACGACAATGCCAAATGTCAATTCCTGTTTTGAAAGAACCTGGTATTTCCAACATAACATTAGAAACAAGCTTTGCTTTTGTTTTTCCTTTTCCGCTGAATCCTATGATATTACAACTTGGAGATTCTGGGTTTACCATCAAATTAAGGTTGGTAACACTTAATTGTGCCCCGGTATCAATCAGAAACACAGCACTCTGTTCTGCCAGAATTACCTTAACAAATGGCCGCCCACAATCATCTAAGGTTACTCTCATCACAAATTCCAATGGATGGAGTGTGGGAGCGTTCTTTGCTAGTCAGAGAGATGGAGATGGGAGCAAGCCAGTGTCTCTTTTACAAGCACTGTCCCTGCAATTTGACTCCTTCACTGTCATCTCTCTGATCTGTCTGATTAATGGAGCATATGGTGACTGTGTTTGTGTATTGTCAGTGTATGTGAGAAAATTGAATGGAGGGGCAGAAGGTCTGTTGGAAGATTTTGGAATAAGTCCGTTTTCTCTTCCAAGCTTACCTGTTCCCGATGTACCTGCCTCTGATTCTGCTCTCAAGAATTTTCTGCACTGCCACTTCAAGTGTCCAGGTATACCACAAAAATAACAATGGACATTGTTCCTTTGTGTGATATTTTTACCTCTATGCTCAGTGTAATCTCTATTCCTGGATGTTAAAGTGGATTTAAGTCTTGGTTGAGTTTTATCTGATGTCGGTTGTCTATCTTTTTCTTTATGAACTACAGCTATTTTTGCCTTGACCTGATTCCGCTTCATGGATCTCCTAATTTTGTCAATAAAAGCCGTTGCCTCCTGCCATGATGCCAGAACACTAGCCAATTGCACTGATACAGGATCTAGGTACTTGAATTTTGATACATATAATTTGATCATGGATGCCGATTCCTCATTAGACCCAACAGGCATCACCATTCTATAGACCTGTTCAAATTTGACCAAAAAAGCAAACAGGTCATTATGGACACTCGCACTCAATTGATTCAAAATGTCAACAGAGGGCATGTCTCCTGTGGTAAATAATAACAATTGTCTAAGTCTTCTTTTGTACTATGTGTTAATTCATTACCATCATTCAGTTTGGGCGTGACCTGTAACCTTTTTGCCATATGTGAAGGCAACCAGACTTTAAATGTCTTGTTTTTTTGCTCATCATTAAGATTGAACTTATCTGTATTAGATTCAAAAATATCTGCATTATCAAAATCATCCATCTTCTCATTGTACTTTGAAATGTCTTTTACAATTTTCATTAATTGATCGTGTATTTTAAGATTGATTCGTGCTGCTCTGTCATGTAATTTTTTCCTTTGTAGTTCAACTCCCTGTAATTCTTCTCCTGAAATTTCAAAATCTTGTGTGTCTGGTATAAATGATGTGGAGGCACTATCTTCACTTTTACTATTTGATCTTGTATTTACAGAAACCTTTTTTATGTCTTGGTGTAATTTGGAGAATAACTCTGTCCTGGTATCAATTTGATCCTCCAATTGTTCAATATGTTCTGCCAAAATCAAACAATTTGGACAATCAGAGTAATCCCCGTCAGCGTCTTGTGTCTCAGTATGACTGGTCTCTTGTGTGTCCACCTGTTTGTCAGTATGACTGATGTCCTGTGTGATAATCCATGCTTTCTGTGTGTCAGTTTTTTCAAAAACCAAATTATTGTACACACGGACCATTTGCATCACATTTTGAAGTTTTCTCTGTAACTTTTTTACAGAAAAAAACCTTTTATCAATGCTAAGATTCTCTGCTTCACATTGGCTATACAAACTAGACCATAATTGTGCATCTGTATGGCTATGAACAAACTTAAACTGTATGTTACTTTTCTTAGAATAGTCATGAATAAAATCCATTTCTCACCTATGGAATGGCTTTTCCTCTCCTGGATTGATCCAACCGTCAATGGATGGTGACTTTCCTGTGCTCTGCTGACCCCCACGTGGTTGTATGCTTTGGAGACAAACTCCTCACTGTCCAGTAGATTCCATCTGATCCTTGTGAATGTGGAATTCCTGAGACTTGTACAAGTATATTTTTAGCTTTCTCCTCCCCCCTTTTTGTACTAGAGGAAGGATTCCACACAAAAATCAGAGCTGGCTATGGCTCACCATTAATGTTAGAAAGTTAACACTTCCTCATCTTAGATAATGGCACAGTGAGGATAAAAAGGAAATCAGTCTTTGAATTGTGTGGATAAAACAAAAGCTTATTTAATGTTCATTCAAAAAGGTGATTACAAAAAAATGGAAAGAAAATAGTTCATAGCACACAACAAAAGAGGTATCAGGTTAAAAGAAAATAGGAACAATTATAAGTTCTTACGTATCCAGTTTTGGCAGTATGTGATGGTCCGTGGTGGAGACCTCAAGGTATGAGAATCTACCCACCATACTGATGCCTCTCCTTATATACCATCTTGCCTCATGGATATACATTGGAGATTATTTTTACAGTTACATAACCCAATATGGCGTTTTGCTGATATGGCAGTAACCTCCATACCTATAATAGAGTATGTATTTTCGACTGTGTACCATTACTTCATGTTGGCATATTTCAAACATATGGCTAAGGACTTTTCATCATTAGTTATCTCTAAATAACCCATGTTAACAACGAGTCCTATAGATTTGATGTACAGAACAGGTGTGTCTGCCAAGGTTCTCAGAATAACCTCTGTCACGCTCTGAAACTACTAAGCATGAGACTCAAAGCTTCTGAGAGCTTATATGTAATATTTTATATCATAAGAGATTAGTATTTTACAGGCACCTGGACTCCCGTTAAGAAAACATGTTGTCAACCTCTAGATCCCTTACATGCCTGCACTTTTCGGCTTGCTGCTGCTGCTGGCTGTCCAGCAGCAGACTGAAGGTGGCTGCTGCCGTGCGCAGGTATATAAAGGCTCAGAGCCTATTGTGACACGCGCAGCAGTGTTCCATTGCCACATTCCATCTACTGCAGGCAGGATACCTGGCTGGCTGAACAGCATTGAGAAGCTCACAGAGACCGCTATAAGCAACACTTTAAAAGAACGCCACAGACCAATCAACCAAACTTTTTTGGGTTATTTTTTTACAGTCTGCAGGCATGAAATTAAAGAAGTTGCGGCAATTGGTTGCGGCCTACGGTGCCACCCTCGGATCCTGAAAAGTCCATTTGTGGAGATGGGCACCTGGACTCCCGTTAAGAAGACATGTTGTCAACCTCTAGATCCCTTACATGCCTGCACTTTTCGGCTTCCTGCTGCTGCTGCTGGCTGTCCAGCAGCAGACTGAAGGTGGCTGCTGCCGTGCGCAGGTATATAAAGGCTCAGAGCCTATTGTGACATGCGCAGCAGTGTTCCCTTGCCACATTCCATCTACTGCAGGCAGGATACCTGGCTGGCTGAACAGCATTGAGAAGCTCACAGAGACCGCTATAAGCAACACTTTAAAAGAACGCCACAGACCAATCAACCAAACTTTTTTGGGTTATTTTTTATAGTCTGCAGGCAGGAAATTAAAGAAGTTGCGGCAATTGGTTGCGGCCTACGGTGCCACCCTCGGATCCTGAAAAGTCCATTTGTGGAGATGGGCACCTGGACTCCCGTTAAGAAGACATGTTGTCAACCTCTAGATCCCTTACATGCCTGCACTTTTCGGCTTGCTGCTGCTGCTGCTGGCTGTCCAGCAGCTGACTGAAGGTGGCTGCTGCCGTGCACAGGTATATAAAGGCTCAGAGCCTATTGTGAAACGCGCAGCAGTGTTCCCTTGCCACATTCCATCTACTGCAGGCAGGATACCTGGCTGGCTGAACAGCATTGAGAAGCTCACAGAGACCGCTATAAGCAACACTTTAAAAGAACGCCACAGACCAATCAACCAAACTTTTTTGGGTTATTTTTTATAGTCTGCAGGCATGAAATTAAAGAAGTTGCGGCAATTGGTTGCGGCCTACGGTGCCACCCTCGGATCCTGAAAAGTCCATTTGTGGAGATGGGCACCTGGACTCCCGTTAAGAAGACATGTTGTCAACCTCTAGATCCCTTACATGCCTGCACTTTTCGGCTTGCTGCTGCTGCTGCTGGCTGTCCAGCAGCAGACTGAAAGTGGCTGCTGCCGTGCGCAGGTATATAAAGGCTCAGAGCCTATTGTGACACGCGCAGCAGTGTTCCATTGCCACATTCCATCTACTGCAGGCAGGATACCTGGCTGGCTGAACAGCATTGAGAAGCTCACAGAGACCGCTATAAGCAACACTTTAAAAGAACGCCACAGACCAATCAACCAAACTTTTTTGGGTTATTTTTTATAGTCTGCAGGCATGAAATTAAAGAAGTTGCGGCAATTGGTTGCGGCCTACGGTGCCACCCTCGGATCCTGAAAAGTCCATTTGTGGAGATGGGCACCTGGACTCCCGTTAAGAAGACATGTTGTCAACCTCTAGATCCCTTACATGCCTGCACTTTTCGGCTTGCTGCTGCTGCTGGCTGTCCAGCAGCAGACTGAAGGTGGCTGCTGCCGTGCGCAGGTATATAAAGGCTCAGAGCCTATTGTGACACGCGCAGCAGTGTTCCATTGCCACATTCCATCTACTGCAGGCAGGATACCTGGCTGGCTGAACAGCATTGAGAAGCTCACAGAGACCGCTATAAGCAACACTTTAAAAGAACGCCACAGACCAATCAACCAAACTTTTTTGGGTTATTTTTTATAGTCTGCAGGCATGAAATTAAAGAAGTTGCGGCAATTGGTTGCGGCCTACGGTGCCACCCTCGGATCCTGAAAAGTCCATTTGTGGAGATGGGCACCTGGACTCCCGTTAAGAAGACATGTTGTCAACCTCTAGATCCCTTACATGCCTGCACTTTTCGGCTTGCTGCTGCTGCTGCTGGCTGTCCAGCAGCAGACTCAAGGTGGCTGCTGCCGTGCGCAGGTATATAAAGGCTCAGAGCCTATTGTGACACGCGCAGCAGTGTTCCATTGCCACATTCCATCTACTGCAGGCAGGATACCTGGCTGGCTGAACAGCATTGAGAAGCTCACAGAGACCGCTATAAGCAACACTTTAAAAGAACGCCACAGACCAATCAACCAAACTTTTTTGGGTTATTTTTTATAGTCTGCAGGCATGAAATTAAAGAAGTTGCGGCAATTGGTTGCGGCCTACGGTGCCACCCTCGGATCCTGAAAAGTCCATTTGTGGAGATGGGCACCTGGACTCCCGTTAAGAAGACATGTTGTCAACCTCTAGATCCCTTACATGCCTGCACTTTTCGGCTTCCTGCTGCTGCTGCTGGCTGTCCAGCAGCAGACTGAAGGTGGCTGCTGCCGTGCGCAGGTATATAAAGGCTCAGAGCCTATTGTGACACGCGCAGCAGTGTTCCCTTGCCACATTCCATCTACTGCAGGCAGGATACCTGGCTGGCTGAACAGCATTGAGAAGCTCACAGAGACCGCTATAAGCAACACTTTAAAAGAACGCCACAGACCAATCAACCAAACTTTTTGGGGTTATTTTTTATAGTCTGCAGGCATGAAATTAAAGAAGTTGCGGCAATTGGTTGCGGCCTACGGTGCCTCCCTCGGATCCTGAAAAGTCCATTTGTGGAGATGGGCACCTGGACTCCCGTTAAGAAGACATGTTGTCAACCTCTAGATCCCTTACATGCCTGCACTTTTCGGCTTGCTGCTGCTGCTGCTGGCTGTCCAGCAGCAGACTGAAGGTGGCTGCTGCAGTGCGCAGGTATATAAAGGCTCAGAGCCTATTGTGACACGCGCAGCAGTGTTCCATTGCCACATTCCATCTACTGCAGGCAGGATACCTGGCTGGCTGAACAGCATTGAGAAGCTCACAGAGACCGCTATAAGCAACACTTTAAAAGAACGCCACAGACCAATCAACCAAACTTTTTTGGGTTATTTTTTATAGTCTGCAGGCATGAAATTAAAGAAGTTGCGGCAATTGGTTGCGGCCTACGGTGCCACCCTCGGATCCTGAAAAGTCCATTTGTGGAGATGGGCACCTGGACTCCCGTTAAGAAGACATGTTGTCAACCTCTAGATCCCTTACATGCCTGCACTTTTCGGCTTGCTGCTGCTGCTGCTGGCTGTCCAGCAGCAGACTGAAGGTGGCTGCTGCCGTGCGCAGGTATATAAAGGCTCAGAGCCTATTGTGACACGCGCAGCAGTGTTCCATTGCCACATTCCATCTACTGCAGGCAGGATACCTGGCTGGCTGAACAGCATTGAGAAGCTCACAGAGACCGCTATAAGCAACACTTTAAAAGAACGCCACAGACCAATCAACCAAACTTTTTTGGGTTATTTTTTATAGTCTGCAGGCATGAAATTAAAGAAGTTGCGGCAATTGGTTGCGGCCTACGGTGCCACCCTCGGATCCTGAAAAGTCCATTTGTGGAGATGGGCACCTGGACTCCCGTTAAGAAGACATGTTGTCAACCTCTAGATCCCTTACATGCCTGCACTTTTCGGCTTGCTGCTGCTGCTGCTGGCTGTCCAGCAGCAGACTGAAGGTGGCTGCTGCCGTGCGCAGGTATATAAAGGCTCAGAGCCTATTGTGACACGCGCAGCAGTGTTCCATTGCCACATTCCATCTACTGCAGGCAGGATACCTGGCTGGCTGAACAGCATTGAGAAGCTCACAGAGACCGCTATAAGCAACACTTTAAAAGAACGCCACAGACCAATCAACCAAACTTTTTTGGGTTATTTTTTATAGTCTGCAGGCAGGAAATTAAAGAAGTTGCGGCAATTGGTTGCGGCCTACGGTGCCACCCTCGGATCCTGAAAAGTCCATTTGTGGAGATGGGCACCTGGACTCCCGTTAAGAAGACATGTTGTCAACCTCTAGATCCCTTACATGCCTGCACTTTTCGGCTTGCTGCTGCTGCTGCTGGCTGTCCAGCAGCTGACTGAAGGTGGCTGCTGCCGTGCACAGGTATATAAAGGCTCAGAGCCTATTGTGAAACGCGCAGCAGTGTTCCCTTGCCACATTCCATCTACTGCAGGCAGGATACCTGGCTGGCTGAACAGCATTGAGAAGCTCACAGAGACCGCTATAAGCAACACTTTAAAAGAACGCCACAGACCAATCAACCAAACTTTTTTGGGTTATTTTTTATAGTCTGCAGGCATGAAATTAAAGAAGTTGCGGCAATTGGTTGCGGCCTACGGTGCCACCCTCGGATCCTGAAAAGTCCATTTGTGGAGATGGGCACCTGGACTCCCGTTAAGAAGACATGTTGTCAACCTCTAGATCCCTTACATGCCTGCACTTTTCGGCTTGCTGCTGCTGCTGCTGGCTGTCCAGCAGCAGACTGAAAGTGGCTGCTGCCGTGCGTAGGTATATAAAGGCTCAGAGCCTATTGTGACACGCGCAGCAGTGTTCCATTGCCACATTCCATCTACTGCAGGCAGGATACCTGGCTGGCTGAACAGCATTGAGAAGCTCACAGAGACCGCTATAAGCAACACTTTAAAAGAACGCCACAGACCAATCAACCAAACTTTTTTGGGTTATTTTTTATAGTCTGCAGGCATGAAATTAAAGAAGTTGCGGCAATTGGTTGCGGCCTACGGTGCCACCCTCGGATCCTGAAAAGTCCATTTGTGGAGATGGGCACCTGGACTCCCGTTAAGAAGACATGTTGTCAACCTCTAGATCCCTTACATGCCTGCACTTTTCGGCTTGCTGCTGCTGCTGCTGGCTGTCCAGCAGCAGACTGAAGGTGGCTGCTGCCGTGCGCAGGTATATAAAGGCTCAGAGCCTATTGTGACACGCGCAGCAGTGTTCCATTGCCACATTCCATCTACTGCAGGCAGGATACCTGGCTGGCTGAACAGCATTGAGAAGCTCACAGAGACCGCTATAAGCAACACTTTAAAAGAACGCCACAGACCAATCAACCAAACTTTTTTGGGTTATTTTTTATAGTCTGCAGGCATGAAATTAAAGAAGTTGCGGCAATTGGTTGCGGCCTACGGTGCCACCCTCGGATCCTGAAAAGTCCATTTGTGGAGATGGGCACCTGGACTCCCGTTAAGAAGACATGTTGTCAACCTCTAGATCCCTTACATGCCTGCACTTTTCGGCTTCCTGCTGCTGCTGCTGGCTGTCCAGCAGCAGACTGAAGGTGGCTGCTGCCGTGCGCAGGTATATAAAGGCTCAGAGCCTATTGTGACACGCGCAGCAGTGTTCCCTTGCCACATTCCATCTACTGCAGGCAGGATACCTGGCTGGCTGAACAGCATTGAGAAGCTCACAGAGACCGCTATAAGCAACACTTTAAAAGAACGCCACAGACCAATCAACCAAACTTTTTGGGGTTATTTTTTATAGTCTGCAGGCATGAAATTAAAGAAGTTGCGGCAATTGGTTGCGGCCTACGGTGCCTCCCTCGGATCCTGAAAAGTCCATTTGTGGAGATGGGCACCTGGACTCCCGTTAAGAAGACATGTTGTCAACCTCTAGATCCCTTACATGCCTGCACTTTTCGGCTTGCTGCTGCTGCTGCTGGCTGTCCAGCAGCAGACTGAAGGTGGCTGCTGCAGTGCGCAGGTATATAAAGGCTCAGAGCCTATTGTGACACGCGCAGCAGTGTTCCATTGCCACATTCCATCTACTGCAGGCAGGATACCTGGCTGGCTGAACAGCATTGAGAAGCTCACAGAGACCGCTATAAGCAACACTTTAAAAGAACGCCACAGACCAATCAACCAAACTTTTTTGGGTTATTTTTTATAGTCTGCAGGCAGGAAATTAAAGAAGTTGCGGCAATTGGTTGCGGCCTACGGTGCCACCCTCGGATCCTGAAAAGTCCATTTGTGGAGATGGGCACCTGGACTCCCGTTAAGAAGACATGTTGTCAACCTCTAGATCCCTTACATGCCTGCACTTTTCGGCTTGCTGCTGCTGCTGCTGGCTGTCCAGCAGCTGACTGAAGGTGGCTGCTGCCGTGCGCAGGTATATAAAGGCTCAGAGCCTATTGTGAAACGCGCAGCAGTGTTCCCTTGCCACATTCCATCTACTGCAGGCAGGATACCTGGCTGGCTGAACAGCATTGAGAAGCTCACAGAGACCGCTATAAGCAACACTTTAAAAGAACGCCACAGACCAATCAACCAAACTTTTTGGGGTTATTTTTTATAGTCTGCAGGCATGAAATTAAAGAAGTTGCGGCAATTGGTTGCGGCCTACGGTGCCACCTTCGGATCCTGAAAAGTCCATTTGTGGAGATGGGCACCTGGACTCCCGTTAAGAAAACATGTTGTCAACCTCTAGATCCCTTACATGCCTGCACTTTTCGGCTTGTTGCTGCTGCTGCTGGCTGTCCAGCAGCAGACTGAAGGTGGCTGCTGCCGTGCGCAGGTATATAAAGGCTCAGAGCCTATTGTGACACGCGTAGCAGTGTTCCATTGCCACATTCCATCTACTGCAGGCAGAATACCTGGCTGGCTGAACAGCATTGAGAAGCTCACAGAGACCGCTATAAGCAACACTTTAAAAGAACGCCACAGACCAATCAACCAAACTTTTTTGGGTTATTTTTTATAGTCTGCAGGCATGAAATTAAAGAAGTTGCGGCAATTGGTTGCGGCCTACGGTGCCACCCTCGGATCCTGAAAAGTCCATTTGTGGAGATGGGCACCTGGACTCCCGTTAAGAAGACATGTTGTCAACCTCTAGATCCCTTACATGCCTGTACTTCTTGGCTTCCTGCTGCTGCTGGCTGTCCAGCAGCAGACTGAAGGTGGCTGCTGCCGTGCGCAGGTATATAAAGGCTCAGAGCCTATTGTGACACGCGCTGCAATGTTCCATTGCCACATTCCATCTACTGCAGGCAGGATACCTGGCTGGCTGAACAGCATCGAGAAGCTCACAGAGACCGCTATAAGCAACACTTTAAAAGAACGCCACAGACCAATCAACCAAACTTTTTTGGGTTATTTTTTATAGTCTGCAGGCATGAAATTAAAGAAGTTGCGGAAATTGGTTGCGGCCTACGGTGCCACCCTCGGATCCTGAAAAGTCCATTTGTGGAGATGGGCACCTGGACTCCGGTTAAGAAGACATGTTGTCAACCTCTAGATCCCTTACATGCCTGCATTTTTCGGCTTGCTGCTGCTGGCTGTCCAGCAGCAGACTGAAGGTGGCTGCTGCCGTGCGCAGGTATATAAAGGCTCAGAGCCTATTGTGACACGCGCAGCAGTGTTCCATTGTGTTGGAATAATACATATTAATCTGTATGTGTATTGCAACAACTACTGTGCTGTTTCATATGTTGTGCATATTGTGAGGTTGTTAACAAAGTTTAATTAAAAAAAAAAACTCACACAGACAGGATGCCCCCTCCTTCTCTTCCTGTGTTGTTGTTATATATGTTTTTGATTTCCTCATGCTGCAGTAACACCAGACTCCATGCTGTGCCTATGCTGGATATAAATAAACCTACATTCTGTGTTCTAAACTCTGGATGTCACGCGGATTAATCCTCTGCTAACAGGTTATGGGCCCAGATGTACCAGAGTCCCAGAGTCACAGATCCCCAGAACACAGAGGAAAGAAAAGAAAGAAAGACAGCAAACTGAGAAGAAGCAAAGATGGCCACCAGCAGCAGCTCCATGAAATTTACAGTGCCAAGTCTCACTAACCAGAATTATCAATCCTGGAAATTCAAAGTGAAAATGCTGCTGATAAGAGAAGGTACGTGGAAATACACACAGGAGCCTAAACCTGACCCAGTGCCACAGGAGTGGACAGAGATGGATCAGAAAGCACAAAGTACCATATCACTCAGTATAGATGATGACCAGATTGTGCATGTGTGTAAATGTAATATTGCAAAGGAAATGTGGGAGCAGTTGCAAAAGGTACATGAGAGGATAAATTTAAGCAATAAGCTCTATCTCATGAGAAAGCTGTACCAGTCTAAGCTACAGAAAGGCCAGGATATGCAGGATTACATAAGAAGTGTTCTGGAAGTTGTAGAACGCCTGAGAGGCATTGGGGAAGATCTAAAGGACTTTCATGTGGCCGCATTACTGCTTAGTGGCCTTCCAGAGAGCTATAATACGCTTGTAACCGCACTAATTGCGCATCCAGATGATGAGCTTACACTGGAGTATGTCAGGGGGAAGCTCATAGATGAATATAAGCGAAAGGCAGAAGGTGTAAACAGTAGGACATGCAACACAGAATCTGCTTTACAGACACAAAACCTAACTGATAACAGGAAGCACATAAAAGAAACACGTGAATGTTTTGTTTGCAAGAAATCAGGACATTTGAAAGCTGACTGCAGAGTCTTGAAAGCTAGAATGAATCAGCTGAAAAAGCAAAGCAGTCATCAAAGGGTTAAAAGTGCTGTATCTGGAGAAAATGATTCTGTGAATACTGAAACTGCATTTACTGTCAGTGCAAATACATCAAAGCATGCATGGTGTATAGACTCTGGAGCAGCTAGTCACATGACTAATAACAGAGACTTCTTTTCTAAGCTTGACCAAAGTAAATCAGAGAAAGTGATTATGGCTAATGGTCAGTACAAGATTTCAGAAGGCATAGGAGATGGTTATATTGATTGTCAAATCTCACCAACACAAAGCAGGAAGATCCCAGTAAAGGATGTGCTGTATGTGCCTAGTCTTGAAAGTAATCTACTATCTGTGAAGAAACTCGCAAAACAAGGAAATGAAGTTACATTTAAGCATGATAGCTGCATCATCTCAAAGGAAGGTCACACACTAGCAGAGGGAAACATCACAGATGAACTCTATCAGCTGAAATGCAAAGAGTGTGTGTATACAGCGCAACAAGAAGAGCATAAAAACTGTATTCATGTGTGGCATAGGCGTCTGGCACACAGAGACCCAGAAGCAATAAGAAAGTTAGTCCAAAAGCAACTAGCTGAGGATATTACAATTGATCTATATAACCAGACAATGAAGTGTACTAGCTGCATCAAAGGGAAAATGTCTAGGAAAGCTTTTCCTAAGAGAATTAGTACAACAACAGCACAGCCACTAGATTTAATACACACAGATGTCTGTGGTCCAATGAGCACTCTGACTCCAGGGAAGAAGAGATATTTTCTCACATTTATTGATGATCATTCAAGATATACAGTTGTCCACCTGCTTCACAGCAAGAAGGAAGTTCCAGAGAAACTTGAAATATACCTAGCTGAAGTATATAATAAATTTGAAAGAATGCCAAAGATTCTACGTGCAGATAATGGGACTGAATATACAAGTAATGAGACACAGAGCATTTTAAAGAAAAATGGAATCCTATTTCAGACCACTGTACCGTACAACCCAGAGCAAAATGGTGTCGCGGAAAGAAGGAACCGAACACTATGTGAAAGTGGAAGAAGCATGTTATTTGATGCAACTCTGCCCACAGCATATTGGGGTGAAGCAATCATGACAGCTTGCTATCTTCAGAACAGACTACCAGGTAAAGTTACAGAGAAAACTCCATTTGAGCAATGGAATAGCAGAAAGCCAAAACTACATCACATAAGAATATTCGGAAGTAAAGCATTTGTACATGTTCCCAAAGAAAAGCGAACTAAGTGGGAGTCTCACGCTAAGGAAGGTATCCTGGTAGGCTACAGCGAAACCCAGGAAGGTTATAGGATTCTACACCCAGAAACAAACAAGATCACAATAAGTAGAGATGTAGTGATTGATGAGAACTTTGTATCACCCAAGTTTTGTGACATCACGCCAGTAGTCCAGCTGAAGTCACAATTACAAGACAGCAACAAGGAGGATGTAGAGGTCTGGCTGGATTCTTCAACTAATGAAGGAACAACAGAAAAATCAGGTGAATCTGAAATCAGGAGATCGTCAAGATCAAACAAAGGTATACCAGCTAAACGTCTATCCTACATTGTCAAGACACTACCTGAGTCAGAGCCTCAGTCATGGGATGAAATGCAAGCACTACCTGTCCATGAAAGAACAAAGTGGATCGATGCCGCTAATGAGGAAATCAAATCGCTTCATCAACTCCAAACTTGGAACCTCACCAAGCTACCACAGGGCAAAAAGGCAATCAAGTGCAAGTGGGTCTTCAAAACCAAATATGACTCTGAAGGTAAAGTCCACAGATTCAAAGCAAGGTTGGTCGCAAAAGGATATTCTCAAAGTATGGCGAAGATTACGATGCTACAGTTGCTCCAGTCGCTAAACAGACCACGTTCAGAGCTTTGTTAGCTGTAGCTGCTGTACAAAAGATGTATGTCAGACATTTGGATATAAAAACTGCCTTTTTAAATGGTGACATTGAGGAGGACTTATACATGACTCAACCTGAATGTTATGTAAAAAGAGGTGAAGAGAATCTTGTTTGCAAACTACAAAAATCTCTCTATGGTCTTAAGCAATCAGCAAGAGCATGGAACACCAAGATGAATAAAGTCTTGTTGGAAGAAGGATTTAAAAGAGGTCAAGCAGATCCGTGCTTATACACAAAATATACAGATGGAAAGTGGATGTATATTCTCTTATATGTGGACAACGTGACTGTTGTTCATCAAGACGACGCAGAAATTGGAAAAATGACTGAAATTCTGAATCAGCACTTTGAAACAAAAGACCTTGGAAGTGTGACATATTATCTAGGAATCCAAATCCAGAGAGAGGAAGATGGAAGTTTTCTTCTAAACCAAAGTGCAAAAATTAATTTGATTCTGAATCAGTTTAAAATGTCAGAGGCCAAAGGTATATCAACCCCAATGGAACCATCCTACCTGAAGCTGGAAGGAGAAGATGACCTGTTGCCTAACAATGAGAAATATCGCCAGGCAGTGGGGGCACTTCTATACATATCAACTATGAGTCGACCGGATATCACAACAACAGTTGGAATCCTTTGCAGATATGTGGAAAAACCGCGCCAAAGAGACTGGAATGCTGTTAAGAGACTTCTCCGATATTTGAAAGAAACGCAAGATGTAAATTTAAAACTATCTGCAGCGGGAGATCTAGAACTTACCGGCTATGTAGATGCGGATTGGGCTGGTGATTCGCGTGATCGTAAATCCACAAGTGGATACTTGTTTAAAGTTGGAGAAAGTTCAATCTCCTGGTCTAGTAGGAAACAAGTGTCTGTTGCCTTGTCATCTACAGAAGCAGAGTATGTGTCCGCAGCCTATGCAAGCCAGGAGGTTGTTTGGCTAAGACAATTGATGGACGATCTTGGCAAACCGACAACTCAGCCGACGGTGATTTATGAGGACAACCAAGGATGCATTAAACTTGCATGCAGTGAAAAGATCAGTGCTAGAACCAAGCACATTGACGTCAGACATCATCATCTACGTGATTTGATAGATCGTGGGATAATTCAGTTTGTCTATTGTAAAACTGATAAGATGGTAGCTGACATTATGACAAAGCCATTGCCACGAGCTAGGTTCCAAGAATTGAGAACCACAATGGGACTAAGAGGATAAGTAGTTGTTGAGTGGGGGTGTTGGAATAATACATATTAATCTGTATGTGTATTGCAACAACTACTGTGCTGTTTCATATGTTGTGCATATTGTGAGGTTGTTAACAAAGTTTAGTTGAAAAAAAAAAAAACTCACACAGACAGGATGCCCCCTCCTTCTCTTCCTGTGTTGTTGTTATATATGTTTTTTGATTTCCTGATGCTGCAGTAACACCAGACTCCATGCTGTGCCTGTGCTGGATATGAATAAACCTACATTCTGTGTTCTAAACTCTGGATGTCACGCGGATTAATCCTCTGCTAACGTATTGCCACATTCCATCTACTGCAGGCAGGATACCTGGCTGGCTGAACAGCATTGAGAAGCTCACAGAGACCGCTATAAGCAACACTTTAAAAGAACGCCACAGACCAATCAACCAAACTTTTTTGGGTTACTTTTCATAGTCTGCAGGCATGAAATTAAAGATGTTGCGGCAATTGGTTGCGGCCTACGGTGCCACCCTCGGATCCTGAAAAGTCCATTTGTGGAGATGGGCACCTGGACTCCCGTTAAGAAGACATGTTGTCAACCTCTAGATCCCTTACATGCCTGCACTTTTCGGCTTGCTGCTGCTTCCGCTGGCTGTCCAGCAGCAGACTGAAGGTGGCTGCTGCCGTGCCCAGGTACATAAAGGCTCAGAGCCTATTGTAACACGCGCAGCAGTGTTCCATTGCCACATTCCATCTACTGCAGGCATGATACCTGTCTGGCTGAACAGCATTGAGAAGCTCACAGAGACCGCTATAAGCAACACTTTAAAAGAACGCCACAGACCAATCAACCAAACTTTTTTGGGTTATTTTTTATAGTCTGCAGGCATGAAATTAAAGACGTTGCGGCAATTAGTTGCGGCCTACGGTGCCACCCTCGGATCCTGAAAAGTCCATTTGTGGAGATGGGCACCTGGACTCCCGTTAAGAAGACATGTTGTAAACCTCTAGATCCCTTACATGCCTGCACTTATCCGCTTGCTGCTGCTGCTGGCTGTCCAGCAGCAGACTGAAGGTGGCTGCTGCCGTGCGCAGGTATATAAAGGCTCAGAGCCTATTGTGACACGCGCAGCAGTGTTCCATTGCCACATTCCATCTACGGCAGGCAGGATACCTGGCTGGCTGAACAGCATTGAGAAGCTCACAGGGACCGCTATAAGCAACCCTTTAAAAGAACGCCACAGACCAATCAACCAAACTTTTTTTGGTTATTTTTTATAGTCTGCAGGCATGAAATTAAACAAGTTGCGGCAATTGGTTGCGGCCTATGGTGCCATCCTCGGATCCTGAAAAGTCCATTTGTGGAGATGGGCACCTGGACTCCCAATAAGAAGACATGTTGTCAACCACTAGATCCCTTACATGTCTGCACTTTTCGGCTTGCTGCTGCTGCTGCTGGCTGTCCAGCAGCAGACTGAAGGTGGCTGCTGCCGTGCGCAGGTATAAAAAGGCTCAGAGCCTATTGTGACAGGTGCAGCAGTGTTCCATTGCCACATTTCATCTACTGCAGGCAGGATACCTGGCTGGCTGAACAGCATTGAGAAGCTCACAGAGACCGCTATAAGCAACACTTTAAAAAAACGCCACAGACCAATCAACCAAACTTTTTTGGGTTATTTTTTATAGTCTGCAGGCATGAAATTAAAGAAGTTGCGGCAATTGGTTGCGGCCTACGGTGCCACCCTCGGATCCTGAAAAGTCCATTTGTGGAGATGGGCACCTGGACTCCCGTTAAGAAGACATGTTGTCAACCTCTAGATCCCTTACATGCCTGCACTTTTCGGCTTGCTGCTGCTGCTGCTGCTGGCTGTCTGGCTGCAGACTGAAGGTTGCTGCTGCCGTGCGCAGGTATATAAAGGCTCAGAGCCTATTGTGACACGCGCAGCAGTGTTCCATTGCCACATTCCATCTACTGCAGGCAGGATACCTGGCTGGCTGAACAGCATTGAGAAACTCACAGAGACCGCTATAAGCAACACTTTAAAAGAACGCCACAGACCAATCAACCAAACTTTTTTGGGTTATTTTTTATAGTCTGCAGGCATGAAATTAAAGAAGTTGCGGCAATTGGTTGCGGCCTACGGTGCCACCCTCGGATCCTGAAAAGTCCATTTGTGGAGATGGGCACCTGAACTCCCATTAAGAAGACATGTTGTCAACCACTAGATCCCTTACATGTCTGCACTTTTCGGCTTGCTGCTGCTGCTGCTGGCTGTCCAGCAGCAGACTGAAGGTGACTGCTGCCGTGCGCAGGTATAAAAAGGCTCAGAGCCTATTGTGACACGTGCAGCAGTGTTCCATTGCCACATTCCATCTACTGCAGGCAGGATACCTGGCTGGCTGAACAGCATTGAGAAGCTCACAGAGACCGCTATAAGCAACACTTTAAAAGAACGCCACAGACCAATCAACCAAACTTTTTTGGGTTATTTTTTATAGTCTGCAGGCATGAAATTAAAGAAGTTGCGGCAATTGGTTGCGGCCTACGGTGCCACCCTCGGATCCTGAAAAGTCCATTTGTGGAGATGGGCACCTGGACTCCCGTTAAGAAGACATGTTGTCAACCTCTAGATCCCTTACATGCCTGCACTTTTCGGCTTGCTGCTGCTGCTGCTGCTGGCTGTCCAGCAGCAGACTGAAGGTGACTGCTGCCGTGCGCAGGTATAAAAAGGCTCAGAGCCTATTGTGACACGTGCAGCAGTGTTCCATTGCCACATTCCATCTACTGCAGGCAGGATACCTGGCTGGCTGAACAGCATTGAGAAGCTCACAGAAACCGCTATAAGCAACACTTTAAAAGAACGCCACAGACCAATCAACCAAACTTTTTTGGGTTATTTTTTATAGTCTGCAGGCATGAAATTAAAGAAGTTGCGGCAATTGGTTGGGGCCTACGGTGCCACCCTCGGATCCTGAAAAGTCCATTTGTGGAGATGGGCACCTGGACTCCCGTTAAGAAGACATGTTGTCAACCTCTAGATCCCTTACATGCCTGCAGTTTTCGGCTTGCTGCTGCTGCTGGCTGTCCAGCAGCAGACTGAAGGTTGCTGCTGCCGTGCGCAGGTATATAAAGGCTCAGAGCCTATTGTGACACGCGCAGCAGTGTTCCTTTGCCACATTCCATCTACTGCAGGCAGAATACCTGGCTGGCTGAACAGCATTGAGAAGCTCACAGAGACCGCTATAAGCAACACTTTAAAAGAACGCCACAGACCAATCAACCAAACTTTTTTGGGTTATTTTTTATAGTCTGCAGGCATGAAATTAAAGAAGTTGCGGCAATTGGATGCGGCCTACGGTGCCACCCTCGGATCCTGAAAAGTCCATTTGTGGAGATGGGCACCTGGACTCCCGTTAAGAAGACATGTTGTCAACCTCTAGATCCCATACATGCCTGCAGTTTTCGGCTTGCTGCTGCTGCTGCTGGCTGTCCAGCAGCAGACTGAAGGTGGCTGCTGCCGTGCGCAGGTATATAAAGGCTCAGAGCCTATTGTGACACGCGCAGCAGTGTACCATTGCCACATTCCATCTACTGCACGCAGGATACCTGGCTGGCTGAACAGCATTGAGAAGCTCACAGAGATCGCTAAAAGCAACACTTTAAAAGAACGCCACAGACCAATCAACCAAACTTTTTTGGGTTATTTTTTATAGTCTGCAGGCATGAAATTAAAGAAGTTGCGGCAATTGGTTGCGGCCTACGGTGTCACCCTCGGATCCTGAAAAGTCCATTTGTGGAGGTGGGCACGTGGACTCCCATTAAGAAGACATGTTGTCAACCTCTAGATCCCTTACATGCCTGCACTTTTCGGCTTGCTGCTGCTGCTGCTGGCTGTCCAGCAGCAGACTGAAGGTGGCTGCTGCCGTGCGCAGGTATATAAAGGCTCAGAGCCTATTGTGACACGCGCAGCAGTGTTCCATTGCCACATTCCATCTACTGCAGGCAGGATACCTGGCTGGCTGAACAGCATTGAGAAGCTCACAGAGACCGCTATAAGCAACACTTTAAAAGAACGCCACAGACCAATCAACCAAACTTTTTTGGGTTCTTTTTTATAGTCTGCAGGCATGAAATTAAAGAAGTTGCGGCAATTGGTTGCGGCCTACGGTGCCTCCCTCGGATCCTGAAAAGTCCATTTGTGGAGATGGGCACCTGGACTCCCGTTAAGAAGACATGTTGTCAACCTCTAGATCCCTTACATGCCTGCACTTTTCGGCTTGCTGCTGCTGCTGCTGGCTGTCCAGCAGCAGACTGAAGGTGACTACTGCCGTGCACAGGTATATAAAGGCTCAGAGCCTATTGTGACACGCGCAGCAGTGTTCCATTGCCACATTCCATCTACTGCAGGCAGGATACCTGGCTGGCTGAACAGCATTGAGAAGCTCACAGAGACCGCTATAAGCAACACTTTAAAAGAACGCCACAGACCAATCAACCAAACTTTTTTGGGTTATTTTTTATAGTCTGCAGGCATGAAATTAAAGAAGTTGCGGCAATTGGTTGCGGCCTACGGTGCCACCCTCGGATCCTGAAAAGTCCATTTGTGGAGATGGGCACCTGGACTCCCGTTAAGAAGACATGTTGTCAACCTCTAGATCCCTTACATGCCTGCACTTTTCGGCTTGCTGCTGCTGCTGCTGCTGGCTGTCCAGCAGCAGACTGAAGGTTGCTGCTGCCGTGCGCAGGTATATAAAGGCTCAGAGCCTATTGTGACACGCGCAGCAGTGTTCCATTGCCACATTCCATCTACTGCAGGCAGGATACCTGGCTGGCTGAACAGCATTGAGAAGCTCACAGAGACCGCTATAAGCAACACTTTAAAAGAACGCCACAGACCAATCAACCAAACTTTTTTGGGTTATTTTTTATAGTCTGCAGGCATGAAATTAAAGACGTTGCGGCAATTGGTTGCGGCCTACGGTGTCACCCTCGGATCCTGAAAAGTCCATTTGTGGAGATGGGCACCTGTACTCCCATTAAGAAGACATGTTGTCAACCTCTAGATCCCTTACATGCCTGCAGTTTTCGGCTTGCTGCTGCTGCTGGCTGTCCAGCAGCAGACTGAAGGTGGCTGCTGCCGTGCGCAGGTATATAAAGGCTCAGAGCCTATTGTGACACGCGCAGCAGTGTTCCATTGCCACATTCCATCTACTGCAGGCAGGATACCTGGCTGGCTGAACAGCATTGAGAAGCTCACAGAGACCGCTATAAGCAACACTTTAAAAGAACGCCACAGACCAATCAACCAAACTTCTTTGGGTTATTTTTTATAGTCTGCAGGCATGAAATTAAAGAAGTTGCGGCAATTGGTTGCGGCCTACGGTGCCCCCCTCGGATCCTGAAAAGTCCATTTGTGGAGATGGGCACCTGGACTCCGTTAAGAAGACATGTTGTCAACCTCTAGATCCCTTACATGCCTGCACTTTTCGGCTTGCTGCTGCTGCTGGCTGTCCAGCAGCAGACTTAAGGTGGCTACTGCCGTGCGCAGGTGTAGCGTCGGCGTCCCTGCCTCCTGCTAGGCAGGGACGCTGTTCCCCTCACCTCTTTGCTCCGTGCCCGGCGGCCTCCTCCCGCTCTGCTTGCAGCGCAAGCTCTCCCCCGGTCACTGTGCTTAGGGCGCGCGCGCTCCCCCTCTCTTAAAGGGGCCGCGCGCGTCGCCCTAAGGAGTCCCCGGCCAATGGCCGGAGGATCCCTCCATATTTAAGGCACCTCCTCAAAAATGGAGGTGCCCGAGCAATGTTGTTGCACTGTTCACTACTCTGCTTCAGCCCTCAGGTCCCGTTGCCAGTTACCTGCTAGTTACCAGCCAGTCTCCTGCCAGTTTGCTGCCTGATTCCTGCCTGTCATCCGCTTCCCTGCTTGCTAGCCCGAGGTCCAACGGTCTGCCTTCCGACACCTGTCAGTCTGTCTATGGACCAGCTTGCCCGCTCACCTGGGAGCGCTCACCTGCTACCTGCCTGATAGCCTACCTGGAGGCTCCGCCGTCACGTGCTGTGACCACCTGCCAGCCCAGAGACTCTTGCCCGCTCACCTGGGAGCGCTCATCTGCTACCTGCCTGTTAGCCTACCTAGAGGCTCCGCCGTCACGTGCTGTGACCACCTGCCAGTCCAGAGACTCTTGCCCGCTTACCTGGGAGCGCTCATCTGCTACCTGCCTGTTAGCCTACCTAGAGGCTCCGCCGTCACGTGCCGTGACCACCTGCCAGTCCAGAGACTCTTGCCCGCTTACCTGGGAGCACTCATCTGCCATCTGCCTGCTAGCCTACCTGGAGGCTCAGCCATCACAGGTTGTACCTGCCCGTTTACCCAGAGACTGTCCCGGTCACTTGCTGTGACCTCCTGCCCGTTTACCCAGAGTCTGTCCCGGTCACTTGCCGTGACCTCCTGCCCATTTACCCAGAGACTGTCCCGGTCACTTGCTGTGACCTTCTGCCCGTTTACCCAGAGACTGTCCCGGTCACTTGCCGTGACCTCCTGCCCGTTTACCCAGAGACTGTCCCGGTCACCTGCTGTGACTGCCTGCCTGTCTTCCCTGGTCGCCACCTGCTTCCTTACAAGGACCCCCCCCTTGTATAAGTTGCTCAGAGGTTCCGCCTCCCAGACCCGTTACAGTTTGCTCGGGCCATGGAACCCGGTGGCACCCAAGCTCCCTCGCTCTCGGACCTTTGTCATGAACTGTCCCGACAGAGGTCCCAACAGGAGTCCATCCTGGGTCACCTGCGGAATGTCAATACTCGCCTGGACACTTTGACTGCCCCACCAGCAACCACCGCTAGTGTCATGACTCGCAGCCCGGTTGCTCCGCTGCCCACCAATACCTTAGTATCCTGCTCTGGAATCCGGCTTTCTGCACCTCCTCGCTTCGGAGGCGACTCCGCTCAAGCTCGGGGCTTCATTAACCTGTGCACCCTGCACTTTGAACACCAGTCCCACCAGTTTAATTCCGACCAGGCCAAAATGGCCTTCATCATGTCCCATCTCACGGGAGAGGCACTGGCTTGGCTAAATCCTCTATGGGAGAGAGGAGACCCTCTGGTGTCCGACCTGCCAGCCTTTCTCACGGCTTTCCGGAAGGTCTTCGACGAACCCGGACGGAGGACCTCATCCGCCTCATCTCTGCTACGCCTCCGTCAAGGGAGTCTCACCGTGGGCCAATATGCCATACGGTTCCGTACCCTTGCTTCGGAGCTGGCCTGGGATAACGACGCCCTGGTGTCCGTCTTCTGGGAGGGTCTGTCCGGCCGTATTAAAGATGAACTCGCCGGTCGGGACATTCCTACCACTCTCGACGACTTGATTACACTTGCCACCCGGATTGACATCCGGTTCCAGGAGCGCGCTAGGGAGGTCACCCGTGAGAGGAGGATTCCACGTCTAGTCCCTACCTTCCAGAGACCCGTCACTCCCTCTGTTACTCCCCAGGCACACTCACCTGGGACTATGCAGGTCGACCAGACCAAGATGGTCAAGACCCGTCAAGACTTACGTCGTGCCGAGGGGAGCTGTTTCTACTGTGGCAGTAAGGAGCACCGGATCCATTCCTGCCCTGAGAGGTCGGAAAACGCCTGTGTCTAGGATCGCTCAGAGAGGTCGCCCTAGACAAAAGTAAACCCTCTCCCTCCCTGATGCTGTCTGTTTCTATCTCCTGCGGAGAGAACCGCTATTTTGAACTGGCTCAACTTGACTCTGGAGCTGCTGGAAATCTCATCTCTCAATCCCTGGTAGAAAAATACCACATTCCCACCAAACCTCTGGCCGTACCTTTATCTGTCGCCGCCGTGGATGGGGGTCTCTTACCACATCCCATCCAACTCATCACCGAATCTCTGACTCTACAGGTGGGAATGCTGCATTCTGAGAGCATCTCCTTTCATGTTCTGCCTGGACTCTCTCACGCACTATTGCTTGGCCTGCCTTGGCTCCAGAAACATGCACCCGTGCTTGACTGGCAGACCGGAGAAGTCCTTCGCTGGGGACAGGACTGCCATAAGACTTGTCTAGTTCCCGTTCGTCCTGCCCGTCCTTCTCCTACCCCAGCCAATCTGCCCGGTCTTCCGGTTCCCTATTGGTCTTATGCGGATGTCTTCAATAAAAAAGAGGCAGAGACTTTACCTCCTCATAGACCATACGACTGCCCAATCGACCTGATGCCCGGCTCTACTCCTCCCCGTGGGCGAATCTACCCTTTGTCCGCTGCTGAAACCCGGTCCATGTCTGAATATATTGAGGAGAACCTGGCCCGGGGATTTATCCGGAAATCTACCTCCCCGGCGGGAGCAGGCTTCTTCTTTGTCAAAAAGAAGGACGGCTCACTCCGTCCATGTATAGACTATAGAGGCCTAAACCAGATTACTGTGAAGAATAAATACCCCCTTCCGCTTATTCCTGAATTATTTGACCGTCTGAGGGGGGCTAGAATCTTCACCAAACTGGATCTCCGTGGGGCGTATAACCTGGTCCGTATCCGTCAGGGGGATGAGTGGAAGACGGCATTCAATACCCGGGACGGCCACTATGAGTACCTTGTGATGCCCTTCGGTCTCTGTAATGCTCCTGCCGTCTTTCAAGAGTTGGTCAATGACATCTTCCGTGATCTTCTCTATTCCTGCGTGGTGGTGTACCTGGACGATATCTTGGTCTTCTCTCCGGATCTTCCTACTCACCGGAGGGACGTTCGTCAGGTCCTGCTCAGGCTCAGGCAGAACCACCTCTACGCTAAATATGAGAAGTGCATCTTTGAGCAGACCTCTATTCCATTTCTGGGCTACATAATCTCTCAGACAGGTCTACAAATGGATCCTGAGAAACTGTCTGCCATCCAGAAGTGGCCCCGACCAGAGGGGTTTAAGGCTATTCAGCGGCTCTTGGGCTTCGCCAACTATTACTGCCTGTTCATTCCGCACTTCTCTTCCCGGACCGCCCCTATCTCTGCTCTCACCCGTAAAGGTACGAACCCCAGAGAATGGCCGCCCGAAGCAGAGGAGGCATTTCTTTCCTTAAAACAGGCCTTCCTCTCCGCCTCGGTGCTGCATCGTCCGGACGGCAACAAACAATTCTTCCTAGAAGTTGACGCCTCCTCCTCCGGAGCTGGAGCGGTACTTACCCAAAAATCTTCTTCCGGAAGAAAGGTAACCTGCGGCTTTTTCTCCAAACTTTTCTCCTCTTCTGAGCGCAATTATTCTATAGGAGACCGAGAATTGTTGGCCATTAAGATGGCACTGGAGGAGTGGCGTTACCTGCTCGAGGGGGCTCTCCACCCGGTAATAATTTACACTGACCACAAGAACTTGGCATATCTCCAGAGCGCCCAGAGACTTAACCCGCGCCAAGCCCGGTGGTCTTTGTTTTTTGCCCGCTTTGATTTCATTCTTCATTTTCGTCCGGCTGACAAAAACATCAAAGCTGACGCCCTGTCCCGATCCTTTCTGGTGTCTGATCTTGAGGAGGAGCCTAAACACATCATCGATTCCGCCAGAGTAATGCAGGTAGCCCCCGTGGGCCTAAATCGTCTCCCTCCCGGTAAGACGTTCGTAACGGAGTCCGATCGGGTGAAGATCCTACACTGGGGTCACTCGTCTAAGCTAGCTGGGCACGCCGGTCAGAAAAAGACCCTCCAGCTTATTACCCGGCACTACTGGTGGCCTACCCTGCCCAAGGATGTAATTGACTTTGTTTCTGCCTGTGTGTCCTGCGCCCGCAACAAAGTTCCGAGACACCTGCCTGCCGGCCGCCTTCTTCCTCTGCCTGTGCCTGCTGCCCCGTGGCAACATATAGCTATGGACTTCATAACAGATCTCCCTGTCTCTGCCGGTTGTACGGTCATTTGGGTGGTCGCTGACCGCTTTTCCAAAATGGCTCATTTTATTCCCCTGCCAGGCCTCCCGTCTGCTCCCGAGCTAGCTAAAGACTTTATCCGCCACATCTTCCGTCTCCATGGTCTGCCTCTCCACATCGTGTCGGATCGTGGGGTTCAGTTCACCTCACGCTTCTGGAGAGCCACATGTAAACTGCTCGACGTCACCCTGGACTTCTCCTCCGCTTACCACCCACAGTCCAATGGTCAAGTGGAGCGGATCAATCAGAATTTGACCAGTTACCTCCGGCACTTCGTTAATGCCCACCATTCAGACTGGGTGGATCTCCTACCATGGGCCGAGTTCTCTTACAACAATCACGAGAGCGAATCTTGTTCTAAATCCCCGTTTTTTGTAGTCTTCGGTCAGCATCCTCGGATCCCTTTTCCTGTCTCCACCTCTGTGGACAACCCGGCCGCGGAATCTCTCGTTAGCAAATTTTCCTCCATTTGGGAGAGTACCCGATCCGCACTCCTTCAGTCGTCCGAGCGGATGAAGAGACACGCCGACAAAAAACGCCTGGATTCCCCACAATTTCGTCCCGGAGATAAAGTCTGGCTCTCATCCAAATATGTCCGGCTCAAGATTCCTTCCTATAAGTTAGGGCCTCGGTTCATCGGCCCACTGGAGGTTATCAAACAGATCAACCCGGTGGCCTATAAATTGAAACTCCCGGCCAACTTACGGATCCCTAACTCCTTCCATGTATCTCTTCTCAAACCCGTGCTACTTAACTCCTTTTCCAAGTCTACAGGTACGCCTCCTGCTCCGGTTTCTGCTGAAGACGAGTTTGAGGTAGAGAACATTCTGGCCACCAAAAGGGTAAGAGGAAAGACCTTTTTTCTAGTGGATTGGAAGAGGTTTGGTCCTGAGGAGAGAACGTGGGAACCCCGGGAGAACATCCATGCCCCTCTCATCCTTGCTAAATTTCTGTCTGGCCTAAAAAAGGGGGGGCCTAAAGGGGGGGGTACTGTAGCGTCGGCGTCCGTGCCTCCTGCTAGGCAGGGACGCTGTTCCCCTCACCTCTCTGCTCCGTGCCCGGCGGCTTCCTCCCGCTCTGCTTGCAGCGCCCGCTCTCCCCCGGTCACTGTGCTTAGGGCGCGCGCGCTCCCCCTCTCTTAAAGGGGCCGCGCGCGTCACCCTAAGGAGTCCCCAGCCAATGGCCGGAGGATCCCTCCATATTTAAGGCACCTCCTCCAAAATGGAGGTGCCCGAGCAATGTTGTTGCACTGTTCACTACTCTGCTTCAGCCCTCAGGTCCCGTTGCCAGTTACCTGCCAGTTACCTGCCAGTTACCTGCCAGTTACCTGCCAGTCTCCTGCCAGTTTGCTGCCTGATTCCTGCCTGTTATCCGCTTCCCTGCTTGCTAGCCCGAGGTCCGACGGTCTGCCTTCCGACACCTGTCAGTCTGTCTATGGACCAGCTTGCCCGCTCACCTGGGAGCGCTCACCTGCTACCTGCCTGATAGCCTATCTGGAGGCTCCGCCATCACGTGCTGTGACCACCTGCCAGTCCAGAGACTCTTGCCCGCTCACCTGGGAGCGCTCATCTGCTACCTGCCTGTTAGCCTACCTAGAGGCTCCGCCGTCACGTGCTGTGACCACCTGCCAGTCCAGAGACTCTTGCCCGCTCACCTGGGAGCGCTCATCTGCTACCTGCCTGTTAGCCTACCTAGAGGCTCCGCCGTCACGTGCCGTGACCACCTGCCAGTCCAGAGACTCTTGCCCGCTCACCTGGGAGCGCTCATCTGCTACCTGCCTGTTAGCCTACCTAGAGGCTCCGCCGTCATGTGCCGTGACCACCTGCCAGTCCAGAGACTCTTGCCCGCTCACCTGGGAGCGCTCATCTGCTACCTGCCTGTTAGCCTACCTGGAGGCTCCGCCGTCACATGCTGTGACCACCTGCTTATCCAGAGACTCTAGCCTGCTCACCTGGGAGCACTCATCTGCCATCTGCCTGCTAGCATACCTGGAGGCTCAGCCGTCACAGGTCGTACCTGCCCGTTTACCCAGAGACTGTCCCGGTCACTTGCTGTGACCTCCTGCCCGTTTACCCAGAGTCTGTCCCGGTCACTTGCCGTGACCTCCTGCCCGTTTACCCAGAGACTGTCCCGGTCACTTGCTGTGACCTCCTGCCCGTTTACCGAGAGACTGTCCCGGTCACTTGCCGTGACCTCCTGCCCGTTTACCCAGAGACTGTCCCGGTCACCTGCTGTGACTGCCTGCCTGTCTTCCCTGGTCGCCACCCGATTCCTTACAAGGAACGCCCACTTGTATAAGTTGCTCAGAGGTTCCGCCTCCCAGACCCGTTACAGCAGGTAAATAAAGGCTCTGAGCCTATTGTGACACGCGAAGCAGTGTTCCATTGCCACATTCCATCTACTGCAGGCAGGATACCTGGCTGGCTGAACAGCATTGAGAAGCTCACAGAGACCGCTATAAGCAACACTTTAAAAGAATGCCACAGACCAATCAACCAAACTTTTTTGGGTTATTTTTTATAGTCTACAGGAATGAAATTAAAGAAGTTGCGGCAACTGGTTGCGGCCTACAGTGCCACCCTCGGATCCTGAAGAGTCCATTTGTGGAGATGGGCACCTGGAGTCCCGTTAAGAAGATGTAGCACCCTGAGGATTCGGCTGCTACAGGGGTATTGCACCTCAACCCAGAGGTGTGATATTCCACTCCCGGGTAAGGATGGAGTGTGGAACTGAGCTCAGATAGACTGCATGCACTACATACATCCCATTCCAGAGGAGCAGGCCGACGGTACTCCCACTTGGAAAATGTGCAGGTACAACCGAGCCTGTTCCTGGCTGGAGTGGGAGGGGGGGTGGTACATCCCATGTAGTGTAGGGGCAGATAGGGGGAGCAGTCTGGGTAGTGTTAGGAGCTCATTGGGTGCTGGTCACCTGAGCTCACACATAGAGGGATATATAAGGAGGGCACCAACTAGAATCAGGGTCAGACGCAGAGAGTCAGTCAGCTGCAGAGGACAAGTCTGATGCAGAGAGCAGGAAACAGCAGCCCTGGAGAGAGAGAGAGTGGAGCAGAGAAAGACCCAGAGGGGGAAGACTGAAGGGACCCAAGAACCCAAATTAGAGCACCGGGTGAGGAGTCAGCATCAGGGTACCGGAACCCAAGCTGGTGGGGGCAAAAACAATCCCCAGCCAGAGACCGGAGACCGTGGGCAGTGTCTGTCACGGTCACCCACCACATTCACCCCGAAGGCACACCACATGCAGGGTCAGGGAACCCAGGGCCAAGGGTGTCCCAAAAGAAGGCCCGAGGGAGCTGGACCTAGGTGAATCCCTGGTGGGGACGGCTGAAGAAAGGACAGAGGGAGAGCTCAGGGCCACGCTCCGGACTTGTTTGGGGGTTGGCTGGATCCAGGACCTGGTGGACGCAGCACGGCTCGGGTGGTCACTAGCAGCTGGAGTGACCGAAACATCAGCAGTAAGTAAACTCCCTTAACTGCACAACCCGAGTCTGTCTTCATTGCCGGCTGCACCGCACCACCACAACCCCCATCCTCTGCGCCTGTCCCCTCTGAGGCTATACCCCTCCCGTTGGGGGTTATCCCACCAAGCTGCGCATCCACCATCAGCCTCAGCGGACCCTGCTGCAGCGGCGGCCACAGTGACCGCATCACAACGGGTGGCGTAGTCGACACAAAAGAACTTTAGTAACATCTGTAAAGCTGCCACATAACACTGAGCTTGACGCCCTGGGCACGGGGCCGGGTCACAGCCGCTCGGAGACTACAACCCCCCATCTGATCCGGTGCCGGGTATTCCCCTAAAAAAAAGGAATATGTCCCAGGGGGCGCGTCAACTTTGGCGTAGTCGGCAGGATTACGTGCCCGCAACACCCGGGTACTGCGTGCCTGAAGAAAAGTGCAAGTTTACCTCAGAAAGAAGTCTCCCGCCGGTTCCGGAGGGTCCACGCCATCGGACTCCATCACCAGTCGTTTCCCGCCGATTGTCCGCCATTTCCAACTTGTTCCCGCCATCTGCAGAGTTTCCCGCCACTGGGCGACGCTTCCCGCCAAAACCGCAGATTTCCCGCCTTGGAAGAGCAGCGGACGCCATTATGGGCGTGCCAAAGGAGGGCAAGAGGCCACCTCCCATCGTGGGCCAGGACAGAAAATGGCGCCAAAAGTGGAAACCGCCCCCACCAACAGAGACTGTGATGCTGGAGGTGTCTGTCAGCGTGAAAGAACTCCCCCTGGAGCTGACAGTCACCGAGTTGCCCCGGGACCGCCCTCGAAGTGGGAGGAGACGAAAGAGAAGAACAAAGATGGGTGTCGCTTGGAGGAGTCTGGAGCGAGCGCACCCGGAGGCAAGAGGTCTAACAAGGAGTAGCGGAGGAGCTCACCCGGAGATGGAGAGAAAGCAGAACAGCACCGGCCCGCTGGCCAGGAGTCTGCTAGAGACCGAGGAAGGAGGGCAGAGCAGCACCGGCCCGCTGGCCAGGAGCCTGCCGGAAGCCGAGCAGAGCAGCACCGACCCGATGGTCAGGAGCCTGCTAGAGTCCACAACCCCGCTAGGTCTAGCGGAGATCCTAGCGCAGCTCCCCCGAGACCGGGAGTGTGCACAAACTGCCCTGGAGGGCCTCGCAAGGAGGATGGCCCGGGTACAGCGCGAGATACTGGCGGAGTGGAGCCGGGAGATGGCCCAGCAACCAGAGACCAGTCAACGGAGCACGCTACCCTGGAAGAGGAAGCAGACCGCCTCTGAGGATGGCGCAGGAGGACCCAAGGCCGGAGACGGCGCCGAGGAGGGAGCCGAACGCATGGAGGCAGGTAAAGGGGACGCCTATACCCCAAGCCGTGACACCGCTTACCTGCCCCAGCTCCCCGTCGCAGAGCCCGAAAGTCCCCCTGCTGTGCCCGTAGCCGCCAGGTCACCGCCATGGACTAGGCCCCGACCGGAAGCCGCCGCCGCGACCCCTGTGACGTCACGCGCCTCGATCCGGAGCGTGACAAAACAGGAATTACCACCAGCCTGGTCGCAAGGCCTAGTACCCCCGGGCGCCGCATCACCAACAGCGCCCCCTACCTCCGCGGAGCCTCCGGCCTGGCCGCAAGGCCAGGTAGCCCAGGGCGCCGCCGTCCTAACGGTGCCCTTCACCTTCCAGGTGCCCCAGGCCTGGCCGCAAGGCCTGGGCAACCCGGGCGCCATCACCACCGCGCCCGCGCCCGCAATACCAAGGGTGCCACACCTGGGGGAGGACCTCTTCAGCCAGCTCACATGGCCGGACGGGCGACCCTTCATCTGGCCCGAAGGATACCATGAGCTGGAGCGGCAACAAAGACTAGGGCCCTTGTGTGAGCCCCTGATCCCGGCTCCGAAGCCTGTGACTCGGGTCTCGCCTCCTTTGGAAGACGCACAGTTTGAGTGGGACCCCACCGGAGAAGATCTAATGGGGTTCACTCAGGAAACTCGGGCAGTCGCCGCTGAGCGGACTGAGTGTTGTCGTCAGCAGCTAGCAGAGTTTACGAGAGAACGGGAGGAGAGGCGGGCCAGAGAACAACAGGCCCAAATCCGGAGCGCGGAGCAGAAGAGCCGGACTAGGAGGAACCCCCGTGCAGCGCATTGTCCCCGCACCATCGGGACAGTGATAAAGTTCAACCCGCAGCATGGGTGGGGCTTTATTCGGGACCGTAACAACCGCGGTGACGTTTTTGTGACTCGCAGAGACGTCGAGTCCCACCTGCCGGAAGGTCACAAAGGCCGTGACCTCTACGTCGGAGACGAGGTCACTTTCACCCGGCACAAGTGTGCCAAAGGACCTTACGCCCTCCACGTACACCGCTTGATGGAGGAGGAGTTGCGGTACGGAGAGGAGGAGCCAGAGGACCCGGACGGGTCTGAAGCAACACCATATCAAGAAAGAGCAGGAGGAAGACGCCGTTGAGTGCGGCCGAGAAGTGATGTAAATAGTTACCCAATCGGGGTATAAAGGAACTGAAACTGGAACTGTTGCTGCTGCTAAAATAGTCCCCGTTGGGACCAGTGAACTGTTTTACCCGTTAACCCCTTCTTCCTACAGGCTGAGGACTGTGAGCAGCCATTCCCTTTCCTCTAACTGGCCGAGGACTGAGAGCGGCCAACTTCCAACTTCCCTGTATATAGTTGCGCGTCCTAAAGCGCCCCCTACCGGTTTTATAGAAAACCAGATTTTCTAAGAGACTGTCGCACTTTTCCCGGACACACGTTGCACAGTGTCCGGAGGAGGAACCAGAGACAAGAGAAGTCTACGAGAAAGTTTTATCTGATAAGATATGTTATATATATAATGTCTTATATGTTTTATATGTTTATATGAAAAATTTGTATGTTTTGGTGTTTTATGTCTTACAGCCCGAGGACGTGCTGTGATTTACCAGGGGGGAATGTAGCACCCTGAGGATTCGGCTGCTACAGGGGTATTGCACCTCAACCCAGAGGTGTGATATTCCACTCCCGGGTAAGGATGGAGTGTGGAACTGAGCTCAGATAGACTGCATGCACTACATACATCCCATTCCAGAGGAGCAGGCCGACGGTACTCCCACTTGGAAAATGTGCAGGTACAACCGAGCCTGTTCCTGGCTGGAGTGGGAGGGGGGGTGGTACATCCCATGTAGTGTAGGGGCAGATAGGGGGAGCAGTCTGGGTAGTGTTAGGAGCTCATTGGGTGCTGGTCACCTGAGCTCACACATAGAGGGATATATAAGGAGGGCACCAACTAGAATCAGGGTCAGACGCAGAGAGTCAGTCAGCTGCAGAGGACAAGTCTGATGCAGAGAGCAGGAAACAGCAGCCCTGGAGAGAGAGAGAGTGGAGCAGAGAAAGACCCAGAGGGGGAAGACTGAAGGGACCCAAGAACCCAAATTAGAGCACCGGGTGAGGAGTCAGCATCAGGGTACCGGAACCCAAGCTGGTGGGGGCAAAAACAATCCCCAGCCAGAGACCGGAGACCGTGGGCAGTGTCTGTCACGGTCACCCACCACATTCACCCCGAAGGCACACCACATGCAGGGTCAGGGAACCCAGGGCCAAGGGTGTCCCAAAAGAAGGCCCGAGGGAGCTGGACCTAGGTGAATCCCTGGTGGGGACGGCTGAAGAAAGGACAGAGGGAGAGCTCAGGGCCACGCTCCGGACTTGTTTGGGGGTTGGCTGGATCCAGGACCTGGTGGACGCAGCACGGCTCGGGTGGTCACTAGCAGCTGGAGTGACCGAAACATCAGCAGTAAGTAAACTCCCTTAACTGCACAACCCGAGTCTGTCTTCATTGCCGGCTGCACCGCACCACCACAACCCCCATCCTCTGCGCCTGTCCCCTCTGAGGCTATACCCCTCCCGTTGGGGGTTATCCCACCAAGCTGCGCATCCACCATCAGCCTCAGCGGACCCTGCTGCAGCGGCGGCCACAGTGACCGCATCACAACGGGTGGCGTAGTCGACACAAAAGAACTTTAGTAACATCTGTAAAGCTGCCACATAACACTGAGCTTGACGCCCTGGGCACGGGGCCGGGTCACAGCCGCTCGGAGACTACAACCCCCCATCTGATCCGGTGCCGGGTATTCCCCTAAAAAAAAGGAATATGTCCCAGGGGGCGCGTCAAAGACATGTTGTCAAACTCTAGATCCCTTACATGCCTGCACTTTTCGGCTTGCTGCTGCTGACTGTCCAGCAGCAGACTGAAGGTGGCTGCTGCCGTGCGCAGATATATAAAGGCTCAGAGCCTATTGTGACACGCGCAGCAGTGTTCCATTGCCACAGTCCATCTACTGCAGGCAGGATACCTGGCTGGCTGAACAGCATTGAGAAGCTCACAGAGACCGCTATAAGCAACACTTTAAAAGAACGCCACAGACCAATCAACCAAACTTTTTTGGGTTATTTTTTATAGTCTGCAGGCATGAAATTAAAGAAGTTGCGGCAATTGGTTGCGGCATACGGTGTCACCCTCGGATCCTGAAAAGTCCATTTGTGGAGGTGGGCACCTGGACTCCCATTAAGAAGACATGTTGTCAACCTCTAGATCCCTTACATGCCTGCACTTTTCGGCTTGCTGCTGCTGCTGCTGGCTGTCCAGCAGCAGACTGAAGGTGGCTGCTGCCGTGCGCAGGTATATAAAGGCTCAGAGCCTATTGTGACACGCGCAGCAGTGTTCAATTGCCACATTCCATCTACTGCAGGCAGGATACCTGGCTGGCTGAACAGCATTGAGAAGCTCACAGAGACCGCTATAAGCAACACTTTAAAAGAACGCCACAGACCAATCAACCAAACTTTTTTGGGTTATTTTTTATAGTCTGCAGGCATGAAATTAAAGAAGTTGCGGCAATTGGTTGCGGCCTACGGTGCCACCCTCGGATCCTGAAAAGTCCATTTGTGGAGATGGGCACCTGGACTCCCGTTAAGAAGACATGTTGTCAACATCTAGATCCCTTACATGCCTGCACTTTTCGGCTTGCTGCTGCTGCTGCTGGCTGTCCAGCAGCAGACTGAAGGTGGCTGCTGCCGTGCGCAGGTATATAAAGGCTCAGAGCCTATTGTGACACGCGCAGCAGTGTTCCATTGCCACATTCCATCTACTGCAGGCAGGATACCTGGCTGGCTGAACAGCATTGAGAAGCTCACAGAGACCGCTATAAGCAACACTTTAAAAGAACGCCACAGACCAATCAACCAAACTTTTTTGGGTTATTTTTTATAGTCTGCAGGCAGGAAATTAAAGAAGTTGCGGCAATTGGTTGCGGCCTACGGTGCCACCCTCGGATCCTGAAAAGTCCATTTGTGGAGATGGGCACCTGGACTCCCGTTAAGAAGACATGTTGTCAACCTCTAGATCCCTTACATGCCTGCACTTTTCGGCTTGCTGCTGCTGCTGCTGGCTGTCCAGCCGCAGACTGAAGGTGGCTGCAGCCAAGCGCAGGTATATAAAGGCTCAGAGCCTATTGTGACACGCGCAGCAGTGTTCCATTGCCACATTCCATCTACTGCAGGCAGGATACCTGGCTGGCTGAACAGCATTGAGAAGCTCAAAGAGACCGCTATAAGCAACACTTTAAATGAACGCCACAGACCAATCAACCAAACTTTTTTGGGTTATTTTTATAGTCTGCAGGCATGAAATTAAAGAAGTTGCGGCAATTGGTTGTAGCCTACGGTGCCACCCTCGGATCCTGAAAAGTCCATTTGTGGAGATGGGCACCTGGAGTCCCGTTAAGAAGACATGTTGTCAACCTCTAGATCCCTTACATGCCTGCACTTTTCGGCTTGCTGCTGCTGCTGGCTGTCCAGCAGCAGACTGAAGGTGGCTGCTGCCGTGCGCAGGTATATAAAGGCTCAGAGCCTATTGTGACACGCGCAGCAGTGTTCCATTGCCACATTCCATCTACTGCAGGCAGGATACCTGGCTGGCTGAACAGCATTGAGAAGCTCACAGAGACCGCTATAAGCAACACTTTAAAAGAACGCCACAGACCAATCAACCAAACTTTTTTGGGTTATTTTTTATAGTCTGCAGGCATGAAATTAAAGAAGTTGCGGCAATTGGTTGCGGCCTACGGTGCCACCCTCGGATCCTGAAAAGTCCATTTGTGGAGATGGGCACCTGGACTCCCGTTAAGAAGACATGTTGTCAACCTCTAGATCCCTTACATGCCTGCACTTTTCGGCTTGCTGCTGCTGCTGGCTGTCCAGCCGCAGACTGAAGGTGGCTGCTGCCGTGCGCAGGTATATAAAGGCTCAGAGCCTATTGTGACACGCGCAGCAGTGTTCCATTGCCACATTCCATCTACTGCAGGCAGGATACCTGGCTGGCTGAACAGCATTGAGAAGCTCACAGAGACCGCTATAAGCAACACTTTAAAAGAACGCCACAGACCAATCAACCAAACTTTTTTGGGTTATTTTTTATAGTCTGCAGGCATGAAATTAAAGAAGTTGCGGCAATTGGTTGCGGCCTACGGTGCCACCCTCGGATCCTGAAAAGTCCATTTGTGGAGATGGGCACCTGGACTCCCGTTAAGAAGACATGTTGTCAACCTCTAGATCCCTTACATGCCTGGACTTTTCGTCTTGCTGCTGCTGCTGCTGGCTGTCCAGCAGCAGACTGAAGGTGGCTGCTGCCGTGCGCAGGTATATAAAGGCTCAGAGCCTATTGTGACACGCGCAGAAGTGTTCCATTGCCACATTCCATCTACTGCAGGCAGGATACCTGGCTGGCTGAACAGCATTGAGAAGCTCACAGAGACCGCTATAAGCAACACTTTAAAAGAACGCCACAGACCAATCAACCAAACTTTTTTGGGTTATTTTTTATAGTCTGCAGGCATGAAATTAAAGAAGTTGCGGCAATTGGTGGCGGCCTACGGTGCCACCCTCGGATCCTGAAAAGTCCTTTTGTGGAGATGGGCACCTGGACTCCCGTTAAGAAGACATGTTGTCAACCTCTAGATCCCTTACATGCCTGCACTTTTCGGCTTGCTGCTGCTGCTGCTTCCAGACTGAAGGTGGCTGCTGCCGTGCGCAGGTATATAAAGGCTCAGAGCCTATTGTGACACGCGCAGCAGTGTTCCATTGCCACATTCCATCTACTGCAGGCAGGATACCTGGCTGGCTGAACAGCATTGAGAAGCTCACAGAGACCGCTATAAGCAACACTTTAAAAGAACGCCACAGACCAATCAACCAAACTTTTTTGGGTTATTTTTTATAGTCTGCAGGCATGAAATTAAAGAAGTTGTGGCTATTGGTTGCGGCCAACGGTGCCACCCTCGGATCCTGAAAAGTTCATTTGTGGAGATGGGCACCTGGTCTCCCGTTAAGTAGACATGTTGTCAACCTCTAGATCCCTTACATGATTGCACTTTTCGGCTTGCTGCTGCTGCTGCTGGCTGTCCTGCAGCAGACTGAAGGTGGCTGCTGCCGTGCGCAGGTATATAAAGGCTCAGAGCCTATTGTGACACGCGCAGCAGTGTTCCATTGCCACATTCCATCTACTGCAGGCAGGATACCTGGCTGGCTGAACAGCATTGAGAAGCTCACAGAGACCGCTATAAGCAACAATTTAAAAGAACGCCACAGACCAATCAACCAAACTTTTTTGGGTTATTTTTTATAGTCTGCAGGCATGAAATTAAAGAAGTTGCGGCAATTGGTTGTGGTCTACAGTGCCACCCTCGGATCCTGAAAATTCCATTTGTGAAGATGGGCTCCTGGACTCCCGTTAAGAAAACATGCTGTAAACATCTAGATCCCTTACATGATTGCACTTTTCGGCTTGCTGCTGCTGCTGCTGGCTGTCCAGCAGCAAACTGAAGGTAGCTGCTGCCGTGCGCAGGTATATAAAGGCTCAGAGCCTATTGTGACACGCGCAGCAGTGTTCTATTGCCACATTCCATCTACTGCAGGCAGGATATCTGGCTGGCTGAACAGCATTGAGAAGCTCACAGAGACCGCTATAAGCAACACTTTAAAAGAACGCCACAGACCAATCAACCAAACTTTTTTGGGTTATTTTTTATAGCCTGCAGGCATGAAATTAAAGAAGTTGCGGCAATTGGTTGCGGCCTACGGTGCCACCCTCGGATCCTGAAAAGTCCATTTGTGGAGATGGGCACCTGGACTCCCGTTAAGAAGACATGCTGTCAACCTCTAGATCCCTTACATGATTGCACTTTTCGGCTTGCTGCTGCAGCTGCTGGCTGTCCAGCAGCAGACTGAAGGTGGCTGCTGCCGTGCGCAGGTATATAAAGGCTCAGAGCCTATTGTGACACGCGCAGCAGTGTTCCATTGCCACATTCCATCTACTGCAGGCTGGATACGTGGCTGACTGAACAGCATTGAGAAGCTCACAGAGACCGCTATAAGCAACACTTTAAAAGAACGCCACAGACCAATCAACCAAACTTTTTTGGGTTATTTTTTATAGTCTGCAGGCATGAAATTAAAGAAGTTGCGGCAATTGGTTGCGGCCTACGGTGCCACCCTCGGTTCCTGAAAAGTCCATTTGTGGAGATGGGCACCTGGACTCCCGTTAAGAAGACTTGTTGTCAACCTCTAGATCCCTTACATGCCTGCACTTTTCGGCTTGCTGCTGCTGCTGGCTGTCCAGCAGCAGACTGAAGGTGGCTGCTGCCGTGCGCAGGTATATAAAGGCTCAGAGCCTATTGTGACACACGCAGCAGTGTTCCATTGCCACATTCCATCTACTGCAGGCAGGATACCTGGCTGTCTGAACAGCATTGAGAAGCTCACAGAGACCGCTATAAGCAACACTTTAAATGAACGCCACAGACCAATCAACCAAACTTTTTTGGGTTATTTTTTATAGTCTGCAGGCATGAAATTAAAGAAGTTGCGGCAATTGGTTGCGGCCTACGGTGCCACCCTCGGATCCTGAAAAGTCCATTTGTGGAGATGGGCACCTGGACTCCCGTTAAGAAGACATGTTGTCAACCTCTAGATCCCTTACATGCCTGGACTTTTCGTCTTGCTGCTGCTGCTGCTGGCTGTCCAGCAGCAGACTGAAGGTGGCTGCTGCCGTGCGCAGGTATATAAAGGCTCAGAGCCTATTGTGACACACGCAGCAGTGTTCCATTGCCACATTCCATCTACTGCAGGCAGGATACCTGGCTGTCTGAACAGCATTGAGAAGCTCACAGAGACCGCTATAAGCAACACTTTAAATGAACGCCACAGACCAATCAACCAAACTTTTTTGGGTTATTTTTTATAGTCTGCAGGCATGAAATTAAAGAAGTTGCGGCAATTGGTGGCGGCCTACGGTGACACCCTCGGATCCTGAAAAGTCCTTTTGTGGAGATGGGCACCAGGACTCCCGTTAAGAAGACATGTTGTCAACCTCTAGATCCCTTACATGCCTGCACTTTTCGGCTTGCTGCTGCTGCTGCTTCCAGACTGAAGGTGGCTGCTGCCGTGCGCAGGTATATAAAGGCTCAGAGCCTATTGTGACACGCGCAGCAGTGTTCCATTGCCACATTCCATCTACTGCAGGCAGGATACCTGGCTGGCTGAACAGCATTGAGAAGCTCACAGAGACCGCTATAAGCAACACTTTAAAAGAACGCCACAGACCAATCAACCAAACTTTTTTGGGTTATTTTTTATAGTCTGCAGGCATGAAATTAAAGAAGTTGTGGGTATTGGTTGCGGCCAACGGTGCCACCCTCGGATCCTGAAAAGTTCATTTGTGGAGATGGGCACCTGGTCTCCCGTTAAGTAGACATGTTGTCAACCTCTAGATCCCTTACATGATTGCACTTTTCGGCTTGCTGCTGCTGCTGCTGGCTGTCCTGCAGCAGACTGAAGGTGGCTGCTGCCGTGCGCAGGTATATAAAGGCTCAGAGCCTATTGTGACACGCGCAGCAGTGTTCCATTGCCACATTCCATCTACTGCAGGCAGGATACCTGGCTGGCTGAACAGCATTGAGAAGCTCACAGAGACCGCTATAAGCAACAATTTAAAAGAACGCCACAGACCAATCAACCAAACTTTTTTGGGTTATTTTTTATAGTCTGCAGGCACGAAATTAAAGAAGTTGCGGCAATTGGTTGCTGCCTACGGTGCCACCCTCGGATCCTGAAAAGTCCATTTGTGGAGATGGGCATCTGGACTCCCGTTAAGAAGACTTGTTGTCAACCTCTAGATCCCTTACATGCCTGCACTTTTCGGCTTGCTGCTGCTGCTGGCTGTCCAGCAGCAGACTGAAGGTGGCTGCTGCCGTGCGCAGGTATATAAAGGCTCAGAGCCTATTGTGACACACGCAGCAGTGTTCCATTGCCACATTCCATCTACTGCAGGCAGGATACCTGGCTGGCTGAACAGCATTGAGAAGCTCACAGAGACCGCTATAAGCAACACTTTAAAAGAACGCCACAGACCAATCAACCAAACTTTTTTGGGTTATTTTTTATAGTCTGCAGGCATGAAATTAAAGAAGTTGCGGCAATTGGTTGTGGTCTAAAGTGCCACCTTCGGATCCTGAAAAGTCCATTTGTGAAGATGGGCACCTGGACTCCCGTTAAGAAGACATGCTGTCAACCTCTAGATCCCTTACATGATTGCACTTTTCGGCTTGCTGCTGCTGCTGGCTGTCCAGCAGCAAACTGAAGGTGGCTGCTGCCGTGCGCAGGTATATAAAGGCTCAGAGCCTATTGTGACACGCGCAGCAGTGTTCTATTGCCACATTCCATCTACTGCAGGCAGGATACCTGGCTAGCTGAACAGCATTGCGAAGCTCACAGAGAACGCTATAAGCAACACTTTAAAAGAACGCCACAGACCAATCAACCAAACTTTTTTGGGTTATTTTTTATAGTCTGCAGGCATGAAATTAAAGAAGTTGCGGCAATTGGTTGCGGCCTACTGTGCCACCCTCGGATCCTGAAAAGTCCATTTGTGGAGATGGGCACCTGGACTCCCGTTAAGAAGACATGTTGTCAACCTCTAGATCCCTTACATGCCTGCAATTTTCGGCTTGCTGCTGCTGCTGGCTGTCCAGCAGCAGACTGAAGGTGGCTGCTGTCGTGCGCAGGTATATAAAGGCTCAGAGCCTATTGTGACACGAGCAGCAGTGTTCCATTGCCACATTCCATCTACTGCAGGCAGGATACCTGGCTGGCTGAACAGCATTGAGAAGCTCACAGAGACCGCTATAAGCAACACTTTAAAAGAACGCCACAGACCAATCAACCAAACTTTTTTGGGTTATTTTTTATAGTCTGCAGGCATGAAATTAAAGAAGTTGCGGCAATTGGTTGCGGCCTACGGTGCCACCCTCGGATCCTGAAAATTCCATTTGTGGAGATGGGCACCTGGACTCCCGTTAAGAAGACATGTTTTCAACCTCTATATCCCTTACATGCCTGCACTTTTCGGCTTGCTGCTGCTGCTGCTGGCTGTCCAGCAGCAGACTGAAGGTGGCTGCTGCCGTGCGCAGGTATATAAAGGCTCAGAGCCTATTGTGACACGCGCAGCAGTGTTCCATTGCCACATTCCATCTACTGCAGGCGGGATACCTGGCTGGCTGAACAGCATTGAGAAGCTGACAGAGACCGCTATAAGCAACACTTTAAAAGAACGCCACAGACCAATCAACCAAACTTTTTTGGGTTATTTTTTATAGTCTGCAGGCATGAAATTAAAGAAGTTGCGGCAATTGGTTGCGGCCTACGGTGCCACCCTCGGATCCTGAAAAGTCCATTTGTGGAGATGGGCACCTGGACTCCCGTTAAGAAGACATGTTGTCAACATCTAGATCCCTTACATGCCTGCACTTTTCGGCTTGCTGCTGCTGCTGGCTGTCCAGCAGCAGACTGAAGGTGGCTGCTGCCGTGCGCAGGTATATAAAGGCTCAGAGCCTATTGTGACACGCGCAGAAGTGTTCTATTGCCACATTCCATCTACTGCAGGCAGGATACCTGGCTGGCTGAACAGCATTGAGAAGCTCACAGAGACCGCTATAAGCAACACTTTAAATGAACGCCACAGACCAATCAACCAAACTTTTTTGGGTTATTTTTATAGTCTGCAGGCATGAAATTAAAGAAGTTCCGGCAATTGGTTGTAGCCTACGGTGCCACCATCGGATCCTGAAAAGTCCATTTGTGGAGATGGGCACCTGGACTCCCGTTAAGAAGACATGTTGTCAACCTCTAGATCCCTTACATGCCTGCACTTTTCGGCTTGCTGCTGCTGCTGGCTGTCCAGCAGCAGACTGAAGGTGGCTGCTGCCGTGCGCAGGTATATAAAGGCTCAGAGCCTATTGTGACACGCGCAGCAGTGTTCCATTGCCACATTCCATCTACTGCAGGCAGGATACCTGGCTGGCTGAACAGCATTGAGAAGCTCACAGAGACCGCTATAAGCAACACTTTAAAAGAACGCCACAGACCAATCAACCAAACTATTTGGGTTATTTTTTATAGACTGCAGGCATGAAATTAAAGAAGTTGCGGCAATTGGTTGCGGCCTACGGTGCCACCCTCGGATCCTGAAAAGTCCATTTGTGGAGATGGGCACCTGGACTCCAGTTAAGAAGACATGTTGTCAACCTCTAGATCCCTTACATGCCTGCACTTTTCGGCTTGCTGCTGCTGCTGGTGTTATGTTCTGCTACCAAAGCTAAGGAAAGAGAGGAGATCTGTCCCTACTATAAGACTCAGCTGAATCCCTACGATGTAACAGGGAACCTGATCCTGCGATCAGACCTGCTAAAGTCCTAATCTAGTCTGTACGAAGACCTATAGATGTGGGGAGGGAATCCCTACAAGTACTAAGGACTGGGAGGAATATGGGACACCTCCTAACAGAAATAGTAGCAGACAGACGAACAAACAAAATAGATAGAACATAGAGGTCCGTAGACCAAGCAAACTAACAGAGTTAGATACAGAGCACAGGCTAGCTAGAAAGTAGATAAACAATGAAGTCCAGCAAAGCCAGAAGGGCGGAACAGGATTAAATAGGCCAACAAAGTCATGTGACCAGCAAAGGAAAAAAAACCTAACAGCAAGGTTCTAACAGTACCCCCCCTTCTAAGAGGATCCTCCGGATCCCCGAGGACCAGGCTTATCAGGAAATCTCCTGTGAAACGCTCTGATAAGTCTGGACGCGGAAACATCATCTGACCTCACCCAAGAGTTATCCTCGGGTCCGAAACCTTTCCAGGCCACAAGATACTGCAAACTACCTCTATACCGTCTAGAGTCAAGGATGCGAGAAATTTCATATTCCCCGTCCTCCACCACCGGAGGAACAGAGGCAGAGGCGTCACCATCCGACACAACAGCTTTTTTTAACAGAGAGACATGAAAGACCGGATTAATTCTCCAGGAGGTAGGAACCTCCAACCTAACAGCAGATTGGTTGACAACCTGAAGCACCTTAAAGGGCCCTACAAACTTGGGACCCAATTTCTTAGAAGGAATCCTCAACCGCAGATTCCTAGAGGACAACCAAACCATGTCACCAACAGCGAACAAAACCTCCTGTCGTTTCCTATCAAAGTAGTCTTTAGATTTTCTGTTGGCCTCCTGAAGATTACCACGCACATCCGTCAATGAGACTCCAGATCTGGCGAATAAATCAAAATGTCATCCAAATACACAACCACATTTTTACCGATCAAAGGTCTAAGGATGTCATTAATCAGATTCTGAAAAAATGCAGGAGCATTAGTAAGACCAAAAGGCATAACCAGATTCTCAAAATGACCCACAGGAGTGTTAAAAGCAGTCTTCCATTCATCACCCTCCTTCATGCGCAACAGATTGTATGCCCCCTTAAGGTCAATTTTAGAGAACCACTTGGCCCCCAATAACTGGTTAAACAGATCAGGAATCAATGGCAGTGGGTAAGGATTGCGTACCGTAATTTTGTTAATCTCACGAAAATCCAGACAAGGACGTAAACCGCCGTCCTTTTTTTTTACAAAAAAAAATCCAACCGCCACAGGAGACTTAGAGGGCCTAATGTGACCGGCGGCCAAACTTGTCTGTATGTATTCCTCCAAAGCCTTCCTCTCAGGAATAGTAAGGTTAAATAAACGACTTTTAGGAAGAGTCGCTCCAGGGACAAATTCAATAGAACAATCATAGTCTCTATGGGGAGGCAAAACCTGCGATTCCTTCTCAGAAAAAACTCTCCAAAAATCCTGAATAGGAACAGGCAATTCTCCCCTATCCAAAGCTGCAATACGCCCATTACAACACTTGTCATAACATTTATGGCTCCAGGATTTAATTTCACTGGTAGACCAATCCAGTACAGGATTGTGAAATTTTAACCAGGGCAAACCCAATATTACTGGAGAAGGCAAGTTATTCAACACTACCAAATCCAATTTCTCATGGTGAACACCATTAATAGTGAGAGGAAATTCACTGACCTTGAGAGTAATATTCTTCAAAGGGGAGCCATCCACAGAAACCACAGCAATGGGGGATGATAAAGGTTCAGGTTTTAAATTGAGTTTTTCCACGAATCCCCCATCAATTACATTCAGTGTAGACCCGCAATCAACAAACACCCGAAATTCCATAAATTTTTCCTGAGCAATCGTGGAAGCAGCTAAAAATATACCCTTGGAATTTAAACAGGCAATACGGGCGTGACTGACCATTTTTTTTTCTTTCTTCATCCGAAGCTCACAGCCTTTAATCAAATGACCAGATTTTCCGCAATAGAAGCACAAGCCTTCTGAAAAACGACGGTCTTTTTCTTGAGAGCGAGGTGCCACCGATCCAATCTCCATCGGTTCACCACTGTTAGTACACTCATTATCATAACCAGAAACTGACATAGCAGAGGATTTGCTCTCATTAACCCTAGCACGCAGTCTTCTATCCACCCGTATAGCTAATTGCATAGCCTGTTGCAAATCCTCAGGTGTAGGATAAGCAATTAGCAGGTCTTTAACCCTTTCACTGAGCCCAGCAAGAAATAGACTTTTCAGAGCAGAATCGTTCCACCCTGTTTGAGTGGACCAACGACGAAAATGTGTACAATATTTTTCCACATTACCAGATCCTTGTTTTAGACGTCTCAACTCAGTCTCAGCTGATGCGACACGGTCAGGATCATCATATAATAGTCCCAAAGCAGAAAAAAAACTATCCACTGATCTGAAGCATGAATCACTAGGTTGCAAAGAAAAGGCCCACTCCTGAGGCTCTTTGCGCAAAAGAGACATTATGAACCCTACGCGCTGGGATTCATCCCCAGAGGACTTAGGTCTCAAACGAAAATACAATAAGCAAGCATTTTTAAATGAAAAAAATTCTCGGTGTTCACCAAAAAATAAATCCGGCAAACATACCTTAGGCTCCAAGAAATGTGCTCCAGGACAGTTACTCACGTGCTGACGGAGCTCGGCCACCTCCAGAGAGAGTCCCTGCAGGCGATGAGCCAAATCCTGAACCGACACCATGATGGAACAGAAAAATCTTTCCTTAGAGAATTTGCAGGCTGGACTTACTGTTATGTTCTGCTACCAAAGCTAAGGAAAGAGAGGAGATCTGTCCCTACTATAAGACTCAGCTGAATCCCTACGATGTAACAGGGAACCTGATCCTGCGATCAGACCTGCTAAAGTCCTAATCTAGTCTGTACGAAGACCTATAGATGTGGGGAGGGAATCCCTACAAGTACTAAGGACTGGGAGGAATATGGGACACCTCCTAACAGAAATAGTAGCAGACAGACGAACAAACAAAATAGATAGAACATAGAGGTCCGTAGACCAAGCAAACTAACAGAGTTAGATACAGAGCACAGGCTAGCTAGAAAGTAGATAAACAATGAAGTCCAGCAAAGCCAGAAGGGCGGAGCAGGATTAAATAGGCCAACAAAGTCATGTGACCAGCAAAGGAAAAAAAACCTAACAGCAAGGTTCTAACAGCTGGCTGTCCAGCCGCAGACTGAAGGTGGCTGCTGCCGTGCGCAGGTATATAAAGGCTCAGAGCCTATTGTGACACGCGCAGCGGTGTTCCATTGCCACATTCCATCTACTGCAGGCAGGATACCTGGCTGGCTGAACAGCATTGAGAAGCTCACAGAGACCGCTATAAGCAACACTTTAAAAGAACGCCACAGACCAATCAACCAAACTTTTTTGGGTTATTTTTTATAGTCTGCAGGCATGAAATTAAAGAAGTTGCGGCAATTGGTTGCGGCCTACGGTGCCACCCACGGATCCTGAAAAGTCCATTTGTGGAGATGGGCACCTGGACTCCCGTTAAGAAGACATGTTCTCAACCTCTAGATCCCTTACATGCCTGCACTTTTCGGCTTCCTGCTGCTGCTGGCTGTCCAGCAGCAGACTGAAGGTGGCTGCTGCCGTGCGCAGGTATATAAAGGCTCAGAGCCTATTGTGACACGCACAGCAGTGTTCCATTGCCACATTCCATGTACTGCAGGCAGGATACCTGGCTGGCTGAACAGCATTGAGAAGCTCACAGAGACCGCTATAAGCAACACTTTAAAAGAACGCCACAGGCCAATCAACCAAACTTTTTTGGGTTATTTTTTATAGTCTGCAGGCATGAAATTAAAGAAGTTGCGGCAATTGGTTGCGGCCTACGGTGCAACCCTCGGATCCTGAAAAGTCCATTTGTGGAGATGGGCACCTGGACTCCCGTTAAGAAGACATGTTGTCAACCTCTAGATCCCTTACATGCCTGCACTTTTCGGCTTGCTGCTGCTGCTGGCTGTCCAGCAGCAGACTGAAGGTGGCTGCTGCCGTGCGCAGGTATATAAAGGCTCAGAGCCTATTGTGACACGCGCAGAAGTGTTCCATTGCCACATTCCATCTACTGCAGGCAGGATACCTGGCTGGCTGAACAGCATTGAGAAGCTCACAGAGACCGCTATAAGCAACACTTTAAATGAACGCCACAGACCAATCAACCAAACTTTTTTGGGTTATTTTTTATAGTCTGCAGGCATGAAATTAAAGAAGTTGCGGCAATTGGTTGCGGCCTACGGTGCCACCCTCGGATCCTGAAAAGTCCTTTTGTGGAGATGGGCACCTGGACTCCCGTTAAGAAGACATGTTGTCAACCTCTAGATCCCTTACATGCCTGCACTTTTCGGCTTGCTGCTGCTGCTGGCTGTCCAGCAGCAGACTGAAGGTGGCTGCTGCCGTGCGCAGGTATATAAAGGCTCAGAGCCTATTGTGACACGCGCAGAAGTGTTCCATTGCCACATTCCATCTACTGCAGGCAGGATACCTGGCTGGCTGAACAGCATTGAGAAGCTCACAGAGACCGCTATAAGCAACACTTTAAAAGAACGCCACAGACCAATCAACCAAACTTTTTTGGGTTATTTTTTATAGTCTGCAGGCATGAAATTAAAGAAGTTGTGGCTATTGGTTGCGGCCAACGGTGCCACCCTCGGATCCTGAAAAGTTCATTTGTGGAGATGGGCACCTGGTCTCCCGTTAAGTAGACATGTTGTCAACCTCTAGATCCCTTACATGATTGCACTTTTCGGCTTGCTGCTGCTGGCTGTCCTGCAGCAGACTGAAGGTGGCTGCTGTCGTGCGCAGGTATATAAAGGCTCAGAGCCTATTGTGACACGCGCAGCAGTGTTCCATTGCCACATTCCATCTACTGCAGGCAGGATACCTGGCTGGTTGAACGGCACTGAGAAGCTCACAGAGACCGCTATAAGCAACACTTTAAAAGAACGCCACAGACCAATCAACCAAACTTTTTTAGGTTATTTTTTATAGTCTGCAGGCATGAAATTAAAGAAGTTGCGGCAATTGCTTGCGGCCTACGGTGCCACCTCGGATCCTGAAAAGTCCATTTGTGGAGATGGGAACCTGGACTCCCGTTAAGAAGACATGTTGTCAACCTCTAGATCCCTTACATTCCTGCACTTTTCGGCTTGCTGCTGCTCCTGGCTGTCCAGCAGCAGACTGAAGGTGGCTGCTGCCGTGCGCAGGTATATAAAGGCTCAGAGCCTATTATGACACTCGCAGCCAGTGTTCCATTGCCACATTCCATCTACTGCAGGCAGGATACCTGGCTGGCTGAACAGCATTGAGAAGCTCACAGAGACCACTATAAGCAACACTTTAAAAGAACGCCACAGACCAATCAACCAAACTTTTTGGGTTATTTTTTATAGTCTGCAGGCATGAAATAAAGAAGTTGCGGCAATTGGTTGCGGCCTACGGTGCCACCCTCGGATCCTGAAAAGTCCATTTGTGGAGATGGGCACCTGGACTCCCGTTAAGAAGACATGTTGTCAACCTCTAGATCCCTTACATGCCTGCACTTTTCGGCTTGCTGCTGCTGGCTGTCCAGCAGCTGACTGAAGGTGGCTGCTGCCGTGCGCAGGTATATAAAGGCTCAGAGCCTATTGTGACACGCGCAGCAGTGTTCCATTGCCACATTACATCTACTGCAGGGAAAATGCCTGGCTGGCTGAACAGCATTGAGAAGCTCACAGAGATCGCTATAAGCAACACTTTAAAAGAACGCCACAGACCAATCAACCAAACTTTTTTGGCTTATTTTTTATAGTCTGCAGGCATGAAATTAAAGAAGTTGCGGCAATTGGTTGCGGCCTACGGTGCCACCCTCGGATCCTGAAAAGTCCATTTGTGGAGATGGGCACCTGGACTCCCGTTAAGAAGACATGTTGTCAACCTCTAGATCCCTTACATGCCTGCACTTTTCCGCTTGCTGCTGCTGCTGCTGGCTGTCCAGCAGCAGACTGAAGGTGGCTGCTGCCGTGCGCAGGTATATAAAGGCTCAGAGCCTATTGTGACACGCGCAGCAGTGTTCCATTGCCACATTCCATCTACTGCAGGCAGGATACCTGGCTGGCTGAACAGCATTGAGAAGCTCACAGAGACCGCTATAAGTAACACTTTAAAAGAACGCCACAGACCAATCAACCAAACTTTTTTGGGTTATTTTTTATAGTCTGCAGGCATGAAATTAAAGAAGTTGCGGCAATTGGTTGCGGCCTACGGTGCCACCCTCGGATCCTGAAAAGTCCATTTGTGGAGATGGGCACCTGGACTCCCGTTAAGAAGACATGTTGTCAACCTCTAGATCCCTTACATGACTGCACTTTTCCGCTTGCTGCTGCTGCTGCGGCTGGCTGTCCAGCAGCAGACTGAAGGTGGCTGCTGCCGTGCGTAGGTATATAAAGGCTCTCAGCCTATTGTGACACTCGCAGCAGTGTTCCATTGCCACATTCCATCTACTGCAGGCAGGATACTTGGCTGGCTGAACAGTATTGAGAAGCTCACAGAGACCGCTATAAGCAACACTTTAAAAGAACGCCACAGACCAATCAACCAAACTTTTTTGGGTTATTTTTTATAGTCTGCAGGCATGAAATTAAAGAAGTTGCGGCAATTGGTTGCGGCCTACGGTGCCACCCTCGGATCCTGAAAAGTCCATTTGTGGAGATGGGCACCTGGACTCCCGTTAAGAAGACATGTTGTCAACCTCTAGATCCCTTACATGCCTGCACTTTTCGGCTTGCTGCTGCTGCTGGCTGTCCTGCAGCAGACTGAAGGTGGCTGCTGCCGTGCGCAGGTATATAAAGGCTCAGAGCCTATTGTGACACACGCAGCAGTGTTCCATTGCCACATTCCATCTACTGCAGGCAGGATACCTGGCTGGCTGAACAGCATTGAGAAACTCACAGAGACCGCTATAAGCAACACTTTAAAAGAACACCACAGACCAATCAACCAAACTTTTGTGGGTTATTTTTTATAGTCTGCAGGCATGAAATTAAAGAAGTTGCGGCAATTGGTTGCGGCCTACGGTGCCACCCTCGGATCCTGAAAAGTCCATTTGTGGAGATGGGCACCTGGACTCCCGTTAAGAAGACATGTTGTCAACCTCTAGATCCCTTACATGCCTGCACTTTTCGGCTTGCTGCTGCTGCTACTGGCTGTCCGGCAGCAGACTGAAGGTGGCTGCTGCCGTGCGCAGGTATATAAAGGCTCAGAGCCTATTGTGACACGCGCAGCAGTGTTCCATTGCCACATTCCATCTACTGCAGGCAGGATACCTGGCTGGCTGAACAACATTGAGAAGCTCACAGAGACCGCTATAAGCAACACTTTAAAAGAACGCCACAGACCAATCAACCAAACTTTTGTGGGTTATTTTTTATAGTCTGCAGGCATGAAATTAAAGAAGTTGCGGCAATTGGTTGCGGCCTACGGTGCCACCCTCGGATCCTGAAAAGTCCATTTGTGGAGATGGGCACCTGGACTCCCGTTAAGAAGACATGTTGTCAACCTCTTGATCCCATACATGCCTGCACTTTTCGGCTTCCTGCTGCTGCTGGCTGTCCAGCAGCAGACTGAAGGAGGCTGCTGCTGTGCGCAGGTATATAATGGCTCAGAGCCTATTGTGACAGGCGCAGCAGTGTTCCATTGCCACATTCCATCTACTGCAGGCAGGATACCTGGCTGGCTGAACAGCATTGAGAAGCTCACAGAGACCGCTATAAGCAACACTTTAAAAGAACGCCACAGACCAATCAACCAAACTTTTTTGGGTTATTTTTTATAGTCTGCAGGCATGAAATTAAAGAAGTTGCGGCAATTGGTTGCGGCCTACGGTGCCACCCTCGGATCTTGAAAAGTCCATTTGTGGAGATGGGCACCTGGACTCCCGTTAAGAAGACATGTTGTCAACCTCTAGATCCCTTACATGCCTGCACTTTTCGGCTTGCTGCTGCTGCTGCTGGCTGTCCAGCAGCAGACTGAAGGTGGCTGCTGCCGTGCGCAGGTATATAAAGGCTCAGAACCTATTGTGACACGCGCAGCAGTGTTCCATTGCCACATTCCATCTACTGCAGGCAGGATACCTGGCCGGCTGAACAGCATTGAGAAGCTCACAGAGACCGCTATAAGCAACACTTTAAAAGAACGCCACAGACCAATCAACCCAAACTTTTTTGGGTTATTTTTTATAGTCTGCAGGCATGAAATTAAAGAAGTTGCGGCAATTGGTTGCAGCCTACGGTGCCACCCTCGGATCCTGAAAAGTCCATTTGTGGAAATGGGCACCTGGACTCCCGTTAAGAAGACATGTTGTCAACCTCTAGATCCCTTACATGCCTGCACTTTTCAGCTTGCTGCTGCTGCTGGTGGCTGTCCAGCAGCAGACTGAAGGTGGCTGCTGCTGTGCGTAGATATATAAAGGCTCAGAGCCTATTGTGACACGCGCAGCAGTGTTCCATTGCCACATTCCATCTACTGCAGGCAGGATACCTGGCTGGCTGAACAGCATTGAGAAGCTCACAGAGACCGCCATAAGCAACACTTTAAAAGAACGCCACAGACCAATCAACCAAACTTTTTTGGGTTATTTTTTATAGTCTGCAGGCATGAAATTAAAGAAGTTGCGGCAATTGGTTGCGGCCTACGGTGCCACCCTCGGATCCTGAAAAGTCCATTTGTGGAGATGGGCACCTGGACTCCCGTTAAGAAGACATGTTGTCAACCTCTAGATCCCTTACATGCTTGCACTTTTCGGCTTGCTGCTGCTGGCTGTCCAGCAGCAGACTGAAAGTGGCTGCTGCCGTGCGCAGGTATATAAAGGCTCAGAGCCTATTGTGACACGCGCAGCAGTGTTCCATTGCCACATTCCATTTACTGCAGGCAGGATACCTGGCTGGCTGAACAGCATTGAGAAGCTCACAGAGACCGCTATAATCAACACTTTAAAAGAAAGCCACAGACCAATCAACCAAACTTTTTTGGGTTAATTTTTATAGTCTGCAGGCATGAAATTAAAGAAGTTGCGGCAATTGGTTGCGGCCTACGGTGCCACCTCGGATCCTGAAAAGTCCATTTGTGGAGATGGGCACCTGGACTCCCGTTAAGAAAACATGTTGTCAACCTCTAGATCCCTTACATGCCTGCACTTTTCGGCTTGCTGCTGCTGCTGCTGGCTGTCCAGCAGCAGACTGAAGGTGGATGCTGCCATGCGCAGGTATATAAAGGCTCAGAGCCTATTGTGACACACGCAGCAGTGTTCCATTGCCACATTCCATCTACTGCAGGCAGGATACCTGGCTGGCTGAACAGCATTGAGAAGCTCACAGACCCCGCTATAAGCTACACTTTAAAAGAACGCCACAGACCAATCAACCAAACTTTTTTGGGTTATTTTTTATAGTCTGCAGGCATGAAATTAAAGAAGTTGCGGCAATTGGTTGCGGCCTACGGTGCCACCCTCGGATCTTGAAAAGTCCATTCGTGGAGATGGGCACCTGGACTCCCATTAAGAAGACATGTTGTCAACCTCTAGATCCCTTACATGCCTGCACTTTTCGGCTTGCTGCTGCTGCTGGTGGCTGTCCAGCAGCAGACTGAAGGTGGCTGCTGCTGTGCGTAGATATATAAAGGCTCAGAGCCTATTGTGACACGCGCAGCAGTGTTCCATTGCCACATTCCATCTACTGCAGGCAGGATACCTGGCTGGCTGAACAGCATTGAGAAGCTCACAGAGACCGCCATAAGCAACACTTTAAAAGAACGCCACAGACCAATCAACCAAACTTTTTTGGGTTATTTTTTATAGTCTGCAGGCATGAAATTAAAGAAGTTGCGGCAATTGGTTGCGGCCTACGGTGCCACCCTCGGATCCTGAAAAGTCCATTTGTGGAGATGGGCACCTGGACTCCCGTTAAGAAGACATGTTGTCAACCTCTAGATCCCTTACATGCCTGCACTTTTCCGCTTGCTGCTGCTGGCTGTCCAGCAGCAGACTGAAGGTGGCTGCTGCCGTGCGCAGGTATATAAAGGCTCAGAGCCTATTGTGACACGCACAGCAGTGTTCCATTGCCACATTCCATTTACTGCAGGCAGGATACCTGGCTGGCTGAACAGCATTGAGAAGCTCACAGAGACCGCTACAAGCAACATTTTAAAAAAACGCCACAGACCAATCAACCAAACTTTTTCGGGTTATTTTTTATAGTCTGCAGGCATGAAATTAAAGAAGTTGCGGCAATTGGTTGCGGCCTACGGTGCCACCCTCGGATCCTGAAAAGTCCATTTGTGGAGATGGGCACCTGGACTTCCGTTAAGAAGACATATTGTCAACCTCTAGATCCCTTACATGCCTGCACTTTGCGGCTTCCTGCTGCTGCTGCTGGCTGTCCAGGAGCAGACTGAAGGTGGCTGCTGCCGTGCGCAGGTATATAAAGGCTCAGAGCCTATTGTGACACGCACAGCAGTGTTCCATTGCCACATTCCATCTACTGCAGGCAGGATACCTGGCTGGCTGAACAGCATTGAGGAGCTCACAGAGACCGCTATAAGCAACACTTTAAAAGAACGCCACAGACCAATCAACCAAACTTTTTTGGGTTATTTTCTTAGTCTGCAGGCATGAAATTAAAGAAGTTGCGGCAATTGGTTGCGGCCTACGGTGCCACCCTCGGATCCTGAAAAGTCCATTTGTGGAGATGGGCACCTGGACTCCCGTTAAGAAGACATATTGTCAACCTCTAGATCCCTTACATGCCTGCACTTTTCGGCTTGCTGCTGCTGCTGCTGGCTGTCCAGCAGCAGACTGAAGGTGGCTGCTGCCATGCGCAGGTATATAAAGGCTCAGAGCCTATTGTGACACGCGCAGCAGTGTTCCATTGCCACATTCCATCTACTGCAGGCAGGATACATGGCTGGCTGATGTAACGGGTCTGGGAGGCGGAACCTCTGAGCTACTATACAAGGGGGCGGTCCTTGTAAGGGAGCGGGTGGCGACCAGGGTAGACGGGCAGGCAGTCACAGCAGGTGACCGGGACAGTCTCTGAATGAACGGACAGGAGGTCACGGCAAGTGACCGGGGCAGTCTCTGGATGAACGGGCAGGAGGTCACGGCAAGTGACCGGGGCAGTCTCTGGATGAATGGGCAGGAGGTCACGGCAAGTGACTGGGGCAGTCTCTGGGTAAAGGATTGGTACGACCTGTGGCGGCAGATGATAGACGTGAGCTCCCAGGTGAGCAGGCGAGAGTCTCTGGATAAACGGGTGGTCACAGCATGTGACGGCGGAGCCTCCAGGAAGACCAACAGACAGGTAGCAGATGAGCGCTCCCAGGTGAGCGGGCAGGAGTCTCTGGACAGGCGGGTGGTCACAGCACGTGACGGCAGAGCCTCCTGGTAGGCCAGCAGACAGGCAGCAGATGAGCGCTCCCAGGTGAGCGGGCAAGCTGGTCCTTAGACAGACTGACAGGAGTTGGAAGGCAGACCGTCGGACCTCAGGCAAGCAGGCAAGTAGAAGGTGTGCGCTCCCAGGTGAGCGGGCAAGCTGATCCTTAGACAGACTGACAGGAGTTGGAAGGCAGACCGTCGGACCTCAGGCTAGCAGGCAGGTAGCAGGATATCAGGCAGGAATTAGACAGCAGACTGGCAGGAATCTGGCAGGTATCTGGCAGGTAACTGGCAACGGGACCTGAGGGCTGAAGCAGAGTAGTGAACAGTGCTACAACATTGCTCGGGCACCTCCATTTTGGAGGAGGTGCCTTTTATATGGGAGGTCCTCCGGCAATTGGCCGGGGACTACTTAGGACGGCGCGCGCGGTCCCTTTAAGAGAGGGGGAGCGCGCGCGCGCGCTCCCTAAGCACACTGCCGGGGAAGGAGCGCGTGCCGGAAGCAGCGGGGAGAGAAGCGCTGGAGGACGCCGCGCCAGGAGCGGGGAGGTGAGAGGGAAGGCGTCTCTGCCTAGAACGGGGCAGAGACACCGATGCTACAGCTGAACAGCATTGAGAAGCTCACAGAGACCGCTATAAGCAACACTTTAAAAGAACGCCACAGACCAATCAACCAAACTTTTTTGGGTTATTTTTTATAGTCTGCAGGCATGAAATTAAAGAAGTTGCGGCAATTGGTTGCGGCCTACGGTTCCACCCTCGGATCCTGAAAAGTCCATTTGTGGGGATGTAAAGAGAGGAGAGAACAAGTCGCAATGGGTGACTCAGTATTGCAATTGTTAGAGGGGTGTGGGGATGGCTACTAACCTTATGAATGTGTGCACCTCTGCACAACCCCAGTGTAAAGCTCCACAAGCTCCGCTCTGTTGGTGGCTGTCATCTATTTCCAGCGGCATTCACAGATCCTGATCTCTCGGTGGTGGATCACGTGGTCAGGTTAGTAGTACGTAACGCCGAGATAGACGCCCAGCTTCACCAACACCCCCGGCAGCGTTCCGGAGGGGTTAGGGGAGCGCAGCTTGGAAAACCAGGGTAGTAATTCTAATTAAATTGCTCCCACATGTGAAAGAACAATAGATTAAAGGCAGCTCTACCGCACCCCAACAGGGGGAAAAGGACAATCAGTGAATATGAATAGCGGTACCAGTGCGCCAATAACCAGAGCGGTTATTGGCGCTCTGGTACCGCTATTCATATTCACTGATTATCATTTGTGGAGATGGGCACCTGGACTCCCGTTAAGAAGACATGTTGTCAACCTCTAGATCCCTTACATGCCTGCACTTTTCGGCTTGCTGCTGCTGCTGCTGGCTGTCCAGCAGCAGACTGAAGGTGGCTGCTGCCGTGCGCAGGTATATAAAGGCTCAGAGCCTATTGTGACATGCGCAGCAGTGTTCCATTGCCACATTCCATCTACTGCAGGTGACTCGCCCCCTGGGCCATGGGGCACCCGGAACCGGGCCTGTTGTAGGATGCTGGGGGTTGTAGTCTCCGTGTGGCGGTGACCCGGTCCGTGGCTCAGGGTGGGCAAACCAGTGGCAGTCTATTTGTATTGTAATTGTCCGACTACGCCACCCGTGGATTGCGGTCAGTGGGGACCGCCGCTGCGCTGCAGACCGCTGAGGCTGATGTTGTATGCGCAGCCAAGAATGGGATAACTCCCCACGGGAGAAGTATTGCCTCAGGGCAGCTAGTGTGGATGATGGGAGTGATGGAGTGAGCGTCCCAGTACTAATGGTGCTGGTGCGGCGATGAAACACAGAGACGTGAGGTTGCAGTTCAGGGTCTTTACTGGTGTTATAAAGCAGACCCTCCCGGGAGTACTGGCTAGTATAAGGGGCCTGATCAGTCTGTGAGCAAGCAGGATCTCCTTGGCCAGGTGGAGTTGTAGGCCTCCCCGTCTATCTGCACTCTTCCTGGCTACCTTGCTGTAAGCGGCTATAAGTAGCCCACGTCCCTGAGTATACCATGTGGTGCTCACCTGTATGGCTGGTGACTTGGGGCCTTCTGTTAGCCTCCGCTCCTGGATGGCGGCGCTGGTCCCTTCCTTGTGACTGAGCCTCCGGGCTTCTATGGCCAGAGGACCTGGAATCCCCTGCGGCTGGTTTCTGCTGCTGGGTGTATATCAGTCCCCACAGCCTCAGACTCCGGTGTCCTGTTTTAGTATCTTCAGCCAGGGCGAGCTCTGTCTCTGCTTCCAGCCCCTGGTCTTCTGCTCCTGCTCCTACAGAGCTCCTGTTGTAACTCTCCCTTTCCAGGCTCTGACTGCTCAACGTGTTCTGCAGGCTCTGACTCTGTCTGGAACTTCACTCTCTAATCCCGCCCCAGACCCAGTTTATGAGGGCAGATTCCTCCCCTCCCAGGTCTGGGCGGGCCGTGTTGCATGCTTAGGGCTCCTGACCAGAGAAACCTCCCACTTGCTCTCAGACATAATATTTCTATTACTGTGGCAACCAGACCCCTGGGGTGCCACATTCCCCCCTAGTATACTTTAGTACTCCGGGACTAAACACATTTACAAAGAAACATAAATGCAGGGTATAAAAAATAATACAATAACATATTTACAAGAAGCTTTAGTTCTTTAAAGGTCACAGCGTGTCCGCGACCGGGTGTCCATATCACCCATGGTGAAGTTTTAAGCGAGGTAGGGGACCTGTCCAAAGAAAACCCCTTGCGTTGGCCTTGGGCGTGGCTGCAAGGCTGAAGCTAGCTACTTTGGGCCGCAAGGAGGGCACGCCAGACAGGTTTTCTCTTCCGCGGCCGTCTTCGCAAGAGGCACAATATGCAACTATCTACAAAATTGTTCTGGTTATTCAGTGTCCATAACCTGTTAGTCCATAGAAATCTGCAGGGTAACTGAGAAACATAATTAATAACAGGCAACAACAAAAACCATCAACATTTCTCAATAAACAGGTAAATTTACAGTGCATTATTTTATATTCTCCAGCGAGCGGGCATCTGACCTCTAGTGACTCTAGTGGACCTACGGAGCTCACTAACTGGTTCTGCACTACATGGTGTAGGGGATGTTATGGGTAAGCTGGGCAGCTGTCTGCGCACTCTTTGGCTCACTAGGGGCACGGCAGGCTCACTAGTAGCAGAGGGTTGATTCTCCTGGTCTACTGGTATGGATTCTTCTGCCTCCTGGGCCGGCTGCTCTTCCAGCTCTACCTGGTGAGGACGAGCACCACGATAGCGTTGTTTACTTTTGTCCAGGACCGAGGAAAGTCTCCGAGTACGGTGCTGATCATTTCCTCCTTTTCCTCTACGGGTTGAGGGTCTTCCTGATCTTCATCCGTGCTTTGCAACTTCTCGGGGCACTTTTTCCGGTGTTCTCTGGACACAATGGCTGTGGTCTCTCTTCCATCCTTGCTGATGACATACACCTTTGGATTATTGTGGCTTGAAGGCAGTACGGTGTACGGGTCCTTCTCCCACTGGTCGTCCAACTTATGGAGCCGCCTTTTTCTTTTCAAGACCTGCTCTCCAGGTACCAGGGGAACAGCGGGAGCATACTGATTATAAGCCTTCTCTTGCCTTTCTCTTGCTTGAGACAGACTCCGCTCGACGCTCTCCTGTACTTTCCGATACTGCTGCTGCCGTTCTGTGTCCCAGTCTGCCTCTGGCGAGGTGTCCTTAGGTGTCAGGACTCCCATATCCAGGTCAATAGGCAGCTTACCAGGTCTTGCCCTCATTAGGTAAGCCGGGGTACAGTTGGTGGAACCTACAGGGATGTGGTTATACAGGTCCACCAGATCGGGCAGTTTCTCAGGCCACAGACTGCGTTCTTCCAGGGGCAATGTTTTTAGCAGATCTATCACCACCTCGTTCATCTTCTTGCAGAGTCCATTGGTTTGGGGGTGATAGGGCGTTGTTCTTATCTTCTTGCAGCCATACAGGTTGCAGAACTCCTGGAAGACCTCCGCTTCGAAGGCTGGTCCTTGGTCTGTCAACACTTGCTCCGGGTACCCATGTGGACGGCAGAATTGCAGCTGGAAGGCTCTAGTTGCTGTTTGAGCCGTTAAGTCCTTGACGGGGACCACCACCAGGAACCAGGAGTAGTGATCTACGATTGTGAGGGCGTAGACATACCCAGATCTGCTTGGAGCCAGTTTCACATGGTCCAGGGCTACCAGCTCCAGTGGCTGTCTGGTGATGATGGGCTGCAGGGGAGTCTTCTGGCTGGCACGGTCCTTTCTTCTTAGGTTGCATGGGCCACAGTCTCTGCACCACCTCTCGATGGCTCCTCTCATGCCTACCCAGTAGAACCGTTCACGCAACAAGAACTCCAGCTTCTTCCATCCAAAATGTCCTGCTCCGTTGTGGTATGCCTCCAGAACCATAGCCGCGTCTCGTCTTGGGACCACTACCTGCCAGGTCAACTCATGTGTTCGAGAGTTAACCATTCTCCGGCACAGCTTCTCCCTGTAGAGAAACAGCTTACTTTTCTCCTTCCACAGTTGCTTGGTCTCCTCCGGAGCGTCTGGGTCAAGACGGGCATCGGCCTGTGTCAGCATTTCCTTCACCAGACGGACTGCGGGATCACTGTCTTGCGTTTCCGCCCAGCTGTAGTGGGGCAAGGGACTGAACGTCACAGAGCGCCTGTCCTTCACACGGTGGGAATACAGGGTAATCCCATGACGGTGGAACGCAGGGAGCTCGACTTCCTCCAGATCTTCTGGATCTTCCCCTACGTCTGGTAAGTTTGGCATTCTAGACAGGGCATCCGCATTGGCATTTGAGCGTCCCACCCGGTATTTGATGGTGAATTCAAAGTTGGACAGGCGGGCCATCCATCTCTGCTCCAGGGCACCGAGCCTTGCAGTGTACAGGTGTGTCAACGGGTTGTTATCCGTGTACACGGTGAACTTGGAAGAGGCACGGTAATGCTTGAAACGTTCGATCACTGCCCACACCACTGCCAGGACCTCCAGCTTAAATGAGCTATAATTCTCAGGGCTCCTCTCCGTGGGCCGTAGCTTTCGGCTGGCGTAAGCGATTACCCGTTCTTTCCCCTGCTGGATCTGGGACAGTATGGCTCCTAGCCCAATGTTGCTTGCGTCCGTGTGGAGGATAAAGGCCTGGCTGTAATCAGGGTACGCCAGGATTTCATCCCCCGTGAGGGCCATCTTCAGCTGACAGAAGGACTCCTCTTCCAGCTTTTTCCACCTGAAGGGCGGCTTCTGGTTTTTGGCTTTCCGAGATTGACCTATCAGGAGGTCCTGCATAGGGGCTGCCATTTTGGTGAAACCGGGAATGAATCTTCAGTAGTAGCCTACCAACCCGAGGAACTGCCGCACTTCCTTTATGCTGGAGGGTCTTGGCCAGTCCTTAATCATGGTGATCTTATCAGGGTCGGGAGCCACTCCGTCAGCACTCACCACGTGTCCCAGATACTGCACCTTTGGTTTCAGTAGATGACACTTTGATGGTTTCACCTTTAAGCCGTAGTTTGCCAGAGCTTCAAACACTTCGGCCAGGTGTTTCAGGTGGTCCTCGTAGGTCTTGGAATAAACGATGACATCGTCCAGGTATAACAGGACCGTCTCGAAATTCCGGTGTCCCAGACAGCATTCCATCAACCGTTGGAAGGTTCCTGGTGCGTTGCAGAGCCAGAACGGCATACAGTTAAATTCGCTGAGACCCATCGGGGTGGTGAATGCGGTCTTCTCCCGGTCCGCCTCTGCTACAGGAACCTGCCAGTACCCACTAGTGAGATCCAAAGTAGAGAAGAAGTTAGCAGACTTTAATGCCGCTAAGGACTCTTCTATCCTTGGTAACGGGTACGCATCTTTGTGTGTGATACGGTTAACCTTCCTGTAGTCCACACACATTCTCATGGTGTTGTCTTTCTTTTTCACTAGGACTAGTGGAGCTGCCCAGGGGTTACAGCTGTCCCTAATTACCCCAGCCTCCTTCATGTCTTTTAGCATCCCCTTGGCATGTTGATAGTGTGCAGGGGGTACGGGTCGGTATCTCTCCTTTATGGGAGGATGGTCTCCTGTGGGGATGTGATGTTCTACCCCCTTTACTCGCCCGAAGTCTAGTGGGTGTTTACTAAACACTCTCTCGTACTCTTGAACCACCCGATAGACTCCTTGTTTTTGGTGTGAGGGAGTAGTCAGTACCCAAATGCAGCTGCTGACACCAGTCCTCCATTGGTCTCTTAGAGCCGTTACCTTCCTCTGGTTGAGATGGAGGCAAGGGTTCCACGGCCTGTACAGAGTTCTGGTTTATGGTGAACAATTTGGCTAGCGTGGCATACCGGGGCAGGTATACTTCTCTCTCCCCGATATTTATGATGCGGACGGGCACCCTCCCATGGCGTACATCGACCACCCCCGTGCTATAAAAATGGTGGGCCTACTGTCTGAGTAGACGGGTTCTACCATTGCTTGGTAGTCTCTACCTCTTAGACCAATAGCTGCCCGGCACCAAATCATCATCTCACTTTTCGGGGGCATGGCAATAGGGAACGGGTCACACATTCTCACGCTACCTATCTCACCACCAGATAGTTCCACTTGTTGCCGCTTCATCAGTGCCCGGATCTCCTTTTGGAGCACACGCTGCTGGCTGGAACTGGCGTTCTTGGCAACCTGTTGCAAAATAAGAATCACCTCTACAAGACAGTTTTCAATTATGTTAGTACCTAGGGTTATTTTTGGGTGACTCTCGCGACGATCAATGTCCACAATGATCAGTCCTTGTGCCGGCAGTTCAACTTTACTGACCTTGATGGTCACCTCCTTAAATCCTATCTGTGGCACGGGCTGACCATTGCTGGCGATAATGCTCAGGTCGTCATCTGGGTAGCGGGTTATGTCCGAGTCATTCCAGTACCGCTTAAAGAGCACGTACGGGATGGTGGTGACCTGTGACCAGGTGTCCAGTAGGGCACTCATAGGAATGCCGTCCAGTGCCACAGGCAAGATTGGACGTCCCCCTACGTATTTATCACGCCAGTTCGATGGGCCTGATGATCTTAAGCCTGGGGGTTGGCCCTCTACCCCAGGTTGTGCCCGTTTAAATGACAGTACCTTGCCATATGTCCGAGTTGATTGCAGCGGCGGCAGATGGGTCTCCCGTCCTCGTTGTATCTGTCGCTGGGTCTTCCTCTGGCCGGTGGGGTCCTCCTCTGTCGGTGCCACGGGACGTCCTCCGGTCCGGATGCCAGCTGGATCTTTCCTGGAGAAGAAACCTGCAAAGACTGCACCGTTCTGGTTAGCGCGGCAACGCTTTTAGTAAGCTCTTGGACCTGATGGTGCAGGTCTGTAGCCGGGCTACTGTTCAAAACCTGCGCGTCAGCTCCCACAGGCCCTGCAGCCAAGGGCGCCGTCTCCTGGTGATAAGTGATAGCAGGGCGCCTTTGAGTCACAGTGCCACCTGGTGCCGGTTCTCGGAGCACCCGGATGGCTCTGTCCTTGAACTGTGCAAAGTCCAGGTCAGGGTCCTGTAAGGCCATTGCCCGCAACTGGGTTCGGTGGGCATTGCACAGTAGACCCTCAATAAATTGTTCGGTTAAGAGCTTGTCTTCATTCCCCACACTGTCAGGGTCCGCCTGTTTAATGGCTCTCAGTGTTATGTTCTGCTACCAGAGCTAAGGAAAGAGAGGAGATCTGTCCCTACGATAGAACTCAGCTTAATCCCTACGATGTAACAGGGGACTTGATCCTGCGATCAGACCTGCTAAAGTCCTAAGCTAGTCTGTACGGAGACCTATAGATGTGGCGAAGGAATCCCTACAAGTACTAAGGACTGGGAGGAAAATGGGACACCTCCTAACAGAAATAGTAGCAGACAGACGAACAAACAAAATATATAGAACATAGAGGTCCGTAGACCAAGCAAACTAACAGAGTTAGATACAGAGCACAGGCTAGCTAGAAAGTAGTTATACAATGAAGTCCAGCAAAGCCAGAAGGGCGGAGCAGGATTAAATAGGCCAACAAGGTCATGTGACCAGCAAAGGAAAAAACCTAAGAGCAAGGTTCTAACACTCAGGGCCTCCTGTAGGTTTAGAGCATAGTCTCTTATACTCTCGTGTGCCCGCGGTTTGCACCCGTAAAATCTGAGTTTTATTTCGGCTGAGGTGCGCGTGTCAAATGTGTCTTTCAGCCGGGCTAGTATTTCTCTGACAGTCCTCTTCTTCCCAGGTGACCAGGACTTTACCTCCCTTTGGGCTGCCCCGATTAACTGGGCCACCAGGATGCTTACTTTTTGCTCTTCCGTGAGGGGGTATACCTGGAAGAGGCTATCCAGTCTTTCCCTAAAGTCACTTAGGGTATGTGACTCCCCTGAGTACTGGTGTAGCCAGGTTGTCCCCGGGATAGAGGGCATGGTGAATGGCATGACCGCTGCAGCGCTTGCGCTGGCGGTGGCTGTGGCGGTGGAGCTCCCCTCGGTATCCGACATCCTTCTACCCCTCTAGTGGACCGTGGCCTACCTTGCAATGCTCTTCTTCCGTAGGCCGCGGCTCCGCAGTCAATCGTCGGGGTAGAGGACCTGGCGTCGCGCTCCGATGACGTCAGCGTCGCTCTTTCTCCCTTCCAGGACCTTACGCAGCGTCAGTGCATGGGGCGGAGCTTCGGATCTCGCGCGCTTTCGGCGTCCACGCCCCTCTTCTTCCCGTGCGACGTCCTGAAGATGGCGGGAAGCAGCTGCGGATGGCGGGAAGATGGCAGAAGACGGCGGGAAACGACCCAAGATGGCGTCCGATGGCGGGAAACGACTTCGGACGGCGGGAAACTTCACCACAGGTAAGTACAAAAGTATTTTTCAGGCACGCAATACCCGGTGGTTGCGGGCATGAAATCCTGCCGACTACGCCAAAGTTGACTCGCCCCCTGGGCCGTGGGGCACCCGGAACCGGGCCTGTTGTAGGATGCTGGGGGTTGTAGTCTCCGTGTGGCGGTGACGCAGTCCGTGGCTCAGGGTGGGCAAACCAGTGGCAGTCTATTTGTATTTTAATTGTCCGACTACGCCACCCGTGGATTGCGGTCAGTGGGGACCGCAGCTGCGCTGCAGACTGCTGAGGCTGATGTTGTATGCGCAGCCAAAAATGGGATAACTCCCCACGGGAGAAGTATTGCCTCAGGGCAGCTAGTGTGGATCATGGGAGTGATGGAGTGAGCGTCCCAGTACTAATGGTGCTGGTGCGGCGATGAAACACAGAGACGTGAGGTTGCAGTTCAGGGTCTTTACTGGTGTTATAAAGCAGACCCTTCCGGGAGTACTGGCTAGTATAAGGGGCCTGGTTAGTCTGTGAGCAAGCAGGATCTCCCCTGGCCAGGCGGAGTTGTAGACCTTCCCGTCTATCTGCACTCTTCCTGGCTACCTTGCTGTAAGCGGTTACAAGTAGCCCACGTCCCTGAGTATACCGTGTGGTGCTCACCCGTATGGCTGGTGACTTGGGGCCTTCTGTTAGCCTCCGCTCCTGGATGGCGGCGCTGGTCCCTTCCTTGTGAATGAGCCTCCAGGCTTCTATGGCCAGAGGACCTGGAATCCCCTGCCGGCTGGTTTCTGCTGCTGGGTGTATATCAGTCCCCACAGCCTCGGACTCCGGTGTCCGGTTTTAGTATCTTCAGCCAGGGCGAGCTATATCTCTGCTTCCAGCTCCTGGTCTTCTGCTCCTGCTCCTACAGAGCTCCTGTTGTAACTCTCCCTTTCCAGGCTCTGACTGCTCTGCTTGTTCTGCAGACTCTGTCTGGAACTTCACTCTCTAATCCCGCCCCAGACGAAGATTCCTCCCCTCCCAGGTCTGGGCGGGCCGTGTAGCATGCTTAGGGCTCCTGACCAGAGAAACCTCCCACTTGCTCTCAGACATAATATTTCTATTACTGTGGCAACCAGACCCCTGGGGTGCCACACAGGCAGGATACCTGGCTGCCTGAACAGCATTGAGAAGCTCACAGAGACCGCTATAAGCAACACTTTAAAAGAACGCCACAGACCAATCAACCAAACCTTTTTGGGTTATTTTTTATAGTCTGCAGGCATGAAATTAAAGAAGTTGCGGCAATTGGTTGCGGCCTACGGTGCCACCCTCGGATCCTGAAAAGTCCATTTGTGGAGATGGGCACCTGGACTCCCGTTAAGAAGACATGTTGTCAACCTCTAGATCCCTTACATGCCTGCACTTTTCGGCTTGCTGCTGCTGCTGCTGGCTGTCCAGCAGCAGACTGAAGGTGGCTGCTGCCGTGCGCAGGTATATAAAGGCTCAGAGCCTATTGTGACACGCGCAGCAGTGTTCCATTGCCACATTCCATCTACTGCAGGCAGGATACCTGGCTGGCTGAACAGCATTGAGAAGCTCACAGAGACCGCTATAAGCAACACTTTAAAGGAACGCCACAGACCAATCAACCAAACTTTTTTTATAAAAAGACTGCAACGTCTACCTCAAGTTAAATTTGCTGGACTGTTGCACTTAGAAGAAGAAAGAACACCTGGTCGCAAGTTGCACCGAGGCCATGATCCAAGAATCCAAGAATGCGCTTTACTTAAAAATGTTTTACGTGAGAATGTTTTATATGCTGCTAGGTGATAATGCAAGAGTTTTATAAGATGTTTTATACAAAAGAGTTCCAGAACTACTGAAAATGTTTCTATAATGTCTAGTGAAAAGAAAAGTGTGTCCCATAAAGGGAATTGAACTGTGTCGTCCGTTTCTAAGTGTAAAAAGTTTTAAAAAGTTTTGCATGTCCTGTAATCAACTGTTTTTGCTCTTTTCCAGCCCGAGGACGTGCTGTGCTTTACCAGGGGGGAATGTAGCGCCCCAAGGGGTCGGCCGCTACAGGAGTATTGCACCTCAGACCAGAGGTGTGATATTCCACTCCCGGGTAAGTTTGCAGTATGGACCAGGGCTCAGTTAGCTGCATACAGCACACACACCCCATTTCCGAGGGACAGCTCAACGGTGCTCCCACTAGACAGTAGTGCAGGCACGACCGACTATGTCCCTGCCTGGAGTGGGGAGGGGGGTGGAACACCCAGTGCTGTAGGGGCAGATAGGGGTTGGTTCCTGAGCGTAGGAAGGAGCTCATTGGTTGCTGGTCACCTGGGCTCATGGTCAGAGGGAGGTATAAAAGGTGGGCACCATCTTAGAACAGTGTTCAGTGAGAGAAGGAGTGCAGCCAGAGAGGGCTGACAGGGAGCTGTGGCTCAGTTTGGGCCCAGTTCCACGAGGCAGGCCTAGAGGAGAGGCCAGAGCCTGAGAGGAGAAGGAGAAGTGGGCCTGGAGAAGAGGCCAAGGGAAGGAGGAGAAGACAGAACAGGAGAGAAGGAGAGAGAGAGAAACAGAAGGGCTCAGGAACAAGAAGGTGGAAGGGACCCTAAGAACCCACGAGAATCCAGGGTGAAGGGTCAGGCAGATTAAGGGTACCGGATCCCAAGTTGGTGGAGGAGAAACTACCCTCAGCCAAAGACCGGTCGTCGTGATCATTTATTGGTGCGACACCTCATCAAACCTGCTAGGAAGGCACCATATAGGACAGCGGAGGACAGGGCCCACGTTTAACCGCACAAGTCCGCGGCAGCTGGACAAAAGTGGGTCACTGGTGAGGCAGGCCAGAGAAAGGATTAAAGGGGGCCCTGTGCCATGCTCCTGAACTGACTGGGAGTTGACCGAGCCCCACACCTGGTGGACGCAGCACGGCTGGGGCGGTCACTACCTGTACAGAAGTGACCTGGACTACCTGAACTGTGAGTAAAAGACATTGGACTGCAGTACGTTGTCTGTGTGCTCTTTCGCTCCTCCAGCACTACCGGTACTGGGACTCTCACTACCATCACTCCCACCATCCACTACACTGCCCTGGGGCCGCACTCTTCCCGTGGGGAGTCACATCATCCCAGCTGCATACATCATCAGCCCCAGCGGACTGCCTTGCAGCGGCGGTTCCTAATAACCGCAATCCACGGGTGGCGTAGTCGGACATTATCTAAAGCACGTAGCAGACTACCATTGGTCTGACCACCCTGAGCCGCGGGACCGGGCCGCCACGACTCCCCCCATCGTTTCCCTATTGCCCGGATCCGCGTGCCCCACGGCCCAGGGGGCGAGTCAGGCACCTGGACCCCCGTTTAGAAGACATGTTGTCAACCTCTAGATCCCTTACATGCCTGCACTTTTCGGCTTGCTGCTGCTGCTGGCTGTCCAGCAGCAGACTGAAGGTGGCTGCTGCCGTGCGCAGGTATATAAAGGCTCAGAGCCTATTGTGACACGCGCAGCAGTGTTCCATTGCCGCATTCCATCTACTGCAGGCAGGATACCTGGCTGGCTGAACAACATTGACAAGCTCACAGAGACCGCTATAAGCAACACTTTAAAAGAACGCCACAGACCAATCAACCAAACTTTTTGGGTTATTTTTTATAGTCTGCAGGCATGAAATTAAAGAAGTTGCGGCAATTGGTTGCGGCCTACGGTGCCACCCTCGGATCCTAAAAAGTCCATTTGTGGAGATGGGCACCTGGACTCCCGTTAAGAAGACATGTTGTCAACCTCTAGATCCCTTACATGCCTGCACTTTTAGGCTTGCTGCTGCTGCTGCTGGCTGTCCAGCAGCAGACTGAAGGTGGCTGCTGCTGCCGTGCGCAGGTATATAAAGGCTCAGAGACTATTGTGACACGCGCAGCAGTGTTCCATTGCCACATTCCATCTACTGCAGGCAGGATACCTGGCTGGCTGAACAGAATTGAGAAGCTCACAGAGACCGCTATAAGCAACACTTTAAAAGAACGCCACAGACCAATCAACCAAACTTTTTTGGGTTATTTTTTATAGTCTGCAGGCATGAAATTAAAGAAGTTGCGGCAATCGGTTGCGGCCTACGGTGCCACCCTCGGATCCTGAAAAGTCCATTTGTGGAGATGGGCACCTGGACTCCCGTTAAGAAGACATGTTGTCAACCTCTAGATCCCTTACATGCCTGCAGTTGTCGGCTTGCTGCTGCTGCTGCGGGCTGTCCAGCAGTAGACTGAAGGTGGCTGCTGCCGTGCGCAGGTATATAAAGGCTCAGAGCCTATCGTGACACGCGCAGCAGTGTTCCATTGCCACATCCCATCTACTGCAGGCAGGATACCTGGCTGGCTGAACAGCATTGAGAAGCTCACAGAGACCGCTATAAGCAACACTTTAAAAGAACGCCACAGACCAATCAACCAAACTTTTTGGGTTATTTTTTATAGTCTGCAGGCATGAAATTAAAGAAGCTGCGGCAATTGGTTGCGGCCTACGGTACCACCCTCGGATCCTGAAAAGTCCATTTATGGAGATGGGCACCTGGACTCCCGTTAAGAAGACATGTTGTCAACCTCTAGATCCCTTACATGCCTGCACTTTTCGGCTTGCTGCTGCTGGCTGTCCAGCAGTAGACTGAAGGTGGCTGCTGCCGTGCGCAGGTATATAAAGGCTCAGAGCCTATTGTGACACGCGCAGCAGTGTTCCATTGCCACATTCCATCTACTGCAGGCAGGATAACTGGCTGGCTGAACAGCATTGAGAAGCTCACAGAGACCGCTATAAGCAACACTTTAAAAGAATGCCACAGACCAATCAACCAAACTTTTTTGGGTTATTTTTTATAGTCTGCAGGCATGAAATTAAAGAAGTTGCGGCAATTGGTTGCGGCCTACGGTGCCACCCTCGGATCCTGAAAAGTCCATTTGTGGAGATGGGCACCTGGACTCCCGTTAAGAAGACATGTTGTCAACCTCTAGATCCCTTACATGCCTGCACTTTTCGGCTTGCTGCTGCTGCTGGCTGTCCAGCAGCAGACTGAAGGTGGCTGCTGCCGTGCGCAGATATATAAAGGCTCAGAGCCTATTGTGACACGCGCAGCAGTGTTCCATTGCCACATTCCATCTACTGCAGGCAGGATACCTGGCTGGCTGAACAGCATTGAGAAGCTCACAGAGACCGCTATAAGCAACACTTTAAAAGAACGCCACAGACCAATCAACCAAACTTTTTTGGGTTATTTTTTATAGTCTGCAGGCATGAAATTAAAGAAGTTGCGGCAATTGGTTGCGGCCTATGGTGCCACCCTCGGATCCTGAAAAGTCCATTTGTGGAGATGGGCACCTGGACTCCCGTTAAGAAGACATGTTGTCAACCTCTAGATCCCTTACATGCCTGCACTTTTCGGCTTCCTGCTGCTGCTGCTGGCTGTCCAGCAGCAGACTGAAGGTGGCTGCTGCCGTGCGCAGGTATATAAAGGCTCAGAGCCTATTGTGACACGCGCAGCAGCGTTCCATTGCCACATTCCATCTACTGCTGGCAGGATACCTGGCTGGCTGAACAGCATTGAGAAGCTCACAGAGACCGCTATAAGCAACACTTTAAAAGAATGCCACAGACCAATCAACCAAACTTTTTTGGGCTATTTTTTATAGTCTGCAGGCATGAAATTAAAGAAGTTGCGGCAATTGGTTGCGGCCTACGGTGCCACCCTCGGATCCTGAAAAGTCCATTTGTGGAGATGGGCACCTGGACTCTCGTTAAGAAGACATGTTGTCAACCTCTAGATCCCTTACATGCCTGCACTTTTCGGCTTGCTGCTGCTGCTGCTGGCTGTCCAGCAGCAGACTGAAGGTGGCTGCTTCCGTGCGCAGGTATATAAAGGCTCAGAGCCTATTGTGACACGTGCAGCAGTGTTCCATTGCCACATTCCATCTACTGCAGGCAGGATACCTGGCTGGCTGAACAGCATTGAGAAGCTCACAGAAACCGCAACACTTTAAAAGAACGCCACAGACCAATCAACCAAACTTTTTTGGGTTATTTTTTATAGTCTGCAGGCATGAAATTAAAGAAGTTGCGGCAATTGGTTGTGGCCTGCGGTGCCACCCTCGGATCCTGAAAAGTCCATTTGTGGAGATGGGCACCTGGACTCCCGTTAAGAAGACATGTTGTCAACCTCTAGATCCCTTACATGCCTGCACTTTTCGGCTTGCTGCTGCTGCTGCTGCTGGCTGTCCAGCAGCAGACTGAAGGTGGCTAGTGCCATGCAGAGGTATATAAAGGCTCAGAGCCTATTGTGACACGTGCAGCAGTGTTCCACTGCCACATTCCATCTACTGCAGGCAGGATACCTGGTTGGCTGAACAGCATTGAGAAGCTCACAGAGACCGCTATAAGCAACACTTTAAAAGAACGCCACAGACCAATCAACCAAACTTTTTTGGGTTATTTTTTATAGTCTGCAGGCATGAAATTAAAGAAGTTGCGGCAATTGGTTGCGGCCTACGGTGCCACCCTTGGATCCTGAAAAGTCCATTGTGGAGATGGGCACCTGGACTCCCGTAAAGAAGACATGTTGTCAACCTCTAGATCCCTTACATGCCTGCACTTTTCGGCTTGCTGCTGCTGCTGGCTGTCCAGTAGCAGACTGAAGGTGGCTGCTGCCGTGCGCAGGTATATAAAGGCTCAGAGCCTATTGTGACACGCACAGCAGTGTTCCATTGCCACATTCCATCTACTGCAGGCAGGATACCTGGCTGGCTGAACAGTATTGAGAAGCTCACAGCGACCGCTAGAAGCAATTCTTTAAAAGAACGCCACAGACCAATCAACCAATATTTTTTGGGTTATTTTTTATAGTCTGCAGGCATGAAATTAAAGAAGTTGCGGCAATTGGTTGCGGCCTACGGTGCCACCCTCGGATCCTGAGAAGTCCATTTGTGGAGATGGGCACCTGGACTCCCATTAAGAAGACATGTTGTCAACCTCTAGATCCCTTACATGCCTGCACTTTTCGGCTTGCTGCTGCTGCTGGCTGTCCAGCAGCAGACTGAAGGTGGCTAGTGCCATGCACAGGTATATAAAGGCTCAGAGCCTATTGTGACATGCGCAGCAGTGTTCCATTGCCACATTCCATCTACTGCAGGCAGGATACCTGGCTGGCTGAACAGCATTGAGAAGCTCACAGAGACCGCTATAAGCAACACTATAAAAGAACGCCACAGACCAATCAACCAAACTTTTTTGGGTTATTTTTTATAGTCTGCAGGCATGAAATTAAAGAAGTTGCGGCAATTGGTTGCGGCCTACGGTGCCACCCTCGGATCCTGAAAAGTCCATTTGTGGAGATGGGCACCTGGACTCCCGTTAAGAAGACATGTTGTCAACCGCTAGATCCCTTACATGCCTGCACTTTTCGGCTTGCTGCTGCTGGCTGTCCAGCAGCAGACTGAAGGTGGCTGCTGCCGTGCGCAGGTATATAAAGGCTCAGAGCCTATTGTGACACGTGCAGCAGGGTTCCATTGCCACATTCCATCTACTGCAGGCAGGATACCTGGCTGGCAGAACAGCATTGAGAAGCTCACAGAGACTGCTATAAGCAACACTTTAAAAGAACGCCACAGACCAATCAACCAAACTTTTTTGGGTTATTTTTTATAGTCTGCAGCCATGAAATTAAAGAAGTTGCGGCAATTGGTTGAGGCCTACGGTGCCACCCTCGGATCCTGAAAAGTCCATTTGTGGAGATGGGCACCTGGACTCCCGTTAAGAAGACATGTTGTCAAACTCTAGATCCCTTACATGCCTGCACTTTTCGGCTTGCTGCTGCTGCTGGCTGTCCAGCAGCAGACTGAAGGTGGCTGCTGCCGTGCGCAGGTATATAAAGGCTCAGAGCCTATTGTGACACGCGCAGCAGTGTTCCATTGCCACATTCCATCTACTGCAGGCTGGATACCTGGCTGGCTGAACAGCATTGAGAAGCTCACAGAGACCGCTATAAGCAACACTTTAAAAGAACGCCACAGACCAATCAACCAAACTTTTTTGGGTTATTTTTTATAGTCTGCAGGCATGAAATTAAAGAAGTGCGGCAATTGGTTGCGGCCTACGATGCCACCCTCTGATCCCGAAAAGTCCATTTGTGGAGATGGGCACCTGGACTCCCATTAAGAAGACAAGTTGTCAACCTCTAGATCCCTTACATGCCTGCACTTTTCGGCTTGCTGCTGGCTGTCCAGCAGGAGACTGAAGGTGGCTGCTGCCGTGCGCAGGTATATAAAGGTTCAGAGCCTATTGTGACACGCGCAGCAGTGTTCCATTGCCACATTCCATCTACTGCAGGCAGGATACCTGGCTGGCTGAACAGCATTGAGAAGCTCACAGAGACCGCTATAAGCAACACTTTAAAAGAACGCCACAGACCAATCACCCAAACTTTTTTGGGTTATTTTTTATAGTCTGCAGGCATGAAATTAAAGAAGTTGCGGCAATTGGTTGCGGCCTACGGTGCCACCCTCGGATCCTGAAAACTCCATTTGTGGAGATGGGCACCTGGACTCCCGTTAAGAAGACATGTTCTCAACCTCTAGATCCCTTACATGCCTGCACTTTTCGGCTTGCTGCTGCTGCTGGCTGTCCAGCAGCAGACTGAAGGTGGCTGCTGCCGTGCGCAGGTATATAAAGGCTCAGAGCCTATTGTGACACGCGCAGCAGTGTTCCATTGCCACATTCCATCTACTGCTGGCAGGATACCTGGCTGGCTGAACAGCATTGAGAAGCTCACAGAGACCGCTATAAGCAACACTTTAAAAGAACGCCACAGACCAATCAACCAAACTTTTTTGGGTTATTTTTTATAGTCTGCAGGCATGAAATTAAAGAAGTTGCAGCAATTTGTTGCGGCCTACGGTGCCACCCTCGGATCCTGAAAAGTCCATTTGTGGAGATGGGCACCTGGACTCCCGTTAAGAAGACATGTTGTCAACCTCTAGATCCCTTACATGCCTGCACTTTTCGGCTTGCTGCTGCAGCTGCTGGCTGTCCAGCAGCAGACTGAAGGTGGCTGCTGCCGTGCGCAGGTATATAAAGGCTCAGAGCCTATTGTGACACGCACAGCAGTGTTCCCTTGCCACATTCCATCTACTGCAGGCAGGATACCTGTCTGGCTGAACAGCATTGAGAAGCTCACAGAGACCGCTATAAGCAACACTTTAAAAGAACGCCACAGACCAATCAACCAAACTTTTTTGGGGTATTTTTTATAGTCTGCAGGCATGAAATTAAAGAAGTTGCGGCAATGGGTTGCGGCCTACGGTGCCACCCTCGGGTCCTGAAAAGTCCATTTGTGGAGATGGGCACCTGGACTCCCGTTAAGAAGACATGTTGTCAACCTCTAGATCCCTTAAATGCCTGCACCTTTCGGCTTGCTGCTGGTGTTGGCTGTCCAGCAGCACACTGAAGGTGGCTGCTGCCGTGCGCAGGTATATAAAGGCTCAGAGCCTATTGTGACACACGCAGCAGTGTTCCATTGCCACATTCAATCTACTGCAGGCAGGATACCTGGCTGGCTGAACAGCATTGAGAAGCTCACAGAGACCGCTATAAGCAACACTTTAAAAGAACGCCACAGACCAATCAACCAAACTTTTTTGGGTTATTTTTTATAGTCTGCAGGCATGAAATTAAAGAAGTTGCGGCAATTGGTTGCGGCCTACGGTGCCACCCTCGGATCCTGAAAAGTCCATTTGTGGAGATGGGCACCTGGACTCCCGTTAAGAAGACATGTTCTCAACCTCTAGATCCCTTACATGCCTGCACTTTTCGGCTTGCTGCTGCTGCTGCTGGCTGTCCAGCAGCAGACTGAAGGTGGCTGCTGCCGTGCGCAGGTATATAAAGGCTCAGAGCCTATTGTGACACGCGCAGCAGTGTTCCATTGCCACATTCCATCTACTGCAGGCAGGATACCTGGCTGGCTGAACAGCATTGAGAAGCTCACAGAGACCGCTATAAGCAACACTTTAAAAGAACGCCACAGACCAATCAACCAAACTTTTTTGGGGTATTTTTTATAGTCTGCAGGCATGAAATTAAAGAAGTTGCGGCAATTGGTTGCGGCCTACGGTGCCACCCTCGGATCCTGAAAAGTCCATTTGTGGAGATGGGCACCTGGACTCCCGTTAAGAAGACATGTTGTCAACCTCTAGATCCCTTACATGCCTGCACTTTTCGGCTTGCTGCTGCTGCTGCTGACTGTCCAGCAGCAGACTGAAGGTGGCTGCTGCCGTGCGCAGGTATATAAAGGCTCAGAGCCTATTGTGACACGCGCAGCAGTGTTCCATTGCCACATTCCATCTACTGCAGGCTGGATACCTGGCTGGCTGAACAGCATTGAGAAGCTCACAGAGACCGCTATAAGCACCACTATAAAAGAACGCCACAGACCAATCAACCAAACTTTTTTGGGTTATTTTTTATAGTCTGCAGGCATGAAATTAAAGAAGTTGCGGCAATTGGTTGCGGCCTACGGTGCCACCCTCGGATCCTGAAAAGTCCATTTGTGGAGATGGGCACCTGGACTCCCGTTAAGAAGACATGTTGTCAACCGCTAGATCCCTTACATGCCTGCACTTTTCGGCTTGCTGCTGCTGGCTGTCCAGCAGCAGACTGAAGGTGGATGCTGCCGTGCGCAGGTATATAAAGGCTCAGAGCCTATTGTGACACGTGCAGCAGGGTTCCATTGCCACATTCCATCTACTGCAGGCAGGATACCTGGCTGGCAGAACAGCATTGAGAAGCTCACAGAGACTGCTATAAGCAACACTTTAAAAGAACGCCACAGACCAATCAACCAAACTTTTTTGGGTTATTTTTTATAGTCTGCAGCCATGAAATTAAAGAAGTTGCGGCAATTGGTTGAGGCCTACGGTGCCACCCTCGGATCCTGAAAAGTCTATTTGTGGAGATGGGCACCTGGACTCCCGTTAAGAAGACATGTTGTCAAACTCTAGATCCCTTACATGCCTGCACTTTTCGGCTTGCTGCTGCTGCTGGCTGTCCAGCAGCAGACTGAAGGTGGCTGCTGCCGTGCGCAGGTATATAAAGGCTCAGAGCCTATTGTGACACGCGCAGCAGTGTTCCATTGCCACATTCCATCTACTGCAGGCTGGATACCTGGCTGGCTGAACAGCATTGAGAAGCTCACAGAGACCGCTATAAGCAACACTTTAAAAGAACGCCACAGACCAATCAACCAAACTTTTTTGGGTTATTTTTTATAGTCTGCAGGCATGAAATTAAAGAAGTGCGGCAATTGGTTGCGGCCTACGATGCCACCCTCTGATCCCGAAAAGTCCATTTGTGGAGATGGGCACCTGGACTCCCATTAAGAAGACAAGTTGTCAACCTCTAGATCCCTTACATGCCTGCACTTTTCGGCTTGCTGCTGGCTGTCCAGCAGGAGACTGAAGGTGGCTGCTGCCGTGATCAGGTATATAAAGGTTCAGAGCCTATTGTGACACGCGCAGCAGTGTTCCATTGCCACATTCCATCTACTGCAGGCAGGATACCTGGCTGGCTGAACAGCATTGAGAAGCTCACAGAGACCGCTTTAAGCAACACTTTAAAAGAACGCCACAGACCAATCACCCAAACTTTTTTGGGTTATTTTTTATAGTCTGCAGGCATGAAATTAAAGAAGTTGCGGCAATTGGTTGCGGCCTACGGTGCCACCCTCGGATCCTGAAAACTCCATTTGTGGAGATGGGCACCTGGACTCCCGTTAAGAAGACATGTTCTCAACCTCTAGATCCCTTACATGCCTGCACTTTTCGGCTTGCTGCTGCTGCTGGCTGTCCAGCAGCAGACTGAAGGTGGCTGCTGCCGTACCCAGGTATATAAAGGCTCAGAGCCTATTGTGACACGCGCAGCAGTGTTCCATTGCCACATTCCATCTACTGCTGGCAGGATACCTGGCTGGCTGAACAGCATTGAGAAGCTCACAGAGACCGCTATAAGCAACACTTTAAAAGAACGCCACAGACCAATCAACCAAACTTTTTTGGGTTATTTTTTATAGTCTGCAGGCATGAAATTAAAGAAGTTGCAGCAATTTGTTGCGGCCTACGGTGCTACCCTCGGATCCTGAAAAGTCCATTTGTGGAGATGGGCACCTGGACTCCCGTTAAGAAGACATGTTGTCAACCTCTAGATCCCTTACATGCCTGCACTTTTCGGCTTGCTGCTGCAGCTGCTGGCTGTCCAGCAGCAGACTGAAGGTGGCTGCTGCCGTGCGCAGGTATATAAAGGCTCAGAGACTATTGTGACACGCGCAGCAGTGTTCCATTGCCACATTCCATCTACTGCAGGCAGGATACCTGTCTGGCTGAACAGCATTGAGAAGCTCACAGAGACCGCTATAAGCAACACTTTAAAAGAACGCCACAGACCAATCAACCAAACTTTTTTGGGGTATTTTTTATAGTCTGCAGGCATGAAATTAAAGAAGTTGCGGCAATGGGTTGCGGCCTACGGTGCCACCCTCGGGTCCTGAAAAGTCCATTTGTGGAGATGGGCACCTGGACTCCCGTTAAGAAGACATGTTGTCAACCTCTAGATCCCTTAAATGCCTGCACCTTTCGGCTTGCTGCTGGTGTTGGCTGTCCAGCAGCACACTGAAGGTGGCTGCTGCCGTGCGCAGGTATATAAAGGCTCAGAGCCTATTGTGACACACGCAGCAGTGTTCCATTGCCACATTCAATCTACTGCAGGCAGGATACCTGGCTGGCTGAACAGCATTGAGAAGCTCACAGAGACCGCTATAAGCAACACTTTAAAAGAACGCCACAGACCAATCAACCAAACTTTTTTGGGTTATTTTTTATAGTCTGCAGGCATGAAATTAAAGAAGTTGCGGCAATTGGTTGCGGCCTACGGTGCCACCCTCGGATCCTGAAAAGTCCATTTGTGGAGATGGGCACCTGGACTCCCGTTAAGAAGACATGTTCTCAACCTCTAGATCCCTTACATGCCTGCACTTTTCGGCTTGCTGCTGCTGCTGCTGGCTGTCCAGCAGCAGACTGAAGGTGGCTGCTGCCGTGCGCAGGTATATAAAGGCTCAGAGCCTATTGTGACACGCGCAGCAGTGTTCCATTGCCACATTCCATCTACTGCAGGCAGGATACCTGGCTGGCTGAACAGCATTGAGAAGCTCACAGAGACCGCTATAAGCAACACTTTAAAAGAACGCCACAGACCAATCAACCAAACTTTTTTGGGGTATTTTTTATAGTCTGCAGGCATGAAATTAAAGAAGTTGCGGCAATTGGTTGCGGCCTACGGTGCCACCCTCGGATCCTGAAAAGTCCATTTGTGGAGATGGGCACCTGGACTCCCGTTAAGAAGACATGTTGTCAACCTCTAGATCCCTTACATGCCTGCACTTTTCGGCTTGCTGCTGCTGCTGCTGGCTGTCCAGCAGCAGACTGAAGGTGGCTGCTGCCGTGCGCAGGTATATAAAGGCTCAGAGCCTATTGTGACACGCGCAGCAGTGTTCCATTGCCACATTCCATCTACTGCAGGCTGGATACCTGGCTGGCTGAACAGCATTGAGAAGCTCACAGAGACCGCTATAAGCAACACTTTAAAAGAACGCCACAGACCAATCAACCAAACTTTTTTGGGTTATTTTTTATAGTCTGCAGGCATGAAATTAAAGAAGTTGCGGCAATTGGTTGCGGCCTACGATGCCACCCTCTGATCCCGAAAAGTCCATTTGTGGAGATGGGCACCTGGACTCCCGTTAAGAAGACAAGTTGTCAACCTCTAGATCCCTTACATGCCTGCACTTTTCGGCTTGCTGCTGCTGCTGGCTGTCCAGTAGCAGACTGAAGGTGGCTGCTGCCGTGCGCAGGTACATAAAGGCTCAGAGCCTATTGTGACACGCGCAGCAGTGTTCCATTGCCACATTCCATCTACTGCAGGCAGGATACCTGGCTGGCTGAACAGCATTGAGAAGCTCACAGAGACCGCTATAAGCAACACTTTAAGAGAACGCCACAGACCAATCAACCAAACTTTTTTGGGTTATTCTTTATAGTCTGCATGCATGAAATTAAAGAAGTTGCGGCAATTGGTTGCGGCCTACGGTGCCACCCTCGGATCCTGAAAAGTCCATTTGTGGAGATGGGCACCTGGACTCCCGTTAAGAAGACATGTTGTCAACCTCTAGATCCCTTACATGCCTGCACTTTTCGGTTTGCTGCTGCTGCTGCTGGCTGTCCAACAGCAGACTGAAGGTGGCTGCTGCCGTGCGCAGGTATATAAAGGCTCAGAGCCTATTGTGACACGCGCAGCAGTGTTCCATTGCCACATTCCATCTACTGCAGGCAGGATACCTGGCTGGCTGAACAGCATTGAGAAGCTCACAGAGACTGCTTTAAGCAACACTTTAAAAGAACGCCACAGACCAATCACGCAAACTTTTTTGGGTTATTTTTTATAGTCTGCAGGCATGAAATTAAAGAAGTTGCGGCAATAGGTTGCGGCCTACGGTGCCACCCTCGGATCCTGAAAAGTCCATTTGTGGAGATGGGCACCTGGACTCCCGTTAAGAAGACATGTTCTCAACCTCTAGATCCTTTACATGCCTGCACTTTTCGGCTTGCTGCTGCTGCTGGCTGTCCAGCAGCAGACTGAAGGTGGCTGCTGCCGTGCCCAGGAATATAAAGGCTCAGAGCCTATTGTGACACGCGCAGCTGTGTTCCATTGCCACATTCCATCTACTGCTGGCAGGATACCTGGCTGGCTGAACAGCATTGAGAAGCTCACAGAGACTGCTATAAGCAACACTTTAAAAGAACGCCACCGACCAATCAACCAAACTTTTTTGGGTTATTTTTTATAGTCTGCAGGCATGAAATTAAAGAAGTTGCAGCAATTTGTTGCGGCCTACGGTGCCACCCTCGGATCCTGAAAAGTCCATTTGTGGAGATGGGCACCTGGACTCCCGTTAAGAAGACATGTTCTCAACCTCTAGATCCCTTACATGCCTGCACTTTTCGGCTTGCTGCTGCTGGCTGTCCAGCAGCAGACTGAAGGTGGCTGCTGCCGTGCGCAGGTATATAAAGGCTCAGAGCCTATTGTGACACGCGCAGCAGTATTCCCTTGCCACATTCCATCTACTGCAGGCAGGATACCTGGCTGGCTGAACAGCATTGAGAAGCTCACAGAGACCGCTATAAGCAACACTTTAAAAGAACGCCACAGACCAATCAACCAAACTTTTTTGGGGTATTTTTTATAGTCTGCAGGCATGAAATTAAAGAAGTTGTGGCAATTGGTTGCGGCCTACGGTGCCACCCTCGGGTCCTGAAAAGTCCATTTGTGGAGATGGGTACCTGGACTCCCGTTAAGAAGACATGTTGTCAACCTCTAGATCCCTTAAATGCCTGCACCTTTCGGCTTGCTGCTGGTGTTGGCTGTCCAGCAGCAGACTGAAGGTGGCTGCTGCCGTGCGCAGGTATATAAATGCTCAGAGCCTATTGTGACACACGCAGCAGTGTTCCATTGCCACATTCAATCTACTGCAGGCAGGATACCTGGCTGGCTGAACAGCATTGAGAAGCTCACAGAGACCGCTATAAGCAACACTTTAAAAGAACGCCACAGACCAATCAACCAAACTTTTTTGGGTTATTTTTTATAGTCTGCAGGCATGAAATTAAAGAAGTTGCGGCAATTGGTTGCGGCCTACGGTGCCACCCTCGGATCCTGAAAAGTCCATTTGTGGAGATGGGCACCTGGACTCCCGTTAAGAAGACATGTTCTCAACCTCTAGATCCCTTACATGCCTGCACTTTTCGGCTTGCTGCTGCTGCTGGCTGTCCAGCAGCAGACTGAAGGTGGCTGCTGCCGTGCGCAGGTATATAAAGGCTCAGAGCCTATTGTGACACGCGCAGCAGTGTTCCATTGCCACATTCCATCTACTACAGGCAGGATACCTGGCTGGCTGAACAGCATTGAGAAGCTCACAGAGACAGCTATAAGCAACACTTTAAAAGAACGCCACAGACCAATCAACCAAACTTTTTTGGGGTATTTTTTATAGTCTGCAGGCATGAAATTAAAGAAGTTGCGGCAATTGGTTGCGGCCTACGGTGCCACACTCGGATCCTGAAAAGTCATTTTGTGGAGATGGGCACCTGGACTCTCGTTAAGAAGACATGTTGTCAACCTCTAGGTCCCTTACATGCCTGCACTTTTCGGCTTGCTGCTGCTGCTGCTGGCTGTCCAGCAGCAGACTGAAGGTGGCTGCTGCCATGCGCAGGTATATAAAGGCTGAGAGCCTATTGTGACACGTGCAGCAGTGTTCCATTGCCACATTCCATCTACTGCAGGCATGATATCTGGCTGGCTGAACAGCATTGAGAAGCTCACGGAGACCGCTATAAGCAACACTTTAAAAGAACGCCACAGACCAATCAACCAAACTTTTTTGGGTTATTTTTTATAGTCTGCAGGCATGAAATTAAAGAAGTTGCGGCAATTGGTTGCGGCCTACGGTGCCACCCTCGGATCCTGAAAAGTCCATTTGTGGAGATGGGCACCTGGACTCCCGTTAAGAAGACATGTTCTCAACCTCTAGATCCCTTACATGCCTGCACTTTTCGGCTTGCTGCTGCTGCTGGCTGTCCAGCAGCAGACTGAAGGTGGCTGCTGCCGTGCGCAGGTATATAAAGGCTCAGAGCCTATTGTGACACCCGCAGTAGTGTTCCATTGCCACATTCCATCTACTGCAGGCAGGATATCTGGCTGGCTGAACAGCATTGAGAAGCTCACAGAGACCGCTAAAAGCAACACTTTAAAAGAACGCCACAGACCAATCAACCAAACTTTTTTGGGGTATTTTTTATAGTCTGCAGGCATGAAATTAAAGAAGTTGCGGCAATTGGTTGCGGCCTACAATGCCACCCTCGGATCCTGAAAAGTCCATTTGTGGAGATGGGCACCTGGACTCCCGTTAAGAAGACATGTTGTCAACCTCTAGATCCCATACATGCCTGCACTTTTCGGCTTGCTGCTGCTGCAGCTGGCTGTCAAGCAGCAGACTGAAGGTGGCTGCTGCCGTGCGCAGGTATATAAAGGCTCAGAGCCTATTGTGACACGTGCAGCAGTGTTCCATTGACACATTCCATCTACTGCAGGCAGGATACCTGGCTGGCTGAACGGCACTGAGAAGCTCACAGAGACCGCTATAAGCAACACTTTAAAAGAACGCCACAGACCAATCAACCAAACTTTTTTGGGTTATTTTTTATAGTCTGCAGGCATGAAATTAAAGAAGTTGCGGCAATTGGTTGTGGCCTACAATGCCACCCTCGGATGCTGAAAAGTCCATTTGTGGAGATGGGCACCTGGACTCCCGTTAAGAAGACATGTTGTCAATCTCTAGATCCCATACATGCCTGCACTTTTCGGCTTGCTGCTGCTGGCTGTCCAGCAGCAGACTGAAGGTGGCTGCTGCCGTGCGCAGGTATATAAAGGCTCAGAGCCTATTGTGACACGTGCAGCAGTGTTCCATTGACACATTCCATCTACTGCAGGGAGGATACCTGGCTGGCAGAACAGCATTGAGAAGCTCACAGAGACCGCTATAAGCAACACTTTAAAGAACGCCACAGACCAATCAACCAAACTTTTTTGGGTTATTTTTTATAGTATGCAGGCATGAAATTAAAGAAGTTGCGGCAATTGGTTGAGGCCTACGGTGCCACCCTCGGATCCTGAAAAGTCCATTTGTGGAGATGGACACCTGGACTCCCGTTAAGAAGACATGTTGTCAACCTCTAGATCCCTTACATGCCTGCACTTTTCGGCTTGCTGCTGCTGCTGGCTGTCCAGCAGCAGACTGAAGGTGGCTTCTGCCGTGCGCAGGTATATAAAGGCTCAGAGCCTATTGTGACACGCGCAGCAGTGTTCCATTGCCACATTCCATCTACTGCAGGCAGGATACCTGGCTGGCTGAACGGCACTGAGAAGCTCACAGAGACCGCTATAAGCAACACTTTAAAAGAACGCCACAGACCAATCAACCAAACGTTTTTGGGTTATTTTTTATAGTCTGCAGGCATGAAATTAAAGAAGTTGCAGCAATTTGTTGCGGCCTACGGTGCCACCCTCGGATCCTGAAAAGTCCATTTGTGGAGATGGGCACCTGGACTCCCGTTAAGAAGACATGTTCTCAACCTCTAGATCCCTTACATGCCTGCACTTTTCGGCTTGCTGCTGCTGCTGGCTGTCCAGCAGCAGACTGAAGGTGGCTGCTGCCATGCGCAGGTATATAAAGGCTCAAAGCCTATTGTGACACGCGCAGCAGTGTTCCCTTGCCACATTCCATCTACTGCAGGCAGGATACCTGGCTGGCTGAACAGCATTGAGAAGCTCACAGAGACCGCTATAAGCAACACTTTAAAAGAACGCCACAGACCAATCAACCAAACTTTTTTGGGGTATTTTTTATAGTCTGCAGGCATGAAATTAAAGAAGTTGCGGCAATTGGTTGCGGCCTACGGTGCCACCCTCGGATCCTGAAAAGTCCATTTGTGGAGATGGGCACCTGGACTCCCGTTAAGAAGACATGTTGTCAACCTCTAGATCCCTTAAATGCCTGCACCTTTTGGCTTGCTGCTGGTGTTGGCTGTCCAGCAGCAGAATGAAGGTGGCTGCTGCCGTGCGCAGGTATATAAAGGCTCAGAGCCTATTGTGACACGCGCAGCAATGTTCCATTGCCACATTCCATCTACTGCAGGCAGGATACCTGGCTGGCTGAACAGCATTGAGAAGCTCACAGAGACCGCTATAAGCAACACTTTAAAAGAACGCCACAGACCAATCAACCAAACTTTTTTGGGTTATTTTTTATAGTCTGCAGGCATGAAATTAAAGAAGTTGCGGCAATTGGTTGCGGCCTACGGTGCCACCCTCGGATCCTGAAAAGTCCATTTGTGGAGATGGGCACCTGGACTCCCGTTACGAAGACATGTTGTCAAGCTCTAGATCCCTTACATGCCTGCACTTTTCGGCTTGCTGCTGCTGCTGCTGGCTGTCCAGCAGCAGACTGAAGGTGGCTGCTGCCGTGCGCAGGTATATAAAGGCACAGAGCCTATTGTGACACGCGCAGCAGTGTTCCATTGCCACATTCCATCTACTGCAGGCAGGATACCTGGCTGGCTGAACAGCATTGAGAAGCTCACAGAGACCGCTATAAGCAACACTTTAAAAGAACGCCACAGACCAATCAACCAAACTTTTTTGGGTTATTTTTTATAGTCTGCAGGCATGAAATTAAAGAAGTTGCGCCAATTGGCTGCGGCCTACGGTGCCACCCTCGGATCCTGAAAAGTCCATTTGTGGAGATGGGCACCTGGACTCCCGTTAAGAAGACATGTTGTCAACCTCTGGATCCATTACATGCCTGCACTTTTCGGCTTGCTGCTGCTGCTGGCTGTCCAGCAGCAGACGGAAGGTGGCTGCTGCCGTGCGCAGGTATATAAAGGCTCAGAGCCTATTGTGACACGCACAGCAGTGTTCCATTGCCACATTCCATCTACTGCTGGCAGGATACCTGGCTGGCTGAACAGCATTGAGAAGCTCACAGAGACCGCTATAAGCAACACTTTAAAAGAACGCCACAGACCAATCAACCAAACGTTTTTGGGTTATTTTTTATAGTCTGCAGGCATGAAATTAAAGAAGTTGCAGCAATTTGTTGCGGCCTACGGTGCCACCCTCGGATCCTGAAAAGTCCATTTGTGGAGATGGGCACCTGGACTCCCGTTAAGAAGACATGTTCTCAACCTCTAGATCCCTTACATGCCTGCACTTTTCGGCTTGCTGCTGCTGCTGCTGGCTGTCCAGCAGCAGACTGAAGGTGGCTGCTGCCGTGCGCAGGTATATAAAGGCTCAAAGCCTATTGTGACACGTGCAGCAGTGTTCCATTGCCACATTCCATCTACTGCAGGCAGGATACCTGGCTGGCTGAACAGCATTGAGAAGTTCACAGAGACCGCTTTAAGCAACACTTTAAAAGAACGCCACAGACCAATCACCCAAACTTTTTTGGGTTATTTTTTATAGTCTGCAGGCATGAAATTAAAGAAGTTGCGGCAATTGGTTGCGGCCTACGGTGCCACCCTCGGATCCTGAAAAGTCCATTTGTGGAGATGGGCACCTGGACTCCCGTTAAGAAGACATGTTGTCAACCTCTAGATCCATTACATGCCTGCACTTTTCGGCTTGCTGCTGCTGGCTGTCCAACAGCAGACTGAAGGTGGCTGCTGCCGTGCGCTGGTATATAAAGGCTCAAAGCCTATTGTGACACGTGCAGCAGTGTTCCATTGCCACATTCCATCTACTGCAGGCAGGATACCTGGCTGGCTGAACAGCATTGAGAAGCTCACAGAGACCGCTATAAGCAACACTTTAAAAGAACGCCACAGACCAATCAACCAAACTTTTTTGGGTTATTTTTTATAGTCTGCAGGCATGAAATTAAAGAAGTTGCAGCAATTTGTTGCGGCCTACGGTGCCACCCTCAGATCCTGAAAAGTCCATTTGTGGAGATGGTCTCCTGGACTCTGGTTAAGAAGACATGTTGTTAACCTCTAGATCCCTTACATGCCTGCACTTTTCGGCTTGCTGCTGCTGCTGCTGGCTGTCCAGCAGCAGATTGAAGGTGGCTGCTGCCGTGCGCAGGTATATAAAGGCTCAAAGCCTATTGTGACACGTGCAGCAGTGTTCCATTGCCACATTCCATCTACTGCAGGCAGGATACCTGGCTGGCTGAACAGCATTGAGAAGCTCACAGAGACCGCTATAAGCAACACTTTAAAAGAACGCCACAGACCAATCAACCAAACTTTTTTGGGTTATTTTTTATAGTCTGCAGGCATGAAATTAAAGATGTTGCGGCAATTGGTTGCGGCCTGCGGTGCCACCCTCGGATCCTGAAAAGTCCATTTGTGGAGATGGGCACCTGGACTCCCGGTAAGAAGACATATTGTCAACCTCTAGATCCCTTACATGCCTGCACTTTTCGGCTTGCTGCTGCTGCTGGCTGTCCAGCAGCAGACTGAAGGTGGCTGCTGCCGTGCGCAGGTATATAAAGGCTCAGAGCCTATTGTGACACGCGCAGCAGTGTTCCCTTGCCACATTCCATCTACTGCAGGCAGGATACCTGGCCGGCTGAACAGCATTGAGAAGCTCACAGAGACCGCTATAAGCAACACTTTAAAAGAAAGCCACAGACCAATCAACCAAACTTTTTTGGGTTATTTTTTATAGTCTGCAGGGATGAAATTAAAGAAGTTGCGGCAATTGGTTGCTGCCTACGGTGCCACCCTCGGATCCTGAAAAGTCCATTTGTTGAGATGGGCACCTGGACTCCAGCTAAGAAGAAATATTGTCAACCTCTAGATCCCTTACATGCCTGCACTTTTCGGCTTGCTGCTGCTGCTGGCTGTCCAGCAGCAGATTGAAGGTGGCTGCTGCCGTGCGCAGGTATATAAAGGCTCAGAGCCTATTGTGACACGCGCAGCAGTGTTCCATTGTCACATTCCATCTACTGCAGGCAGGATACCTGGCTGGCTGAACAGCATTGAGAAGCTCACAGAGACCGCTATAAGCAACACTTTAAAAGAACGCCACAGACCAATCAACCAAACTTTTTTGGGGTATTTTTTATAGTCTGCAGGCATGAAATTAAAGAATTTGCGGCAATTGGTTGCGGCCTACGGTGCCACCCTCGGATCCTGAAAAGTCCATTTGTGGAGATGGGCACCTGGACTCCCGTTAAGAAGACATGTTGTCAACCTCTAGATCCCTTAAATGCCTGCACCGTTCGGCTTGCTGCTGGTGTTGGCTGTCCAGCAGCAGACTGAAGGTGGCTGCTGCCGTGCGCAGGTATATAAAGGCTCAGAGCCTATTGTGACACGCGCAGCAGTGTTCCATTGCCACATTCTATCTACTGCAGGCAGGATACCTGGCTGGCTGAACAGCATTGAGAAGCTCACAGAGACCGCTATAAGCAACACTTTAAAAGAACGCCACAGACCAATCAACCAAACTTTTTTGGGTTATTTTTTATAGTCTGCAGGCATGAAATTAAAGAAGTTGCGGCAATTGGTTGCGGCCTACGGTGCCACCCTCGGATCCTGAAAAGTCCATTTGTGGAGATGAGCACCTGGACTCCCGTTACGAAGACATGTTGTCAACCTCTAGATCCCTTACATGCCTGCACTTTTCGGCTTGCTGCTGCTGCTTGCTGTCCAGCACCTGACTGAAGGTGGCTGCTGCCCTGCGCAGGTATATAAAGGCTCAGAGCCTATTGTGACATGCGCAGCAGTGTTCCATTGCCACATTCCATCTACTGCAGGCAGGATACCTGGCTGGCTGAACAGCATTGAGAAGCTCACAGAGACCGCTATAAGCAACACTTTAAAAGAACGCCACAGACCAATCAACCAAACTTTTTTGGGTTATTTTTTATAGTCTGCAGGCATGAAATTAAAGAAGTTGCGGCAATTGGTTGCGGCCTACGGTGCCACCCTCGGATCCTGAAAAGTCCATTTGTGGAGATGGGCACCTGGACTCCTGTTAAGAAGACATGTTGTCAACCTCTAGATCCCTTACATGCCTGCACTTTTCGGCTTGCCGCTGCTGCTTCTGGCTGTCCAGCAGCCGACTGAAGGTGGCTGCTGCCGTGCGCAGGTATATAAAGGCTCAGAGCCTATTGTGACACGCGCAGCAGTGTTCCATTGCCACATTCCATCTACTGCAGGCAGGATACCTGGCTGGCTGAACAGCATTGAGAAGCTCACAGAGACCGCTATAAGCAACACTTTAAAAGAACGCCACAGACCAATCAACCAAACTTTTTTGGGTTATTTTTTACAGTCTGCAGGCATGAAATTAAAGAAGTTGCAGTAATTGGTTGCGGCCTACGGTGCCACCCTCGGATCCTGAAAAGTCCATTTGTGGAGATGGGCACATGGACTCCCGTTACGAAGACATGTTGTCAAGCTCTAGATCCCTTACATGCCTGCACTTTTCGGCTTGCTGCTGCTGCTGGCTGTCCAGCAGCAGACTGAAGGTGGCTGCTGCCGTGCGCAGGTATATAAAGGCTCAGAGCCTATTGTGACACGCGCAGCAGTGTTCCATTGCCACATTCCATCTACTGCAGGCAGGATACCTGGCTGGCTGAACAGCATTGAGAAGCTCACAGAGACCGCCATAAGGAACACTTTAAAAGAATGCCACAGACCAATCAACCAAACTTTTTTGGGTTATTTTTTATAGTCTGCAGGCATGAAATTAAAGAAGTTGCGGCAATTGGTTGCGGCCTACGGTGCCACCCTCGGATCCTGAAAAGTCCATTTGTGGAGATGGGCACCTGGACTCCCGTTAAGAAGACATGTTGTCAACCTCTAGATCCCTTACATGCCTGCACTTTTCGGCTTGCTGCTGCTGCTGGCTGTCCAGCAGCAGACTGAAGGTGGCTGCTGCCGCCGTGCACAGGTATATAAAGGCTCAGAGCCTATTGTGACACGCGCAGCAGTGTTCCATTGCCACATTCCCTCTACTGCAGGCAGGATAACTGGCTGGCTGAACAGCATTGAGAAGCTCACAGAGACCGCTATAAGCAACACTTTAAAAGAACGCCACAGACCAATCAACCAAACGTTTTTGGGTTATTTTTTATAGTCTGCAGGCATGAAATTAAAGAAGTTGCGGCAATTGGTTGCGGCCTATGGTGCCACCCTCGGATCCTGAAAAGTCCATTTGTGGAGATGGGCACCTGGACTCCCGTTAAGAAGACATGTTGTCAACCTCTAGATCCCTTACATGCCTGCACTTTTCGGCTTGCTGCTGCTGCTGCTGGCTGTCCAGCAGCAGACTGAAGGTGGCTGCTGCCGTACGCAGGTATATAAAGGCTCAGAGCCTATTGTGACACGCGCAGCAGTGTTCCATTGCCACATTCCATCTACTGCAGGCAGGATACCTGGCTGGCTGAACAGCATTGAGAAGCTCACAGAGACCGCTATAAGCAACACTTTAAAAGAACGCCACAGACCAATCAACCAAACTTTTTTGGGTTATTTTTTATAGTCTGCAGGCATGAAATTAAAGAAGTTGCGGCAATTGGTTGCGGCCTACGGTGCCACCCTCGGATCCTGAAAAGTCCATTTGTGGAGATGGGCACCTGGACTCCTGTTAAGAAGACATGTTGTCAACCTCTAGATCCCTTACATGCCTGCACTTTTCGGCTTGCCGCTGCTGCTTCTGGCTGTCCAGCAGCCGACTGAAGGTGGCTGCTGCCGTGCGCAGGTATATAAAGGCTCAGAGCCTATTGTGACACGCGCAGCAGTGTTCCATTGCCACATTCCATCTACTGCAGGCAGGATACCTGGCTGGCTAAACAGCATTGAGAAGCTCACGGAGACCGCTATAAGCAACACTTTAAAAGAACGCCACAGACCAATCAACCAAACTTTTTTGGGTTATTTTTTACAGTCTGCAGGCATGAAATTAAAGAAGTTGCAGTAATTGGTTGCGGCCTACGGTGCCACCCTCGGATCCTGAAAAGTCCATTTGTGGAGATGGGCACATGGACTCCCGTTACGAAGACATGTTGTCAAGCTCTAGATCCCTTACATGCCTGCACTTTTCGGCTTGCTGCTGCTGCTGCTGGCTGTCCAGCAGCAGACTGAAGGTGGCTGCTGCCGTGCGCAGGTATATAAAGGCTCAGAGCCTATTGTGACACGCGCAGCAGTGTTCCATTGCCACATTCCATCTACTGCAGGCAGGATACCTGGCTGGCTGAACAGCATTGAGAAGCTCACAGAGACCGCCATAAGCAACACTTTAAAAGAATGCCACAGACCAATCAACCAAACTTTTTTGGGTTATTTTTTATAGTCTGCAGGCATGAAATTAAAGAAGTTGCGGCAATTGGTTGCGGCCTACGGTGCCACCCTCGGATCCTGAAAAGTCCATTTGTGGAGATGGGCACCTGGACTCCCGTTAAGAAGACATGTTGTCAACCTCTAGATCCCTTACATGCCTGCACTTTTCGGCTTGCTGCTGCTGCTGCTTCCAGACTGAAGGTGGCTGCTGCCGCCGTGCACAGGTATATAAAGGCTCAGAGCCTATTGTGACACGCGCAGCAGTGTTCCATTGCCACATTCCATCTACTGCAGGCAGGATAACTGGCTGGCTGAACAGCATTGAGAAGCTCACAGAGACCGCTATAAGCAACACTTTAAAAGAACGCCACAGACCAATCAACCAAACGTTTTTGGGTTATTTTTTAGAGTCTGCAGGCATGAAATTAAAGAAGTTGCGGCAATTGGTTGCGGCCTATGGTGCCACCCTCGGATCCTGAAAAGTCCATTTGTGGAGATGGGCACCTGGACTCCCGTTAAGAAGACATGTTGTCAACCTCTAGATCCCTTACATGACTGCACTTTTCGGCTTGCTGCTGCTGCTGCTGGCTGTCCAGCAGCAGACTGAAGGTGGCTGCTGCCGTACGCAGGTATATAAAGGCTCAGAGCCTATTGTGACACGTGCAGCAGTGTTCCATTGCCACATTCCATCTACTGCAGGCAGGATACCTGGCTGGCTGAACAGCATTGAGAAGCTCACAGAGACCGCTTTAAGCAACACTTTAAAAGAACGCCACAGACCAATCAACCAAACTTTTTTGGGTTATTTTTTATAGTCTGCAGGCATGAAATTAAAGAAGTTGTGGCAATTGGTTGCGGCCTACGTTGCCACCCTCGGATCCTGAAAAGTCCATTTGTGCAGATGGGCACCTGGACTCCCGTTAAGAAGACATGTTGTCAACGTCTAGATCCCTTACATGCCTGCAGTTTTCGGCTTGCTGCTGCTGCTGCTGGCTGTCCAGCAGCAGACTGAAGGTGGCTGCTGCCGTGCGCAGGTATATAAAGGCTCAGAGCCTATTGTGACACGCGCAGCAGTGTTCCATTGCCACATTCCATCTACTGCAGGCAGGATACCTGGCTGGCTGAACAGCATTGAGAAGCTCACAGAGACCGCTATAAGCAACACTTTAAATGAACGCCACAGACCAATCAACCAAACTTTTTTGGGTTATTTTTTATAGTCTGCAGGCATGAAATTAAAGAAGTTGCGGCAATTGGTTGCGGCCTACGGTGCCACCCTCGGATCCTGAAAAGTCCATTTGTGGAGATGGGCACCTGGACTCCTGTTAAGAAGACATGTTGTCAACCTCTAGATCCCTTACATGCCTGCACTTTTCGGCTTGCCGCTGCTGCTTCTGGCTGTCCAGCAGCCGACTGAAGGTGGCTGCTGCCGTGCGCAGGTATATAAAGGCTCAGAGCCTATTGTGACACGCGCAGCAGTGTTCCATTGCCACATTCCATCTACTGCAGGCAGGATACCTGGCTGGCTGAACAGCATTGAGAAGCTCACAGAGACCGCTATAAGCAACACTTTAAAAGAACGCTACAGACCAATCAACCAAACTTTTTTGGGTTATTTTTTACAGTCTGCAGGCATGAAATTAAAGAAGTTGCAGTAATTGGTTGCGGCCTACGGTGCCACCCTCGGATCCTGAAAAGTCCATTTGTGGAGATGGGCACATGGACTCCCGTTACGAAGACATGTTGTCAAGCTCTAGATCCCTTACATGCCAGCACTTTTCGGCTTGCTGCTGCTGCTGCTGGCTGTCCAGCAGCAGACTGAAGGTGGCTGCTGCCGTGCGCAGGTATATAAAGGCTCAGAGCCTATTGTGACACGCGCAGCAGTGTTCCATTGCCACATTCCATCTACTGCAGGCAGGATACCTGGCTGGCTGAACAGCATTGAGAAGCTCACAGAGACCGCCATAAGCAACACTTTAAAAGAATGCCACAGACCAATCAACCAAACTTTTTTGGGTTATTTTTTATAGTCTGCAGGCATGAAATTAAAGAAGTTGCGGCAATTGGTTGCGGCCTACGGTGCCACCCTCGGATCCTGAAAAGTCCATTTGTGGAGATGGGCACCTGGACTCCCGTTAAGAAGACATGTTGTCAACCTCTAGATCCCTTACATGCCTGCACTTTTCGGCTTGCTGCTGCTGCTGCTGGCTGTCCAGCAGCAGACTGAAGGTGGCTGCTGCCGCCGTGCACAGGTATATAAAGGCTCAGAGCCTATTGTGACACGCGCAGCAGTGTACCATTGCCACATTCCATCTACTGCAGGCAGGATACCTGGCTGGCTGAACAGCATTGAGAAGCTCACAGAGACCGCTATAAGCAACACTTTAAAAGAACGCCACAGACCAATCAACCAAACTTTTTTGGGTTATTTTTTATAGTCTGCAGGCATGAAATTAAAGAAGTTGCGGCAATTGGTTGCGGCCTACGGTGCCACCCTCGGATCCTGAAAAGTCCATTTGTGGAGATGGGCACCTGGACTCCTGTTAAGAAGACATGTTGTCAACCTCTAGATCCCTTACATGCCTGCACTTTTCGGCTTGCCGCTGCTGCTTCTGGCTGTCCAGCAGCCGACTGAAGGTGGCTGCTGCCGTGCGCAGGTATATAAAGGCTCAGAGCCTATTGTGACACGCGCAGCAGTGTTCCATTGCCACATTCCATCTACTGCAGGCAGGATACCTGGCTGGCTGAACAGCATTGAGAAGCTCACAGAGACCGCTATAAGCAACACTTTAAAAGAACGCCACAGACCAATCAACCAAACTTTTTTGGGTTATTTTTTACAGTCTGCAGGCATGAAATTAAAGAAGTTGCAGTAATTGGTTGCGGCCTACGGTGCCACCCTCGGATCCTGAAAAGTCCATTTGTGGAGATGGGCACATGGACTCCCGTTACGAAGACATGTTGTCAAGCTCTAGATCCCTTACATGCCTGCACTTTTCGGCTTGCTGCTGCTGCTGCTGGCTGTCCAGCAGCAGACTGAAGGTGGCTGCTGCCGTGCGCAGGTATATAAAGGCTCAGAGCCTATTGTGACACGCGCAGCAGTGTTCCATTGCCACATTCCATCTACTGCAGGCAGGATACCTGGCTGGCTGAACAGCATTGAGAAGCTCACAGAGACCGCCATAAGCAACACTTTAAAAGAATGCCACAGACCAATCAACCAAACTTTTTTGGGTTATTTTTTATAGTCTGCAGGCATGAAATTAAAGAAGTTGCGGCAATTGGTTGCGGCCTACGGTGCCACCCTCGGATCCTGAAAAGTCCATTTCTGGAGATGGGCACCTGGACTCCCGTTAAGAAGACATGTTGTCAACCTCTAGATCCCTTACATGCCTGCACTTTTCGGCTTGCTGCTGCTGCTGGCTGTCCAGCAGCAGACTGAAGGTGGCTGCTGCCGCCGTGCACAGGTATATAAAGGCTCAGAGCCTATTGTGACACGCGCAGCAGTGTTCCATTGCCACATTCCATCTACTGCAGGCAGGATAACTGGCTGGCTGAACAGCATTGAGAAGCTCACAGAGACCGCTATAAGCAACACTTTAAAAGAACGCCACAGACCAATCAACCAAACGTTTTTGGGTTATTTTTTATAGTCTGCAGGCATGAAATTAAAGAAGTTGCGGCAATTGGTTGCGGCCTATGGTGCCACCCTCGGATCCTGAAAAGTCCATTTGTGGAGATGGGCACCTGGACTCCCGTTAAGAAGACATGTTGTCAACCTCTAGATCCCTTACATGCCTGCACTTTTCGGCTTGCTGCTGCTGCTGCTGCTGGCTGTCCAGCAGCAGACTGAAGGTGGCTGCTGCCGTGCGCAGGTATATAAAGGCTCAGAGCCTATTGTGACACGCGCAGCAGTGTTCCATTGCCACATTCCATCTACTGCAGGCAGGATACCTGGCTGGCTGAACAGCATTGAGAAGCTCACAGAGACCGCTATAAGCAACACTTTAAAAGAACACCACAGACCAATCAACCAAACTTTTTTGGGTTATTTTTTATAGTCTGCAGGCATGAAATTAAAGAAGTTGCGGCAATTGGTTGCGGCCTGCGGTGCCACCTTCGGATCCTGAAAAGTCCATTTGTGGAGATGGGCAGCTGGACTCCCGTTAAGAAGAAATATTGTCAACCTCTAGATCCCTTACATGCCTGCAGTTTTCGGCTTGCTGCTGCTGCTACTGGCTGTCCAGTATTATGCACACGCCCGGACTGACTGGCGTGTGCGGGAGAAGTGGTTCCACTGGACCATGAACCGGAGAGTGCCTAGAGGGGTTGTGACTAAGTATCTGGCCGTTCCGACCAAGGTGGCACGACGGCATACGACGCCAGTGCACCAGGGAGAAACCGGGCAGAGGGACCAGGTTCTACTCCAGGTCAAACTCCAGACACGGGGGTTGACCCACACAGGGATAACTGGAACAGGCAGGTTAGGCTGGCACAGACTGGTGGATATAAGCGAACACGGCAGGTATGCAGACGGGTGGATACAGGCGAGTATGCAGGCAGGGAAGTACTGGCCGAAAGGACGGGCTGGAGCACAGAGAGGACAAGACCCAGTACAGACTGGGTCACAGAAACAGAACCGCAGATGCGGTAGCCAAACACAGCAGAGAGGGAACGCCCGAAGCGGTGGGCAAGAGCAGAACAGGACGGGACTGCCGGAGCAGCGAGCACAAGCAGAGCAGGACAGGACTGCCGGAGCAGCGAGCAGATGCAGAGCAGGACGGGACTGCCGAAGCAGCGAGCAGAAGCAGAGCAGGACAGCACTGCCGGAGCAGCGAGCAGATGCAGAGCAGAAACCGCAGGAGCGGCAAGCAAGGCAAGAGCAGAGTGGAAACCGCAAGAGCGGTAAACAAGGCAGGAACTGAGCGGAAACCGCAGAGCGGCTAAGAAGGCCGCAGCAGAGCGGAAACCGCAGAGCGGCAAACAAGGCAGGAGCAGAGCGGAAACCGCAGAGCGGTAAACAAGGCAGGAGCAGAGCGGAAACCGCAGAGCGGTAAACAAGGCAGGAGCAGAGCGGAAACCGCAGAGCGGTAAACAAGGCAGGAGCAGAGCGGCTAAGAAGGCAGGAGCAGAGCGGAAACCGCAGAGCGACAAACAAGGCAGGAGCAGAGCGGAAACCGCAGAGCGGCAAACAAGGCATGAGCAGAGCAGAAACCGCAGGAGCGGCAAGCAAGGCAAGAGCAGAGCAGAAACCGCAAGAGCGGCAAACAAGGCAAGAGCAGAGCGGAAACCGCAGAGCGGTAAACAAGGCAGGAGCAGAACGGAAACCGCAGAGCGGTAGGCGAGGCAGAAGCAGAGCGGAAACCGCAGAGCGGCTAGAACCGCCGGAGCGGCGAACGAGACAAGGCAAGGGGATAGGACTCTGTTCACAAAGAACAGACGGAGAAGGAAAGGCAGAACCAGATACCCACAGGATACTTGCAGTGAAGTAGCGAGTGGACCACAAACTCACAAATGGGAGTATAGAGACAACAAGCAGGAGTTAGGTACGAGTTCAGACTCTGCAGAAAAAGGAAGGGAACGGACATAGAGGCAAAATAGGTAAAGGATAGGAAAGAGTTCAGACTGGAACTGAGTGTACGGAGGAGACCGACACTGCAGCGGGATACAGGAGCGGGTCTGGGAATACGGCCCCCAGAGAGGCGGGACGAACAGGCAAGGAGCGTGTTCAGACAGGACAGACAAGATACAGGAGCAGGTCTAGGTAATCGGCCCCTAGAACGCGGGAGGAACAGGCTAGGAGCGTGTTCAGACAGGCCTGGAAATACAGCCTCCAGGATAGGCAGACAAGAGAACACAGACAGGACTCAGTTCAGACACGGGAACTGATACCGCAAGGCAGGAGACATAGACAGGACTCAGTTCAGACACGGGAACTGATACCGCAAGGCAGGAGACATAGACAGGACTCAGTTCAGACACGGGAACTGATACCGCAAAGGCAGGAGACAAAGAACGGGACCTGGCACCTTCAGAATGCATGCACACACTGAATGAAACACTATGCTCAGGCAGGGGTAGATGGGAGCAGCTGAGCTATATACCAGGTGACAGACAGCAATAGGCTGAGGACGCACAAGGGGTGTGACCCACAGCAGGTACAAAAAGCAGGAAGTGATCGGGCGCCGCCCTTAAGCAGCAGAAACAGACACAAACAGACAGCATGGAGGGAAGCCAGAGAGACATTCTGGACAGGAGATCAAGTGCGCGCTCTTGCACAGTGGGAGATGGACCACCATGCAAGGACGCCGCCAGGTATGTTACATCCAGCAGCAGACTGAAGGTGGCTGCTGCCGTGCGCAGGTATATAAAGGCTCAGAGCCTATTGTGACACGCGCAGCAGTGTTCCATTGCCACATTCCATCTACTGCAGGCAGGATACCTGGCTGGCTGAACAGCATTGAGAAGCTCACAGAGACCGCTATAAGCAACACTTTAAAAGAACGCCACAGACCAATCAACCAAACTTTTTTGGGTTATTTTTTATAGTCTGCAGGCATGAAATTAAAGAAGTTGCGGCAATTGGTTGTGGCCTACGGTGCCACCCTCGGATCCTGAAAAGTCCATTTGTGGAGATGGGCACCTGGACTCCCGTTAAGAAGATATGTTCTCAACCTCTAGATCCCTTACATGCCTGCACTTTTCGCTTGCTGCTGTTGGCTGTCCAGCAGCAGACTGAAGGTGGCTGCTGCTGCCGTGCGCAGGTATATAAAGGCTCAGAGCCTATTGTGACACGCGCAGCAGTGTTTCATTGCCACATTCCATCTACTGCAGGCAGGATACCTGGCTGGCTGAACAGCATTGAGAAGCTCACAGAGAGCGCTATAAGCAACACTTTAAAAGAACGCCACAGACCAATCAACCAAACTTTTTTGGGTTATTTTTTATAGTCTGTAGGCATGAAATTAAAGAAGTTGCGGCAATTGGTTGCGGCCTATGGTGCCACCCTCGGATCCTGAAAAGTCCATTTGTGGAGATGGGCACCTGGACTCCCGTTAAGAAGACATGTTGTCAACCTCTAGATCCCTTAAATGCCTGCACTTTTCGGCTTGCTGCTGCTGCTGCTGGCTGTCCAGCAGCAGACTGAAGGTGGCTGCTGCCGTGCGCAGGTATATAAAGGCTCAGAGCCTATTGTGACACGCGCAGCAGTGTTCCATTGCCACATTCCATCTACTGCAGGCAGGATACCTGGCTGGCTGAACAGCATTGAGAAGCTCACAGCGACCGCTAGAAGCAATTCTTTAAAAGAACGCCACAGACCAATCAACCAATATTTTTTGGGTTATTTTTTATAGTCTGCAGGCATGAAATTAAAGAAGTTGCGGCAATTGGTTGCGGCCTACGGTGCCACCCTCGGATCCTGAGAAGTCCATTTGTGGAGATGGGCACCTGGACTCCCGTTAAGAAGACATGTTGTCAACCTCTAGATCCCTTACATGCCTGCAGTTTTCGGCTTGCTGCTGCTGCTGCTGGCTGTCCAGCAGCAGACTGAAGGTGGCTGCTGCCGTGCGCAGGTATATAAAGGCTCAGAGCCTATTGTGACACGCGCAGCAGTGTTCCATTGCCACATTCCATCTACTGCAGGCAGGATACCTGGCTGGCTGAACAGCATTGAGAAGCTCACAGAGACCGCTATAAGCAACACTTTAAAAGAACGCCACAGACCAATCAATGAAACTTTTTTGGGTTATTTTTTATAGTCTGCAGGCATGAAATTAAAGAAGTTGCGGCAATTGGTTGCGGCCTACGGTGCCACCCTCTGATCCTGAAAAGTCCATTTGTGGAGATGGGCACCTGGAATCCCGTTAAGAAGACATGTTGCCAACCTCTAGATCCCTTACATGCCTGCACTTTTCGGCTTGCTGCTGCTGCTGCTGGCTGTCCAGCAGCAGACTGAATGTGGCTGCTGCTGTGCGCAGGTATATAAAGGCTCAGAGCCTATTGTGACACACGCAGCAGTGTTCCATTGCCACATTCCATCTACTGCAGGCAGGATACCTGGCTGGCTGATCAGCATTGAGAAGCTCACAGAGACCGCTATAAGCAACACTTTAAAAGAACGCCACAGACCAATCAACCAAACTTTTTTGGGTTATTTTTTATAGTCTGCAGGCATGAAATTAAAGAAGTTGCGGCAATTGGTTGCGGCCTACGGTGCCACCCTCGGATCCTGAAAAGTCCATTTGTGGAGATGGGCACCTGGACTCCCGTTAAGAAGACATGTTGTCAACTTCTGGATCCCTTACATGCCTGCACTTTTCGGCTTGCTGCTGCTGATGCTGGCTGTCCAGCAGCAGACTGAAGGTGGCTGCTGCCGTGCGCAGGTATATAAAGGCTCGGAGCCTATTGTGCCACGCGCAGCAGTGTTCCATTGCCACATTCCATCTACTGCAAGCAGGATACCTGGCTGGCTGAACAGCATTGAGAAGCTCACAGAGACCGCTATAAGCAACACTTTAAAAGAATGCCACAGACCAATCAACCAAACTTTTTCGGGTTATTTTTTATAATCTGCAGGCATGAAATTGAAGAAGTTGCGGCAATTGGTTGCGGCCTACGGTGCCACCCTCGGATCCTGAAAAGTCCGTTTGTGGAGATGGGCACCTGGACTCCCATTAAGAAGACATGTTGTCAACCTCTAGATCCCTTACATGCCTGCACTTTTCGGCTTGCTGCTGCTGCTGCTGGCTGTCCTGCAGCAGACTGAAGGTGGCTGCTGCCGTGCGCAGGTATATAAAGGCTCAGAGCCTATTGTGACACGCGCAGCAGTGTTCCATTGCCACATTCCATCTACTGCAGGCAGGATACCTGGCTGGCTGAACAGCATTGAGAAGCTCACAGAGACCGCTATAAGCAACACTTTAAAAGAACGCCACAGACCAATCAACCAAACTTTTTTGGGTTATTTTTTATAGTCTGCAGGCATGAAATTAAATAAGTTGCGGCAATTGGTTGCGGCCTACGGTGCCACCCTCGGATCCTGAAAAGTCCATTTGTGGAGATGGGCACCTGGACTCCCGTTAAGAAGATATGTTCTCAACCTCTAGATCCCTTACATGCCTGCACTTTTCGCTTGCTGCTGCTGGCTGTCCAGCAGCAGACTGAAGGTGGCTGCTGCTGCCGTGCGCAGGTATATAAAGGCTCAGAGCCTATTGTGACACGCGCAGCAGTGTTTCATTGCCACATTCCATCTACTGCAGGCAGGATACCTGGCTGGCTGAACAGCATTGAGAAGCTCACAGAGAGCGCTATAAGCAACACTTTAAAAGAACGCCACAGACCAATCAACCAAACTTTTTTGGGTTATTTTTTATAGTCTGCAGGCATGAAATTAAAGAAGTTGTGGCAATTGGTTGAGGCCTATGGTGCCACCCTCGGATCCTGAAAAGTCCATTTGTGGAGATGGGCACCTGGACTCCCGTTAAGAAGACATGTTGTCAACCTCTAGATCCCTTACATGCCTGCACTTTTCGGCTTGCTGCTGCTGCTGCTGGCTGTCCAGCAGCAGACTGAAGGTGGCTGCTGCCGTGCGCAGGTATATAAAGGCTCAGAGCCTATTGTGACACGCGCAGCAGTGTTCCATTGCCACATTCCATCTACTGCAGGCAGGATACCTGGCTGGCTGAACAGCATTGAGAAGCTCACAGCGACCGCTAGAAGCAATTCTTTAAAAGAACGCCACAGACCAATCAACCAATATTTTTTGGGTTATTTTTTATAGTCTGCAGGCATGAAATTAAAGAAGTTGCGGCAATTGGTTGCGGCCTACGGTGCCACCCTCGGATCCTGAGAAGTCCATTTGTGGAGATGGGCACCTGGACTCCCGTTAAGAAGACATGTTGTCAACCTCTAGATCCCTTACATGCCTGCACTTTTCGGCTTGCTGCTGCTGGCTGTCCAGCAGCAGACTGAAGGTGGCTGCTGCCGTGCGCAGGTATATAAAGGCTCAGAGCCTATTGTGACATGCGCAGCAGTGTTCCATTGCCACATTCCATCTACTGCAGGCAGGATACCTGGCTGGCTGAACAGCATTGAGAAGCTCACAGAGACCGCTATAAGCAACACTTTAAAAGAACGCCACAGACCAATCAATGAAACTTTTTTGGGTTATTTTTTATAGTCTGCAGGCATGAAATTAAAGAAGTTGCGGCAATTGGTTGCGGCCTACGGTGCCACCCTCGGATCCTGAAAAGTCCATTTGTGGAGATGGGCACCTGGACTCCCGTTAAGAAGACATGTTGTCAACCTCTAGATCCCTTACATGCCTGCACTTTTCGGCTTGCTGCTGCTGCTGCTGCTGGCTGTCCAGCAGCAGACTGAAGGTGGCTGCTGCTGTGCGCAGGTATATAAAGGCTCAGAGCCTATTGTGCCACGCGCAGCAGTGTTCCATTGCCACATTCCATCTACTGCAAGCAGGATACCTGGCTGGCTGAACAGCATTGAGAAGCTCACAGCGACCGCTAGAAGCAATTTTTTAAAAGAACGCCACAGACCAATCAACCAATATTTTTTGGGTTATTTTTTATAGTCTGCAGGCATGAAATTAAAGAAGTTGCGGCAATTGGTTGCGGCCTACGGTGCCACCCTCTGATCCTGAAAAGTCCATTTGTGGAGATGGGCACCTGGAATCCCGTTAAGAAGACATGTTGCCAACCTCTAGATCCCTTACATGCCTGCACTTTTCGGCTTGCTGCTGCTGCTGCTGGCTGTCCAGCAGCAGACTGAAGGTGGCTGCTGCTGTGCGCAGGTATATAAAGGCTCATAGCCTATTGTGACACGCGCAGCAGTGTTCCATTGCCACATTCCATCTACTGCAGGCAGGATACCTGGCTGGCTGAACAGCATTGAGAAGCTCACAGAGACCGCTATAAGCAACACTTTAAAAGAACGCCACAGACCAATTGTCTAGCCCAGGGGAATGGGGATGACTCGGTACCCAGGCCTTCAGCCTGGCCTTTAGGGATGTCGCGGTGGTCGACTCCCGGGCCCGTACCCTGGGCCGCTCTTTAAAAAGGGGGTTGGTGTTTGTAATGTTTATAATAGAAAGAGTTTGTGACGCCACCTGTGGCTTCTGGTGATGATCACCAGCGCTGAGCAGTCCACTGAGGCTGATGATAGGGCAGCTTGATGGTATAGCTCTCCACAGGTAGAGCTGGGCCTCAGGGCAGTATAGGAACGGGGATGCAGGACAAAGAGACCCCGCTGGGCCAGAACAAGAACAGGGACGGACACAATAGTCACTTCAGTACCTTTTACAGGTGGAATTTCAGGCACTCCCCGGAGCACTGTAGGGTGAAGGGTGTATGTCCGGATCCTCCCCAATGAGCAGGTTTTGGGCCTCCTGGTTCGGGCTTCTGCGTAATAAGTTTCTGACCTGCCTGGAGCTAGACCTAACTTTGTCTCTGTCCTGCGCTGGCTGACTTTGTGGTAGGGCCTTCTCTTGGAGTGCACGCTCCCGACTTACGGGGCCTATGTGTCTCCCGGCTCTGGTACGTATCAGCACTTTAGCGATCCTGGGACCTGTAGTTCTCCAGGGATTCCGGTTTATCTTACTGGGTCGTGGAGATCCCGGCAAGCTTCGTACCCGGTGTCCGGTAACTACTTCTTCTTCGGGGTGAGCTTGTTAAGCTCCTCTGCCCCCTATGTACTAACTCTCTACTCGTCGCCTTCGGCCTACTCGAGCCCTCAATAGGCTACTCACACTAACGGCAGCGTGCCACGTTTCACCGATCTTATGGCGCCGGCACACCTACATCTCACCTCACTGAGCTACACCGAGTCTTGATCTGGATAAGCTCCACTGCAGGGTAGGATGCAGGAGCTGGAACAGGCTTTTGTCCTCTGAGGTAACACGTCTCAGACTGCACTGGACTCACTGCTAAACCAGAATAGACTAACTGCTGCCTGGCTCCACCTTCCCTTATATATCTCCCTAAGGAGCTCCCTCTGGTGGTCTGAGGTGGAAGGTGGAGATGTGTGAATGGTTATGGGGGCCTCTTGTGGAGGAATCCTTCAATACACCCTTCTGGGTCTGTGATGCCAAGCACAGCTGGGCTTCACATTCCCCCCTAGTAAAACTCAGCACTCCCGGGCTGAAGTACATTTTATAAAAACAGTAACAATAGTAAACATTGGGAAACATAAGCAATACTTGAACAATCTTCCCTTTATGGGAGGCACGAATCTTAAACGTTGCATAACAAAACAATTACAGAGTGTCCTCAGAACCCAAGTCTCCTTTGGTGAGGTTCCCATACAGGATGTCCATCTCACAAGGTAGAGTACATTGGTAGTTTTGAGGGACCTGTCCTAAACCCTCTACGTAGGCCCTGGGGTGGCTGCAGGGCATGAAAATCCAGAGTTGGACCTCCACAAAAGCCACTCCAGACAGGTTTTCCTTCTGAGGTCACCTGAAAGGGGCACTCCAGGGAGCGCAATTATATACATTAGAGACTTTTTGGGCTGCACACAGTCCTCAGCCACGCAATTCATTATGCAAATAAAGGATTAATAGGAAAAAGCACAAATTAATAAACATGCATGAAATTATACAACTATGCAATACATCACAATTTAATATACAATACCCCAGGGGTAACTATCTACACTTTCAGCAATATTGATCATCTACTGTGTGTACCTAGCAGGAGGTTTACCTCTTGTGCTGCTTACTGATCTGCGTAGTGCTGTGGTTGGTGGAGGGTCAGTATCTGTATCCTCAGTTACTCTACCAGTTCTACGTGTAACCATGTTGTAAAACTGCCTTAACCTCTCTCTTGGACTGGCAAGTCTACCATTGGCTGGGCCCTCTTGCTCTGCTCCTGCCGGGGATCCTTCTTCCGGGGATGCTTCTTGAGCTGGCTCTTCTGCAGCACTTACAAGTACAACTTGCTGTGGAGGGTTTTCTGTCTGTTCATAGAATTGGAGTACTGGAACGATTACTGCACCTCCGATCTGAGGCCAATCCTCAGGGAAGTCTCCTAGGTCAGTGTGGATCACTGTTTCTTTAGGTTCTTCCTGGGTTGTGAAAGACACTTCTTCCTGAGTCTTTAGTAGATGTGGACACAATTTTAAATGGTCCCTGGACACTGTAGCAGATGTTTTTCCTCCATCACGACTAATGATGCAGGTCTTTTTGTTGTCAAACTTCAATGGTAACACAGTGTAGGGGTCTTTTTCCCATTGGTCGTCGAGTTTGTGGTTACGTCTTTTTCTTTTTAGTACTGTTTCACCAGGTGTGAAAGGTTCTGCGGGTGCGTTTTTGTTGTATTGGATTTCCTGTTTTTCTCTCACCCGAGTAAGACTGTCCTTGACACAAGCTTGTACTCTTCTGTACTGCTCCTGTCTGGTGGTGTCCCAGTCCTCAGTGGTCATATCAGCTTCAGGTTCAACAACACCAAGCTCCAAGTCCATGGGCAGCTTTCCTGGCCTTGCCCGCATGAGATATGCCGGAGTGCAATTGATGGAACTGACTGGTATATGATTATACAGATCCACTAAGTCAGGTAGTAGGTCTGGCCACTGGTTTCTCTGCTCAAGTGGTATGGTCTTTAGCAGGTCGATGATGATGTTGTTCATCTTTTCACAGAGACCGTTTGTTTGTGGGTGATATGGTGTAGTTCTGATCTTTTTACACCCGTAGAGATGGCAGAACTCTTTGAACAATTCAGCCTCAAAGGCCAAGCCTTGGTCAGTCAGTACCTGCTCAGGGTATCCATGAGGTCTGCAGAAGTACGCTTGGGACGTCTTCGCTGCTGTCTCTGCTGTCAGGTCTTTGACAGGGGCGACCACCAGGAAACGTGAGTAATGATCCACCATGGTCAGAGCATAGGAGTACCCTGACCTGCTGGGGGAGAGCTTGACATGGTCCAGGGCCACGATCTCCAGGGGTCGAGTCGTCCCGATAGGCTGCAGGGGCGCCTTCTGGCTGCTGAAGTCCTTTCTTCTTAAGCCGCAGGGTCCACAGTCCCGGCACCACCTTTCAATGGAGCTGCGCATTCCTACCCAGTAGAATTGACACTTCAGCAGGGTCTCTAGCTTTTTCCAGCCAAAGTGCCCCGCCTGATCGTGGTAAGCTTCTAATACCATTTGGATGTCTGTCTTCGGGACTACTATCTGCCATACCATCTCATGAGTTTTTGGATTGACGCACCTCCGGCACAGCATCTCACGGTAGATAAACAGCCGGCTCCTCTCGTTCCACAGCTGCTTTGCTTGGAGAGACGCATCTTTCTCCAGGGAGGCACCTTCTTGGGTTATCAGCTGTTTAATGCTGCTGACAACCGGGTCGCTGTCCTGGGTCTCTTTCCAGCTGTGGTGAGGCAGGGGGTTTAACGTCTTTCCACGCTGCTTGTTGGAGACTCTCTGCTCATGGATCATCCCATTCCGGTGAAAGGCAGGTAGCTCAATCTCTTCCAAGTCATCCACTTCTTCCTCCGTGTCTGACTGGTGAGGCATCCTAGACAGGGCATCGGCGTTGGCGTTCTTGCGGCCCGCCAGGTATTTGATTGTAAATTGGTAATTTGACAGCCGAGCCATCCATCATTGTTCCAGAGCCCCCAACTTAGCTGTTTCAAGATGGGTCAAGGGGTTGTTATCAGTAAAGGCAGTGAACTTGCTGGAGGCTAGATAGTGCTTGAACCGCTCAGTGATGGCCCAGACCAAGGCCAGGAACTCCAACTTGAAGCTGCTATAGTTCTCTGGGTTCCTCTCGGTCGGGCGGATCTTCCTGCTTGCATATGCGATGACTTTCTCTTGCCCATTCTGCTTCTGACTCAAGACAGCTCCCAGTCCCTCGTTGCTGGCATCTGTATACAGCAGGAACGGTTGGTTGTAGTCAGGATCTCATTACCTGTCAGGATCTCCTTCATCTCTTGAAATGATTCAGCCTGTTCCTTACCCCAGTGGAATGGAGGGTTTTTGCCTTTGGGGGACTGCCCTACCAGGAGGTCTTGCAGAGGAGCTGCCTTCTTAGTATAGTCCTTTACGAACCTCCGGTAGTATCCTACTAGTCCCGAGAACTGACGCATCTCCTTGAGGTTCTTTGGCTCCGGCCACTTCTGGATGGCTGTGACTTTCTCCGGGTCTGGTGCTACCCCTTCCGGACTGACAATGTGCCCCAGGTACTGTACCTTTCTCTTGAGCAGGTGGCACTTTGAGGGCTTCAGCTTCATCCCGTACCGGGATTGTGACTCAAATACCTCTGCCAGGTGTTTCAAGTGGTCCTCGTACGTTCTGGAGTACACAATCACGTCATCCAGGTAAAGTAACACAGTCTCGAAGTTGCGGTGTCCCAGGCAGCACTCCATCAATCTCTGGAACGTTCCGGGGGCATTGCAGAGTCCAAACGGCATGCTATTGAACTCGCAGAGTCCCATCGGGGTGGTGAAGGCCGTCTTCTCCCGATCCTCCTCAGCCACAGCGACCTGCCAGTAACCACTAGTGAGGTCAAGGGTAGAAAAGTAATTTGCAGACTTTAAGGCAGCTAGGGACTCCTCTATGCGTGGCAAAGGGTATGCATCTTTATGTGTAATGCGATTTACTTGACGGTAATCTACACACATTCTCATGCTCCCGTCCTTTTTCCTAACCATCACTAGGGGATCCGCCCAGGGACTACAACTATCCCTAATTACTCCTGCCTTCCTCATGTCATGCAGCATTTCTTTTGCCTTCTGGTAGTGAGCTGGGGGGATAGGCCTATAACGTTCTTTAATTGGGGAATGGTTGCCTGTGGGGATATGATGTTGAACCCCCTTAACCCTCCCGAAGTCTCCTGCGAGTATTCTTGAACCACCCGGTGAACACCCTGTTTTTGATGGGCAGGAGTGGTGTCTGTCCCAACATGGAGCTGTTGACACCAATCCTCCACCTAGGTTGCAGGGTCATTATCCTCCACTTCTTCTGGTGAAGTTAAGGACTCCGCCTCATGGATACAGTTGTTGTTGACAGCATGTAACTTAGCAACAGTGGCATAACGTGGCAATTTAACCTCATCTTCCCCTATGTTAAGAAGACTGACAGGCACCCTCCCATTATGTACATCTACCACTCCCCTGGCGGTTAAGAGCGTGGGTCTGTGCTCAGAGCTAAGGGGTTCTACTACCGCCTGGTAGCTCTGTCCTCTAAGACCTATGGCAGCTCTACACCAGATGAGCATTTCACTCATTGGGGGAACAACAATGGGTATAGGGTCTGTTACCCTCACGTTACCGATTTCACCATCTGTTAACTTTACTTGCTGTTGATACATCAGGACGCGGATCTCTCTCTGCAGTGCCCTCCTCTGTCTCGGTCTGGCAGTGTCAGTGATCTGTTGGAGCAAGGAGACAACCTCTCCCAAACAGTTACCAACAACATTAGTGCCTAGTACCATATATGGGTTGCTGTCATCAGGGTTAGTCTCCACTACAATTAGTCCCTGGTCCTTCAGCTCCACTCTCCCCACTTTTACAGTCACATTCTTAACTCCGAGTAGGTTAAGGGGGAGTCCATTTGAAGCGTATACAGACAAATTTGGAGCTGGCGGACGTAGGTCGTCCATGGACCAGAACTTCTTGTAGAGGACTTCAGGCATGATGGTTACCTGAGATCCTGTGTCCAGCAGGGCATGCGTCGGGATCCCGTCCAGTACAATGGACAGGAAAGGTCTTCCTCCGACGAACCTGTTGTACCAGTCTGATGGGCCTGGTTAGTCTACTCCTGGGAGGCGGCCCTCGGACCCAGGGTTTTCTCGTTTAAAGGACACTTCTGGGCGAGGTGTCCGGTCTTGCGACATCGGTAGCAGGTAGGTTCCCTCGGTGGGCGGCGCTGGTCACTGGTCCTCGGCGAGGGTGGTGTTGCCTCCTCCTCCTCCGCATCCAGGGGACATCCTCTGGGCTGTCGGCTAGCAGGATTTTCCCTCCTTCCTCAGGCTCCGTCCGCAGCTGCAGAGCACTCAGCACAGTGGTCAGGGTTTTGCTCAACTGACGCACTTCAGAGCGCAGACTGTCCAGTTCTTTAGTAGTGTTGAGCCACCCCCGTAGTGTTCGAGTTCGGTTCGGTTCGTCGATCACCCGTGTGTTCGCCGAACTGTTCGTCGAACTGTTAGTCGAACACCTTCGAACACCGTTAAAACCAATGGCAGGCAAACAAAAACACATAGAAACACATAGAAAACACCTTCAAAGGTGTCCAAAAGCTGACAACCTGCTCTGAAGACACAACTAACACATGGAAAAGTGACAAGTACATATAGTCATGCGAAAAGAAAAGAGGTGGAGGAGTAAAAGGAGGGGGAGACACAGATATAGGCATGTCATGCCCTTCTAAAATCCAAAAAGTGAGAAGCCGACACGTTCAGTCCGCTCCTGCCCGTGCCACCTCCGTGTCGCCGGGTTTGTGCCAGAGCCGCGGTGAACCCTGACGGCCAGCCCCCCTCTCCCAATACTGGTGCCTGTCCGCTGGTGGGTCGAGCGAGCCCCCCTGTGGTGGAGGCAGCTCTAAGCTTTTTAATTTAAATTGTCTCTCTAATTTGAATGAATACACTTTAAATCCATTTACAAGGATCTATTGGAGGCAAGTCTCATGCCAGCAGCTGCGTAATTCCAGCTCCAGTAGCGTCCACTAAAGCTGCTGCAGTTAAAAAGCTTTTATAAGGATCGAGCTCGGCTGTCCACCGCAAGGCATCCTACTGCCAGTCCCAGCCCCTATGCCTTGGGGTGCCTCCTGATGCTCTTCACTGAGTATCCCGTGGTCCCGAAGCATTTCCTTTGAAAAAATTAAGTGTCCAAACTACAGGTGGTGTAGCTTGCTTAACAGCCGGGATAATCCGCTGACTAGCAGACACTGCTACTAGGCACAAAGTATTTCCTGGGTTAGATGCAGTTAGAAATTTGTAATTAGATACTCTCGTTGGATGCTGAGAAAGCATTCCATAGAGTCTCCTGGCACGCCATATATGATTCTCTTAAAAAGCTTGGGGTAGGGGTCTAGGGGACCCTTTTATAGCCAAAATCACGGCCCTGTATTGCAATACGTCACCTAGGCTGAAGATAAATGGAACTGTAGCACCCTGAGGGCTCGGTTGCTACAGAGGTATTGCACCTCACCCAGAGGTGTGATATCTCACTCTCAGGTAAGGATGTAGTGTGGATCAGGACCCGACACCTGCATGCATTACACCACATTGCCGTGGGGCAGGGCGACCAATATGCCCCTGAGATGGGCACAACAGTCCCTGTCCCTGGCTGGAGTGGGGGGAGGGAACACTGAGGAAGGGGAACCCTGTAGTGCAGGAGTAGGGAGGAAGCAGTTCCTGGGTGCATTGAGAAGGGAGTATAAAAGGTGGGCACCATCTTAGTTCAGTGCAGAGAAGTCTGAGCAGAAGTGGCAGGGAGCAGGGGCTCTGCATGAGCTCTGCTCCGGAGGCGGGCCTAGTAACAGAGGCCCAGGCCTGGAAGAAGAAGAAGGAAGGAAGAGGAGCGGAGAAGGCTCCAGGAACGAGGAACGAAGGGATCCCAGGGGTGCGGACGGGCGAGTCGCCACCGCACGCCCGAATCCACCTGCGTGGAGGGGTCAGGCCAAAGGGGGAGACCGGTCCCCGAAACTAGTGGAGGCAGGAAACGACCCTCAGCTAGAAACAGGAGGCTGTGACATTTTATGTGGCGCAGCCCCTCGCTACACCCGCTAGGAAGGCACCACATAGGGTCAGGGAAACTGGCGCCAAGTTTACCAAGAGGAGGCCCGAGGCAGCCGGACAGAAGGGTTGGTAAGAAAGGCCAGACAAAGGACACACAAAGGGGGTCCTGTGAAGCGCTCCAAAGTTATCTGGGAGTTGTCTGAGCCCCTCACCTGGTGAGCACAGTACGACGTGGGCAGCCGTTACCTGCAGACGTGGTCTGGATAATAAGAACTGTGAGTAAAGGCCCTGGACTGCATCACTGACTCCGTGTCGTTACTGCTGCTGCCCTACACCATCACCCCCATCCTCCGCATACACTGCCCTGAGGCTATACTCCTCCCGTGGGGAGTTATGCTACGCTCTGCTGCCCCCACAACACCAGCCTCAGCGGTCTGCCCTGGAGCGGCGGTTCACGCTGACCGCAATCCACGGGTGGCGTAGTCGGACATTTAAACATCAAAACCACATAAATAGTTCCGCCACTGGTTTGACCGCCCTGAGCCATGGAACCGGGTCGCCGCCACGGAGACTACAACCACCAGCATCCACCAAAAAGGGTCCGGCTCCGGGTGTCCCAAGGCCCAGGGGGCGTGTGTCACCCTGACCTGGATGCCACAAGTGTAATTAAAGCTGTGTCTGAGAGCAAGGGGGAGGTTCTCTAGTCAGGGGAACATTAGCATGCAATGCCTCCTGTCTCAGGCCAGTAGGGGGAGCTGGCTGCCCCTATAAAAGCTGGTACTGAGGGCAGGGAACTGGATTGCCTGTCTCAGCTCTGAGACGTGTCCCAGAGTGGAGCAGGGACAGAAAGTTGTGTTGCACCTAAGAGGAAGTGTGGCAGTAGGAGAGAGCCACCAGCCAGAGACAAGAGGCGAAGAGAGCCTGTCTTGGCAAAGAAAAGACTTCATTTTACCAGACTTTGGTGTCTGAGGCTGGAAGGATTCCACGTCCCCCAGCAGAGAACCAGTCCGCAAGGGACTGTACATTCCTTGGCCTAAGAAGCCTGGAGGCCCTGCCACAACCGAAGGGACCAGTAAAGCCGTACAAGGCTGGGAGCAGAAAGGAACCCACGTCGCAGGCCATACAGGCGAGAATACATGGAAAGCTCGGAAACGTGGGCTGTTACCCTATCAGGAGGAGATAGCCAGAAGGAGCGCAGAAAGCACGGTAGGCCTACACCCTCACCCTGACCAGGGCCAATTCCCCCGTTGCTCTCAGACATCCAGGTCCCCTCCTAGCCGGGACTGTTTATGGGTCAGTTTACCTGTTGTAGTAAAGACCCTGGACTGCAATTTGTTGTCTGTGTGCTCCTTGCTCCTCCAGCACTATCAGCACTGGGATTCTCACTACCATCACTCCCACCATCCACTATACTGCCCTAGGGCCGCACTCTTCCCGTGGGGAGTCACACTACCATAGCTGCACATCTCATCAGCCCCAGCGGTCTGCATGCAGCGGCGGTTCCTAATAACCACAAATCCACGGGTGGCGTAGTCGGACATAATCAATATAACGGACTACCACTGGCCTGACCACCCTGAGCCACGGAACCGGGTTGCCACTACTACTCCCATCGTTCCCTATTGCCCGGATCCGAGTGCCCCACGGCCCAGGGGGCGAGTCAGCTTTGGCGTAGTCGGCAGGATTTCGTGCCCGCAACCACCGGGTACTGCGTACCTGAAAAAGACTTTTGTAACTTACCTGTGGCAAAGTTTCCCGCCGTCCGGAGTCGTTTCCCGCCATCCGGAGCCGATTCCCGCCATCAGACGCCATCTTGGACCGTTTCCCGCCGTCTTCTGCCGTCTTCCCGCCATCGGACGCCATCTTCAGGACGCCGCGCGGGAAGAAGAGGGGCGTGGACGTCAAAACCGCGCGAGATCCGAAGCTCCGCCCCACGCACCGACGCTGCGCAAGGTCCTGGAAGGGAGAGAGAGCGACGCTGACGTCATCGGAGTGCGACGCCAGGTCCTCGTCCAGAGCAGCAGCGGAGCCGCGGCCTACAGAAGAGGATCGTCGGAAGGTAGGCCACACTTCACTAGGGGGGGAGGAAGATGTCGGACACAGAGGCGCCCACTACCACCAACGCAGCTGCAGCAGCGGTGATGCCCTTTTCCTTGCCCTACATCCCTGGAGCGGCCTGGCTGCCCAAATACTCAGGGGAGCCCCATGCCCTAACTGACTTCAAGGAAAGACTGTATAGTTTGTTCCAAGTTTACCCCCTGACAGAGGAACAGAAGGTCAGCATATTGACAGGGCAGTTAACTGGCGCAGCCCAAAGGGAGGTAAAATCATGGCCCATTGAGGAGAAAGGGACTGTGAAGGGTATTCTGGCCCGGCTGCGGGGTACCTTTGATACACGTACCTCCGCTGAAATTAAAATGAGGTTCTATGGATGTAAGCAGCGGGCACAGGACAGCATCAGAGACTATGCCCTAAATCTGCAGGAAGCCTTGAGGGCTATTCAACAAACTGACCCTGGCAGTGTGCAGGAAACCGATAAGCTGCTAACAGAACAATTCATAGAGGGTCTGCTGTCCAGCGCCCACAGGGCCCAGCTGCGCCTCATGTTCTTCCAGAACCCCGACCTGACCTTTGCTCAATTTAAGGACAGGGCCATAAGGGTGCTCCGTGAATCTGCAACCAGTGGCGCTATAAACCCCCGGCGCCCTGCTATCACCTACCACCAGGAGGCGGCGCCCTCCTCTATGGACTCCGTGGAGGCTGATGCACAGGCCCTGAACCAAGCCCCGTCGAAAGGCCTGCACCACCAAGTCCAGGAGCTGACCAGGAGCGTCGCGGCGTTGACCAGGACCGTCCAGGCGTTGCAAGTGGACCCGTCAAGACCCATCGAGCTGGCTTCAAGTCCGGAGGATGTCCCGTGGCGTCGACAGAGGAGGATCCCGTCGTTCCGAGGGAGGCCCACAGACCGCTACGCAGAGGATGGACAGCCCATTTGCCGTCGTTGCAACCAGCCCGGACACATTTCCAGGTACTGTAATTTAAACGGGTCCAACCTGGGGCAGAGGGCCAACCCCCAGGCATAAGATCACCAGGCCCTTACAATTGGCGTGATAAGTACGTTGGGGGGCGCCCGGTTTTACCCGTGGTGCTGGACGGTATCCCCATGAGCGCCTTGCTGGATACTGGGTCGCAAGTAACCACAATCCCTTATGTACTTTTTAAGCAGTATTGGACTGATGCTGATATCACACGGTATCCAGACAGTAACTTGAGCATCATCGCCAGTAATGGCTTACCCGTGCTGCAGATGGGGTTCAAGGAGATGACCATTAAAATTGGTAAAGTTGAACTGCCGGCACAGGGAGTGATTATTGTGGACATTGACCGTCATGAAAGTCACCCTAAAATAACTGTGGGTACTAACATCATTGAAAATTGTCTTTCAGAAGTAATTGTAATTCTACAACAGGTGGCGGTGAATGCTAGTTCCAGCCAAAAGAGAGTCCTCAACAAGGAGATAAAAGCCCTGATGAGACGGCAGCAGGTAGAACTGTCTGGTGGTGAGATCGGTAGCGTAAGACTCAGTGATCCATTCCCCATTTCCATGCCTCCCAAAAGTGAAATGATGATCTGGTGTCGGACTGCAATCGGGTTGAGAGGTAGAGACTACCAAGCCATGGTAGAACCCGTGTACTCAGACAGCAGGCCCACCATTTTGACAGCCCGGGGGGTGGTTGATGTCCGTCATGGGAGGGTGCCCGTCCGCATCCTCAACATTGGGGAGAGGGAAGTACACTTACCCAGGTACGCTACACTCGCCAAACTGTTTGTTGTCGAACACCAAGCTATCAGGGCCGTGGAACCCTTGCCTCCATCTCCTCAGGCGGAGGGTAATGGCTCCCAGAAACAAAAGGAGGACTGGTGCCAGAAACTCCATGTGGGTGCTGACTCCACTCCCCTGCACCAAAAACAAGGAGTCTACCGGGTGGTACAGGAGTACAATAGAGTCTTTAGTAAACACCTGCTAGACTTCGGCAGAGTAAAGGGGATAGAACACCACATCCCCACAGGGAGCCACCCACCAATAAAAGAGAGGCACAGACCTGTACCCCCTGCACATTATCAGAACGCAAAGGGCATGCTAAGAGAGATGAAAGAAGCTGGGGTCATTAGAGACAGCTGTAGCCCCTGGGCAGCCACCTTGGTTCTGGTGAAAAAGAAAGACGGCACCATGAGAATGTGCGTGGACTATAGACAAATCAACCGTATTACCCACAAAGACGCATATCCGCTGCCTAGAATAGAAGAATCTTTAGCCGCACTAAAATCTGCTAACTTCTTTTCTACTTTGGACCTTACTAGCGGGTACTGGCAGGTTCCTGTGGCAGAGGCTGACAAGGAGAAGACCGCCTTCACCACCCCGATGGGACTGAGCGAATTCAACTGCATGCCTTTCGGACTCTGCAACGCACCAGGGACCTTCCAGCGGCTGATGGAATGCTGTCTAGGGCACCGAAACTTCGAGACGGTCCTCCTTTACCTGGACGACGTGATCGTCTATTCGAAGACCTACGAGGACCACCTCAAGCACCTGGCTGAGGTGTTCGAAGCCCTGGCAGGCTATGGCCTGAAGGTGAAACCATCGAAGTGTCACCTGCTGAAACCAAAGGTCCAGTACCTAGGGCACGTGGTAAGCGCGGAAGGAGTGGCCCCCGACCCTGACAAGGTCACGGCAATCAAGAGCTGGCCAAGCCCCTCGAACATCAAAGAGGTGAGACAGTTTCTCGGGTTGGTAGGCTACTACCGAAGATTCATCCCCGGGTTCACCAAGATGGCAGCTCCTATGCAGGACCTCCTGATCGGACAGTCTAAGTCCAGGAGCCAAAAGCCGCCCTTCAAGTGGGATAAACCGGAAGAGGAGTCCTTCCGCCAGCTAAAGATGGCCCTCACAGGGGACGAGATCCTGGCCTACCCTGATTATGGCCAGCCTTTCATTCTCCACACAGATGCCAGTAATGTGGGACTGGGAGCCGTACTGTCCCAAAACCAACAGGGCAGAGAACGGGTGATCGCGTACGCCAGCCGGAAGCTGAGGCCCACTGAGAGGAACCCGGAGAATTACAGCTCCTTCAAGCTAGAATTCTTGGCGGTGGTGTGGGCCGTGACGGAATGCTTCAAGCATTACCTGGCCTCCGCAAAGTTCACCGTGTACACGGACAACAACCCGTTGACACACCTGGACAATGCAAGACTGGGTGCCCTGGAACAGCGGTGGATGGCCCGTCTCTCCAACTATGACTTCATGATCAAGTACCGAGCAGGCAAAACCAACGCCAACGCGGACGCCCTATCAAGGATGCCTCACTTACCTGAAGGTGACGAAGACCCACAAGAGCTGGAGGAGGTAGAACTCCACGCGTTTCACCGGTATGGAGCCGCTCAACACTCTCACCGCGTGAAGGAGGAGGATCTAACAACTGTGATGATGAATCCCCTACCTCACCACAGCTGGGCCGAGACCCAAGATAGTGACCCTGCAGTCCGCCTGGTGAAAGATCTGCTGACCCGAGAAGACGCCCGCCTAGATCCAGATGCCCCAGAGGAAGCCAAGCAGCTATGGAAGGAGAAGAGCAAGCTGTTCCTCTACGAAGGCAAGTTGTGCAGAAGGATTGTCAACCACCGGACACACGAGCTGACCTGGCAAGTCGTGGTTCCAAGGCGGGATGCAGCTATGGTCCTGGGAGCTTACCATGACAGAGCGGGGCACTTCGGTTGGAAGAAACTGGAGTTCCTGCTAAGAGGAAGGTTCTTTTGGGTCGGCATGAGAGGAGCTGTAGAAAAGTGGTGCAGAGACTGTGGCCCTTGTCACCTGAGGAGGAAGGACCGCACCAGCCAGAAGACACCCTTGAGGCCCATCGTCACCACGCAGCCTCTTGAGCTGGTAGCTCTGGACCACGTCAAATTGGCTCCCAGCCGGTCAGGATACATCTATGCCCTGACAATCGTGGACCACTATTCCCGTTTTCTAGTGGTGGTCTCGGTAAAGGACTTGACAGCCCAAACAGCGGCCAGAGCCTTCCAGCAATACTTCTGCCGTCCACACGGGTATCCGGAACAGGTCCTGACAGACCAGGGTCCAGCGTTCGAAGCTGAAATCTTCCAGGAGTTCTGCAACCTCTATGGCTGTAAGAAGATTCGGACAACGCCTTACCACCCCCAAACCAACGGGATGTGTGAGAAGATGAACAATATAGTCATTGATCTCCTGAAGACGTTGCCCCTGGAGGAACGCAGCCTGTGGCCAGAAAAGTTGCCGGACCTGGTAGACATGTACAACAACATCCCGGTGAACGCTACAAACTGCACCCCGGCTTACCTGATGCGAGCTAGACCAGGTAAGCTGCCCGTAGACCTGGAGATGGGAGTCCTAATACCTGAGGACACCTCCCCGGATGCGGACTGGGATACGGAAAGGCAACTGCAGTACAAGAAGGTACAGGAGAGTGTGGAGAAGAGCCTGGCCCAGGTGAGAGAGAAGCAAGAAAGACTCTTCAATCAACACGCCCCTGCTAGTCCCCTAGAACCTGGTGAGCAAGTCCTAAAGCGAAAAAGAAGGCTACATAAGTTGGACGACCAGTGGGAAAGGGAACCCTACACCGTACTGCAGTCTGACCATGACAACCCAAAGGTGTGCGTAATCACCAAGGACGGAGGAGAAACCACTAGTGTCGTCTCCAGAGACCACCTCAAAAGATGCCCCGAGCAACTCCGTAGTGCAGAAGAGGATCAGAGTGACCTTGAACCCGTAGAGGACAAGGAAGAAATGATCAGCACCATTCTCGGAGAGTTCCCTCAGTCCTGGACTTGCATAAATGATGCCATAGTGGTACCTGTCCTGCATTTCCTGCAACCGGCACAGCAACAACCAACACCAGAGCCAGAAGGTGAAGAGGAGCAAGCGGTTCCAGAGGCAGAAGAGCCTGTACCAGCAGCCCAGGAGAGTCAACCCTCTGCTGACAGTGAGCCTGCCATGCCTGCGGTAAGCCAAAGAACCCGCAGACAGCTGCCTGCCTTACCTGTACACCCAGCTGGTAGCTGTACCCCTAACGCTAGTGGGGAAAGCCAGGTTGGTCCACCACCAGACAGTGGGCTACGTAGGTCAACCAGGAGCACAAAGGGGCAGATACACGCTCGCTGGAGAATATAGAGTGTACTAAAAATTGTAAATAACCCTGTTGCAAAATGTTGAAATGTTTGCCAAGTTACCTGCATGTTTATTAATAGTGTGTTTCAGTTTCTTGCAGCTACCGTAAGGACTCACAGGTTATGGACTTTTTATAACCGGGACCTTGTATGGACTGCGTTCGGAGCCTAACCCAGGAATGAACTAAGACTGTGAAGGACTTGGGGTAGGACAGACCCCCTCCTGGTTAAGGCTCCCCGTTGTGTTGGTGATATGGACACCCGGTCACAGGCCACACTGTGACCTAAAGAACTCAATTTGTGCGTCGTCTGTCTATTAATGTGTTATTGTTGTGCATATTGTCTTTGTTTATTGTTTAGTCCCGGAGTACTAAATTTCACTAGGGGGGAAGGTGTCACCCTGACCTGGATGCCACAAGTGTAATTAAAGCTGTGTCTGAGAGCAAGGGGGAGGTTCTCTAGTCAGGGGAACATTAGCATGCAATGCCTCCTGTCTCAGGCCAGTAGGGGGAGCTGGCTGCCCCTATAAAAGCTGGTACTGAGGGCAGGGTTAGGGAGAACTGGATTGCCTGTCTCAGCTCTGAGACGTGTCCCAGAGTGGAGCAGGGACAGAAAGTTGTGTTGCACCTAAGAGGAAGTGTGGCAGTAGGAGAGAGCCACCAGCCAGAGACAAGAGGCGAAGAGAGCCTGTCTTGGCAAAGAAAAGACTTCATTTTACCAGACTTTGGTGTCTGAGGCTGGAAGGATTCCACGTCCCCCAGCAGAGAACCAGTCCGCAAGGGACTGTACATTCCTTGGCCTAAGAAGCCTGGAGGCCCTGCCACAACCGAAGGGACCAGTAAAGCCGTACAAGGCTGGGAGCAGAAAGGAACCCACGTCGCAGGCCATACAGGCGAGAATACACGGAAAGCTCGGAAACGTGAGCTGTTACCCTATCAGGAGGAGATAGCCAGAAGGAGCGCAGAAAGCACGGTAGGCCTACACCCTCACCCTGACCAGGGCCAATTCCCCCGTTGCTCTCAGACATCCAGGTCCCCTCCTAGCCGGGACTGTTTATGGGTCAGTTTACCTGTTGTAGTAAAGACCCTGGACTGCAATTTGTTGTCTGTGTGCTCCTTGCTCCTCCAGCACTATCAGCACTGGGATTCTCACTACCATCACTCCCACCATCCACTATACTGCCCTGGGGCCGCACTCTTCCCGTGGGGAGTCACACTACCATAGCTGCACATCTCATCAGCCCCAGCGGTCTGCATGCAGCGGCGGTTCCTAATAACCGCAAATCCACGGGTGGCGTAGTCGGACATAATCAATATAACGGACTACCACTGGCCTGACCACCCTGAGCCACGGAACCGGGTTGCCACTACTACTCCCATCGTTCCCTATTGCCCGGATCCGAGTGCCCCACGGCCCAGGGGGCGAGTCAGGCGCGTCAGAACATTTTCATCACCTTTCACAATCACCAATGGGACAAGGCAGGGATGTTCTCTGTCCCCTCTGTTATACATCCTAGTGACGGAGCACCTGCTCTCATCAATTCGCCATAACCCCAATATTAGGTGGATTGAGGTGGGAGGCACCGAGTACAAGTGCTCTCTATTTGCTGATGATGTCCTAGTATATATCACTCAATCACATATATCCATCCATGCTGTTATGGCTGAAATAGATCACTTTGTTACATGGTCAAATTTTAAAATCAATGCAGCGAACTCTGAGGCCCTCGATGTCTCCCTCCCCAAATCCATATAGGATTCCATCCAGTCCAACTTTCCCTTTGCCTGGCACTCACAGGGTATCAAATACTTAGGAATTCCTATTCATAGAGACCTCTCCCCTCTATGTTATCTTAATTTTGGGCCCTTTATTGAACAACTCCATACAGACCACGGTTGGCAAGTTAGAACTGTAAGATTCACTACGTGAACCACTGGTGTTTTGTGGAAAAGCACATGTACACTGTGTTCCAAATTATTATGCAAAAAGTGTTTAGGAGTGATAAGGGAAGAATTTGTTTGTTTGTCAGTTAAACTCATTGATGGTGATGTGTGTCAGGGCTCTTTATATCACTGTAAGCAATTGCAGACACCTGTGCTAATTAGTTTGGCAGGTGTGTCCAATGAAAGGCAAGACTACTTAAGAAGGTTGTCTCACATTATTAAGCAGCCTACATTTTCTGCCAAAATGGGAAAGAAAAAGGATGTGTCGGCTGCTGAGAAGCAACAAATTGTGGAGTGTTTAGGTCAAGGCATGACTACAATCAACATTGTGCGATGATCAGGATGAAGTGTCTTGGCAATCAAGAAGTATGTAGCTGATTCACAGTACACACGTGTGCGTGCTGATAAGGGCAAATTGAGGACTCTTTCCTACAGGCAATTACGTCAGGTTAAAAGAGCAGCGGCAAAAAAGCCTTGTCATAGCAGCAGACAAGTTTTTGAAGCTGCTGGTGCCTCCAACGTCCCCTGAACAACAAGATGCAGGGTCCTTCAGAGGTTTGCAGCTGTGCATACGCCATCCTGTCGACCTCCTCTATCCACTTCACACAAGCAGAAACGGCTCCAGTGGGCCAAACATTACATGAAGACTGATTTCAAAACTGTTTTGTTCACGGATGAGTGCCGTGCAGCGCTCGATGGTCCAGATGGATGGAGTGGAGGATGGCTGGTTAATGGACAACCCATGCAAACACGGCTACAGCGCCAACAAGGAGGAGGTGGAGTAATGTTTTGGGCTGGAATCATGGGGAGAGAGATTGTCGGCCCCTTTAGGATCCCTGAAGGCGCTAAAGATGAACTCCATAATGTATGTGGATTTTCTCAAACAGCACTTCCTGCCATGGTTCAAGAAGAAGAACCGTGTATTTCACAGCAAGATCATTTTTTTTGCATGATAATGCACCATCTCATGCTGCACATAAAACATCTGCATCTCTGGCTGATATGGGCATAAAAGGGGACAAACTTATGGTGTGACCCCCATGCTCCCCTGACCTCTACCCCATTCAGAACTGATAGGAACTGATGTAACCTAGTCCTGAAAAGGACTCCAATTACAATTAGTCTTTACTCCCACAATCTATCTATTTAAGAGCACAGACCTGCCTGATAAAAGTCGTAGGAAATGCTGTAACCTAGTCCTTAAAAGGACTGCAATCACAACTATTCCCTACTCCCAAGCTATCTGTAGATTTGTGCGAAAATTAGCTTGAAATTAACAAGGTATAGCGCACACAGCAACAGCGGTGCCGTCTAACACGCAGCTGCAGCAGTGAGAAAATGGTGGCGACGGGGAAAATGGCTTGGTCTTATAGGGCAAGGACATGTGACATACACTGCCAATGACACATGCCCTTGCTTGTGTGAAAAAAAGCACTTTGCTCCGTGTGTGCGCTGCTGATAGGCTGACAGACTGCACCTTCCCACTGTAAATGCGGGAAAGAGAAAAAAAAATGGAGATCTTCATTATTCCTGCAGAGATCCATCCCCTGCCCCTCCCCCCACCCCGCTGTACACTGAAACTGCGTATTAACATTAATTTTAATCATTACTGAGAAAAAATCCAGTTATGATTTTGGTGCACGAACAGTTATCGAACATAACCTCGAACAGCCGAATTTTTCTCAAATCGTTCGTGTTCGCCGAACGGCTCGAACACCGCCCAAAACAGCTCGAATTTGAGATTGGCGAACAGTTCGAGTCGAACAACGCTCATCTCTATTCTTTAGGGGATGTTGCTGGAACTTTGGCTTCAGCAGTCACTGGGGAAAAGGTAGGTGTAGCAGGCTCTGGGGTAACCCCTCCCTGGTAACGTTGCATGGCATTTGTTTCCAGGGGCTGCAGTCCTTTTATAGCCATGTCCTTGAGATTGTCAAAGGTGGCATCTGGATGATCCAGGGACCACCAACGCACAGTCCTGCTCTCCTCTGGAGACCTCAGTCCCCGGACAAACTGTTCCTTCAGCATTTTGTTCTCACTTTCAACGCTGGCTGGGCTAACCTGGTTCAGAGCCCGTAGGGCCCCTTGGAGACGCCAGGCGCAGTCCTGAACATTGTCCTCTGGCTGCTGGGAACAGCTGTAGAACCTCATCCGGAGGTCTGCCTCAGTAAGGTCCTCAAAGACAGTCTGTAATTTTTGGAATATTGCGGACACTGTCTCCCGGTCTGCGGCCGACCAAGTTTCCACTTCCCGCTCCACAGCACCGGTCAGCTGTCCTAATACAACGGCGGCTCTTTCTTTGCCAGTCATAGAGTACATGTCTAAGATACCACATATCCTCTGCTTAAATTCAGACAGGGTATCTGGTTTGCCGTTGTACTGGGGGAGCCACTTTGCTCCAGGGATGTACGGTAAAGTCATAAGAATAACAGGTGTTACAGGCGCTGCTGGTGAAGAGGCGGCTTCGGCCTGCCCATTATCGGGTGCGGGCTGAGCTTCTGGGACGTTGACCGGTAGGCCGGCGTTCTGCTGTTCGACGGACACCTTAGCGCCCCCCTAGTTAACCGTGGCCTACCTTCTGGTTTTCTTCCGGTAGGCCGCAGCTCCGCTGGTGACGGTTGCCTTCAGGACCTTGCGTCGTTTGCCTCCTACGTCAGTGCGTTCAGCGACGCTCCGTACAGGACCTGGCGCTTCCTGATTTGACGTCGAGGTGTGGGGCGTGTCCGGGACTTCGCGCTCTTTTGCAGGTACGCCCCTTATTTTCCCGCGGTTAAGCCCTTCTTCTCGCTCAACGGTGCAACAATGGCGGCTATCTTCACCACAACTTTACGTACACAGTTCAAAATAAAGGCGCACAGTACCCGGTGGCAACCGGCAAAACACTTCGTCGCTGCAGCGGGCACGTGATCCTGTTCGTGACGCCAGGAAAGAGATGTCTAGCCCAGGGGAATGGGGATGACTCGGTACCTGGGCCTTTAGGGATGTCGCAGTGGTCGGCTCCCGGGCCCGTACCCTGGGCCGCTCTTTAAAAAGGGGGTTGGTGTTTGTAATGTTTATAATAGAAAGAGTTCGTGACGCCACCTGTGGCTTCTGGTGATGATCACCAGCGCTGCGCAGTCCACTGAGGCTGATGATAGGGCAGCTTGATGGTATAGCTCTCCACAGGTAGAGCTGGGCCTCAGGGCAGTATAGGAAAGGGGATGCAGGACAAAGAGACCCCGCCGGGCCAGAACAAGAACAGGGACAGACACAATAGTCACTTCAGTACCTTTTACTGGTGGAATTTCAGGCACTCCCCGGAGCACTGTAGGGTGAAGGGTGTAAGTCCGGATCCTCCCCAATGAGCAGGTTTTGGGCCTCCTGGTTCTGGCTTCTGCGTAATAAGTTTCTGACCTGCCTGGAGCTAGGCCTAACTTTGTCTCTGTCCTGCGCTGGCTGACTTTGTGGTAGTGCACGCTCCCGACTTAAAGGGGGCCTATGTGTCTCCCGGTTCTGGTACGTATCAGCACTTTAGCGATCCTGGGACCTGTAGTTCTCCAGGGATTCTGGTTTGTCTTACTGGGTCGTGGAGATCCCGGCAAACTTCGGACCCGGTGTCCGGTAACTACTTCTTCTTCGGGGTGAGCTAGTTAAGCTCCTCTGCCCCCTATGTACTAACTCTCTACTCATCGCCTTCGGCCTACTCAAGCCCTCAATAGGCTACTCACACTAATGACAGCGTGCCGCGTTTCACCGATCTTATGGCACCGGCACACCTACAGCTCACCTCACTGAGCTACACCGAGTCTTCATCTGGATAAGCTCCACTGCAGGGTAGGATGCACGAGCTGGAACAGGCTTTTGTCCTCTGAGGTAACACGTCTCAGACTGCACTGGACTCACTGCTAAACCAGAATAGACTAACTGCTGCCTGGCTCCACCTTCCCTTATATATCTCCCTAAGGAGCTCCCTCTGGTGGTCTGAGGTGGAAGGTGGAGATGTGTGAATGGTTATGGGGGCCTCTTGTGGAGGAATCCTTCAATACACCCTTCTAGGTCTGTGATGCCAAGCACAGCTGGGCTTCACACAATCAACCAAACTTTTTTGGGTTATTTTTTATAGTCTGCAGGCATGAAATTAAAGAAGTTGCGGCAATTGGTTGCGGCCTACGGTGCCACCCTCGGATCCTGAAAAGTCCATTTGTGGAGATGGGCACCTGGACAACCGTTAAGAAGACATGTTGTCAACCTCTAGATCCCTTACATGCCTGCACTTTTCGGCTTGCTGCTGTTGCTGCTGGCTGTCCAGCAGCAGACTGGAGGTGGCTGCTGCCGTGCACAGGTATATAAAGGCTCAGAACCTATTGTGACACGCGCAGCAGTGTTCCATTGCCACATTCCATCTACTGCAGGCAGGATACTTGGCTGGCTGAACAGCATTGAGTAGCTCACAGAGACCGCTATAAGCAACACTTTAAAAGAACACCACAGACCAATCAACCAAACTTTTTTGGGTTATTTTTTATAGTCTGCAGGCACGAAATTAAAGAAGTTGCAGCAATTGGTTGCAGCCTACGGTGCCACCCTCGGATCCTGAAAAGTCCATTTGTGGAGACGGGCACCTGGACTCCCGTTAAGAAGACATGTTGTCAACCTCTAGATCCCTTACATGCTTGCACTTTTCGGCTTGCTGCTGCTGCTGCTGGATGTCCAGAAGCAGACTGAAGGTGGCTGCTGCCGTATACAGGTATATAAAGGCTCAGAGACTATTGTGACATGCGCAGCAGTGTTCCATTGCCACATTCCATCTACTGCATGCAGGATACCTGGCTGGCTGAACAGCATTGAGAAGCTCACAGAGACCGCTATAAGCAACACTTTAAAAGAACGCCACAGACCAATCAACCAAACTTTTTTGGGTTATTTTTTATAGTCTGCAGGCATGAAATTAAAGAAGTTGCGGTAATTGGTTGCGGCCTACGGTGCCACCCTCGGATCCTGAAAAGTCCATTTGTGGAGATGGGCACCTGGACTCCTGTTAAGAAGACATGTTGTCAACCTCTAGATCCCTTACATGCCTGCACTTTTCGGCTTCCTGCTGCTGCTGCTGGCTGTCCAGAAGCAGACTGAAGGTGGCTGCTGCCGTGCGCAGGTATATAAAGGCTCAGAGCCTATTGTGACACGCGCAGCAGTGTTCCATTGCCACATTTCATCTACTGCAGGCAGGATACCTGGCTGGCTGAACAGCATTGAGAAGCTCATAGAGACCGCTATAAGCAACACTTTAAAAGAACGCCACAGACCAATCAACCAAACTTTTTTGGGTTATTTTTTATGGTCTGCAGGCATGAAATTAAAGAAGTTGTGGCAATTGGTTGCGGCCTACGGTGCCACCCTCGGATCCTGAAAAGTCCATTTGTGTAGATGGGCACCTGGACTCCCGTTAAGAAGACATGTTGTCAACCTCTAGATCCCTTACATGCCTGCACTTTTCGGCTTGCTGCTGCTGTTGCTGGCTGTCCCGCAGCAGACTGAAGGTGGCTGCTGCCGTGCACAGGTATATAAAGGCTCAGAGCCTATTGTGACACGCGCAGCAGTGTTCCATTGCCACATTCCATCTACTGCAGGCAGGATACCTGGCTGGCTGAACAGCATTGAGAAGCTCACAGAGACCGCTATAAGCAACACTTTAAAAGAACACCACAGACCAATCAACCAAACTTTTTTGGGTTATTTTTTACAGTCTGCAGGCAAGAAATTAAAGAAGTTGCGGCAATTGTTGCGGCCTACGGTGCCACCCTCGGATCCTGAAAAGTCCATTTGTGGAGATGGGCACCTGGACTCCCGTTAAGAAGACATGTTGTCAACCTCTAGATCCCTTACATGCCTGCACTTTTCGGCTTGCTGCTGCTGCTGGCTGTCCAGCAGCAGACTGAAGATGGTTGCTGCCGTGCGCAGGTATATAAAGGCTCAGAGCCTATTGTGACACGCGCAGCAGTGTTCCATTGCCACATTCCATCTACTGCAGGCAGGATACCTGGCTGGCTGAACAGCATTGAGAAGCTCACAGAGACCGCTATAAGCAATACTTTAAAAGAATGCCACAGACCAATCAACCAAACTTTTTTTGGGTTATTTTTTATAGTCTGCAGGCATGAAATTAAGTAAGTTGCGGCAATTGGTTGCGGCTTACGGTGCCACCCTCAGATCCTGAAAAGTCCATTTGTGGAGATGGGCACCTGGACTCCCGTTAAGAAGACATATTGTCAACCTCTAGATCCCTTACACACCTGCACTTTTCGGCTTGCTGTTGCTGCTGGCTGTCCAGCAGCAGACTGAAGGTGGCTGCTGTCGTGCGCAGGTATATAAAGGCTCAGAGCCTATTGTGACACTCGCAGCAGTGTTCCATTGCCACATTCCATCTACTGCAGGCAGGATACCTGACTGAACAGCATTGAGAAGCTCACAGAGACCGCTATAAGCAACACTTTAAAAGAACGCCACAGACCAATCAACCAAACTTTTTTGGGTTATTTTTTATAGTTTACAGACATGAAATTAAAGAAGTTGTGGCAATTGGTTGCGGCTTACGGTGCCACCCTCGGATCCTGAAAAGTCCATTTGTGGAGATGGGCACCTGGACTCCCGTTAAGAAGACATGTTGTCAACCTCTAGATCCCTTACATGCCTGCACTTTTCGCCTTGCTGCTGCTGCTGGCTGTCCAGCAGCAGACTGATGGTGGCTGCTGCCGTGCGCAGGTATATAAAGGCTCAGAGCCTATTGTGACACGCGCAGCAGTGTTCCATTGCCACATTCCATCTACTGCAGGCAGGATACCTGGCTGGCTGAACAGCATTGAGAAGCTCACAGAGACCGCTATAAGCAACACTTTAAAAAAACGCCACAGACCAATCAACCAAACTTTTTGGGGTTATTTTTTATAGTCTGCAGGCATGAAATTAAAGAAGTTGTGGCAATTGGTTGCGGCCTACGGTGCCTCCCTCGGATCCTGAAAAGTCTATTTGTGGAGATGGGCACCTGGACTCCCGTTAAGAAGACATGTTGTCAACCTCTAGATCCCTTAAATGCCTGCACTTTTCGGCTTGCTGATGCTGCTGGCTGTCCAGCAGCAGACTGAAGGTGGTTGCTGCCGTGCGCAGGTATATAAAGGCTCAGAGCCTACTGTGACACGCGCAGCAGTGTTCCATTGCCACATTCCATCTACTGCAGGCAGGATACCTGGCTGGCTGAACAGCATTGAGAAGCTCACAGAGACCGCTATAAGCAATACTTTAAAAGAACGCCACAGACCAATCAACCAAACTTTTTTTGGGTTATTTTTTATAGTCTGCAGGCATGAAATTAAGTAAGTTGCGGCAATTGGTTGCGGCCTACGGTGCCACCCTCGGATCCTGACAAGTCCATTTGTGGAGATGGGCACCTGGACTCCCGTTAAGAAGACATATTGTCAACCTCTAGATCCCTTACTCGCCTGCACTTTTCGGCTTGCTGCTGCTGCTGGCTGTCCAGCAGCAGATTGAAGGTGGCTGCTGCCGTGCGCAGGTATATAAAGGCTCAGAGCCTACTGTGACACGCGCAGCAGTGTTCCATTGCCACATTCCATCTACTGCAGGCAGGATACCTGGCTGGCTGAACAGCATTGAGAAGCTCACAGAGACCGCTATAAGCAATTCTTTAAAAGAACGCCACAGACCAATCAACCAAACTTTTTTGGGTTATTTTTTATAGTCTGCAGGCATGAAATTAAAGAAGCTGCGGCAATTGGTTGCGGCCTACGGTGCCACCCTCGGATCCTGAAAAGTCCATTTGTGGAGATGGGCACCTGGACTCCCGTTAAGAAGACATATTGTCAACCTCTAGATCCCTTACTCGCCTGCACTTTTCGGCTTGCTGCTGCTGCTGGCTGTCCAGCAGCAGATTGAAGGTGGCTGCTGCCGTGCACAGGTATATAAAGGCTCAGAGCCTATTGTGAGACGCGCAGCAGTGTTCCATTGCCACATTCCATCTACTGCAGACAGCATACCTGGCTGAACAGCATTGAGAAGCTCACAGAGACCGCTATAAGCAATTCTTTAAAAGAACGCCACAGACCAATCAACCAAACTTTTTTGGGTTATTTTTTATAGTCTGCAGGCATGAAATTAAAGAAGTTGCGGCAATTGGTTGCGGCCTACGGTGCCACCCTCGGATCCTGAAAAGTCCATTTGTGGAGATAGGCACCTGGACTCCCGTTAAGAAGACATGTTGTCAACCTCTAGATCCCTTACATGTCTGCACTTTTCGGCTTACTGCTGCTGCTGGCTGTCCAGCAGCAGACTGAAGGTGGCTGCTGCCGTGCGCAGGTATATAAAGGCTCAAAGCCTATTGTGACACGCGCAGCAGTGTTCCATTGCCACATTCCATCTACTGCAGGCAGGATACCTGGCTGGCTGAACAGCATTGAGAAGCTCACAGAGACCGCTATAAGCAACACTTTAAAAGAACGCCACAGACCAATCAACCAAACTTTTTTGGGTTATTTTTTATAGTTTACAGACATGAAATTAAAGAAGTTGTGGCAATTGGTTGCGGCTTACGGTGCCACCCTCGGATCCTGAAAAGTCCATTTGTGGAGATGGGCACCTGGACTCCCGTTAAGAAGACATGTTGTCAACCTCTAGATCCCTTACATGCCTGCACTTTTCGCCTTGCTGCTGCTGCTGGCTGTCCAGCAGCAGACTGATGGTGGCTGCTGCCGTGCGCAGGTATATAAAGGCTCAGAGCCTATTGTGACACGCGCAGCAGTGTTCCATTGCCACATTCCATCTACTGCAGGCAGGATACCTGGCTGGCTGAACAGCATTGAGAAGCTCACAGAGACCGCTATAAGCAACACTTTAAAAAAACGCCACAGACCAATCAACCAAACTTTTTGGGGTTATTTTTTATAGTCTGCAGGCATGAAATTAAAGAAGTTGTGGCAATTGGTTGCGGCCTACGGTGCCACCCTCGGATCCTGAAAAGTCCATTTGTGGAGATGGGCACCTGGACTCCCGTTAAGAAGACATATTGTCAACCTCTAGATCCCTTACACACCTGCACTTTTCGGCTTGCTGTTGCTGCTGGCTGTCCAGCAGCAGACTGAAGGTGGCTGCTGTCGTGCGCAGGTATATAAAGGCTCAGAGCCTATTGTGACACTCGCAGCAGTGTTCCATTGCCACATTCCATCTACAGCAGGCAGGATACCTGACTGGCTGAACAGTATTGAGAAGCTCACAGAGACCGCTATAAGCACCACTTTAAAAGAACGCCACAGACCAATCAACCAAACTTTTTTGGGTTATTTTTTATAGTCTGCAGGCATGAAATTAAAGAAGTTGCGGCAATTGATTGCGGCCTACGGTGCCACCCTCGGATCCTGAAAAGTCCATTTGTGGAGATGGGCACCTGGACTCCCGTTAAGAAGACATATTGTCAACCTCTAGATCCCTTACTCGCCTGCACTTTTCGGCTTGCTGCTGCTGCTGGCTGTCCAGCAGCAGATTGAAGGTGGCTGCTGCCGTGCACAGGTATATAAAGGCTCAGAGCCTATTGTGACATGCGCAGCAGTGTTCCATTGCCACATTCCATCTACTGCAGGCAGCATACCTGGCTGAACAGCATTGAGAAGCTCACAGAGACCGCTATAAGCAATTCTTTAAAAGAACGCCACAGACCAATCAACCAAACTTTTTTGGGTTATTTTTTATAGTCTGCAGGCATGAAATTAAAGAAGTTGCGGCAATTGGTTGCGGCCTACGGTGCCACCCTCGGATCCTGAAAAGTCCATTTGTGGAGATAGGCACCTGGACTCCCGTTAAGAAGACATGTTGTCAACCTCTAGATCCCTTACATGTCTGCACTTTTCGGCTTACTGCTGCTGCTGGCTGTCCAGCAGAAGACTGAAGGTGGCTGCTGCCGTGCGCAGGTATATAAAGGCTCAGAGCCTATTGTGACACGCGCAGCAGTGTTCCATTACCACATTCCATCTACTGCAGGCAGGATACATGACTGGCTGAACAGCATTGAGAAGCTCACAGAGACCGCTATAAGCAGCACTTTAAAAGAACGCCACAGACCAATCAACCAAACTTTTTTGGGTTATTTTTTATAGTCTGCAGGCATGAAATTAAAGAAGTTGTGGCAATTGGTTGCGGCCTACGGTGCCACCCTCGGATCCTGAAAAGTCCATTTGTGGAGATGGGCACCTGGACTCCCGTTAAGAAGACATATTGTCAACCTCTAGATCCCTTACACACCTGCACTTTTCGGCTTGCTGTTGCTGCTGGCTGTCCAGCAGCAGACTGAAGGTGGCTGCTGTCGTGCGCAGGTATATAAAGGCTCAGAGCCTATTGTGACACTCGCAGCAGTGTTCCATTGCCACATTCCATCTACAGCAGGCAGGATACCTGACTGGCTGAACAGTATTGAGAAGCTCACAGAGACCGCTATAAGCACCACTTTAAAAGAACGCCACAGACCAATCAACCAAACTTTTTTGGGTTATTTTTTATAGTCTGCAGGCATGAAATTAAAGAAGTTGCGGCAATTGATTGCGGCCTACGGTGCCACCCTCGGATCCTGAAAAGTCCATTTGTGGAGATGGGCACCTGGACTCCCGTTAAGAAGACATATTGTCAACCTCTAGATCCCTTACTCGCCTGCACTTTTCGGCTTGCTGCTGCTGCTGGCTGTCCAGCAGCAGATTGAAGGTGGCTGCTGCCGTGCACAGGTATATAAAGGCTCAGAGCCTATTGTGACATGCGCAGCAGTGTTCCATTGCCACATTCCATCTACTGCAGGCAGCATACCTGGCTGAACAGCATTGAGAAGCTCACAGAGACCGCTATAAGCAATTCTTTAAAAGAACGCCACAGACCAATCAACCAAACTTTTTTGGGTTATTTTTTATAGTCTGCAGGCATGAAATTAAAGAAGTTGCGGCAATTGGTTGCGGCCTACGGTGCCACCCTCGGATCCTGAAAAGTCCATTTGTGGAGATAGGCACCTGGACTCCCGTTAAGAAGACATGTTGTCAACCTCTAGATCCCTTACATGTCTGCACTTTTCGGCTTACTGCTGCTGCTGGCTGTCCAGCAGAAGACTGAAGGTGGCTGCTGCCGTGCGCAGGTATATAAAGGCTCAGAGCCTATTGTGACACGCGCAGCAGTGTTCCATTACCACATTCCATCTACTGCAGGCAGGATACATGACTGGCTGAACAGCATTGAGAAGCTCACAGAGACCGCTATAAGCAGCACTTTAAAAGAACGCCACAGACCAATCAACCAAACTTTTTTGGGTTATTTTTTATAGTCTGCAGGCATGAAATTAAAGAATCTGCGGCAATTGGTTGCGGCCTACGGTGCCACCCTTGGATCCTGAAAAGTCCATTTGTGGAGATGGGCACCTGGACTCCCGTTAAGAAGACATGTTGTCAACCTCTAGATCACTTACATGCCTGCTCTTTTCGGCTTGCTGATGCTGCTGGCTGTCCAGCAGCAGACTGAAGGTGGCTGCTGCCGTGCGCAGGTATATAAAGGCTCAGAGCCTATTGTGACACGCGCAGCAGTGTTCCATTGCCACATTCCATCTACTGCAGGCAGGATACCTGGCTGGCTGAACAGCATTGAGAAGCTCACAGAGACCGCTATAAGCAACACTTTAAAAGAACGCCACAGACCAATCAACCAAACTTTTTTGGGTTATTTTTTATAGTTTACAGACATGAAATTAAAGAAGTTGTGGCAATTGGTTGCGGCTTACGGTGCCACCCTCGGATCCTGAAAAGTCCATTTGTGGAGATGGGCACCTGGACTCCCGTTAAGAAGACATGTTGTCAACCTCTAGATCCCTTACATGCCTGCACTTTTCGCCTTGCTGCTGCTGCTGGCTGTCCAGCAGCAGACTGATGGTGGCTGCTGCCGTGGGCAGGTATATAAAGGCTCAGAGCCTATTGTGACACGCGCAGCAGTGTTCCATTGCCACATTCCATCTACTGCAGGCAGGATACCTGGCTGGCTGAACAGCATTGAGAAGCTCACAGAGACCGCTATAAGCAACACTTTAAAAAAACGCCACAGACCAATCAACCAAACTTTTTGGGGTTATTTTTTATAGTCTGCAGGCATGAAATTAAAGAAGTTGTGGCAATTGGTTGCGGCCTACGGTGCCTCCCTCGGATCCTGAAAAGTCCATTTGTGTAGATGGGCACCTGGACTCCCGTTAAGAAGACATGTTGTCAACCTCTAGATCCCTTACATGCCTGCACTTTTCGGCTTGCTGCTGCTGTTGCTGGCTGTCCCGCAGCAGACTGAAGGTGGCTGCTGCCGTGCACAGGTATATAAAGGCTCAGAGCCTATTGTGACACGCGCAGCAGTGTTCCATTGCCACATTCCATCTACTGCAGGCAGGATACCTGGCTGGCTGAACAGCATTGAGAAGCTCACAGTGACCGCTATAAGCAACACTTTAAAAGAACGCCACAGACCAATCAACCAAACTTTTTTGGGTTATTTTTTACAGTCTGCAGGCAAGAAATTAAAGAAGTTGCAGCAATTGTTGCGGCCTACGGTGCCACCCTCGGATCCTGAAAAGTCTATTTGTGGAGATGGGCACCTGGACTCCCGTTAAGAAGACATGTTGTCAACCTCTAGATCCCTTACATGCCTGCACTTTTCGCCTTGCTGCTGCTGCTGGCTGTCCAGCAGCAGACTGATGGTGGCTGCTGCCGTGCGCAGGTATATAAAGGCTCAGAGCCTATTGTGACACGCGCAGCAGTGTTCCATTGCCACATTCCATCTACTGCAGGCAGGATACCTGGCTGGCTGAACAGCATTGAGAAGCTCACAGAGACCGCTATAAGCAACACTTTAAAAAAACGCCACAGACCAATCAACCAAACTTTTTGGGGTTATTTTTTATAGTCTGCAGGCATGAAATTAAAGAAGTTGTGGCAATTGGTTGCGGCCTACGGTGCCACCCTCGGATCCTGAAAAGTCCATTTGTGGAGATGGGCACCTGGACTCCCGTTAAGAAGACATATTGTCAACCTCTAGATCCCTTACACACCTGCACTTTTCGGCTTGCTGTTGCTGCTGGCTGTCCAGCAGCAGACTGAAGGTGGCTGCTGTCGTGCGCAGGTATATAAAGGCTCAGAGCCTATTGTGACACTCGCAGCAGTGTTCCATTGCCACATTCCATCTACAGCAGGCAGGATACCTGACTGGCTGAACAGTATTGAGAAGCTCACAGAGACCGCTATAAGCACCACTTTAAAAGAACGCCACAGACCAATCAACCAAACTTTTTTGGGTTATTTTTTATAGTCTGCAGGCATGAAATTAAAGAAGTTGCGGCAATTGATTGCGGCCTACGGTGCCACCCTCGGATCCTGAAAAGTCCATTTGTGGAGATGGGCACCTGGACTCCCGTTAAGAAGACATATTGTCAACCTCTAGATCCCTTACTCGCCTGCACTTTTCGGCTTGCTGCTGCTGCTGGCTGTCCAGCAGCAGATTGAAGGTGGCTGCTGCCGTGCACAGGTATATAAAGGCTCAGAGCCTATTGTGACATGCGCAGCAGTGTTCCATTGCCACATTCCATCTACTGCAGGCAGCATACCTGGCTGAACAGCATTGAGAAGCTCACAGAGACCGCTATAAGCAATTCTTTAAAAGAACGCCACAGACCAATCAACCAAACTTTTTTGGGTTATTTTTTATAGTCTGCAGGCATGAAATTAAAGAAGTTGCGGCAATTGGTTGCGGCCTACGGTGCCACCCTCGGATCCTGAAAAGTCCATTTGTGGAGATAGGCACCTGGACTCCCGTTAAGAAGACATGTTGTCAACCTCTAGATCCCTTACATGTCTGCACTTTTCGGCTTACTGCTGCTGCTGGCTGTCCAGCAGAAGACTGAAGGTGGCTGCTGCCGTGCGCAGGTATATAAAGGCTCAGAGCCTATTGTGACACGCGCAGCAGTGTTCCATTACCACATTCCATCTACTGCAGGCAGGATACATGACTGGCTGAACAGCATTGAGAAGCTCACAGAGACCGCTATAAGCAGCACTTTAAAAGAACGCCACAGACCAATCAACCAAACTTTTTTGGGTTATTTTTTATAGTCTGCAGGCATGAAATTAAAGAAGTTGTGGCAATTGGTTGCGGCCTACGGTGCCACCCTCGGATCCTGAAAAGTCCATTTGTGGAGATGGGCACCTGGACTCCCGTTAAGAAGACATATTGTCAACCTCTAGATCCCTTACACACCTGCACTTTTCGGCTTGCTGTTGCTGCTGGCTGTCCAGCAGCAGACTGAAGGTGGCTGCTGTCGTGCGCAGGTATATAAAGGCTCAGAGCCTATTGTGACACTCGCAGCAGTGTTCCATTGCCACATTCCATCTACAGCAGGCAGGATACCTGACTGGCTGAACAGTATTGAGAAGCTCACAGAGACCGCTATAAGCACCACTTTAAAAGAACGCCACAGACCAATCAACCAAACTTTTTTGGGTTATTTTTTATAGTCTGCAGGCATGAAATTAAAGAAGTTGCGGCAATTGATTGCGGCCTACGGTGCCACCCTCGGATCCTGAAAAGTCCATTTGTGGAGATGGGCACCTGGACTCCCGTTAAGAAGACATATTGTCAACCTCTAGATCCCTTACTCGCCTGCACTTTTCGGCTTGCTGCTGCTGCTGGCTGTCCAGCAGCAGATTGAAGGTGGCTGCTGCCGTGCACAGGTATATAAAGGCTCAGAGCCTATTGTGACATGCGCAGCAGTGTTCCATTGCCACATTCCATCTACTGCAGGCAGCATACCTGGCTGAACAGCATTGAGAAGCTCACAGAGACCGCTATAAGCAATTCTTTAAAAGAACGCCACAGACCAATCAACCAAACTTTTTTGGGTTATTTTTTATAGTCTGCAGGCATGAAATTAAAGAAGTTGCGGCAATTGGTTGCGGCCTACGGTGCCACCCTCGGATCCTGAAAAGTCCATTTGTGGAGATAGGCACCTGGACTCCCGTTAAGAAGACATGTTGTCAACCTCTAGATCCCTTACATGTCTGCACTTTTCGGCTTACTGCTGCTGCTGGCTGTCCAGCAGAAGACTGAAGGTGGCTGCTGCCGTGCGCAGGAGTATAAAGGCTCAGAGCCTATTGTGACACGCGCAGCAGTGTTCCATTACCACATTCCATCTACTGCAGGCAGGATACATGACTGGCTGAACAGCATTGAGAAGCTCACAGAGACCGCTATAAGCAGCACTTTAAAAGAACGCCACAGACCAATCAACCAAACTTTTTTGGGTTATTTTTTATAGTCTGCAGGCATGAAATTAAAGAATCTGCGGCAATTGGTTGCGGCCTACGGTGCCACCCTTGGATCCTGAAAAGTCCATTTGTGGAGATGGGCACCTGGACTCCCGTTAAGAAGACATGTTGTCAACCTCTAGATCACTTACATGCCTGCTCTTTTCGGCTTGCTGATGCTGCTGGCTGTCCAGCAGCAGACTGAAGGTGGCTGCTGCCGTGCGCAGGTATATAAAGGCTCAGAGCCTATTGTGACACGCGCAGCAGTGTTCCATTGCCACATTCCATCTACTGCAGGCAGGATACCTGGCTGGCTGAACAGCATTGAGAAGCTCACAGAGACCGCTATAAGCAACACTTTAAAAGAACGCCACAGACCAATCAACCAAACTTTTTTGGGTTATTTTTTATAGTTTACAGACATGAAATTAAAGAAGTTGTGGCAATTGGTTGCGGCTTACGGTGCCACCCTCGGATCCTGAAAAGTCCATTTGTGGAGATGGGCACCTGGACTCCCGTTAAGAAGACATGTTGTCAACCTCTAGATCCCTTACATGCCTGCACTTTTCGCCTTGCTGCTGCTGCTGGCTGTCCAGCAGCAGACTGATGGTGGCTGCTGCCGTGGGCAGGTATATAAAGGCTCAGAGCCTATTGTGACACTCGCAGCAGTGTTCCATTGCCACATTCCATCTACTGCAGGCAGGATACCTGGCTGGCTGAACAGCATTGAGAAGCTCACAGAGACCGCTATAAGCAACACTTTAAAAAAACGCCACAGACCAATCAACCAAACTTTTTGGGGTTATTTTTTATAGTCTGCAGGCATGAAATTAAAGAAGTTGTGGCAATTGGTTGCGGCCTACGGTGCCTCCCTCGGATCCTGAAAAGTCCATTTGTGTAGATGGGCACCTGGACTCCCGTTAAGAAGACATGTTGTCAACCTCTAGATCCCTTACATGCCTGCACTTTTCGGCTTGCTGCTGCTGTTGCTGGCTGTCCCGCAGCAGACTGAAGGTGGCTGCTGCCGTGCACAGGTATATAAAGGCTCAGAGCCTATTGTGACACGCGCAGCAGTGTTCCATTGCCACATTCCATCTACTGCAGGCAGGATACCTGGCTGGCTGAACAGCATTGAGAAGCTCACAGTGACCGCTATAAGCAACACTTTAAAAGAACGCCACAGACCAATCAACCAAACTTTTTTGGGTTATTTTTTACAGTCTGCAGGCAAGAAATTAAAGAAGTTGCAGCAATTGTTGCGGCCTACGGTGCCACCCTCGGATCCTGAAAAGTCTATTTGTGGAGATGGGCACCTGGACTCCCGTTAAGAAGACATGTTGTCAACCTCTAGATCCCTTACATGCCTGCACTTTTCGGCTTGCTGATGCTGCTGGCTGTCCAGCAGCAGACTGAAGGTGGTTGCTGCCGTGCGCAGGTATATAAAGGCTCAGAGCCTACTGTGACACGCGCAGCAGTGTTCCATTGCCACATTCCATCTACTGCAGGCAGGATACCTGGCTGGCTGAACAGCATTGAGAAGCTCACAGAGACCGCTATAAGCAATACTTTAAAAGAACGCCACAGACCAATCAACCAAACTTTTTTTGGGTTATTTTTTATAGTCTGCAGGCATGAAATTAAGTAAGTTGCGGCAATTGGTTGCGGCCTACGGTGCCACCCTCGGATCCTGACAAGTCCATTTGTGGAGATGGGCACCTGGACTGCCGTTAAGAAGACATATTGTCAACCTCTAGATCCCTTACTCGCCTGCACTTTTCGGCTTGCTGCTGCTGCTGGCTGTCCAGCAGCAGATTGAAGGTGGCTGCTGCCGTGCACAGGTATATAAAGGCTCAGAGCCTATTGTGACACGCGCAGCAGTGTTCCATTGCCACATTCCATCTACTGCAGGCAGGATACCTGGCTGGCTGAACAGCATTGAGAAGCTCACAGAGACCGCTATAAGCAATTCTTTAAAAGAACGCCACAGACCAATCAACCAAACTTTTTTGGGTTATTTTTTATAGTCTGCAGGCATGAAATTAAAGAAGCTGCGGCAATTGGTTGCGGCCTACGGTGCCACCCTCGGATCCTGAAAAGTCCATTTGTGGAGATGGGCACGTGGACTCCCGTTAAGAAGACATGTTGTCAACCTCTAGATCCCTTACATGCCTGCACTTTTCGGCTTGCTGCTGCTGCTGGCTGTCCAGCAGCAGACTGATGGTGGCTGCTGCCGTGCGCAGGTATATAAAGGCTCAGAGCCTACTGTGACACGCGCAGCAGTGTTCCATTGCTACATTCCATCTACTGCAGGCAGGATACCTGGCTGGCTGAACAGCATTGAGAAGCTCACAGAGACCGCTATAAGCAACACTTTAAAAGAACGCCACAGACCAATCAACCAAACTTTTTTGGGTTATTTTTTATAGTTTGCAGACATGAAATGAAAGAAGTTGCGGCAATTGGTTGCGGCTTACGGTGCCACGCTCGGATCCTGAAAAGTCCATTTGTGGAGATGGGCACCTGGACTCCCGTTAAGAAGACATATTGTCAACCTCTAGATCCCTTACACACCTGCACTTTTCGGCTTGCTGTTGCTGCTGGCTGTCCAGGAGCAGACTGAAGGTGGCTGCTGTCGTGCGCAGGTATATAAAGGCTCAGAGCCTATTGTGACACTCGCAGCAGTGTTCCATTGCCACATTCCATCTACTGCAGGCAGGATACCTGACTGGCTGAACAGTATTGAGAAGCTCACAGAGACCGCTATAAGCACCACTTTAAAAGAACGCCACAGACCAATCAACCAAACTTTTTGGGGTTATTTTTTATAGTCTGCAGGCATGAAATTAAAGAAGTTGCGGCAATTGGTTGCGGCCTACGGTGCCACCCTCGGATCCTGAAAAGTCCATTTGTGGAGATGGGAACCTGTACTCCCGTTAAGAAGACATGTTGTCAACCTCTAGATCCCTTTCATTCCTGCACTTTTCGGCTTGCTGCTGCTCCTGGCTGTCCAGCAGCAGACTGAAGGTGGCTGCTGCCGTGCGCAGGTATATAAAGGCTCAGAGCCTATTGTGACACGCGCAGCAGTGTTCCATTGCCACATTCCATCTACTGCAGGCAGGATACCTGGCTGGTTGAACAGCATTGAGAAGCTCACAAAGACCGCTATAAGCAACACTTTAAAAGAACGCCACAGACCAATCAACCAAACTTTTTTCGGTTATTTTTTTATAGTCTGCAGGCATGAAATTAAAGAAGTTGCGGCAATTGATTGCGACCTACGGTTACCCTCGAATCCTGAAAAGTCGATTTGTGGAGATGGGCACCTGGACTCCCGTTAAGAAGACATGTTGTCAACCTCTAGATCCCTTACATGCCTGCACTTTTCGGGTTGCTGCTGCTGCTGGCCGTCCAGCAGCAGACTGAAGGTGACTGCTGCCGTGTGCAGGTATATAAAAGCTCAGAGCCTATTGTGACACGCGCAGCAGTGTTCCATTGCCACATTCCTTCTACTGCAGACAGGATACCTGGCTTGCTGAACAGCATTCAGAAGCTCACAGAGACCGCTATAAGCAACACTTTAAAAGAACGCCACAGACCAATCAACCAAACTTTTTGGGGTTATTTTTTATAGTCTGCAGGCATGAAATTAAAGAAGTTGCGGCAATTGGTTGCGGCCTACGGTGCCACCCTCGGATCCTGAAAAGTCCATTTGTGGAGATGGGCACCTGGACTCCCGTTAAGAAGACATGTTGTCAACCTCTAGATCCCTTACATTCCTGCACTTTTCGGCTTGCTGCTGCTCCTGGCTGTCCAGCAGCAGACTGAAGGTGGCTGCTGCCGTGCGCAGGTATATAAAGGCTCAGAGCCTATTGTGACACGCGCAGCAGTGTTCCATTGCCACATTCCTTCTACTGCAGATAGGATACCTGGCTTGCTGAACAGCATTGAGAAGCTCACAGAGACCGCTATATGCAACACATTAAAAGAACGCCACAGACCAATCAACCAAACTTTTTTGGGTTATTTTTTATAGTCTGCAGGCATGAAATTAAAGAAGTTGCGGCAATTAGTTGCGGCCTTCGGTGCCACCCTCGGATCCTGAAAAGTCCATTTGTGGAGATGGGCACCTGGACTCCCGTTAAGAAGACATGTTGTCAACCTCTAGATCCCTTACATGCCTGCACTTTTCGGCTTGCTGCTGCTGCTGGCTGTCCAGCAGCAGACTGAAGGTGGCTGCTGCCGTGCGCAGGTATATAAAGGCTCAGAGCCTATTGTGACACGCGCAGCAGTGTTCCATTGCCACATTCCATCTACTGCAGGCAGGATACCTGGCTGGCTGAACAGCATTGAGAAGCTCACAGAGACCGCTATAAGCAACACTTTAAAAGAACGCCACAGACCAATCAACCAAACTTTTTTGGGTTATTTTTTATAGTCTGCAGGCATGAAGTTAAAGAAGTTGTGGCAATTGGTTGCGGCCTACTGTGCCACCCTCGGATCCTGAAAAGTCCATTTGTGGAGATGGGCACCTGGGCTCCCGTTAAGAAGACATGTTGTCAATCTCTAGATCCCTTACATTCCTGCATTTTTCGGCTTGCTACTGCTGGCTGTCCAGCAGCAGACTGAAGGTGGCTGCTGCCGTGCGCAGGTATATAAAGGCTCAGAGCCTATTGTGACATGCGCAGCAGTGTTCCATTGCCACATTCCATCTACTGCAGGCAGGATACCTGGCTGGCTGAACAGCATAGAGAAGCTCACAGAGACCGCTATAAGCAACACTTTAAAAGAACGCCACAGACCAATCAACCAAACTTTTTTGGGTTATTTTTTATAGTCTGCAGGCATGAAATTAAAGAAGTTGCGGCAATTGGTTGCGGCCTACGGTGCCACCCTCGGATACTGAAAAGTCCATTTGTGGAGATGGACACCTGGACTACCGTTAAGAAGACATGTTGTCAACCTCTAGATCCCTTACATGCCTGCACTTTTCGGCTTGCTGCTGCTGCTGGCTGTCCAGCAGCAGACTGAAGGTGGCTGCTGCCGTGCGCAGGTATATAAAGGCTCAGAGCCTATTGTGACACGCGCAGCAGTGTTCCATTGCCACATTCCATCTACTGCAGGCAGGATACCTGGCTGGCTGAACAGCATTGAGAAGCTCACAGAGACCGCTATAAGCAACACTTTAAAAGAACGCCACAGACCAATCAACCAAACTTTTTTGGGTTATTTTTTATAGTCTGCAGGCATGAAATTAAAGAAGTTGCGGCAATTGGTTGCGGCCTACGGTGCCACCCTCGGATACTGAAAAGTCCATTTGTGGAGATGGACACCTGGACTACCGTTAAGAAGACATGTTGTCAACCTCTAGATCCCTTACATGCCTGCACTTTTCGGCTTGCTGCTGCTGCTGGCTGTCCAGCAGCAGACTGAAGGTGGCTGCTGCCGTGCGCAGGTATATAAAGGCTCAGAGCCTATTGTGACACGCGCAGCAGTGTTCCATTGCCACATTCCATCTACTGCAGGCAGGATACCTGGCTGGCTGAACAGCATTGAGAAGCTCACAGAGACCGCTATAAGCAATACTTTAAAAGAACGCCACAGACCAATCAACCAAACTTTTTTTGGGTTATTTTTTATAGTCTGCAGGCATGAAATTAAGTAAGTTGCGGCAATTGGTTGCGGCCTACGGTGCCACCCTCGGATCCTGACAAGTCCATTTGTGGAGATGGGCACCTGGACTGCCGTTAAGAAGACATATTGTCAACCTCTAGATCCCTTACTCGCCTGCACTTTTCGGCTTGCTGCTGCTGCTGGCTGTCCAGCAGCAGATTGAAGGTGGCTGCTGCCGTGCACAGGTATATAAAGGCTCAGAGCCTATTGTGACACGCGCAGCAGTGTTCCATTGCCACATTCCATCTACTGCAGGCAGGATACCTGGCTGGCTGAACAGCATTGAGAAGCTCACAGAGACCGCTATAAGCAATTCTTTAAAAGAACGCCACAGACCAATCAACCAAACTTTTTTGGGTTATTTTTTATAGTCTGCAGGCATGAAATTAAAGAAGCTGCGGCAATTGGTTGCGGCCTACGGTGCCACCCTCGGATCCTGAAAAGTCCATTTGTGGAGATGGGCACGTGGACTCCCGTTAAGAAGACATGTTGTCAACCTCTAGATCCCTTACATGCCTGCACTTTTCGGCTTGCTGCTGCTGCTGGCTGTCCAGCAGCAGACTGATGGTGGCTGCTGCCGTGCGCAGGTATATAAAGGCTCAGAGCCTACTGTGACACGCGCAGCAGTGTTCCATTGCTACATTCCATCTACTGCAGGCAGGATACCTGGCTGGCTGAACAGCATTGAGAAGCTCACAGAGACCGCTATAAGCAACACTTTAAAAGAACGCCACAGACCAATCAACCAAACTTTTTTGGGTTATTTTTTATAGTTTGCAGACATGAAATGAAAGAAGTTGCGGCAATTGGTTGCGGCTTACGGTGCCACGCTCGGATCCTGAAAAGTCCATTTGTGGAGATGGGCACCTGGACTCCCGTTAAGAAGACATATTGTCAACCTCTAGATCCCTTACACACCTGCACTTTTCGGCTTGCTGTTGCTGCTGGCTGTCCAGGAGCAGACTGAAGGTGGCTGCTGTCGTGCGCAGGTATATAAAGGCTCAGAGCCTATTGTGACACTCGCAGCAGTGTTCCATTGCCACATTCCATCTACTGCAGGCAGGATACCTGACTGGCTGAACAGTATTGAGAAGCTCACAGAGACCGCTATAAGCACCACTTTAAAAGAACGCCACAGACCAATCAACCAAACTTTTTGGGGTTATTTTTTATCAACCTCTAGATCCATTACATGCCTGCACTTTTCGGCTTGCTGCTGCTGGCTGTCCCGCAGCAGACTGAAGGTGGCTGCTTCCATGCGCATGTGTAGCGCCCCGAGGGTTCGGCCGCTACAGGGGTATTGCACCTCAGACCAGAGGTGTGATATTCCACTACCGGGTAAGGATGGAGTATGGACCAGGGCTCAGTTAGCTGCATACAGCACACACACCCCATTTCCGAGGGACTGCTCAACGGTGCTCCCACTAGACAGAAGTGCAGGCACGACCGACTATGTCCCTGCCTGGAGTGGGGAGGGGGTTGGAGCACCCAGTGCTGTAGGGGCAGATAGGAGTTGGTTCCTGAGCGTAGGAAGGAGCCCATTGGTTGCTGGTCACCTGGGCTCATGGTCAGAGGGAGGTATAAAAGGTGGGCACCATCTTAGATCTAGGTTCGTTCAGCCAGAGGAGAAGACCGGGAGCGGAGGCTCTGTAGGAGCTCCACTCAGGAGCGGGCCTAGAGAGAGGCCGAGGGAGAGAGAGAGAGGAGGTGAAAGGGAGCTGTGATTAAGTCTCATCACAGCTCCACGAGAAAGGGACAGAAAGGAACAGAGAAAGAGAAGAAGAGACAGAGAAACAGAAGGGCTCAGGAACAAGAAGGTGGAAGGGACCCTAAGAACCCACGAGAATCCAGGGTGAAGGGTCAGGCAGACTAAGGGTACCGGATCCCAAGTTGGTGGAGGAGAAACTACCCTCAGCCAAAGACCGGTCGTCGTGATCATTTATTGGTGCGACACCTCATCAAACCTGCTAGGAAGGCGCCATATAGGACAGCGGAGGACGGGGCCCGCGTTTAAATGCACAAGTTCACGGCAGCTGGACAAAAGTGGGTCACTGGTGAGGCAGGCTAGAGAAAGGATTAAAGGGGGTCCTGAGCCATGCTCCTGAACTGCCTGGGAGTTGACCGAGCCCCTCACCTGGTGGACGCAGCAAGGCTCGGGCGGTCACTGCCGACGGAAGTGACCCGGAACAAATGAACTGTGAGTAAAGACCCTGGACTGTAACTTGTTGTCCGTGTGCTCCTTCACTCCTCCAGCACTATCAGTACTGAGACTCTCACTACCATCACTCCCACCATCCACTACACTGCCCTGGGGCTGCACTCTTCCCGTGGGGAGCCACACCATCCCAGCTGCATACATCATCAGCCCCAGCGGACTGCCTTGCAGCGGCGATTCCTAATAACCGCAATCCACGGGTGGCGTAGTCGGACACTATCTAAAGCATGTAGCAGACTATCATTGGACTGACCACCCTGAGCCGCGGGACCGGGCCGCCACTACTACTCCCATCGTTTCCCTATCGCCCGAATCCGCGTGCCCCACGGCCCAGGGGGCGAGTCACATGTATATAAAGGCTCAGAGCCTATTGTGACACGCGCAGCAGTGTTCCATTGCCACATTCCATCTACTGCAGGCAGGATACCTGGCTGGCTGAACAGCATTGAGAAGCTCACAGAGACCGCTATAAGCAACACTTTAAAAGAACGCCACAGACCAATCAACCAAACTTTTTTGGGTTATTTTTTATAGTCTGCAGGCATGAAATTAAAGAAGTTGCGGCAATTGGTTGCGGCCTACGGTGCCACCCTCGGATCCTGAAAAGTCCATTTGTGGAGATGGGCACCTGGACTCCCGTTAACAAGACATGTTGTCAACCTCTAGATGCGTTACATGCCTGCACTTTTCGGCTTGCTGCTGCTGGCTACTGAAGGTGGCTGCTGCCGTGCGCAGGTATATAAAGGCTCAGAGCCTATTGTGACACGCGCAGCAGTGTTCCATTGCCACATTCCATCTACTGCAGGCAGGATACCTGGCTGGCTGAACAGCATTGAGAAGCTCACAGAGACCGCTATCAGCAACACTTTAAAAGAACGCCAAAGACCAATCAACCAAACTTTTTTGGGTTATTTTTTATAGTCTGCAGGCATGAAATTAAAGAAGTTGCGGCAATTGGTTGCGGCCTACGGTGCCACCCTCGGATCCTGAAAAGTCCATTTGTGGAGATGGGCACCTGGACTCCCGTAAAGAAGACATGTTGTCAACCTCTAGATCCCTTACATGCCTGCACTTTTCGGCTTACTGCTGCTGCTGGCTGTCCAGCAGCAGACTGAAGGTGGCTGCTGCCGTGTGCAGGTATATAAAGGCTCAGAGCCTATAGCGACACGCGCAGCAGTGTTCCATTGCCACATTCCATCTACTGCAGGCAGGATACCTGGCTGGCTGAACAGCAGTGAGAAGCTCACAGAGACCGCTATAAGCAACACTTTAAAAGAACACCACAGACCAATCAACCAAACTTTTTTGGGTTATTTTTTATAGTCTGCAGGCATGAAATTAAAGAAATTGCGGCAATTGGTTGCGGCCTACGGTGCCACCCTCGGATCCTGAAAAGTCCATTTGTGGAGATGGGCACCTGGACTCCCGTTAAGAAGACATGTTGTCAACCTCTAGATCCCTTACATGCCTGCACTTTTCGGCTTGCTGCTGCTGCTGGCTGTCCAGCAGCAGATTGAAGGTGGCTGCTGCCGTGCGCAGGTATATAAAGGCTCAGAGCCTATTGTGACACGCGCAGCAGTGTTCCATTGCCACATTCCATCTACTGCAGGCAGCGTACCTGGCTGGCTGAACAGCAATGAGAAGCTCACAGAGACCGCTATAAGCAACACTTTAAAAGAAAGCCACAGACCAATCAACCAAACTTTTTTGGGTTATTTTTTATAGTCTGCAGGCATGAAATTAAAGAAGTTGCGGCAGTTGGTTGCGGCCTACGGTGCCACCCTCGGATCCGGAAAAGTCCATTTGTGGAGATGGGCACCTGGACTCCCGTTAAGAAGACATGTTGTTAACCTCTAGATCCTTTACATGACTGCACTTTTCGGCTTGCAGCTGCTGCTGCTGGCTGTCCAGCAGCAGACTGAAGGTGGCTGCTGCCCTGCGCAGGTATATAATGGCTCAAAGCCTATTGTGACACGGGCAGCAGTGTTCCATTGCCACATTCCATCTACTGCAGGCAGGATACCTGGCTGGCTGAACAGCATTGAGAAGCTCACAGAGACCGCTATAAGCAACACTTTAAAAGAACGCCACAGACCAATCAACCAAACTTTTTTGGGTTATTTTGTATAGTCTGCAGGCATAAAATTAAAGAGGTTGCGGGAATTGGTTGCGACCTACTTTGCCACCCTCGGATCCTGAAAAGTCCATTTGTGGAGATGGGCACCTGGACTCCCGTCAAGAAGACATGTTGTCAACCTCTAGATCCCTTACATGCCTGCACTTTTCGGCTTGCTGCTGCTGGCTGTCCATCATCAAACTGATGGTGGCTGCTGCCGTGCGCAGGTATATAAAGGCTCAGAGCCTATTGTGACACGCGCAGCAGTGTTCCATTGCCACATTCCATCTACTGCAGGCAGGATACCTGGCTGGCTGAACAGCATTGAGAAGCTCACAGAGACCGCTATAAGCAACACTTTAAAAGAACGCCACAGACCAATCAACCAAACTTTTTTGGGTTATTTTTTATAGTCTGCAGGCATGAAATTAAAGAAGTTGCGGCAATTGGTTGCGGCCTACGGTGCCACCCTCGGATACTGAAAAGTCCATTTGTGGAGATGGACACCTGGACTACCGTTAAGAAGACATGTTGTCAACCTCTATATCCCTTACATGCCTGCACTTTTCAGCTTGCCGCTGCTGCTGGCTGTCCAGCAGCAGACTGAAGGTGGCTGCTGCCGTGCGCAGGTATATAAAGGCTCAGAGCCTATTATGACACGCGCAGCAGTGTTCTATTGCCACATTCCATCTACTGCAGGCAGGATACCTGGCTGGCTGAACAGCATTGAGAAGCTCACAGAGACCGCTATAAGCAACACTTTAAAAGAAAGCCACAGACCAATCAACCAAACTTTTTGGGGTTATTTTATATAGTCTGCAGGCAGGAAATTAAAAAAGTTGCGGCAATTGGTTGCGGCCTACTGTGCCACCCTCGTATCCTGAAAAGTCCATTTGTGGAGATGGGCACCTGTATTCCCGTTAAGAAGACATGTTGTCAACCTCTAGATCCATTACATGCCTGCACTTTTCGGCTTGCTGCTGCTGGCTGTCCCGCAGCAGACTGAAGGTGGCTGCTTCCATGCGCATGTGTAGCGCCCCGAGGGTTCGGCCGCTACAGGGGTATTGCACCTCAGACCAGAGGTGTGATATTCCACTACCGGGTAAGGATGGAGTATGGACCAGGGCTCAGTTAGCTGCATACAGCACACACACCCCATTTCCGAGGGACTGCTCAACGGTGCTCCCACTAGACAGAAGTGCAGGCACGACCGACTATGTCCCTGCCTGGAGTGGGGAGGGGGTTGGAGCACCCAGTGCTGTAGGGGCAGATAGGAGTTGGTTCCTGAGCGTAGGAAGGAGCCCATTGGTTGCTGGTCACCTGGGCTCATGGTCAGAGGGAGGTATAAAAGGTGGGCACCATCTTAGATCTAGGTTCGTTCAGCCAGAGGAGAAGACCGGGAGCGGAGGCTCTGTAGGAGCTCCACTCAGGAGCGGGCCTAGAGAGAGGCCGAGGGAGAGAGAGAGAGGAGGTAAAAGGGAGCTGTGATTAAGTCTCATCACAGCTCCACGAGAAAGGGACAGAAAGGAACAGAGAAAGAGAAGAAGAGACAGAGAAACAGAAGGGCTCAGGAACAAGAAGGTGGAAGGGACCCTAAGAACCCACGAGAATCCAGGGTGAAGGGTCAGGCAGACTAAGGGTACCGGATCCCAAGTTGGTGGAGGAGAAACTACCCTCAGCCAAAGACCGGTCGTCGTGATCATTTATTGGTGCGACACCTCATCAAACCTGCTAGGAAGGCGCCATATAGGACAGCGGAGGACGGGGCCCGCGTTTAAATGCACAAGTTCACGGCAGCTGGACAAAAGTGGGTCACTGGTGAGGCAGGCTAGAGAAAGGATTAAAGGGGGTCCTGAGCCATGCTCCTGAACTGCCTGGGAGTTGACCGAGCCCCTCACCTGGTGGACGCAGCAAGGCTCGGGCGGTCACTGCCGACGGAAGTGACCCGGAACAAATGAACTGTGAGTAAAGACCCTGGACTGTAACTTGTTGTCCGTGTGCTCCTTCACTCCTCCAGCACTATCAGTACTGAGACTCTCACTACCATCACTCCCACCATCCACTACACTGCCCTGGGGCTGCACTCTTCCCGTGGGGAGCCACACCATCCCAGCTGCATACATCATCAGCCCCAGCGGACTGCCTTGCAGCGGCGATTCCTAATAACCGCAATCCACGGGTGGCGTAGTCGGACACTATCTAAAGCATGTAGCAGACTATCATTGGACTGACCACCCTGAGCCGCGGGACCGGGCCGCCACTACTACTCCCATCGTTTCCCTATCGCCCGAATCCGCGTGCCCCACGGCCCAGGGGGCGAGTCACATGTATATAAAGGCTCAGAGCCTATTGTGACACGCGCAGCAGTGTTCCATTGCCACATTCCATCTACTGCAGGCAGGATACCTGGCTGGCTGAACAGCATTGAGAAGCTCACAGAGACCGCTATAAGCAACACTTTAAAAGAACGCCACAGACCAATCAACCAAACTTTTTTGGGTTATTTTTTATAGTCTGCAGGCATGAAATTAAAGAAGTTGCGGCAATTGGTTGCGGCCTACGGTGCCACCCTCGGATCCTGAAAAGTCCATTTGTGGAGATGGGCACCTGGACTCCCGTTAACAAGACATGTTGTCAACCTCTAGATGCGTTACATGCCTGCACTTTTCGGCTTGCTGCTGCTGGCTACTGAAGGTGGCTGCTGCCGTGCGCAGGTATATAAAGGCTCAGAGCCTATTGTGACACGCGCAGCAGTGTTCCATTGCCACATTCCATCTACTGCAGGCAGGATACCTGGCTGGCTGAACAGCATTGAGAAGCTCACAGAGACCGCTATCAGCAACACTTTAAAAGAACGCCAAAGACCAATCAACCAAACTTTTTTGGGTTATTTTTTATAGTCTGCAGGCATGAAATTAAAGAAGTTGCGGCAATTGGTTGCGGCCTACGGTGCCACCCTCGGATCCTGAAAAGTCCATTTGTGGAGATGGGCACCTGGACTCCCGTAAAGAAGACATGTTGTCAACCTCTAGATCCCTTACATGCCTGCACTTTTCGGCTTGCTGCTGCTGCTGGCTGTCCAGCAGCAGACTGAAGGTGGCTGCTGCCGTGTGCAGGTATATAAAGGCTCAGAGCCTATAGCGACACGCGCAGCAGTGTTCCATTGCCACATTCCATCTACTGCAGGCAGGATACCTGGCTGGCTGAACAGCAGTGAGAAGCTCACAGAGACCGCTATAAGCAACACTTTAAAAGAACACCACAGACCAATCAACCAAACTTTTTTGGGTTATTTTTTATAGTCTGCAGGCATGAAATTAAAGAAATTGCGGCAATTGGTTGCGGCCTACGGTGCCACCCTCGGATCCTGAAAAGTCCATTTGTGGAGATGGGCACCTGGACTCCCGTTAAGAAGACATGTTGTCAACCTCTAGATCCCTTACATGCCTGCACTTTTCGGCTTGCTGCTGCTGCTGGCTGTCCAGCAGCAGATTGAAGGTGGCTGCTGCCGTGCGCAGGTATATAAAGGCTCAGAGCCTATTGTGACACGCGCAGCAGTGTTCCATTGCCACATTCCATCTACTGCAGGCAGCGTACCTGGCTGGCTGAACAGCAATGAGAAGCTCACAGAGACCGCTATAAGCAACACTTTAAAAGAAAGCCACAGACCAATCAACCAAACTTTTTTGGGTTATTTTTTATAGTCTGCAGGCATGAAATTAAAGAAGTTGCGGCAGTTGGTTGCGGCCTACGGTGCCACCCTCGGATCCGGAAAAGTCCATTTGTGGAGATGGGCACCTGGACTCCCGTTAAGAAGACATGTTGTTAACCTCTAGATCCTTTACATGACTGCACTTTTCGGCTTGCAGCTGCTGCTGCTGGCTGTCCAGCAGCAGACTGAAGGTGGCTGCTGCCCTGCGCAGGTATATAATGGCTCAAAGCCTATTGTGACACGGGCAGCAGTGTTCCATTGCCACATTCCATCTACTGCAGGCAGGATACCTGGCTGGCTGAACAGCATTGAGAAGCTCACAGAGACCGCTATAAGCAACACTTTAAAAGAACGCCACAGACCAATCAACCAAACTTTTTTGGGTTATTTTGTATAGTCTGCAGGCATAAAATTAAAGAGGTTGCGGGAATTGGTTGCGACCTACTTTGCCACCCTCGGATCCTGAAAAGTCCATTTGTGGAGATGGGCACCTGGACTCCCGTCAAGAAGACATGTTGTCAACCTCTAGATCCCTTACATGCCTGCACTTTTCGGCTTGCTGCTGCTGGCTGTCCATCATCAAACTGATGGTGGCTGCTGCCGTGCGCAGGTATATAAAGGCTCAGAGCCTATTGTGACACGCGCAGCAGTGTTCCATTGCCACATTCCATCTACTGCAGGCAGGATACCTGGCTTGCTGAACAGCATTGAGAAGCTCACAGAGACCGCTAAAAGCAACACTTTAAAAGAACACCACAGACCAATCAACCAAACTTTTTTGGGTTATTTTTTATAGTCTGCAGGCATGAAATTAAAGAAGTTGCGGCAATTGGTTGCGGCCTACGGTGCCACCCTCGGATCCTGAAATGTCCATTTGTGGAGATGGGCACCTGGACTCCCGTTAAGAAGACATGTTGTCAACCTCTAGATCCCTTACATGCCTGCACTTTTCGGCTTGCTGTTGCAGCAATCCACGCGTTTTAGATCTGCATGACTCCAACTATTTTAGCACAGCACCCTCACCCCCTGCTGTTCCCACCCGCCTCAACACCGGTGGAAGGGAGGAGAACCAATTAAGGGGGGGACGAGCAGCTGTCTACCCTTAGCAGGAGTGTTGCTGATTACTTACCTTTCCTGCTGCTGCTGGCTGTCCAGCAGCAGACTGAAGGTGGCTGCTGCCGTGCGCTGGTATATAACGGCTCAGAGCCTATTATGACACGCGCAGCGAGTGTTCCATTGCCACATTTCATCTACTGCAGGCAGGATACCTGGCTGGCTGAACAGCATTGAGAAGCTCACAGAGACCGCCATAAGCAACACTTTAAAAGAACGCCACAGACCAATCAACCAAACTTTTTTGGGTTATTTTTTATAGTCTGCAGGCATGAAATTAAAGAAGTTGCGGCAATTGGTTGCGGCCTACGGTGCCACCCTCAGATCCAGAAAAGTCCATTTGTGGAGATGGGCACCTGGACTCCCGTTAAAAAGACATGTTGTCAACCTCTAGATCCCTTACATGCCTGCACTTTTCGGCTTGCTGCTGCTGCTGCTGGCTGTCCATCAGCAAACTGATGGTGGCTGCTGCCGTGCGCAGGTATATAAAGGCTCAGAGCCTATTGTGACACGCGCAGCAGTGTTCCATTGCCACATTCCATCTACTGCAGGCAGGATACCTGGCTGGCTGAACAGCATTGAGAAGCTCACAGAGACCGCTATAAGCAACACTTTAAAAGAACGCCACAGACCAATCAACCAAACTTTTTTGGGTTATTTTTTATAGTCTGCAGGCATGAAATGAAAGAAGTTGCGGCAATTGGTTGCGGCCTACGGTGCCACCCTCGGATCCTGAAAAGTCCATTTGTGGAGATGGGCACCTGGACTCCCATTAAGAAGACATGTTGTCAACCTCTAGATCCCTTACATGCCTGCACTTTTCGGCTTGCTGCTGCTGCTGGCTGTCCAGCAGCAGACTGAAGGTGGCTGCTGCCGTGCGCAGGTATATAAAGGCTCAGAGCCTATTGTGACACGCGCAGCAGTGTTCCATTGCCACATTCCATCTACTGCAGGCAGGATACCTGGCTGGCTGAACAGCATTGAGAAGCTCACAGAGACCGCTATAAGCAACACTTTAAAAGAACGCCACAGACCAATCAACCAAACTTTTTTGGGTTATTTTTTATAGTCTGCAGGCATGAAATTAAAGAAGTTGCGGCAATTGGTTGCGGCCTACGGTGCCACCCTCGGATACTGAAAAGTCCATTTGTGGAGATGGACACCTGGACTACCGTTAAGAAGACATGTTGTCAACCTCTATATCCCTTACATGCCTGCACTTTTCAGCTTGCCGCTGCTGCTGGCTGTCCAGCAGCAGACTGAAGGTGGCTGCTGCCGTGCGCAGGTATATAAAGGCTCAGAGCCTATTATGACACGCGCAGCAGTGTTCTATTGCCACATTCCATCTACTGCAGGCAGGATACCTGGCTGGCTGAACAGCATTGAGAAGCTCACAGAGACCGCTATAAGCAACACTTTAAAAGAAAGCCACAGACCAATCAACCAAACTTTTTGGGGTTATTTTATATAGTCTGCAGGCAGGAAATTAAAAAAGTTGCGGCAATTGGTTGCGGCCTACTGTGCCACCCTCGTATCCTGAAAAGTCCATTTGTGGAGATGGGCACCTGTATTCCCGTTAAGAAGACATGTTGTCAACCTCTAGATCCATTACATGCCTGCACTTTTCGGCTTGCTGCTGCTGGCTGTCCCGCAGCAGACTGAAGGTGGCTGCTTCCATGCGCATGTGTAGCGCCCCGAGGGTTCGGCCGCTACAGGGGTATTGCACCTCAGACCAGAGGTGTGATATTCCACTACCGGGTAAGGATGGAGTATGGACCAGGGCTCAGTTAGCTGCATACAGCACACACACCCCATTTCCGAGGGACTGCTCAACGGTGCTCCCACTAGACAGAAGTGCAGGCACGACCGACTATGTCCCTGCCTGGAGTGGGGAGGGGGTTGGAGCACCCAGTGCTGTAGGGGCAGATAGGAGTTGGTTCCTGAGCGTAGGAAGTAGCCCATTGGTTGCTGGTCACCTGGGCTCATGGTCAGAGGGAGGTATAAAAGGTGGGCACCATCTTAGATCTAGGTTCGTTCAGCCAGAGGAGAAGACCGGGAGCGGAGGCTCTGTAGGAGCTCCACTCAGGAGCGGGCCTAGAGAGAGGCCGAGGGAGAGAGAGAGAGGAGGTGAAAGGGAGCTGTGATTAAGTCTCATCACAGCTCCACGAGAAAGGGACAGAAAGGAACAGAGAAAGAGAAGAAGAGACAGAGAAACAGAAGGGCTCAGGAACAAGAAGGTGGAAGGGACCCTAAGAACCCACGAGAATCCAGGGTGAAGGGTCAGGCAGACTAAGGGTACCGGATCCCAAGTTGGTGGAGGAGAAACTACCCTCAGCCAAAGACCGGTCGTCGTGATCATTTATTGGTGCGACACCTCATCAAACCTGCTAGGAAGGCGCCATATAGGACAGCGGAGGACGGGGCCCGCGTTTAAATGCACAAGTTCACGGCAGCTGGACAAAAGTGGGTCACTGGTGAGGCAGGCTAGAGAAAGGATTAAAGGGGGTCCTGAGCCATGCTCCTGAACTGCCTGGGAGTTGACCGAGCCCCTCACCTGGTGGACGCAGCAAGGCTCGGGCGGTCACTGCCGACGGAAGTGACCCGGAACAAATGAACTGTGAGTAAAGACCCTGGACTGTAACTTGTTGTCCGTGTGCTCCTTCACTCCTCCAGCACTATCAGTACTGAGACTCTCACTACCATCACTCCCACCATCCACTACACTGCCCTGGGGCTGCACTCTTCCCGTGGGGAGCCACACCATCCCAGCTGCATACATCATCAGCCCCAGCGGACTGCCTTGCAGCGGCGATTCCTAATAACCGCAATCCACGGGTGGCGTAGTCGGACACTATCTAAAGCATGTAGCAGACTATCATTGGACTGACCACCCTGAGCCGCGGGACCGGGCCGCCACTACTACTCCCATCGTTTCCCTATCGCCCGAATCCGCGTGCCCCACGGCCCAGGGGGCGAGTCACATGTATATAAAGGCTCAGAGCCTATTGTGACACGCGCAGCAGTGTTCCATTGCCACATTCCATCTACTGCAGGCAGGATACCTGGCTGGCTGAACAGCATTGAGAAGCTCACAGAGACCGCTATAAGCAACACTTTAAAAGAACGCCACAGACCAATCAACCAAACTTTTTTGGGTTATTTTTTATAGTCTGCAGGCATGAAATTAAAGAAGTTGCGGCAATTGGTTGCGGCCTACGGTGCCACCCTCGGATCCTGAAAAGTCCATTTGTGGAGATGGGCACCTGGACTCCCGTTAACAAGACATGTTGTCAACCTCTAGATGCGTTACATGCCTGCACTTTTCGGCTTGCTGCTGCTGGCTACTGAAGGTGGCTGCTGCCGTGCGCAGGTATATAAAGGCTCAGAGCCTATTGTGACACGCGCAGCAGTGTTCCATTGCCACATTCCATCTACTGCAGGCAGGATACCTGGCTGGCTGAACAGCATTGAGAAGCTCACAGAGACCGCTATCAGCAACACTTTAAAAGAACGCCAAAGACCAATCAACCAAACTTTTTTGGGTTATTTTTTATAGTCTGCAGGCATGAAATTAAAGAAGTTGCGGCAATTGGTTGCGGCCTACGGTGCCACCCTCGGATCCTGAAAAGTCCATTTGTGGAGATGGGCACCTGGACTCCCGTAAAGAAGACATGTTGTCAACCTCTAGATCCCTTACATGCCTGCACTTTTCGGCTTGCTGCTGCTGCTGGCTGTCCAGCAGCAGACTGAAGGTGGCTGCTGCCGTGTGCAGGTATATAAAGGCTCAGAGCCTATAGCGACACGCGCAGCAGTGTTCCATTGCCACATTCCATCTACTGCAGGCAGGATACCTGGCTGGCTGAACAGCAGTGAGAAGCTCACAGAGACCGCTATAAGCAACACTTTAAAAGAACACCACAGACCAATCAACCAAACTTTTTTGGGTTATTTTTTATAGTCTGCAGGCATGAAATTAAAGAAATTGCGGCAATTGGTTGCGGCCTACGGTGCCACCCTCGGATCCTGAAAAGTCCATTTGTGGAGATGGGCACCTGGACTCCCGTTAAGAAGACATGTTGTCAACCTCTAGATCCCTTACATGCCTGCACTTTTCGGCTTGCTGCTGCTGCTGGCTGTCCAGCAGCAGATTGAAGGTGGCTGCTGCCGTGCGCAGGTATATAAAGGCTCAGAGCCTATTGTGACACGCGCAGCAGTGTTCCATTGCCACATTCCATCTACTGCAGGCAGCGTACCTGGCTGGCTGAACAGCAATGAGAAGCTCACAGAGACCGCTATAAGCAACACTTTAAAAGAAAGCCACAGACCAATCAACCAAACTTTTTTGGGTTATTTTTTATAGTCTGCAGGCATGAAATTAAAGAAGTTGCGGCAGTTGGTTGCGGCCTACGGTGCCACCCTCGGATCCGGAAAAGTCCATTTGTGGAGATGGGCACCTGGACTCCCGTTAAGAAGACATGTTGTTAACCTCTAGATCCTTTACATGACTGCACTTTTCGGCTTGCAGCTGCTGCTGCTGGCTGTCCAGCAGCAGACTGAAGGTGGCTGCTGCCCTGCGCAGGTATATAATGGCTCAAAGCCTATTGTGACACGGGCAGCAGTGTTCCATTGCCACATTCCATCTACTGCAGGCAGGATACCTGGCTGGCTGAACAGCATTGAGAAGCTCACAGAGACCGCTATAAGCAACACTTTAAAAGAACGCCACAGACCAATCAACCAAACTTTTTTGGGTTATTTTGTATAGTCTGCAGGCATAAAATTAAAGAGGTTGCGGGAATTGGTTGCGACCTACTTTGCCACCCTCGGATCCTGAAAAGTCCATTTGTGGAGATGGGCACCTGGACTCCCGTCAAGAAGACATGTTGTCAACCTCTAGATCCCTTACATGCCTGCACTTTTCGGCTTGCTGCTGCTGGCTGTCCATCATCAAACTGATGGTGGCTGCTGCCGTGCGCAGGTATATAAAGGCTCAGAGCCTATTGTGACACGCGCAGCAGTGTTCCATTGCCACATTCCATCTACTGCAGGCAGGATACCTGGCTTGCTGAACAGCATTGAGAAGCTCACAGAGACCGCTAAAAGCAACACTTTAAAAGAACACCACAGACCAATCAACCAAACTTTTTTGGGTTATTTTTTATAGTCTGCAGGCATGAAATTAAAGAAGTTGCGGCAATTGGTTGCGGCCTACGGTGCCACCCTCGGATCCTGAAATGTCCATTTGTGGAGATGGGCACCTGGACTCCCGTTAAGAAGACATGTTGTCAACCTCTAGATCCCTTACATGCCTGCACTTTTCGGCTTGCTGTTGCAGCAATCCACGCGTTTTAGATCTGCATGACTCCAACTATTTTAGCACAGCACCCTCACCCCCTGCTGTTCCCACCCGCCTCAACACCGGTGGAAGGGAGGAGAACCAATTAAGGGGGGGACGAGCAGCTGTCTACCCTTAGCAGGAGTGTTGCTGATTACTTACCTTTCCTGCTGCTGCTGGCTGTCCAGCAGCAGACTGAAGGTGGCTGCTGCCGTGCGCTGGTATATAACGGCTCAGAGCCTATTATGACACGCGCAGCGAGTGTTCCATTGCCACATTTCATCTACTGCAGGCAGGATACCTGGCTGGCTGAACAGCATTGAGAAGCTCACAGAGACCGCCATAAGCAACACTTTAAAAGAACGCCACAGACCAATCAACCAAACTTTTTTGGGTTATTTTTTATAGTCTGCAGGCATGAAATTAAAGAAGTTGCGGCAATTGGTTGCGGCCTACGGTGCCACCCTCAGATCCAGAAAAGTCCATTTGTGGAGATGGGCACCTGGACTCCCGTTAAAAAGACATGTTGTCAACCTCTAGATCCCTTACATGCCTGCACTTTTCGGCTTGCTGCTGCTGCTGCTGGCTGTCCATCAGCAAACTGATGGTGGCTGCTGCCGTGCGCAGGTATATAAAGGCTCAGAGCCTATTGTGACACGCGCAGCAGTGTTCCATTGCCACATTCCATCTACTGCAGGCAGGATACCTGGCTGGCTGAACAGCATTGAGAAGCTCACAGAGACCGCTATAAGCAACACTTTAAAAGAACGCCACAGACCAATCAACTAAACTTTTTTGGGTTATTTTTTATAGTCTGCAGGCATGAAATTAAAGAAGTTGTGGCAATTGGTTGCGGCCTACGGTGCCACCCTCGGATCCTGAAAAGTCCATTTGTGGAGATGGGCACCTGGACTCCCGTTAAGAAGACATGTTGTCAACCTCTAGATCCCTTACATGCCTTCACTTTTCGGCTTGCTGCTGCAACTGGCTGTCCAGCAGCAGACTGAAGGTGGCTGCTGCCGTGCGCAGGTATATAAAGGCTCAGAGCCTATTGTGACACGCGCAGCAGTGTTCCATTGCCACATTCCATCTACTGCAGGCAGGATACCTGGCTGGCTGAACAGCATTGAGAAGCTCACAGAGACCGCTATAAGCAACACTTTAAAAGAACGCCACAGACCAATCAACCAAACATTTTTGGGTTATTTTTTATAGTCTGCAGGCATGAAATTAAAGAAGTTGCGGCAATTGGTTGCGGCCTACAGTGCCACCTTCGGATCCTGAAAAGTCCATTTGTGGAGATGGGCACCACTCCCGTTAAAAAGACATGTTGTCAACCCCTAGATCCCTTACATGCCTGCACTTTTCGGCTTGCTGCTGCTGCTGCTGCTGGCTGTCCATCGGCAAACTGATGGTGGCTGCTGCCGTGCGCAGGTATATAAAGGCTCAGAGCCTATTGTGACACGCGCAGCAGTGTTCCATTGCCACATTTCATCTACTGCAGGCAGGATACCTGGCTTGCTGAACAGCATTGAGAAGCTCACAGAGACCGCTATAAGCAACACTTTAAAAGAACACCACAGACCAAACAACCAAACTTTTTTGGGTTATTTTTTATAGTCTGCAGGCATGAAATTAAAGAAGTTGCGTCAATTGGTTGCGGCCTACGGTGCCACCCTCAGATCCAGAAAAGTCCATTTGTGGAGATTGGCACCTGGACTCCCGTTAAAAAGACATGTTGTCAACCTCTAGATCCCTTACATGCCTGCACTTTTCGGCTTGCTGCTGCTGCTGGCTGTCCATCAGCAAACTGATGGTGGCTGCTGCCGTGCGCAGGTATATAAAGGCTCAGAGCCTATTGTGACACGCGCAGCAGTGTTCCATTGCCACATTCCATCTACTGCAGGCAGGATACCTGGCTGGCTGAACAGCATTGAGAAGCTCACAGAGACCGCTATAAGCAACACTTTAAAAGAACGCCACAGACCAATCAACCAAACTTTTTTGGGTTATTTTTTATAGTCTGCAGGCATGAAATTAAAGAGGTTGCGGGAATTGGTTGCGACCTACTTTGCCACCCTCGGATCCTGAAAAGTCCATTTGTGGAGATGGGCACCTGGACTCCCGTCAAGAAGACATGTTGTCAACCTCTAGATCCCTTACATGCCTGCACTTTTCGGCTTGCTGCTGCGGAGGCTGTCTAGCAGCAGACTGAAGGTGGCTGCAGCCATGCGCAGGTATATAAAGGCTCAGAGCCTATTGTGACACGCGCAGCAGTGTTCCATTGCCACTTTCCATCTACTGCAGGCAGGATACCTGGCTGGCTGAACAGCATTGAGAAGCTCACAGAGACCGCTATAAGCAACACTTTAAAAGAAAGCCGCAGACCAATCAACCAAACTTTTTTGGGTTATGTTTTATAGTCTGCAGGCATGAAATTAAAGAAGTTGCGGCAATTGGTTGTGGCCTACGGTGCCACCCTCGGATCCTGAAAAGTCCATTTGTGGAGATAGGCACCTGGACTCCCGTTAAGAAGACATGTTGTCAACCTCTTGATCCCTTACATGCCTGCACTTTTCGGCTTGCTGCTGCTGGCTGTCCATCAGCAAACTGAAGGTGGCTGCTGCCGTGCGCAGGTATATAAAGGCTCAGAGCCTATTGTGACACGCGCAGCAGTGTTCCATTGCCACATTCCATCTACTGCAGGCAGGATACCTGGCTGGCTGAGCAGCATTGAGAAGCTCACAGAGACCGCTATAAGCAACACTTTAAAAGAACGCCACAGACCAATCAACCAAACTTTTTTGGGTTATATTTTATAGTCTGCAGGCATGAAATTAAAGAAGTTGCGGCAATTGGTTGCGGCCTACGGTGCCACCCTCGGATCCTGAAAAGTCCATTTGTGGAGATGGGCACCTGGACTCCCGTTAAGAAGACATGTTGTCAACCTCTAGATCCCTTACATGCCTGCACTTTTCGGCTTACTGCTGCTGGCTGTTCTGCAGCAGACTGAAGGTGGCTGCTGCCGTGCGCAGGTATATAAAGGCTCAGAGCCTATTGTGACACACGCAGCAGTGTTCCATTGCCACATTCCATCTACTGCAGGCAGGATACCTGGCTGGCTGAACAGCATTGAGAAGCTCACAGAGACCGCTATAAGTAACACTTTAAAAGAACGCCACAGACCAATCAACTAAACTTTTTTGGGTTATTTTTTATAGTCTGCAGGCATGAAATTAAAGAAGTTGCGGCAATTGGTTGCGGCCTACGGTGCCACCCTCGGATCCTGAAAAGTCCATTTGTGGAGATGGGCACCTGGACTCCCGTTAAGAAGACATGTTGTCAACCTCTAGATCCTTTACATGCCTGCACTTTTCGGCTTGCTGCTGCTGCTGGCTGTCCAGCAGCAGACTGAAGGTGGCTGCTGCCGTGCGCAGGTATATAAAGGCTCAGAGCCTATTGTGACACGCGCAGCAGTGTTCCATTGCCACATTCCATCTACTGCAGGCAGGATACCTGGCTGGCTGAACAGCATTGAGAAGCTCACAGAGACCGCTATAAGCAACACTTTAAAAGAACGCCACAGACCAATCAACCAAACTTTTTTGGGTTATTTTTTATAGTCTGCAGGCATGAAATTAAAGAGGTTGCGGGAATTGGTTGCGACCTACTTTGCCACCCTCGGATCCTGAAAAGTCCATTTGTGGAGATGGGCACCTGGACTCCCGTCAAGAAGACATGTTGTCAACCTCTAGATCCCTTACATGCCTGCACTTTTCGGCTTGCTGCTGCGGAGGCTGTCTAGCAGCAGACTGAAGGTGGCTGCAGCCGTGCGCAGGTATATAAAGGCTCAGAGCCTATTGTGACACGCGCAGCAGTGTTCCATTGCCACTTTCCATCTACTGCAGGCAGGATACCTGGCTGGCTGAACAGCATTGAGAAGCTCACAGAGACCGCTATAAGCAACACTTTAAAAGAAAGCCGCAGACCAATCAACCAAACTTTTTTGGGTTATTTTTTATAGTCTGCAGGCATGAAATTAAAGAAGTTGCGGCAATTGGTTGTGGCCTACGGTGCCACCCTCGGATCCTGAAAAGTCCATTTGTGGAGATAGGCACCTGGACTCCCGTTAAGAAGACATGTTGTCAACCTCTTGATCCCTTACATGCCTGCACTTTTCGGCTTGCTGCTGCTGGCTGTCCATCAGCAAACTGAAGGTGGCTGCTGCCGTGCGCAGGTATATAAAGGCTCAGAGCCTATTGTGACACGCGCAGCAGTGTTCCATTGCCACATTCCATCTACTGCAGGCAGGATACCTGGCTGGCTGAGCAGCATTGAGAAGCTCACAGAGACCGCTATAAGCAACACTTTAAAAGAACGCCACAGACCAATCAACCAAACTTTTTTGGGTTATATTTTATAGTCTGCAGGCATGAAATTAAAGAAGTTGCGGCAATTGGTTGCGGCCTACGGTGCCACCCTCGGATCCTGAAAAGTCCATTTGTGGAGATGGGCACCTGGACTCCCGTTAAGAAGACATGTTGTCAACCTCTAGATCTCTTACATGCCTGCACTTTTCGGCTTACTGCTGCTGGCTGTTCTGCAGCAGACTGAAGGTGGCTGCTGCCGTGCGCAGGTATATAAAGGCTCAGAGCCTATTGTGACACACGCAGCAGTGTTCCATTGCCACATTCCATCTACTGCAGGCAGGATACCTGGCTGGCTGAACAGCATTGAGAAGCTCACAGAGACCGCTATAAGTAACACTTTAAAAGAACGCCACAGACCAATCAACTAAACTTTTTTGGGTTATTTTTTATAGTCTGCAGGCATGAAATTAAAGAAGTTGCGGCAATTGGTTGCGGCCTACGGTGCCACCCTCGGATCCTGAAAAGTCCATTTGTGGAGATGGGCACCTGGACTCCCGTTAAGAAGACATGTTGTAAACCTCTAGATCCTTTACATGCCTGCACTTTTCGGCTTGCTGCTGCTGCTGGCTGTCCAGCAGCAGACTGAAGGTGGCTGCTGCCGTGCGCAGGTATATAAAGGCTCAGAGCCTATTGTGACACGCGCAGCAGTGTTCCATTGCCACATTCCATCTACTGCAGGCAGGATACCTGGCTAGCTGAACAGCATTGAGAAGCTCACAGAGACCGCTATAAGCAACACTTTAAATGAACGCCACAGACCAATCAACCAACCTTTTTTGGGTTATTTTTTATAGTCTGCAGGCATGAAATTAAAGAAGTTGCGGCAATTGGTTGCGGCCTACGGTGCCACCCTCGGATCCAGAAAAGTCCATTTGTGGAGATGGGCACCTGGACTCCCGTTAAAAAGACATGTCAGCCTCTAGATCCCTTACATGCCTCCACTTTTCGGCTTGCTGCTGCTGGCTGTCCATCATCAAACTGATGGTGGCTGCTGCCGTGCGCAGGTATATAAAGGCTCAGAGCCTATTGTGACACGCGCAGCAGTGTTCCATTGCCACATTCCATCTACTGCAGGCAGGATACCTGGCTGGCTGAACAGCATTGAGAAGCTCACAGAGACCGCTATAAGCAACACTTTAAAAGAACACCACAGACCAATCAACCAAACTTTTTTGGGTTATTTTTTATAGTCTGCAGGCATGAAATTAAAGAATTTGCGGCAATTGGTTGCGGCCTACGGTGCCACCCTCGGATCCTGAAAAGTCCATTTGTGGAGATGGGCACCTGAACTCCCGTTAAGAAGACATGTTGTCAACCTCTAGATCCCTTACATGCCTGCACTTTTTGGCTTGCTGCTGCTGGCTGTCCAGCAGCAGACTTAAGGTGGCTGCTGCCGTGCGCAGGTATATAAAGGCTCAGAGCCTATTGTGACACGTGCAGCAGTGTTCCATTGCCACATTCCATCTACTGCAGGCAGGATACCTGGCTGGCTGAACAGCATTGAGAAGCTCACAGAGACCGCTATAAGCAACACTTTAAAAGAACGCCACAGACCAATCAACTAAACTTTTTTGGGTTATTTTTTATAGTCTGCAGGCATGAAATTAAAGAAGTTGTGGCAATTGGTTGCGGCCTACGGTGCCACCCTCGGATCCTGAAAAGTCCATTTGTGGAGATGGGCACCTGGACTCCCGTTAAGAAGACATGTTGTCAACCTCTAGATCCCTTACATGCCTTCACTTTTCGGCTTGCTGCTGCAACTGGCTGTCCAGCAGCAGACTGAAGGTGGCTGCTGCCGTGCGCAGGTATATAAAGGCTCAGAGCCTATTGTGACACGCGCAGCAGTGTTCCATTGCCACATTCCATCTACTGCAGGCAGGATACCTGGCTGGCTGAACAGCATTGAGAAGCTCACAGAGACCGCCATAAGCAACACTTTAAAAGAACGCCACAGACCAATCAACCAAACTTTTTTGGGTTATTTTTTATAGTCTGCAGGCATGAAATTAAAGAAGTTGCAGCAATTGGTTGCGGCCTACGGTGCCACCCTCGGATCCTGAAAAGTCCATTTGTGGAGATGGGCACCTGGACTCCCGTTAAGAAGATATGTTGTCAACCTCTAGATCCCTTACATGCCTGCACTTTTCGGCTTGCTGCTGCAGCAATCCACGCGTTTTAGATCTGCATGACTCCAACTATTTTAGCACAGCACCCTCACCCCCTGCTGTTCCCACCCGCCTCAACACCGGTGGAAGGGAGGAGAACCAATTAAGGGGGGGACGAGCAGCTGTCTACCCTTAGCAGGAGTGTTGCTGATTACTTACCTTTCCTGCTGCTGCTGGCTGTCCAGCAGCAGACTGAAGGTGGCTGCTGCCGTGTGCTGGTATATAAAGGCTCAGAGCCTATTATGACACGCGCAGCCAGTGTTCCATTGCCACATTCCATCTACTGCAGGCAGGATACCTGGCTGGCTGAACAGCATTGAGAAGCTCACAGAGACCGCCATAAGCAACACTTTAAAAGAACGCCACAGACCAATCAACCAAACTTTTTTGGGTTATTTTTTATAGTCTGCAGGCATGAAATTAAAGAAGTTGCGGCAATTGGTTGCGGCCTACAGTGCCACCCACGGATCCTGAAAAGTCCATTTGTGGAGATTGGCACCTGGACTCCCGTTAAAAAGACATGTTGTCAACCCCTAGATCCCTTACATGCCTGCACTTTTCGGCTTGCTGCTGCTGCTGCTGGCTGTCCATCAGCAAACTGATGGTGGCTGCTGCCGTGCGCAGATATATAAAGGCTCAGAGCCTATTGTGACACGCGCAGCAGTGTTCCATTGCCACATTCCATCTACTGCAGGCAGGATACCTGGCTTGCTGAACAGCATTGAGAAGCTCACAGAGACCGCTATAAGCAACACTTTAAAAGAACACCACAGACCAATCAACCAAACTTTTTTGGGTTATTTTTTATAGTCTGCAGGCATGAAATTAAAGAAGTTGCGGCAATTGGTTGCGGCCTACGGTGCCACCCTCAGATCCAGAAAAGTCCATTTGTGGAGATTGGCACCTGGACTCCCGTTAAAAAGACATGTTGTCAACCTCTAGATCCCTTACATGCCTGCACTTTTCGGCTTGCTGCTGCTGCTGGCTGTCCATCAGCAAACTGATGGTGGCTGCTGCCGTGCGCAGGTATATAAAGGCTCAGAGCCTATTGTGACACGCGCAGCAGTGTTCCATTTCCACATTCCATCTACTGCAGGCAGGATACCTGGCTTGCTGAACAGCATTGAGAAGCTCACAGAGACCGCTATAAGCAACACTTTAAAAGAACACCACAGACCAATCAACCAAACTTTTTTGGGTTATTTTTTATAGTCTGCAGGCATGAAATTAAAGAAGTTGCGGCAATTGGTTGCGGCCTACGGTGCCACCCTCGGATCCTGAAAAGTCCATTTGTGGAGATTGGCACCTGGACTCCCGTTAAAAAGACATGTTGTCAACCTCTAGATCCCTTACATGCCTGCACTTTTCGGCTTGCTGCTGCTGCTGCTGGCTGTCCAGCAGCAAACTGATGGTGGCTGCTGCCGTGCGCAGGTATATAAAGGCTCAGAGCCTATTGTGACACTGTAAAATAATACTCTTCTTGTATTATTTTTTCCTACTGAGGACTTCGCAAAGTATCAATATCACGATATTCTTATAAAAAAATATATCTATTTATTCTTGGAGTGTCCATTAAAAAGAATCAGATTGCAGCAGGTACATACAATAATTAGTTATAAAGTAATTGTCCATTTGTCCATAATTAGCTTAATTGTTAAGATTCACCCATCTTTCCTTGGATCCTGGCTGGTAAATCATGTCTTTGTCCAGCACGTGTCCAGGCCTACATGTCAGATATGTCTCAGCATGAAGATTCTTCTTCTGTGTCTTGTGGGGTGGGCAGAGCAAGAGCCCCCCCTTTCTGTACCATGGGCTTTTATAGCCGGTCGTATGGACACCTGTTCTACATATGGTAGTGAACTAAAAATACACACACAAATAGCGCATGTCAACTAGACACGATGGCTGAGGCATAGAACTCAGATTTAAGAAAAATGATTATCGATTATTAATTAACATTCCAAATGAATTTCCATAATTAACCATTTAACATTTCCCCCTTTTTTGAGAATAAAAGGATTTAAACTGAAAATTCTCAAAAGAAGATACATTCATCAATCATTTTTTCCTTTCCTTCTTCCTTGGCAATATCATTACATTTCCATAATAATAATAATAATAATAATATCAATAATAGTATCAGATTGTTGTTATATAATGATGTGAATTCATGTTATGGTAAGCCGTGACTAATATTCATTTAATATGTATAATTATACTTCCCTATATCTAAATTGAAGCAATCGCGGGTCCCATCGTCATCATCTGATGTCATCGGGTCGTCGTCTCATCTTCTTCTTGGTTCTTTTATAAACTCCTTTGAAATAAATGACAGCGTGTAGATATTGTACAGTCCATAATTGTATTCATCATTGTGCAGTCTATAAACTGTACTCTTTATTAGAAAGATCATGTGTGTCAATTTATAAGAAAACAAAGTACATGGATGAAATGTAGCTTTAATATCTGTGCGATGTCACCTGGACTTACGTTGTCTTTCTGGAATCCTCTGCGTCGTCCGCACTGGTCTCGTGTCACTTTTGGAACAGATGTGACGTCTTTGGTCAGTAAAGCAAGGGTTAACTTGACACTTCCCAGCTTTATATAGAACCATAACCAGTACTCAGTCCTTTATGTACAGGACACATATGTCAGGCTGGCAGCTTTCTGACAATTACCTGTTCACCAGCTTTCATTGAAGCGTTGCAGGTGATAAGAAACCACTGGAACGTGATGAAACTTGAGCACAACCCAGTTCATATAGGATCATCGTCCTCTGCCGTCCTGGTGATCAGTGGTGTGAATTGTATTGTATGTAATGGACACAGTCTATGATCACTCAGCATTCACACCTGTTAGCTTCTGAGACTTCCAGATATCGGTTGTTTCTTCTTATAACTTTTGAGAGTCTCTTTGATTTATAAATATGAAAAGTCTTTATTAAGATAGAATTCATAATTGCGATGTCTTGATTGAAGTCTTCATTCCCTAATCTGATACCAAATCTGGCAACTTTCCTAACCTATAATATCACAGCGTACCATAGTAATCAATAATATCCATCTAATTATTATCAAAATATTTAAATAAATTATGTTTGGAATAATAAACAATAATAGATAGTAATTCAATCAAGTTCTCCATGTGATAAAATATTTTTATGTCATAGGTGTAATTACCTTTTCCAACCCATAGGTGTCAGTGTGTTTTGAAACAACAAGTGTTTATCATAGAATCATAGAATCATAGAATGGTAGAGTTGGAAGGGACCTCCTGGGTCATCTGGTCCAACCCCCTGCTCAAAGCAGGATTCACTAAATCATCTCAGACAGATGTCTGTCCAGCCTCTGTTTGAAGACGTCCATTGAAGGGGAACTCACCACCTCTCGTGGCAGCCTGTTCCACTCATTAATCACCCTAACTGTCAAAAAGTTTTTTCTAATATCTAATCTGTGTCTCCTCCCATTTAGTTTCATCCCGTTGCTTCTAGTCTTTCCCTGTGCAAATGAGAATAAAGATGATCCTTCTACAATGTGACAGCCCTTGACATATTTGTAGACAGCTATTAAGTCTCCTCTCAGTCTTCTTTTTTGCAAGCTAAACATTCCCAAATCCTGCAACCGTTCCTCATAGGACATGGTTTGCAGACCAGTCACCATTCTGGTCGCTCTTCTCTGAACTTGCTCCAGTTTGTCTATGTCTTTTTTAAAATGTGGGGCCCAAAACTGTACACAGTATTCCAGATGAGGTCTGACCAAAGAGGAGTAAAGACCAATAATGACTTCACGTGATCTAGACTGTATGCTTCTGTTAATACATCCCAGAATTGTATTTGCCTTTTTTGCTGCTGCATCACACTGTTGACTCATGTTCAGTCTATGATCTATTAGTATACCTAAATCTTTTTCACATGTACTGTTGCTTAGCTCTATTCCTCCCATTCTGTATATGCTTTTTTCATTTTTATTGCCCAGATGTAGTACTTTGCATTTTTCCCTGTTAAAAACCATTCTGTTGGTTGCTGCCCACTGCTCCAGTTTATTTAGGTCTTTTTGAATCCTCTCTCTCTCTTCTCTAGTATTAGCTATCCCTCCTAGCTTTGTGTCATCAGCAAATTTAATCAGTTTACCCTCAATTCCTTCATCTAAATCATTGATAAAGATGTTGAACAATACAGGTCCCAGGACGGAGCCCTGTGGTACCCCACTTGAGACATTCATCCAGCTGGATGTGAAGCCATTTACAATCACCCTTTGAGTCCGATCACTAAGCCAGTTATGAATCCACCTAACAGTTGCCTGGTCCATTGCATACTTGGTCATTTTTTCAATAAGGATGGTGTGAGATACTTTGTCAAATGCTTTGCTGAAGTCAAGATATACTATATCTACAGCATTTCCCTGATCCACCCAGTCAGTGATTCTGTCATAGAAGGAAATTAAGTTAGTCTGACATGACTTGTTAGTTATAAACCCATGCTGACTCTGGTTAATCACTTCATTCTTATCCAGGTACTTACATACATGTTGTTTAATAATTTGTTCAAAGATCTTTCCTGGTATAGAAGTCAGACTCACCGGCCTATAGTTCCCTGGGTCCACCTTCTTCCCCTTTTTGAAGATAGGAACAACATTTGCTCTTCTCCAGTCTTCTGGGACTTCTCCTGTTCTCCAAGAATTTTCAAAGATTATGGAGAGTGGTTCTAAAATTTCTTCTACGATCTCCTTCAGTACTCTGGGGTGTAATTCATCTGGACCTGGAGACTTGAACTCATTTATGTTAGCTAAATATTCCCTCACAATCTTTCTGTTTACAGATAACTTGGATTCTTCTATTCCTTTAAAAGGACAGTGAAGATCAGTTGATGTTACATTTTCTTTCTGAGAGAAAACAGATGCAAAATAGGAATTAAAAAGTTTGGCCTTCTCAACATCCTCTCTTACCATTTCTCCATTTTCATCCTGTAAAAATCCTATAGCATCTTTGACTTTTCTTTTACTTTTGACATACCCCCAAAATCCTTTTTTATTGCTTTTGACATCTCTTGCAAGCCTTAATTCATTGTCAGCTTTAGCTAACCTGATACATGCCCTGCAGGATCTGCAGACTGCATTATAATCTTCTTTAGATATGCCTCCCTCTTTCCATTTAATAAACATTTCTTTCTTTCTTTTTAGCATGTGTTTAAGTTCTGTGTTCATCCATCCTGGTTTCCTTAAATGCTTCCCATTCTTCCTACTTTTCGGGATTGTTAACGATTGTGCTTTGAGAATCTCATTTTTAAAAATTTCCCATCCTTCCTGGACATTTTTGTCCTTAAGGACATCCAGCCATTGGATCCCTCCTATTCTCTTTCTGAGTCTCTTAAAATCTGCCTTTCTAAAATCTAACCTTGAAGTTTGAGTCTTCACATGTCTTCCTCCTCTAGTTATCCAAAATTCTATAATAGCATGATCGCTGCCTCCTAGGGTCCCAGCCACTTTTACCTCCTCAACCATTTCCTCCTTGTTTATAAGGATTAGATCCAAAGTAGCAGATCCCCTTGTTTTCTCCCCTACCTTTTGGAAGATAAAGTTGTCAGCAAGAGAGGATAAGAATTTGCTTGACCTGTTAGTTTTACTTGAGAGAGATTCCCAACAAATGTCTGGATAGTTGAAATCTCCCATGACCACTACGTCATATTTTTTTGAGAACTTGGTCATTTGATACATAAAGAGTTCATCCATATCTTCAGCTTGCCCAGGTGGCCTGTAGTAAATGCCTACAATGGTGTCCTTTCCGTTGTTCTCTCCTTGTATTCTTACCCAAACAGTTTCCACAGAACTCCCAGTCTCTGAAGCTTCAATCTCTGTGCAGATATACGCTTTTCTAACATACAATGCGACACCTCCTCCTCGTTTATCAAGTCTGTTTCTTGCAAATAAGTTGTATCCTTTTAGCCTTTTATTCCAATCATGTGTATCGTCCCACCAAGTTTCAGTGATTCCAATGACATCATATTTCTTTTCCTGCGTTAGTAGTTCTAATTCTCCTTGTTTGTTGCCCATGCTTTGTGCATTTGTATAAAAACATTTTAGTTTGTGATTGGTTTCTCTTCTTCCCATATTTTTATTATTTAAAATTGTTTTGTCTTTGTTCTTCCTTTCCACTTCCAGTAGCAGAGATCTCAATAGTATTTGTCAGCTGTATGGCTTTTTCTGGCCTTTTGCTTCCCTTCCCACATTGTTCTAGTTTAAAGCTCTCCTCATGAGTGCAGCAAGGCAATTTCCAAATACATGTTTTCCAGTCTTCGTAAGGTGCACCCCATCTCTAGCAAGTAGTCCATCGTATAGGTAATTCATTCCGTGATCCAGAAATCCAAATCCTTGTTGACGGCACCATCGACGTAGCCAGTTGTTCACCTGTAGAATCTTATTCCACCTCATTGTTCCATGGCCATCCACTGGGAGGATGGATGAGAAGACCACCTGCGCTCCCAATTCTTTCACTTTCTTGCCCAAGTCTTCAAAGTCACTGCAGATGGTTTCCAGGTCCTTTCTTGCGGTGTCATTTGTCCCCACATGTATTAGCAGGAATGGGTAGTGATCTGTAGGTCTGAAGAGTCTTGATATCCTGTCAGACACATCTTTAATTTTTGCTCCTGGAAGACAGCACATTTCTCTTGAGGTTATGTCTGGTCTGCAGATAGCAGCCTCTGTTCCTCTTAACAGGGAATCCCCCATGACCACCACTCTCCGTTTTTTCTTCACAACATTCTTCTTTCTCCATCCAGGAGGATTCTGAGGGCTTACAAGGTTATTCATTGCTGGCAAAGTCTTATCTTGCTGTATTTCTTCATGGTTCTCCTGCGAGAGAGCCTGGTACTGGTTCCTGAGCAGTATAGGTGCTGACTGCCTCTCTATCCTCCTGCTTCTCTGGGTCACATGCTTCCATTCCTCTGTTTCCTCAGGTGCAGTTCGAATTTCTTCTCTTTCTGAATCATGAAGAGATAATTCTGCTCTGTCTAAGAACTCTTCACCTTCCTTAATGATTTTCAAGGTAGTTAACCTCTCTTCTAGATTTCGCAACTTTTCCTCCAACAGGGACACAAGCTTGCATTTCTGGCATGTGAAGTTTGGCTTTTCCACTGGCAAGTCTGTGAACATGTAGCAGGATATGCAGCTCACCAAATGGCTCCTGGACTCTTCCATGTTCTTACTGTTAATGTTCTGAAAACAGTGAAAAAAGCTTCAAAAAAAAGCTTCAAAGCGGTTTACCGATGTCCTCTTTTCAGCTCCAACAGCCAAAATCCAGTGTTCTTTGAGCTCACGGAGACTCTTCACTTACCCCAAAATGCAGTGGGAATATGCAAATTATCTCCTTAGGACTCCTCCCCTGGTTTGCCTGGTTATATCTTTATTAAACCAATAATATCAAAGAATGTATACTCCTGAACTAAAATGAATAAATATATGAATGTATGAATGAATGAATGAATGAATGAATTGTTGTGTTTACTCAAAAAATTGAAACATTTTTCTTATATTAATTCATATCATCATTATATTTAATGAAGCAATATTCTTGTACTTGACATTACCCCATTAAATATTAATGTGTTTTCTCAATTGAAATATTGAACTGAATTAAAATCAAAAATTGAGAATGAAAAATGGAAAAATAAGAAAATAAGTAAAAATAAAATTTTAAAAATGAAAAATAAAATTAAAAATAAAAATAAGAATAAAAATAAAAATAAGGCCTTTAAATTTTAATGACAAATGCAGAGTAATTTTATTCTCCATAAAAAATACCCTTATATCTCCATTATCGGGATGATTTCATATTTGTCATAACCTTGTATCACCAAAAAATTATTAAACTATGCAACTTTGCATGTAACACCCTTCTTAATTATATCATTGTACCTTATTATTGTTTCTTCTTTATTAAAATGTGTGGAAAATAAGTATTGATGAAAAGTGATTATGTAATCAGGATCAAAAACACATTTTCCCCCTTAATACCAAAAAATATTATTTTATAAAATAATTTATATATCAGAACCAAATTAAAAATAATTATTCTTCTAGAAATATTTTGCATAAATTTCATATCGATGAGTAGCATAGATTTGTCTAAAGAGAGGTGTGTACCTATTTAGGTAACCATTAAAAATAATATCATAGTTATTCAAGAATATTATCATGTGGAAAATTATTCTAAATGTAAATTTGCTTTGTAAACCATTTTGATGTGTGGTTGCCCTTATCCACTATTAGTTAAATCAAGAAATAATAATTATTAAAGAAATATAGAAGTATATATATATGTAGATAATACCTAATTATGTATTATAATTTTTCTCAGAATTAAATATATTTTTGTACCTTCACATAAAGAAACATTTTTTTTCAAACATACAAACGTACGAGGCCTCTGTCACATCAATCACACTTAGCAGCTGCTGATTTACTCATCTGTCACATTCACAGATCTGTTCAACTTAAACATTCCACATATGAAGTTTTATATATATATATATATATATATATATATATATATATATATATATATATATTTAACCCAAAATTGTTGTATCCCAATTTTTCAATGCGCATTGTAAACTATTAGTTAAATTGAATATCTTTATATTTCTTTGAATATTCCGCAAGTACATATTATATAATATGAGAGTAAGTCACTGGAATTTCAGACACTTGAAAAAACTCTTGACTTAGATTCTTTTTTCACTGGCTGCCCGGTCTTAAGTTACATCAGCTGAAAATAGAATGAATGGGATCTATACTATTAGCTCAAAGTTCAAAGGCTGCAGCTGTCACACGTCATGCTGTAAAGCTACTTGTTATAACGAACACTTCATGCACAGAAAATATTAATTAATGTTACACATAATAATTAACTAGTTATTATTTTAAAATGTTATACACATAAATCATGCAATTTTTCCACTTCCTGTGTGAATAAAGAAATAAATCCATTTTAGAGTTGTTTGATCAAATCCTGCTTTGGAATGAAACCTCTAAGGAAATATAAGAAAATAAAATTAAATATCAAATTTATACAGAAACAGAATTATTTAAATATCTTATACATATATTGGTTGGTTCTAATGTAATTCAAAATATTGTTACTTAAATTTATATATGAAGTTCTAATTTATTAATTAATATATATATATATATATATTTTTTTATAAATATATATATATATACAATTATACACAATCTCTACTTAGACAAGTGTATATATATATATATATGAACTATTAGAAACTATGTAACTACAATTTTACTGTATAAGATTATAAATAAATATTAAGACATTGTAACACTTCTATGCTACATTATAATTACAGTTTTTTCTTAGCCACACCCTAAACCAAATCTTCTGTCTCTCTCAAATATCTCCAGGAACGCCCTATTTAGGAAAGACATTTTTCTATCCTTCAAAACCTCAGAGAACTGCCTGTTCTTCTGTCCACATTCCATGATGTCACTGTGAGCTGGTCGTCTCACCTGACTCTGTCCGTCTATTTCGGCCATTTTCTTTCTTAGGGAAAAGTCATAGCTTTGCATTTTTAACTCTTTCTGTGGAGATGGACCTTTGCACTGGCTGATATGGCTTATAACAGATATGAAATCTCCTGCGTATTCGATAGAGTTCACTTTGGGGATGACTCAGTCTAGGAGAGTTTGATATTGGCTTTTGGTAAGAATTTACCTTTTCTGGTTTTATAAATTTAACTTGATTTATTTTCTTTTCACGATTTTCATGTTTTCTAACAAAATCCAGCAACTGAGCACATTCAAATAATGAATTTTTTTGTGATGCCATAACTTGGGAAACTGGATCTAGGAATTTGAATTTTTGTACAAAAGTTGTTATCATTTGTTGTACTTTTCCATTTTTGATGAGAGCTTTGTACAACCGTTCAAATATGGACATGAATGTATATGTACATTCCTTCCTACCAATCCTTAGTTTCTGCAGATCTTCTATGTTGGGAAAATCCTTTGTGACACAATAAATCAAATATTTTAACCTGTCCGAATCATTTTCCCATCCATTAGGAGAGTCATTTTCACAGGGCATTAAATGTAAACGTCTGGACAATGTCACAGGAATCCATATTTTAAATAATTGATTCCTCTCCTCATTGGATAAATCAAACTTATCAGAGAAGCTCTAAAATGTCTCTGAATTTCTACAGGCATGGATTTTGACATCATATTTTGGCATGATTTTGTATAATTTCAGCAAATTTTTCCTCATTTTAATTTGTAGTTGAGCCTGGGTAATTCCTGAATTCTCTGATATTTTTAGTGGCTCTTGTACGTTCGTTCCTCCTACGTCACTCACGTCTCCTCCCACATCACCTAATATGTCAGTTTCTCGTATGTCAGTCATGTCTCCTCCCATGTCAGGTTTCTGTATGTCCGTCTCTTGGTCAGACCCAAGGTCACCTTCAGTTACAGACACGTGTCTTACGTCTTGTTCATTTTCCACATTACAGTCAGAATCAGTATCACCGTCTGACACTTCTACACTATTTTCCTGCTTAGAAATCTCTAACACAAGACTATGAAAAAAATCTACCAAATGTAGAATATTTCTCAATTTCTGTTTGTCTCTATTTACCAATTTAGAAGTTAACTGTAAATTCTGCAATTCACATTCTTTGTATAAACTGAGCCAAAAAACTTCTATGTCATCTCCTACATTAACTTTGAAATTAATATTACTTTGTTTAGCAAAAGAAGAAATTATATCCATATTTTGCTTACCTTAAGATTCCTTGGCTTCTCTTTATCAGCACGTCCTGTCTTCAGTTGGTCTGATTCTTTCCCTGTGTGATTCTGTTCCTTGTTAGTACCTCTGCTTCCTGTTAGTCTTCAGTCTGTAGATTCTTTCTGCTTCTCGTGACAAATTAGTGAATTTACTGACACGTGAACAACAGCTGTTCAGCTCGTCAGGACTTCCCCCCCTTGTTCACGGAAGAAATTCACTTACTTAATTTAAAAAAAAATGAAAAAACAGGACTGGCTGGCTCACCATTGTAAAATAATACTCTTCCTGTATTATTTTTCTCTACTGAGGACTTCGCAAAGTATCAATATCACGATATTCTTATTAAAAAAATGTATCGATTTATTCTTGGATTGTCCATTAAAAAGAATCAGATTGCAGCAGGTACATACAATAATTAGTTATAAAGTAATTGTCCATTTGTCCATAATTAGCTTAATTGTTGAGATTCACCCATCTTTCCTTGGATCCTGGCTGGTAAATCATGTCTTTGTCCAGCACGTGTCCAGGCCTACATGTCAGATACTTCTCAGCATGAAGATTCTTCTTGTGGTGTGGGAAGAGCAAGAGAGCCCCCCCTTTCTGTACCATGGCTTTTATAGCCAGTCGTATGGCACACCTGTTCTACATATGGTAGTGAACCAAAAATACACACACAAATAGCGCATGTCAACTAGACACGATGGCTGAGGCAATCCTTGTATAGAACTTAAATTTAAGGATAAAATGAATATCCATTATTAATTAACATTCCAAATGAATTTCCATAATTAACCATTTAACAGGTTTCCTCCCATCAACTCAGGAATAGGTTAGCATACGAGGGGGCAAAGGGGCTCCCCATCGCAGTACCCCTGAGCTGGTAGAAGTACTTCCTGTCAAAAAGAAAGATGTTGTGATTAAGAGTGAATTTTAGAAGATCCTCCATGAAGTCATTATGTCTGCTACACTCTATTGATCTCGATTTCAAGAAATGTCTTACTCCTCTGATACCATCCTCATGCGGAATATTACTGTACAAAGCCTAAATATCTAGTAAGGCCTGCTCCCCTACATGCCCGTATACATGCTCAAGGGTCTACATGGAGGGGAGCAGGGAAAGGGAAAACCAACTCCAGAGGGATTATTTCAACTGTAAAACCTCAGGACTTATTCTAACTGCAGGACCTCTGGCGGCACTGTGGAAATATTATACTGTGTGTGGGGGAAGTTGGTACGGTAGGAATATAATATACACCTGTTTATATGGAATATATATTTCATGTTCATCCCATGTGCAAGATACACAAGAAATCCATAATATCTCTACATATGTTTGGACCTGTAAGTTTTTATGTTCATTCTTTTTATTTATTCCTTATCTTCATTCTTTTTAGTATGTCCCAGAACATTAAACTGTGTGGGGGGGCATCATACATCCTGCATAAGGGGCATAATGGGGGCATTACACTGTGTGGGGTCATCAAACATACTGCATAAGAGGCATAATGGGGGCATTACACTGCGTGAGGGCATCATACATCCTGCATAAGGGGCATAATGGGGGCATTACACTGTGTGGGGGCATCATACATCCAGCATAAGGGGCATAACACTGTGTGGGGGCATCATACATACTGCATAAGAGGCATAATGGGGGCATTACACTGAGTGGGGGCATCATACATCCGGCATAAGGGGCATAATGGGGGCATTACACTGTGTGGGGGCATCATACATCCTGCATAAGGGGCATAACACTGTGTGGGGGCATCATACATACTGCATAAGAGGCATAATGGGGGCATTACACTGTGTGGGGGCATCATACATACTGCATAAGAGGCATAATGGAGGCATTACACTGTGTGGGGGCATCATACACACTGCATAAGGGGCATAATGGGGGCATTACACAGTGGGGGCATCATACATACTGCATAAGGGGAATAATGGGGGCATTACACTGTGTGGGGGCATCATACATCCTGCATAAGGGGCATAATGGGGGCATTACACTGTGTGGGGGCATCATACATCCTGCATAAGGGGCATCACACTGTGTGGGGCATCATACATTCTGCATAAGGGGCATAATGGGGGCATTACACTGTGTGGGGGCATCATACATCCTGCATAAGGGGCATAACACTGTGTGGGGGCATCATACATCCTGCATAAGGGGCATAACACTGTGTGGGGGCATCATACATACTGCATAAGGGGCATAATGGGGGCATTACACTGTGGCGGGCATCATACATACTACATAAGGGGCATTACACTGTGTGGGGGCATCATACATCCTGCATAAGGGGCATTACACTGTGGGGCATCATACATACTGCATAAGGGGCATAATGGGGGCATTGCACTGTGTGGGGGCATCATACATCGGGCATAATGGGGGCATTACACTGTGGGGGGCATCATACATACTGCATAAGGGGCATAATGGGGACATTACACTGTGTGGGGGCATCATACATCCTGCATAAGGTGCATAATGGGGGCATTACACTGTGTGGGGGCATCATACATCCTGCATAAGGGGCATAATGGGGGCATTACACTGTGGGGGGGCATCATACATCCTGCATAAGGGGCATAATGGGGGCATTACACTGTGTGGGAGCATCATACATCCTGCATGAGGGGCATAATGGGGGCATTACACTGTGTGGGGGCATCATACATCCTGCATAAGGGGCATAATGGGGGCATTACACTGTGTGGGGGCATCATACATCCAGCATAAGGGGCATAACACTGTGTGGGGGCATCATACATACTGCATAAGAGGCATAATGGGGGCATTACACTGAGTGGGGGCATCATACATCCTGCATAAGGGGCATAATGGGGGCATTACACTGTGTGGGGGCATCATACATCCTGCATAAGGGGCATAACACTGTGTGGGGGCATCATACATACTGCATAAGAGGCATAATGGGGGCATTACACTGTGTGGGGGCATCATACATACTGCATAAGAGGCATAATGGAGGCATTACACTGTGTGGGGGCATCATACATACGGCATAAGGGGCATAATGGGGGCATTACACAGTGGGGGCATCATACATACTGCATAAGGGGAATAATGGGGGCATTACACTGTGTGGGGGCATCATACATCCTGCATAAGGGGCATAATGGGGGCATTACACTGTGTGGGGGCATCATACATCCTGCATAAGGGGCATCACACTGTGTGGGGCATCATACATCCTGCATAAGGGGCATAATGGGGGCATTACACTGTGTGGGGGCATCATACATCCTGCATAAGGGGCATAACACTGTGTGGGGGCATCATACATCCTGCATAAGGGGCATAACACTGTGTGGGGGCATCATACATACTGCATAAGAGGCATAATGGGGGCATCATACATCCTGCATAAGGGGCATAATGGGGGCATTACACTGTGTGGGGGCATCATACATCCTGCATAAGGGGCATAACGCTGTGTGGGGGCATCACACATACTGCATAAGAGGCATAATGGAGGCATTACACTGTGTGGGGGCATCATATATCCTGCATAAGAGGCATAATGGGGGCATTACACTGTGTGGGGGCATCATACATCCTGCATAAGAGGCATAATGGGGGCATTACACAGTGGGGGCATCATACAGACTGCATAAGGGGCATAATGGGGGCATTACACTGTGTGGGGGCATCATACATACTGCATAAGGGGCATAATGGGGGCATTACACTGTGGCGGGCATCATACATACTACATAAGGGGCATTACACTGTGTGGGGGCATCATACATCCTGCATAAGGGGCATAAAGGGGCATTACACTGTGGGGTATCATACATACTGCATAAGGGGCATAATGGGGGCATCATACATCGGGCATAATGGGGGCATTACACTGTGGGGGGCATCATACATACTGCATAAGGGGCATAATGGGGACATTACACTGTGTGGGGGCATCATACATCCTGCATAAGGTGCATAATGGGGGCATTACACTGTGTGGGGGCATCATACATCCTGCATAAGGGGCATAATGGGGGCATTACACTGTGGGGGGATCATACATACTGCATAAGAGGCATAATGGGGGCATTACACTGTGTGTGGGGCATCATACATCCTGCATAAGGGGCATAATGGGGGCATTACACTGTGGGGCCAGTAAAGGGGTCCTGTACTATGAGAACAATAGGTTTCCTCCCTTCCTGTCTCCATAGTTGGGTCGTATGTATCTAGTACAGGAAACAGAACAAAAACCTTATGATTCTTATAAAGGGGCAACACAAGACCCCAAAAGAGTCTCCGTGCTGAAGGGGTTTATGCCCCCTGCGCCCAGTAATGGGGTCTCCACATACCTCCACCTGCAGAGCCGCCACCACATATATGGCTGCTCTGTGCGCACAGGACCTGTGATGAGGTCACAGGAGGGGAGGAGTCAGGGGTCACATGATCAGGGCCTCAGTGGATGCAGGACTCTGCTGTGCTGGTTGTCATGGTGCTGGATGAGCTGAAGTTTATGTGTGGGGTCAGGAGGGGTTTACAGTGTGGATGTAGCAGAGCCGTGTGTGTATGAGGTGTACGGAGCAGAGCGGCGTGTGTACGAGGTGTACGGAGCAGAGCGGCGTGTGTACGAGGTGTACGGAGTAGGGCGTGTGTACGAGGTGTACGGAGCAGAGCCGCGCGTGTACGAGGTGTACGGAGCGGAGCCGCGTGTGTACGAGGTGTACGGAGCGGAGCCGCGTGTACGAGGTGTACGGAGCGGAGCCGCGTGTGTACGAGGTGTACGGAGCGGAGCCGCATGTGTACGAGGTGTACGGAGCGGAGCCGCGTGTGTACGAGGTGTACGGAGCGGAGCCGCGTGTGTACGAGGTATACGGAGCGGAGCCGCGTGTGTACGAGGTGTACGGAGCGGAGCCGCGTGTGTACGAGGTGTACGGAGCGGAGCCGCGTGTGTACGAGGTGTACGGAGCGGAGCCGCGTGTGTACAAGGTGTACGGAGCGGAGCCGTGTGTGTGTACGAGGTGTAGGGAGCGGAGCTACATGTGTACGAGGAGTACGGAGCGGTGCTGTGCGTGTGTACGAGGTGTAAGGAGCGAAGCCGTGTGTGTGTACGAGGTGTACGGAGCGGAGCCGCGTGTGTACGAGGTGTATGGAGCGGAGCCGCGTGTGTACGAGGTGTACGGAGCGGATCCGCGTGTGTACGAGGTGTACGGAGAGGAGCCGCGTGTGTACGAGGTGTACGGAGAGGAGCCGCGTGTGTACGAGGTGTACGGAGAGGAGCCGCGTGTGTACGAGGTGTACGGAGAGGAGCCGCGTGTGTACGAGGTGTACGGAGCGGAGCCGCGTGTGTACGGAGCGGAGCCGCGTGTGTACGAGGTGTACGGAGCGGAACCGCGTGTGTACGAGGTGTACGGAGCTGAGCCGCGTGTGTACGAGGTGCACGGAGCGGAGCCGCGTGTGTACGAGGTGCACGGAGCGGAGCCGTGTGTGTACAAGGTGTACGGAGCAGAGCCGCGTGTGTACAAGGTGTACGGAGTGGAGCCGTGACTATAATCAGCCTTTGGGGGATGAATAGTTTTCTAACTTTGACCTTAGAGGGGCTTATTACAATGTGATCCGCATGTTGAAGGGTGATGAGTGGAAATCGGCGTCTTTAACGTCTGAGGGTTTATTCTATAATCTTGTTCTGCCTTTTGGATTCTCCAATGCACCAACAGGATTTCACAACTTTCTGAATGACGTTTCTCTGATTACATTGGGAGATTTCTTGTGATTTATCTTGATGATATAGAATTTTCTCTCCTGATTTGGATTCTCACCAGGAACATGTCCGTGTTGTATTAGAAAGGTTTAGGGAGAATTCTTTGTTGAAAAAATTGAGAAATGTTTTTTTCTGTTCAGGAAATTTCATTCCTGGGGTTAATTTTATCGGCTGATGGGTTTACAATGGATTCTGAGAAGATGCAGGCCATAATAGATTGGGTCCAACCTAGTGACCTGAAACTGCAATGTTTTGTAGGATTTGCAACTATTATATATATACTGCTCAAAAAAATAAAGGGAACACTTAAACAACAGAATATAACTCCAAGTAAATCAAACTTCTGTGAAATCAAACTGTCCACTTAGGAAACAACACTGATTGACAATCAATTTCACATGCTGTTGTGCAAATGAAATAGACAATAGATGGAAATTATTGGCAAGTATCAAGACACATTCAATAAAGGAGTGGTTCCGCAGGCGGGGACCACAGACCACATCTCAGTACCAATGCTTTCTGGCTGATGTTTTGGTCACTTTTGAATGTTGGTTGTGCTTTCACACTCGTGGTAGCATGAGACGGACTCTACAACCCACAGAAGTTGCTCAGGTAGTGCAGCTCATCCAGGATGGCACATCAATGCGAGCTGTGGCAAGAAGGTTTGCTGTGTCTGTCAGCGTAGTGTCAAGGGGCTGGAGGCGCTGCCAGGGGAGGGCAACAACCCAGCAGCAGGACTGCTACCCCTGCCTTTGTACAAGGAGGAACAGGAGGAGCACTGCCAGAGCCCTGCAAAATGACCTCCTGCAGGCCACAAATGTGCATGTGTCTGCACAAACAGTTAGAAACCGAGTCCATGAGGGTGGTATGAGGGCCCGACGTCCACAGATGAGGGTTGTGCTCACAGCCCATCACCGTGCAGGACGCTTGGCATTTGCCACAGAACACCAGGATTGGTAAAGTCACCACTGGCGCCCTGTGCTCTCTACAGATGAAAGCAGGTTCATACTGATCACATGTGACAGAGTCTGGAGATGCCGTGGAGAGCGATCTGCTGCCTGCAACATCCTTCAGCATGACCGGTTTGGCAGTGGGTCAGTAATGGTGTGGGGTGGCATTTCTTTGGAGGGCCGCACAGCCCTCCATGTGCTCACCAGAGGTTGCCTGACTGCCATTAGATACCGAGATGAGATCCTCAGACCCCTTGTGAGACCATATGCTGGTGCGGTTGGCCCTGGGTTCCTCCTAATAAAGGACAATGCCAGACCTCATGTGGCTGGAGTGTGTCAGCAGTTCCTGCAAAATGAAGGCATTGAAGCTATCGACTGGCCCACCGGTTCCCCAGACCTGAATCCGATTGAGCACATCTGGGACATCATGTTTCGCTCCATCCACCAACATCATGTTGCACCACAGACTGTCCAGGAGTTGGCGGATGCTTTAGTCCAGGTCTGGAAGGAAACCCCACAGGAGACCATCCGCAACCTCATCAGGAGCATGTGTTATTTGAGTGCTCCCTTTATTTTTTTGAGCAGTATATATAGTGTAATGTTATAATTGATACCATCCACCTTTCGTGTCTCCCCTATTTCCTCATAGATTGTAAGCTTGCGAGCAGGGCCCTCTCTCCTCCTGGCATCTGTTGATTTATGTGATTATTGTTATTCTGTAATGTCTTTTATTGTCGGTACAAGTCCCCTCTAAAAGGTAAAGTGCTGCGGAATATGTTGGGGCTATAGAAATAAAAATTATTATTATTGAAAATTCGTTAGGGGGTTTTCTCAGATTGCTGAACCTCTTACTTACCTCAAATGTAAGAGGGCAGATCTCAAGGTTTGGCCACTTGATGCTATTGGGGCTTTTGTATAATTGAAAGAGTGTTTTATGTCTGCTCATATTCTAATCCAACCTGATCGTCAAGAACCATTCATTGTGGAGGTGGATGCTTTGGAGGTTGAGGTAGGGCCGTTTTATCTTAGGGTTCCAAAACTCTGACCAATTTGCGGTCATATGCTTTTTTCTCGAGAAAATACTTAGTTCGAGAACATAACCAGCCAGCTGTGGGCATGTTACAAACTTGATTTGGGAAAACTACCCATTCTTCGGTGACAGTAAAACTTAATCCCGATATCGATCCACAAGTAGTGCCCTATAAGTACTGTCCAGAATGCGGTGATACATGATAACGTCTGAGAGTTCCAGAGAGGAGATCTTATTGTCCCTATAATCTCCCCGTTTATTACATCTCCATATAACAATCAAATGCTGTAATGTTCTAAATCCAACTACGTTATTACCAGTGGATTTAGAAAAGGGAGGAGAATATCAGGGTGGGGAAGACAGAGAAACTGTGAGCCAAAACCTGCCCCTGTTTTTCAGACTAGCAGATGAGGAAGCTCAATGTGACATTACACATGAACATGACAGTCAGGCATTGATGGATGCAGACACATAGGGCTTGTTAGATATCACTGATGTCCCCTCACTAACACTTCGGATGAGTATTTTGTAGATGGTTCTAGAGCTCGGGATAGTGATCAAGGACGGTTCATCACCAGGTATGTAGTAGTCCAAAATGGTAAGGCAGTATACATGAACCACTCTCCTCCAGCGGCTCTATGCCAGAGGCTGAGCTAAAGGCAATTGCTGCAGCGTGCAATCTGGGAAAAGGTAAAGAGATTCATGTATTTTCGGACTCGAGATATGTTTTAAAGGGGCGCACATGACTTTGGCGCCATTTGGCAGAGCTGTAAGTTTCTGACCTCTGCTGGCAAACCTATGAGACGGTAGAGCAGCTACTCACAGCACTCACCCTTCCCCGAAGAACAGCTATTGGCACACACATGAGAACAAACTCCCCTTGCTGTAGGGATTGCCTTGGCCGACCAGGCGGCTAAGGAAGCAGCACGACTACCTCTGACTAGAATACTGGCCATAGCAGACACGGCCCTCTAGGGGACTCAGTGACCGAGAGTGCAGGAAGCCCCTTTTCACAGAGGACACTGCCACCGCACCTGCCCCAGTGGCCGTTGATCGTGAACTACTGCAGGTCTTCCAGACCCAGGCTCCCCCACACAAACAACGCATGGGCCAACGCGGGTGCTGTATGGTCAGGGGTATGGCAGGTAAACACCAGGTTTTTGCTCCCACGCTGCCTGTTCCCCATGATGGTTGCCCTTGCACATTTCCCCGGTGCACAACGCAAAGGGTGTTATTTGTGTAGTGGTGCTACAAAACTGATGCGCCTCTGGGTTTCCGAACACGGCTACAAAGTATGTCTAGTTTGTGTGAAACATAACCCCGATAGACCTATTCGAGTCCCACAAAATACACGCCCAAACCAGATTACCTGTTTCAGAGACTGCAGGAGGACTACATACAGCTACCTAAGGTGGGTACTTATGAGTACGTCTTGGTATGCATCGAACTCTTCCCTTGGTTGCCTGAAGCTTGGGCCGTGACCAAATCTAAAAACAAAAATTGATAAGTGAGGTGGTTTGTAGATATGGGGTACACAAAACCATAGAGAGTGACAGAGACACACACTTCATCAGAGAACTGATGAAACAGATCATGGCCAGTCTGGGGATCAAACAGGTTTTCTATGTTCCCTATCACTCACAAAGTAGTGTGAAAGTGGAACGTTAATGGTACTCTGAAATTAAAAATCCAGAAGTGCATGGAGGAAACACACTTGTCCTGGGTAGATTGCTTATCCATTGCATTATACGTATACAGTGTGGATCGCCCCAAGAGGTAGAGAGAAGCTGTCCCCTATGTAGGGATTTGTACTCACTGAGCCGCGTTGGAGGTAGGCACGGGTTCACACAGTGATGCAGTCCACGGGTTCAAACAAACTGGTGGTTTATTTAATGTCCATATACCAGTTAAGAAACAAAAGTAACAGCCTTTTCCTGGCACAAAAAGGAATAACAGAAGAAAGCTCAATATAACAAGTCCATGCAGCACGGCTTCAGCTGTTTAAACAAGGTGCTTTTCTATGCCTCCTGCAGAGCCTAAGAAGCACCTGCAAGGTCTGCTCACCTTGTCCAACAAACACAGACAGACAGAGACAGGTGCAGCTGTCTTAAATTAGCCTTCCAAGACCTGGACTGGAGGTAAGTGACCTAACAGGTAATACCTCAGAGTGTTAACGCCCACTTAATGGCCAAACATTCTTTTTCTACAATGGAGTAGTTCTTCTCACAATCAGAGAGCTTCCGACTGAGGTATATTACAGGGTGTTCTTGCTCCGTTAATCTCCTGGGACAAGACTGCTCCCAGCCTGACATCCGATGCATCCGTCTGGACCACAAACTCCTTGCAGAAGTTGGGCGCCACCAAGACTGGTTGTTTACAGAGGACCAGTTTCAGTCCCTGGAAGGCCGCTTCAGCTTCCGGGGACCACTTGGCCATAGCTGACTTCGTCCCTTTCAGAAGATCCGTCAACGGGGCTGCTATCAGGGCAAAGTTAGGGACAAATCTTCGATAGTAGCCCACAATGCCTAGAAACGCCCTGACCTGTTTCTTCGAGAGGGGCTGTGGCCAGTTCAAAATCGCCTCGACCTTATTTATTTGTGGTTTTATTTCCCCTCTACCAACCACGTACCCTAGGTACTTGGCTTCCTCCATCCCCAGGGCACATTTCTTCGGGTTGATAGTAAAGCCCGCCTTCCTTAGGGCATCAAGTATGGCTTGAACTTTGTCCAGATGACTTTCCCAGTCCTGGCTAAATATGATGATGTCATCTAGGTAGGCCGCTGCATACTTTTTGTGAGGTGTTAAGATCCGGTCCATGGCTCTCTGAAAGGTGGCCGGAGCTCCCTGCAACCCAAACGGCATCCTGACATATTGATAACATCCGTCTAGCTCGAGAAGGCTATCTTCTCTTTGGACAGGGGAATTTGCCAATATCCTTTGGTGAGGTCCAGAGTGGTGATGTACCGAGCGGGTCCTAGCCTTTCGAGAAGCTCATCTACCCTAGGTATTGGGTAGGCGTCGAACTTTGAGACCTCTTTAGCTTCCTATCGTCGTTGCAAAACCGCCATTCCCCATCTGGTTTCGGCACTAAGACTACACTGTGTGCAGAATTATTAGGCAAGTTGTATTTTAGAGGATTATTTTTATTATTGATCAACAACTATGTTCTCAATCAACCCAAAAGACTCATAAATATCCAAGCAGTGCACAAAATTTAGAAATAAACATTTCTAACACGTAAAAAACAAAACCAAAAAAATTAGTGATCAATATAGCCACCTTTCTTTATGATGACACTCAACAGCCTTCCATCCATAGATTCTGTCAGTTGCTTGATCTGTTTTCCATCAACATTGCATGCAGCAGCCACCACAGCCTCCCAGACACTGTTCCGAGAGGTGTACTGTTTTCCATCCCTGTAGATCTCACATTTTATGATGGACCACAGGTTCTCTATGGGGTTCAGATCAGGTGAACAAGGGGGCCATGTCATTATTTTTTCTTCTTTTAGACCTTTACTGGCCAGCCATGCTGTGGAGTAGTTGGATGCATGTGATGGAGCATTGTCCTGCATGAAAATCATGTTTTTCTTGAACGATACCGACTTTTTCCTGTACCACTGCTTGAAGAAGTTGTCTTCCAGAAACTGGCAGTAGGTCTGGGAGTTGAGCTTCACTCCATCCTCAACCCGAAAAGGTCCCACAAGTTCATCTTTGATGATACCAGCCCATACCAGTACCCCACCTCCACCTTGCTTGCGTCTGAGTCAGAGTGGAGCTCTCTGCCCTTTACTGATCCAGCCTCTGGCCCATCCATCTGGCCCATCAAGAGTCACTCTCATTTCATCAGTCCATAAAACCTTTGAAAAATCAGTCTTAAGATATTTCTTGGCCCATTCTTGACGTTTATCCTATGTTTCTTGTTCAAAGGTGGTCGTTTTTCAGCCTTCCTTACCTTGGCCATGTCCCTGAGTATCGCACACCTTGTGCTTTTTGATACTCCAGTAATGTTGCTGCTCTGAAATATGGCAAAACTGGTGGCGAATGGCATCTTGGCAGCTTCACGCTTGATTTTCCTCAATTCATGGGCAGTTATTTTGCGCCTTTTTTGGCCAACACGCTTCTTGCGACCCTATTGGCTATTTGCCATGAAATGCTTGATTGTTCGGTGATCACGCTTCAAAAGTTTGGAAATTTTAAGACTGCTGCATCCCTCTGCAAGACATCTCACAATTTTGGTCTTTTCAGAGCCAGTCAAATCTCTCTTCTGACCCATTTTGCCAAAGGAAAGGAAGTTGCCTAATAATTAAGCACACCTTATATAGGGTGTTTATGTCATTAGACAACACCCCTCCTCATTACAGAGATGCACATCACCAGATTTACTTAATTGGTAATTGGCTCTCAAGCCTATGCAGCTTGGAGTAGGACAACATGTATAAAAAGTATCATGTGATCAAAATACTCATTTGCCTAATAATTCGGCACACAGTGTATAGGACTGGACCATCCACTTTTGGACTCTTCAAAGACTCCCAGGTTAAGAATCCGCCTTACTTCTTTTGAGATCACCTCTCTGCGGGCTTCGGGGATCCGGTATGGTTTTAGATTGACGCGAACATGAGGCTCTGTGAGAACCTCATGCTCTATGACCTGAGTGAGTCCTCCGAAAACAGGTCTTTATTTCGCTGTAACAACTCTTTGCACTGTTGCTTTTGGGCACGTGACAGTGACTCTGCCACCTTGACCTCTTTCACATCAGCCTCAGCCACTAAACAGGGAGCTTCCGTGGGCTCTCTATCTTGCCATGGCTTAATCAAGTTAACATGGTAAATTTGGAAGGGCTTCCTCTTCCCTGGTTGGTGGATTTTATAGTTGACTTCCCCCACTTTCTCTACCACCTCATAGCGGCCCAGCCACTTGGCCATGAACTTGTTCTCCACTGTGGGCACTAGCACAAGCACTCGATCTCCTGGATTGAACGATCTCACCCTGGCCGACCTATTATACACCCTAGACTGTGCCTCTTGTGCCTTGAGGAGGTGCTCCCTCACAATGGGCATCACGTGGGCAATTCTCTCTTGCATCTGGGCAACGTGCACCACCATGCTCCTATAGGGAGTGGTCTCAGCTTCCCAGGACTCTTTCACCACATCCAGGAGTCCTCGAGGGTGTCGTCCATAGACTGGTTCAAACGGGGAGAAACCTGTGGAAGCTTGGGGAACTTCCCTGATGGCGAACTACAGATAGGGAAGCAGATAGTCCCAGTCTCAGCCATCCTTTTCCACTGCTTTCCTCAACATTGCTTTCAAGGTTTTGTTAAACCTCTCGACCAGTCCGTCCGTCTGGGGATGGTACACGGAGGTTCTCAGTTGTGCAATCTGCAGTGCCTTGCACAATTCCCTCATGACCTACGACATAAATGGAGTTCTTTGGTCTGTTAGGATCTCCTTAGGCAACCCCATTCTTGAAAACATGTGGACTAGCTCCCGGGCTATACACCTGGCGGAGGAGTTTCGTAGTGGTACTGCCTCCGGATACCGTGTAGCATAATCTAATACCACCAGGATATACTGATGCCCTCGGGCGGACTTGACCAGAGGCCCCACTAGATCCATTGCTATGCGTTCAAATGGAACTTCGATGACGGGTAGGGGCAGTAGGGGACTGCAGAAGTGGGCCACTGGGGAGGTTATCTGGCATGTGGGGCAGGAACGACAATAACTCTTTATTTCTCTATAGCAACCTGGCCAGTAGAATCTTTGGAGGATCCGTTCTTGAGTCTTGTCTGCACCCAGGTGAACACCCAACACATGAGAATGAGCCATGTCTAACACCCTGCGTCTATAGGGCCCTGGCGCCAGCAACTGTTCTATTACCTCACCCCTTGGCTTGGTTACTCTGTACAGCAAATCCTCATTTACAGCAAAATGAGGGAACCGAGTGTCAGCCCCCGGATCCTGAGGCACACCATTTAACACAGTAACATTTTCAAAGGCCCCTTTCAGAGTTAAATCCCTGAGTTGGGCAGTTCAAAAGTTTCCCTCGGACACCTCCAGCTCAGGGATATTGGCCTCAGTGGATGTTGTCTCATCCTCATTGCCCACCAGCACACACATGGGAAACTCATCTACTATGTTCTGCGGGTAAGTTTCCTTAGGGACGATCTGGCTGTCGTCTGAGCAACCAGGTGTCCCCGCTTTCCCCCACATTTCCCAGAATAATGCAAAGTCACGTCCAATTATTATGGGATGCAATAGGTCCTTAACGACCGCCACTTCATGAGATGTGGTGCCACAGTCCGTGTTTACATCCACCTCGGCCACAGGATAGTTCTTAGTGTCCCCATGGATACACCGGACACCCACCACCTTCCCAGGAACCAGCCGATGAGAGAGCGTGGCCCTTGTCAGGGTCCCCAAACTTCCTGAGTCCAATAGTCCAGAGACTTGTGCCCCGTTTACTGTCACTGAGCATGCCTGAGGGCCCTCGCCATGTTGATGAACCGCGCTGCAGGCGGGGTAGGCAAAATAAGAACAACGCCGGCCCATGTTGCAGTTCATTGGCTCAGAGTTTATGGGACACCGGGCGGCAATATGGCCAGGGGTATGACATCTCCAACACACTATATTATGGGGTGGGACCTTGGGCAGCAACTTAGACCCCTCCCAAACTCTAGGACGCCCCCCAGGTGTGGCGCTAATTCCCTTCTTTTGGGTGTCCGCCGCCTTTTGGGAACCCCAGTATTGAGAGGCTACGACCACTTGTTTTCCCAACGGACTCTCAACCGCCTGGTATCTTTCCACCAACCCCACCAAGTCATCGGCATTATGGGGATCTCCCTGGGCAACCCAGGATTTCACCGACTTCGGGAGAGAGTGTATAAACCTGTCTATAACTACCTTCTCCACCATCTGTGCTGGGGAGGAAGATTCAGGTTGCAACCACTTTTGGACCAGGTGTAAGAGGTCGAACATCTGGGACCGGGGAGGTTTGTCACTGCAATAGGCCCTGTGGTGCACCCGTTGCGCCCTGACAGTCAGAGTCACTCCCAAGCGTGCCAAAATCTCAGTTTTCAACTTAGCATACTCTTTCGCGTCCTGCAAGGCCAAGTCATAATAGGTCTTCTGCGGCTCACCTGTTAAATATGGCACCAGTACCTCCGCCCCCTGCTCTCAAGGCAATTTCTCCCGCTCTGCCACCCTCTCAAAGTCCGTCAGGAACGCCTCAACGTCATCACCCGGGGTCATCTTTTGTAATACTCTTCTTACTGTTTTCCTGACGTGGGAGCCATCACCTGGATCTGAGGATGTGGAGGTCGTCCTGTCACGGATCTGCTCTTCCAAGATCTCCATTTGTCTTTGCTGCTGTTGGAACTGCTGCATCAGAAGTTTATTTGTTTCCTGCTGCTGCTCCTGTTGCTGCTTCCTGCTCTGCTGCATGATCTGCTGCATGCTCTGCTGGCTCTGCAGGTACTGCTGCTGGAACTGCGCCTGCTGAGCCTGCTGTTGCTGAAGTTGCAGCTGCGCTTGTTGCGCCTGCTGTGCCTGCAACAGATGTTTAAGCAGGTCCTCCATTTTGTCCGACGACACTTATTAGCTTATGGCCGACTTCACCCAGAACATGTACGTCTTCTTGTAGCAGTCACACTGCCGCTTGGGATCTGTGCCCGTGCTTCTAGCACCAATTGTAGGGATTTGTAATCACTGAGCCGCGTTGGAGGTAGGCACGGGTTCAAACAAACTGGTGGTTTATTTAGTGTCCATACACCAGTTAAGAAACAAAAGTAACAGCCTTTTCCTGGCACAAAAAGGAATAACAGAAGAAAGCTCAATATAACAAGTCCATGCAGCACAGCTTCAGCCGTTTAAACAAGGTGCTTTTCTATGCCTCCTGCAGAGCCTAAGAAGCACCTGCAAGGTCTGCTCACCTTGCCCAACAAACACAGACAGACAGAGACAGGTGCAGCTGTCTTAAATTAGCCTTCCAAGAACTGGACTTGAGGTAAGTGAGCAGCTGTTCCCCCCCCCCAGCTCTTTCAGCTGCTCGTAAAACCCGGCCATGTAATCCGGGCCCAATAAATTCCTCTCAGCACTATATGTGCTGGAGCCTGCTTCTCCGGGTCCTACATCACCGAAGCTTGGCACTTCGGAGACACATACCTCCCGTTTACAACCTCTCCGGCAGCCACCTTATACCTATTAAATACTGTTTGGTTGTGTCCCTAAGACAGGGTAGTATTTCCCACAGCAGCTGCAGCCTCCTACAGTTCCTTCACTGAATATGTCTTGGAGTTGCACAAATATCTGACTGTTACTCATAACCATGTTCTTACCTCTAGACCCCAATTGTATAAGCGGCACACACACTGGTACCAGGAGACTGGGTCATGGTCAAGAGACATATAGGGAGACCACTGAGCCCAGATACAGTGAGTCATTTTAAGTACTGACCACTGCTATTTCTGTCAGCCTCCAAGGCAAAGACACTTGGATCATCGTCAGCCACTGAAAAAGGTCCTGATCCCCAGCAGCAGCAAAGATGATGACCCTGCACCTTTGTACCATGATGATGGCAATTGCATCCTTCTCCCTAACTCTCAATGAGGTACTAAAGGAGGAGAGGACTGGGACAACCAACTGATAAGTATCACCAAGTCCTGCTGCGAGGCAGTTTCTAAAGACTGAACTAAGAACTGCTGGATATGCACCCATAGCCCAATATTCTCTGATACTATGCCATATCTCGCAGTGCCCCTAACCCCATATGAGGCTTTCACCTATAGCTGTTTCCACAAAGAGACTTTTGGTACTGCCCGTTACGACGGAGGAAACCTCTGATGCAAGGACTTATGATTTATATATGATGACTTATACAACCCCTGGCAAAAATTATGGAATCACTGGGCTCGGAGGATGTTCATTCAGTTGTTTAATGTTGTTGAAAAAAAGCAGATCACAGATATGGCACAAAACTAAAGTAATTTCAAATGGCAACTTTAGGGCTTTAAGAAACACTAAAAGAAATCAAGATTAAAAATGTGGTACTCAGTAAGGGTAATTTTTTTCAGACCAATCAGAGGGAAAAAAAATTATGGAATCACTCAATTCTGAGGAAAAAAATATGGAATCATGAAAAACAAACACACAAAAGAACACTCCAATACATCACTAGTATTTTGTTGCATTACCTCTGGCTTTAATAACAGCTTGCAGTCTCTGGGGCATGGACTTAATGAGTGACAAACAGTACTCTTCATCAATCTGGCTCCAACTTTCTCTGAGGTTAGGTTGGAGCCTTGTCATGGACCATTTTCTTCGACTTCCACCAAAGATTTTCAATTGGATTGAGATCCGGACTATTTGCAGGCCATGACATTGACCTTATGTGTCTTCTTTCAAGGAATGTTTTAACAGTTTTTGCTCTATGACAGGATGAATTATCATCTTCAAAAATGATGTCATCATCCCCAAACATCCTTTCAATTTACGGGATAAGAAAACTGTCCAAAATATCAATGTAAACTTGGGCATTTATTAAAGATGTAATGACAGCCATCTCCCCAGTGCCTTTACCTGACATGCAGTCCCATATCATCAATGACTGTGGAAATTTGCATGTTCTCTTCATGCAGTCATCTTTATAAATCTCATTGGAACGGCACCAAACAAAAGTTCCAGCATCATCACCTTGCCCAATGCAGATTCGCGATTCATCACAGAATATGACTTTCATCCAGTCATCCACAGTCCACAATTGCTTTTCCTTAGCCCATTGTAACCTTGTTTTTTTCTGTTTAGGTGTTAATGATGGCTTATGTTTAGCTTTTCTGTATGTAAATCCCATTTCCTTTAGGCGGTTTCTTACAGTTCGGTCACAGACATTAACTCCAGTTTCCTCCCATTCGTTCCTCATTTGTTTAGTTGTGCATTTCCTGTTTTGGAGACATATTGCTTTAAGTTTCTGGTCTTGATGCTTTGATGTCTTCCTTTGTCTACCAGTATGTTTGCCTTTAACAACTTTCCCATGCTGTTTGTATTTGGTCCAGATTTTAGACACAGCTGACTGTGAACAACCAACATCTTTTGCAACATGGCGTGATGATTTACCTTCTTTTAAGAGTTTGATAATCCTCTCCTTTGTTTGAGTTGACATCTCTCCCTTGTTGGAGCCATGATTCATGTCAGTCCACTTGGTGCAACAGTTCTCCAAGGTGTTATCACTCCTTTTTAGATGCAGACTAACGAGCAGATCAAATTTGATGCAGGTGTTAGTTTTGGAAATGAAAATTTACAGGGTGATTCCATATTTTTTTCCTCAGAATTGAGTGATTCCATAATTTTTTCCCTCTGCTTGGCCTGAAAAAAAAATACCCTTACTGAGTATTACATTTTTAATCTTGATTTATTTTAGTGTTTCTTAAAGCCCTAAAGTTGCCATTTGAAATGACTATAGTTTTGTGCCATGTCTGTGATCTGCTTTTTTTCAACAACATTAAACAACTGAATGAACATCCTCCGAGCCCGGTGGTTCCATAATTTTTGCCAGGGGTTGTATACGATGACTTATAAACGTTGTCTTGGGAGACTCACTGACATCATACCCTGCATACCCTATAAATCCAAGGATTTATAATAAATATGTGGTCATCAGGCCTATAAATGGCTTCTCCCTGGTGCAGAGGGAACCTGCACCTTAGCATGCCTTACACCTGCTACCTTCATACTTCCGCCTAGTGATCTAGATATAAATGCTGTCCCCAAACATTCCATATATACATGAGCTGCAGACAATCCAACCGAATGGTAGACCTTATATAGTGGAAATGGGGATAGGGAATAAGAGTATATGCATTTACCCTTTCATTACATAAATGTTGGTATTACTAGTGTATGTAACCGCTAGAACTGGTATATTTGTTATGACGACTCTATGTAAATAGATGCGTAAGACCAGACATATAGACCATTAGTTATCGCATCTGCAAAATATCACAGTGCTCCTCCAGTAAACATATATGACGAGATTCACAAACAAGATATCCGTCAGTGAACGGGATCTGTCCCCTCCAGGCTCACATAGCATGGGGAAGTAGCTGATAGATAAATTGTCTGTAAATAATAAAAAGGGAGGAATTGTTATGGTAAATATTTATACTTTGCTTTATAATTTAGACAATTCATATATCTTTGATAATTTTGTATTTTAATGTTAGCTTTATAAGTGTTCTTCATAAAAGCAGGGTGTTGTCTCTGATATAGAGATGTATTAAAGTCTTCCTTTGTTTCTGAACATATATTAAACTGATATAACCAGCCTCCTTGGGAATGCAGCAGAAGGCATGATTTATGACTTTGTTTTTTTCCAACTTATCCTCCTTTTTAGGTAATGTTATAGCAGAAGATGGAGTCCCTCAAGTTTAAAGGCCCCATCTATGCTATATAAGTCTGACAGTTATTTTAGGTGAAAACAACAGCTATGAATGTTCCTTCTTGTATCAATAGCGTGTCCTTGGGAGAAGATAAAGTATACTCCCTGGCCAGATGTTTCTTCTTGTAGCAATAATGTGTTCTTGCAGAAAGATGAAATGACCTTGCTAACTAGATAAGTCTAATTAAATATTTTAAAGCATACAGAAACTAGCTTTTTTCGCTTGTTCAGCTAAACTGTATAATCGAACCATATATGGCAAATCCGTTTCCTGCCTTTAGGGTGTATATTAGCCCTGTGTTTTGTAATAAAGTTTTTAGAGTATGTTTAGACACAAACATCCTGTCCTGTGTCTTCATTCTCTCCGAGCTCGTAATCCAAAGGATAGAAGACCCAAAATTCAGTGACGACAGCAACATAATGTAAGCCACTCCCACTTTCCTTCTCTTTATGGTTAGTAATAAAAACTTGTGACCAGGAGTCTGAGACTCAGATGAGTCTGGGACACAGACAGATTTGGTTGTGTTTCTCTTGTCTCCGATCGATCGACTCCCTGATTTGATCAAAACTGGCAAACGTGTGAAACCCCTTTGAGTTTCTCCTAAAACTTTCTCTACAGGTTTCCACATCAACCTCGTACACACGGTTCCGCTTCGTACACTTCGTACACACGCGGTTCCGCTCCGCACACTTCGTACACATGCGGTTCCGCTCCGTACACACGCTGCTCCGCTCCTACACCTCGTACACACGCGGCTCCGCTCCATACACCTCGTACACACGGCTCCGCTCCGTACATCTCGTACACGCGCGGCTCTGCTCCGTACACCTCGTACACACTCGGCTCTGCTCCGTACACCTCGTACACACGCGGCTCTGCTCCGTACACCTCGTACACGCGCGGCTCTGCTCCGTACACCTCGTACACATGGCGGCTCCGCTCCATACACCTCATACACACGCGGCTCTGCTCCATACACCTCGTACACACACGGCTCCGCTCCGTACACCTCGTACACACACGGCTCTGCTACATCCACACTGTAAACCCCTCCTGACCCCACACATAAACTTCAGCTCATCCAGCACCATGACAACCAGCACAGCAGAGTCTTGCATCCACTGAGGCCCCTGATCATGTGACCCCTGACTCCGCCCCTCCTGTGACCTCATCACAGGTCCTGTGCGCACAGAACAGCCATATAAGTGGTGGCGGCTCTGCAGGTGGAGGTATGTGGAGATCCCCCATTACTGGGCGCAGGGGGCATTAACCCCTTCAGCAGGGAGACTCTTTTGGGGTCTCTGTGTGGTGTGAACAGTGACGTAACAGCTGTGGACAATAATGTAGATACTAGTGATGAGCTCGCTACTACTCTATCAATCATCGGGGTGCTTGGGTTTCCGGCCAGCATGTTTTGCGGCTGTTAGGCAGCCAATAAAGGGTTTTTCCTGCCATATACAATAATGCTGTAGCCATGTTTTCTACTGGCATTACTGTGATTGGCCAGCCGCATCGCGTCATTGGCGCACTATCCTCAGGAAGTAGTTCAGGGAGAGTTGTTTTTGGAGGGAAAGCTTAGATTAATGTCCGCCCCCACCTAAATATTATAAAGTTAAACCCTTTAGTGCTAAACCTATCAAATAAATAATGAATTTAAAAAAATGACCTGGGGTCCTGGTTTTGATAACCAGCCAAGATAAAGCAGATAACTGGGGGCTGATATTATCCGACTAGGAAGATCCATGGATATTGGCTCCTTCCCAGCTAAAAATACGAGCCCACAGCAGCCGCAGAATTGGCGCACCACATTAGATGCGCCAATTCTTGCACTTTGCTTAGCTCTTCCTGATTGCCCTGGTGCATTGGCAATTGGGGTAATATTTATTGGGATGTATTGGCAGCTGGCATCAATCCCAGTAGTTAGTATTGGAGAGACATCAGACACCCCCATTACTAACCCAGTGAGCTAAAATAAAAAAAACACAGAGAAAACACTTCACCAATTTATTAATAAAAAAAAAAGCCATTTTGGTCCGAAATAGTCCAAGGATTCCAAAGTAGTCCACAAATGGCAACCTGAAAGACATAAAAAGAGAGAATTAAATGAATAAAGACAAGAGACAGTCCCTCATTCACCAATTTATCATCCCCGCAGCTCCAACATAGTCTATGGCGGTCCCACGATGTCCACCGATTCTGCAGTACAACCTATGGATCCTAATTCTGAGTTCGAAGCTTCATAGGTGTCTCCCGGTCAGACTGCGCTCCCCGAGAGCGATGATTTCAGTAACCTTACTGATGTCATCACCGCTGTCATCACCGCTGTCACCAGGTCTCGCTGAGTGCAGCCTGATCAGGAGAGACCTATGAAGCTTCATTCCCAGAACAAGGCTCCATAGGAAGAACTACTGAATTTTTGGACGTCATGGGAATGCCATGTACTACGTTGGATCTGCGGGGTTAATAAATTGGTGAATGAGGGACTGTCTCTTGTCTTTATTTAATTCTCTCTTTTTATGTCTTTCAGGTTGTCATTTGTAGACTACGTTTGAATCCTTGGACTACTTTGGTCCAGTATGGATTTTTTTTTAATAAATTGGCGAACGAGGAAACTGGGGAGTTTTTTTTATTTTAAAATAAAATATTTTTTTGTGTGTTTTTTTTTCTTTTAACTTACTGGGTTAGTAATGGGGGTGTCTGATAGATGCCTCTCCATTAGTAATCCCTGGGATTGATGCTAGCTGACACTACACATCTGACATCAACTCCAAAAAAATGACTCCAATTGGGAAGAGCCAGGCAAAGTGCCAGAATTGACGCCTAATGTGATGTGCCAATTCTGGGGCTGCTGCGGGTTGGTATTTTAAAGCTGGGAAGGGGCCAATATCCATGGACCTTCCCAAACTGTGAATGTCAGCACCCAGTTGTCTGGGTTACCTAGCTGTTTTTCAAAATTAGGGGGGACCCCATGTCATTTTTTTTTAAATTACATCTTTATTTAGTTCCCAGTAGCTACCTAGGAGTCAGAGATGCATCCAGGCATCTTCCCTATGCTGTTCCCACTCCATTTGAGCATTGTTTCCATCCATTTCAGCAATTTTCCTGCCCCCCGCAGCCCTCCTGTTTCCTGGAAAAATTATAGACTCGAGTCCATCTGCATGTCCAACCTGCTCGATTCGAATAATGAGTACTCGAGCATTTTAGTGCTTTCTCTTTCCTACTGGATACAATTGATAACACTTCAGGGAATTTGCATGAATATGTGGTAAATACTTGCTGGGTATACATCAGCAGATCCATCAGCTGTCAGCACAAGCAGCCTTTCATGGGGACATCATGGAAAGGGAGTTGGCGTGTGAATATGCACCTGTTGTGATGATTCAGGGTCGAATTCCTTTTTCAAGCCTGTGTCATATCCCTTAGTTATACCTTATAAAGTGATTGTCACTTGACAAGAGGATACCAAATGTCAGAACCAATACACATACGTTACATAAAGATAATAAATGACACAAGAAAACAAAAAAGGGAAAGAAACGAACAACCACCGCACGTCCTTTGAGTTACAGGATTATAACCTATTGATACTAGAAATATATTACACAGGAGATATCACAGCCAATTCCCACAAGAATAATCCTGGAAGCACAGAATTAGATATTATTTCTCAACAGTTTCTATAGGACTTAATACATTCCTGATTCCGGAGAGTAATATAAATATGAAAAAACAGAGGAATAAAGTTCAAAGAAGAAGCTTCATAGGTCGCTCCCGTCAGGTAAAATAAAAAACAATATCCACATGTGTCCCTATTAATTGGTGGGGAAAACTATCACCTTTAATAATCTTCAAACAATTCAGGCATGACGAACACGGAAAAGTGCCCCTTTTTGAATTTGAAAGAAAGTCTTTACAGATACTTTATAGTTTAATAGTATCAGCTCTAATCAAATGGATACATAGTGATGAACCCTATGGATACACAAATTGTGGGGTTGTTGTAAACATTTTATATTTAGGGAGTTTTTGTGTTGCCACCTTATAAGGATCACAATAATTTCCTTCCTTTTCCGCTGATCGATACATTCGACCCAACTATGAAAGACGATACCCAAGGAAACATGTATTGCCCACATAATACAGTGTGCCTTTCTTGGCCTCCACACACAGTATTGTGTTCCCCCAGTACCGCATCACCCCCACACACCGTAAAATGATTGCACCATCCCCCCACGCATAGTATAATGTTCCCACAGTACCACCATCCTCCACACACACTATGATAATACAAGATGCCCCACACAATATGTTATGACCCAAACCACAAGATAATAAATCCTCACTTATCCCCATTCTTAATGCTGTGCAGTGTCTCTTTCTTGGTTCCCACACATGGTATAATGTTCCCATGGTACCGCCATCCCTCCACACACAGTACAATGTTCTCTCACTACCACCAACCCCCACCCACAGTATAATGTTCTCACAGTACTGCCATTCCCCCACACATAGTATAATGTTCTCACAGTACCGCCATCAGCCCCACGCACAGTATAATGTTCCCACACTATTACCACCCCCCCACACACAGTATAATGTTCTCATATTACTGCCATTTCCCCACACACATTATAATGCTCTCACCACAGTACCGCCATCACCCCCACACACTATAATGTTCTCACAGTACAGCCATTCCCCTACACACAATATAATGTTCCCACAGTACCGCCACAATCCCCCACACACAGTATAATGTTCTCCCAGTACTGCCATTACCACACACACAGTATAATGTTCCCACAGTACCGCCACCCCCCACACAATTTAATGTTCCCCCAGTACCGCCATTAGCCCCACGCACAGTATAATGTTCCCACACTATTACCACCCCCCACTCACACAGTATAATGTTCTCATATTACTGCCATTTCCCCATACACAGTATAATGTTCTCACCACAGTATCGCCATCACCCCACACAATATAATGTTCTCACAGTACAGCCATTCCCCCACACACAATATAATGTTCCCACAGTACCGCCACAATCCCCCACACACAGTATAATGTTCTCCCAGTACTGCCATTCCCCCACACACACTATAATGCTCTCACAGTATCGCCATCATCCCCCCACACACAATTTAATGTTCCCACAGTACCGCCATCAGCCTCACACACAGTATAATGTTCCCACAGTACCGCCACCCCCCCACACACAGTATAATGTTCCCACAGTACCGCCATCAGCCCCACACACAGTATAATGTTTCCACAGTACCGCCACCCCCCCCCCACACACAGTATAATGTTCCCACAGTACCTTTATCCTCAATTTTATTTTGAAATATTTTAACATGTGTTTTTTTGTTCTTTTTCCATGGAATACAGTATATGTAAGCCTAAGGGAAAATGCCCCCCTAAAAACCATCCTATCCAGAGGAAAAAAACACTTTACATGGAGACATTGCCATCAAATACCTCCTGTCTTTGTGTTCTTACAAACAAGCTTTTATAAATGCCTCAAACTTCTGTGTGTGAATCAGACATGAGATCCAACGTGATTGAAGATTACAGTCCGGGGAAGACGGGAAACATTCATGTAGACGGCCAGAGGTAATGTAGTTAGCAACAGACTCTGGCCAAATATGTTTGTACAACCGTAGTAGAAGATGAAGATGTCATCCTGATCATGAAGTAGTTTTTTCTCATGTCACATGTAATGAATATCTCCTGCAGTATTGCTAATGCCAATTGCAGTGTCAGTAAATAACACAAGAATTAGCGTTATGGAAGATAAGTCTATGAGAAACATAATCAGGTGCAGACTCCGAGGAAGAGACTGCTTGTTATCTTTGGCTTAAAATATATAAGTTTTATTAGTAGATGTCAATGAAAAAAACAGAATGTTGTAAAATAATAAAAATATCATTGCTGCTTAGGTCCCCTGCCAGTCTCTGTATTTCCTGGTCAGTTCCAACGAACTTGTGATTCCTACATCTCATTAGGTTGCCGTAGCAGTGAGTAACTTAGAACGTGTAGATGTTGTATTCTCTAGTCTTGTATGGACTGGAACATAAGTTGAATTGCTGACTAAGACATTTTCTCCATGCTCCCAATCACTGGCTATTTCCTGATATGTTTTCCCTTATTGTTTCCTGTAATTGTATTATTACCCATGATTTTTATGATGTTACATGTACTCATCTTCTTCCTTTTCAGGTCCCTACAATATCGGATCTTTGCAGTGGAGATCTTCTATATTAAGAGAATTTTCCTGAATTACCCATCAAAGATGGATATGAACAGAGACAAGATGGCGGAGAGGATATTACACCTCACCCTAGAGATCCTCTTCCGGCTTACTGGAGAGGTGAGAGATTCTGATGACGTCACATTACATCATTCTTATCTATGGGAATAACAGATGGACAGAACTGGAGAGGTGAGGACTCTGGAAATGTATGTAGTGAGATTTTTTAATGTGGCTTTCCATAACTAGGATTACACAGTAGTGAAGAAGACCTCTAGTGAGCGCTGTCCGGACCCTGTGTCTGAGGGATGGGGAAGACCCCTGAGCGCAATCAGGGGGCCTCCACCTCACCCCCTGATACATGAGCTCATCAATGACCAGAAGATCCTAGAACTCGCCTACAAGATGATTGAGCTGCTGACTGGAGAGGTGACATTGCTGGGAATGCTGGGACATTATACAGTAACGCTATGAAGGGATCGGGAGGATGACTGTATCATTGTATGTCTCAGGTTCCTATAAGATGTCAGGATGTCACCGTCTATTTCTCTATGGAGGAGTGGGAGTATTTAGAAGGACACAAACATCTGTACAAGAACATCATGGTGGAGGTTCCCCAGCCCCTCATATCACCAGGTAGTAGACATGACTTAATATACACGGCCTATAATTATCTGTATGTAAAGAATGAATTCAGTCCCTGTATGTGTTTCCTCCAGATCTATCCAGTAAGAGGACAACACCAGAGAGATGTCCCCGTCTTCTTCCTCCACAGGACTGTAAACAAGAAGATCCCAATGTTCCTCAGGATCATCAGGTAGACGTATATGTTTTATCCACCAGTATTATATGTTTTATACTTGTGTAATGAGAATGGTGGAGATGGCAGGATTAGAGCTGATCATAGATGTGACTTCTCATCTGTCTGTGACTTTTACAATATTTGTTTCAGGGTGAAGATCTGACCCTTATTAATACTACAGAGACATATGTGAGGGGTGATGAGCGGTGTAAAGAGGAGAATTCTACAGATAACTGCCCAGGTGAGTAGTAACCACTAAATGCAGAGAAGTCACAGATTCTTCTCAGTCACCGGCTGTGGCTGCTTTATAGGAGGTGTAGTCTGGCCGTATCACAATCGTGAGATCACCGTTTTGGCACTAGACCACAACATTCATCTCCACTCAAAACTGTTCAAATGACTTTGGGAATTGAAAGCCCTTTTCTATAGATCTTACAACCTGGAGGATCCACCTACCCACTGGGATTAGTAGACGCTGACCCTTACCTGCCCAGATCTGTAAACTTCAAAGCCAAATGACGGCGCACGTAGAATATACTGACAAGTTACAAAAATCACTTGAAGAAAAATATTATGATGGGCCTCCTAGAGAAAGCGGAGGGTAATGATGCTGTTGGCTTCCTAGAATCCTGATATCTTATTGGATGAATCTACCTTCTCTCTCTTCTGAACTGCTAATGACGAGCCCAGGGGATGGGGACGTACTCGGCACCCGGGCCTTGATGCCTGATCTTGGTTGGTGTCGCGGTAGTCGGCGCCCGGGTCCGTACCCTGGGGTATCTCTTAAAAATGGTAATTTAAGTTTGGGGTTTAAATGTTCGTGACGCCACCTGTGGTATCTGGTGAGGATCACCAGCGCTGCAGCAGTCCTCTGAGGCCGGTGTTTAGGCAGCTTAGATGGTGTAGCACCCCACAGGTGGAGCTGGGCCTCAGGGCAGCGTAGATGTAGGGATGCAGGACAGAGGGGACCCAGCCGGGTCAGAGCAAGAATAGGGACACACACGATAGTCACTTCAGTACCTTTACTGGTGGTGTTTAAGGCACGATCCGGGGCGCTTTAGGGTGAAGGGTGCATATCAGGACTCTCCCTGTTCCTTGCCTTTTCTTGGTAAGTCTCTGACCTGCTTGGAGCTAGGCCTAACTTAGTCTCTGTCTTGCACCTGCTGACCTTGTGGTAGGGCCTTCTGTTGGAGATCACTCTCCCTGCTTGCAGGGCCTCCGTGAATCCTGGCTCTGGTACGTATCAGCTTCTGGTGAACCTGGGACCTGTAGTTATTATTATTATTATTTATTATTATAGCGCCATTTATTCCATGGCGCTTTACATGTGATAGGGATATACATAACAAAAGCATTTACATAATCTTAACAAAACGAGTCAGCGACTGGTACAGGAGGAGCGAGGACCCTGCCCGCGAGGGCTCACAGTCTACAAGGGATGGGTGAGGATACAGTAGGTGAGGGTAGAGCTGGTCGTGCAGTGGTGTTTACTGCAGGTTGTAGGCTTGTCGGAAGAGGTGGGTCTTCAGGTTCCTTTTGAAGGTTTCCACGGTCGGCGAGAGTCTGATATGTTGGGGTAGAGAGTTCCAGAGTAGGGGGGAAGCACGGGAGAAATCTTGTATACGATTGTGGGAGGAGGAGATAAGAGGGGAGTAGAGCAGGAGATCTTGTGAGGATCGGAGGTTGCGTGCAGGTAAGTACCGGGAGACTAGGTCACAGATGTATGGGGGAGACAGGTTGTGGATGGCTTTGTATGCCATGGTTAGAGTTTTGAACTGAATTCTCTGGGCAATAGGGAGCCAGTGAAGGGATTGACAGAGAGGAGAGGCCGGGGAATAGCGGGGGGACAGGTGGATTAGTCGAGCAGCAGAGTTTAGGATAGATTGGAGAGGTGCAAGAGTGTTGGAAGGGAGGCCACGGAGCAGGAGGTTGCAGTAGTCGAGGCGGGATATGATGAGGGCATGCACTAGTGTTTTTGCAGAGTCTTTGCTGAGGAATGCACGGATCCGGGAGATGTTTTTGAGTTGGAGTCGGCAGGAGGTGGAAAGGGCTTGAATATGTGGCTTGAAGGAGAGATCAGAGTCCAGGGTTACCCCAAGGCAGCGAGCTTGTGGGACTGGGGAGAGTGAACAGCCATTGACGTTGATGGATAGGTCGGATGGGGGATGTGAATGAGAGGGTGGAAAGATGATGAACTCTGTTTTATCCATGTTGAGTTTTAGAAACCTGTTGGAGAAGAAGGATGAGATGGCGGACAGACATTGTGGGATTCTGGTTAGTAGGGAGGAGATATCGGGTCCAGAGAGGTAGATCTGTGTGTCGTCAGCATAGAGGTGATACTGAAAGCCGTGAGACTCTATGAGCTGTCCCAGGCCGAAGGTGTAGATGGAGAAGAGCAGAGGTCCTAGAACTGAACCTTGGGGGACACCGACAGATAGGGGGCGAGATGAGGAGGTGGTGCGTGAGTGGGAGATGCTGAATGTCCTGTCTGTTAAGTATGAGGAGATCCAAGATAGAGCCAAGTCCGTGATGCCAAGAGATGAGAGAATCTGGAGTAAGAGGGAATGGTCCACTGTGTCAAAGGCAGATGACAGGTCCAGAAGGAGGAGGATGGAGTAGTGTCGCTTGGATTTGGCATTTAGTAGGTCGTTGGTGACTTTGGTCAGGGCAGTTTCAGTCGAGTGATGCGGTCGGAAGCCAGATTGTAGGCGGTCGAAGAGGGAGGAGGAGGAGAGGTAGGAGGACAATTCAAGGTGGACATGTTGTTCTAGAAGTTTTGAGGCAAAGGGGAGGAGTGATATGGGGCGGTAGCTGGTCAGAGAGGAAGGGTCAAGGGAGGGCTTTTTGAGGATGGGTGTGATTACGGCATGTTTGAAACATGAGGGGAAGACTCCGGTTGTTAGTGATAGATTGAAGAGGTGGGTTAGGGTTGGGATGAAGACTGAGGTGAGGTTAGTGATGAGGTGGGATGGGATTGGGTCAAGTTCGCAGGTGGTGAGGTGTGATTTGGAGAGTAAAGAGGAGACTTGACCTTCTGTAATGGTGGAGAAGTGGGGTTTGGAGGAGGAGGGTTGAGTACATATGAGGAGGGGTTGTGTGGACTTTAGGCCAAAGTTTTGTCTGATGGTGTCAATCTTCTGTTTGAAGAATGAGGCAAAGTCGTCGGCTGAGATGAGAGAAGAGGGAGGAGGTGCTGGGGGACGAAGGAGAGAGTTGAAAGTGTTAAATAGCTGTTTAGGGTTGTGAGATAGGGAGGATATGAGAGATGAGAAGTAGGTTTGTTTTGCTGTAGTGAGTGCGGACTTGAAATTAGTGAGGGATTGCTTGAATGCGATGAAGTGCTCGATGGAGTGAGACCTTTTCCATCTCCGCTCCGCAACCCTGGAGGCCCGGCGCAGTTCTTTGGTAAGTTTAGTGTGCCAGGGTTGCCTGTTGAATGTGCGAGGTGTGGTGTGTGTGAGAGGGGCGATCGAGTCTAGAGCTGCAGCTATTGTGGTGTTATATGAAGCAGCAGCAACGTCTGCATCGTGCAAGGAATTTATGTCTGTGAGAGGAAGGAGGGATTCAGAGAGAGAGTGTAGGTCAAGGTGTTTGAGATTTCTGCGAGGGTGTGTGAGTTTGTGGAGTGGGGATTGTGCACCCGGAGAGGAGAGGGTAGAGAATGTGAGGAGGTTATGGTCAGAGAGAGGGAGTGGTGAGTTAGAGAGGTTAGATAGGGAACAGAGGCGGGTGAAGATGAGGTCCAGTGTGTGGCCATCTTTGTGGGTGGGTGTGGAAGACCATTGAGTGAGTCCAAAGGAGGAAGTGAGGGATAGGAGCTTAGAGACAGACGAGTGGGGAGTGTCAATGGGGATGTTGAAGTCACCCATTATGATAGTGGGGATGTCAGTGGAAAGGAAGTGAAGCAGCCAGGTAGTGAAATGGTCTAAGAAGGTGGTGGCTTGCCCTGGGGGTCGGTAAACGACGGCCAGTTGGAGGTTGGAGGGGGAATAGATGCGCACACAGTGCACCTCAAAAGAGGGGAGTGTAACAGAGGGTGGCAGTGGGATTTTGGTGAAAGCGCAGAGTTCTGATAGGAGGAAACCTACGCCTCCACCATGTTTGCCATTGGGGCGGGGGGTGTGGGAAAGGTGGAATCCGCCATATGAAAGGGCAGCTGGGGAGGCTGTGTCAGAGGGGGTGAGCCAGGTTTCGGTGATGGCGAGGAAGGAGAGTTTGTTTGTAATGAAAAGATCGTGGATGAAGGAAAGTTTGTTGCAGACAGAGCGAGTGTTCCATAGAGCTCCTGTTAGTATAGCTGAGGAGGTGGGTATTAGTTGGATGGGTATGAGGTTAGAAGGGTTGCGACAGTTTGAGGAAGGTCGTGGATAGGAGGTAGAAGTAACTGTGGGGATATGGCGAGGAGGACCAGGATTTGGAGAGATATCTCCAGCAGTGAGGAGGAGCAGAGAAAGTGTTAGCAGGTGGGAGCAAGAGAGAGCATGAGGTGGCTGTCTGTGTTTGGAGATCCAGGATTGAATGTTGAGGAATAATTTGGAGGAGGAGGTGAGATGAATGGGGAGGATAGAGGGAGAGATGATGAGTTTCTTACATGGTGTAGGGATTTGAGGGGTTATTAGAAAGTGGAGGACTATAGAGGAAAAAGTGAGAGCTAACAGAAACATAGTTTAAGGAGAGTAAGTGGTCAAAGTGTTTGTTACCTGACTCTTGCCCTGACTAACTGCCTCTGAAATAACTGCCACTTCTCTCCGAAGCCACTTTGCACAAGAAGACGCGTGCACACCCCAGCACGCGTGCACCCCTTACAGAGAGTCTAAATATATAGGCCACATTAAACTATATCAGGTGTAGGGCATTGTGGGAACGGCTTGTGGATAAATTAACAGCTGGTCATTTCAGCAGGAGATGGCTGGGTGATCAAAGACAGAGCCAGGACGCAAGTCTCTGCAGTTTAGCACCTCTAAAAATCAGATAAGGTATATAGTGGGTAAAGAACAAACATATGTGAATATTGATTGGAGTGGGACAGATGAAGCAGGGGAATTATGCAGAGCATGTACCAGAGAGACGGGTCAGCAGAGCATTAGAAGACAGCATACATAGGAGCAGGGGAATTATGCAGAGCATGTACCAGAGAGACGGGTCAGCAGAGCATTAGAAGACAGCATACATAGGAGCAGGGGAATTATGCAGAGCATGTACCAGAGAGACGGGTCAGCAGAGCATTAGAAGACAGCAGTTCACCAGGGATTCCGGTTGTTTCCTACTGGGTCATAGAGATCCCTGTAAGCTCAGACCCGGTGTCCGGTATATGCTTTCGGGGTGAGCTGGTTAAGCTCCTCTGCCCCCTATGTTACTCACTCCACTCGCCTTCGGCCACACTCGGGCCCTCACTAGGCTACACACAGCAGCAGGCACACTGCTTCTTCACCGCTCTTATGGCATCGGTATGCCCTAAGCTCACTAACCTGAGCTGTTCTCTAGGCTTTTGCACTAGAGGAACTTGCACTGAGAACTCTGTCCCTCTCTGACTCTGAGCAGGAACTCTGTTCTCTAGACTGAGCTCGACTCTGTATTCAGACCTGTACTTGCTGAACTCTCCAGAGGAACTGCCTGCCTAACTCCACCCTCCGTATATATATATCCCTATCCGGGCTCCCTCTGGTCGTCTGAGGTGGTAGGGTGGAGGTGTATGTATGCTGTGAGGGCCTCTTGTGGAGAAATCCGTACCATGCACCCCTCTGGGATCTGTGGCCCCATTGCGCATTAGGGCGCCACGCTAAATGTTCTTAAAGTGGGGCAAAAGTATTTAGTCAGCCACCAATTATGCAAATTCTCCCACTTAAAAAGATGAGAGATGCCTGTAATTGACATCATAAGTCGACCTCAACTATGAGAGACAAAATGAGAATACAAATCCTGAAAATCACATTGTCTGATTTGGAAAGAATTTTTTTTCATATTTTGGTGGAAAATAAGTATTTGGTCAATTACAAAAGTTCATCTCAATACTTTGTTATATATCCTTTGTTGGCAATGACAGAGGTCAAACTTTTTCTGTAAGTCTTCACAAGGTTGGCACACACTGTTGCTGGTATGTTGGCCCATTCCTCCATGCAGATCTCCTCTAGAGCAGTGATGTTTTGGGGCTGTCGCTGGGCAACACGGACTTTCAACTCCCTCCAAAGGTTTTCAATGGGGTTTAGATCTGGAGACTGGCTAGGCCACTCCAGGACCTTGAAATGCTTCTTACGAAGCTACTCCTTCGTTGCCCTGGCGGTGTGCTTGGGATCATTGTCATGCTGAAAGACCCAGCGACGTTTCATCTTCAATGCCCTTGCTGATGGAAGGAGGTTTGCACTCAAAATCTCACGATACATGGCCCCATTCATTCTTTCATGTACACTGATCACTGGGCCTGGTCCTTTGGCAGAGAAACAGCCCCAAAGCATGATGTTTCCACCCACATGCTTCATAGTAGGTATGGTGTTCTTTGGATGCAACTCAGCATTCTTTCTCCTCCAAACACGACAAGTTGTGTTTCTACCAAAGAGTTCTACTTTGGTTTCATCTGACCATAAGACATTCTCCCAATACTCTTCTGGATCATCCAAATGCTCTCTAGCGAAAGTCAGACGGGCCTGGACATGTAATGGCTTAAGCAGGGAGACACGTCTAGCACTGCAGGATCTGAGTCCCTGGTGGCATAGTGTGGTACTGATGGTAGCCTGTGTAACGTTGGCCCCAGCTCTCTGCAGGTCATTCACTAGGTCCCCCCGTGTGGTTCTGGGATTTTTGCTCACCGTTCTTGAGATCTTTTTGACCCCACGGGGTGAGTTCTTGTGTTGAGCCCCAGATCGAGAGAGATTATCAGTGGTCTTGTATGTCTTCCATTTTCTAAATATTGCTCCCACAGTTGATTTCTTCACACCAAGCTGCTTGTCTATTGCAGATTCAGTCTTCCCAGCCTGGTGCAGGGCTCCAATATTGTTTCTGGTGTCCTTCGACAGCTTTTTGGTCTTCACCATAGTGGAGTTTGGAGTGTGACTGTTTGAGGTTGCAGACAGGTGTCTTTTATACTGATAACAAGTTCAAACAGGTGCCAATACTACAGGTAATTATTGGAGGACAGAGGAGGCTCTTAAGGAAGAAGTTACCGGTCTGTGAGAGCCAGAAATCTTGCTTGTTTGTAATTGACCAAATACTTATTTTCCACCCAAATTTGAAATAAATTTCTTTCCAAATCAGACAATGTGTTTTCAGGATTTGTTTTCTCATTTTGTCTCTCATAGTTGAGGTCTATCTATGATGTCAATTACAGGCCTCTCTCATCTTTTTAAGTGGGAGAACTTGCACAATTGGTGGCTGACTAAATACTTTTTTTTCCCCACTGTATATGGTCCCTACAAGACCAGGTCCAGTCTTTCTGGCCTAACTTCACTTTTTCGATCGACAGCATTAAATGTGCAGTGAGAGCCGAGTGTGAATTTCTGTACGATAACAGAGTTTCCCTTTATCTAAACTTTTCAATTTCTTTTAAAACCAACTAACTTCAAACAGGATAGCGATAAACTACAAAAAACATTACACTTGTGCCATGATATATCTCTAAGCTGTGCGTGGCTGATGGCTGTAATATACATTTATTCACGCCTGCAGGAGATGTGTTGGCATGGCTCGAGTCCTGGTTTCATGGATTCACTCCACGTCATAAATTCCATTATGTTTTCAATCCTCAGGAATTCAGATTACTGCACAATCTCTCCTGAAATGGGGGCACTAATACTTTCTCTACTCTTCTGGTCAGGACTCATAGTAGCTTCAATGGTCCACCATAAATGAGTGCAACTCTGGTTTAGTAATGGAGTTCCCCCCTCACACATATGTTGTTGTTTGGGATGTAACATATTTTTTTTATTCTATAACTTCCCAATGCCCGAGATCTAAATTTAAGACACCTCTGGTCTGCAGTATTATAAAAAGTTCTCTTTGAATGCTTAATATTTCTTCTTGAAACTCATCTGACAGAAAATATTGGTCCTTACGATAGTTTCGATTTCCAAGAGCCACCGAGCCCCATACTCTAATTACCCCAGAGAGGTTTCACCACTAATTACTCATTTTTTACTGATGAAGACTGTTGAGTTTGATAATTTCAGTAGATGTGTTATTGTCTATACTCACAGTAGGGTGTGATGCTTTCCAGTTGGATGAAGCAGGGAGCAGATTACTCCAGCTGGATACACCCATTCTGCCGGACTGGACAATACTACTGGTCCCAGCAACCCTTATCTTAGTGGCTGGACAGAGCATGTGATGCCCAACGCTTTTGGTTTTGACGTCTCCTCCATCACCAGAGCCTCCGATAGAATAAATAATGCGGCTTCTGGTGAGAGAAGCAGACGTCTCAGGAGCAGATCCCAGATGAGATGGGACACTCCATTTGCAGAAGCCCTAATATGACAAAATTGCTAAAAACCAGAGCAGTAGAAATCCCAATAGTGACTCCATTTTGGAAATTATAACCCTCAGTGAATTAATCTATAGGAGTAGTGACTATTTTGATTCCACTGGCACTTTCCTGAAATTAGCACGTACTGGATGTTTGAGAGTGAAAATTACACATTTGCCGTTTTATTACCCAACACATAGTGCCAAGATTGTGCTCCAGGAGACACACCCCGTAAATTCAGTGGGATCTTCTCACCATCGTAATTCCAAATACATGGATGCTAAATGTGGTTTGGGCACGCTACAAGGCTCAGAAGCGAGGGGAGATATGACTTTGGGAGAGTGGATATTGCTGGATTGGTTTATGGAAGCCATGTTGATTCTCAAGAGCCTTGGAGCCACTAATAATGAGGAAAACTCTGTTTTCCATTGACAGATGATGGATCTTAATGGGGACTTGTTTTTTGTGAGATGAGTAGAAGTTTTCATTGATATTATTTTCACCTACATAACATTGTTTGGTGTTTCTATTCCATATTTGGGAGGCAGAATAAACAAAGAGTTGAACACCACACTCTACTGGTTCATCCTATGAGGTTTTCTATTAGACTGTTAACTGTCATTGTCTTGGTGAATAATTCAATAGCTTACATAACTGGCCATTTCTGCAGACATTTTAAGTACAAATGTACAAAAATATATAAATTCAAAGATATTTTATTTAAAAATAATAACTGGTTTTATTCTTGGCAGATGACTGTACCAGGAGATCAGAGGGACGGCCGACATCTTCAATTTTTAAATCAGATGATCTTGAGATTCCACAGGATATAACTGAAGTGAAGGCCATTACTCCAGATATACCATCATCCCTTCACAGCACAGATCTGTCATCTGATCCTTTGAAACAGGTCCTGTCTTCTGATTCATTACCGGCTACTAAGGAAGATCAAAATCACAAAATGAGCATTAAAAAAAGAACTGCTCCTAAAGCAAAGAAGCCAGTTGCACATAGTTTTCCCCTCAAAAAGTATTTTCTTAAACATCAAAAAATTCAAACAGCAGAGAATAGATTTTCTTGTTTCAAGTGCGAGAAATGTTTTAACCAGAAATCATACCTTGTTAGTCACCAGAGAACTCACACTGAGAAGAAGCCCTTTTCATGTTCAGAATGTGGGAAATGTTTTACAGAAAAATCAAAGTTTATCAGACACCATAGAACCCACACAGGGGAGAAACAGTTTTCCTGTTCAGAATGTGGGAAATGCTTTAACCGTAAATCGGTTCTTGTTGAGCACCAGAGAACTCACACAGGGGAGAAACCGTTTCCATGTTCAGAATGTGGAAAATGTTTTAACCAGAAATCGCATTTGGTTAAGCACCAGCGAACTCACACAGGGGAGAAGCCTTTTTTATGTTCAGAATGTGGAAAATGTTTTACAGAGAAATCAAATTTTATCAGACATCAGAGAACTCACACAGGGGAGAGACCGTTTTCTTGTTCAGAATGTGGGAAATGTTTTAGCCATAGATCAGATTTTGTTGAGCACCAGAGAATCCACACAGGTGAGAGGCCTTTTTCATGTTCAGAATGTGGGAAATGTTTTATCCATAAATCAGACTTTCTTAAGCATCAGAGGACTCACACAGGAGAGAAGCCTTTTTCATGTTCAGAATGTGGGAAATGTTTTGCAGTGAAATCAAGTCTTATCAAACATCAGAGAACTCACACAGGGGCGAAGCCTTTTTCCTGTTCACAATGTGAAAAATGTTTTGCAGAGAAATCAAGTTTTATCAGACATCAGAGAACCCACACAGGGGAGAGACCATTTTCCTGTTCAGAATGTGGAAACTGTTTTAGCTATAGATCAGATTTTGTTGAGCACCAGAGAATCCACACAGGTGAGAGGCTTTTTTCATGTTCAGAATGTGGGAAATATTTTAGCCATAAATCAGATTTTCTTAAACATCAGAGGACTCACACAGGAGAGAAGCCTTTTTCATGTTCAGAATGTGGGAAATGTTTTTCAGTGAAATCAAGTCTAAACAAACATCAGAGAACCCACACAGGGGACAAGCCCTTTTCATGTTCTTAATGTGGGAAATGTTTTACACAGAAATCAACTCTTAATAAACATCAGAGAACTCACAGAGGGGAAAAGCCTTTTTCATGTTCAGAATGTTGAAAATGTTTTAATAAAAACATTCATACTCACTCCTACTTCCATGCCAATGCCGTTTCAGCAGTGTGTTGAGTTCACGGTGCTCATATGAGGTTGTACATCACACGAGCCCTGTGCCCAATCGGCCCCGGCTTTGATGTCCCTGTCTTCGGGAGTGTTGAACATCATCAGGAAGCCAGGGCTGCGGCTGCTCTTTGACTTCCTCTTATTGTTTGAGTTGTCTAAAGGTGGGGACAGTGAGACCAGCAGGGCTCACTTGACATAACAACCTCACATAAGGCCTGGGAACGCAAGTACCGACACAGCTGGAACTACGCTGGCATGGGAGGTTTGTATAATTGTTATTATTTTAACAGGATCAAACATGAGGAATGAGAAGGGATTGTCCTAGTACTGGACAACCCCCTTTAAAAGTCAAAAATTCCACACAGAGAAAAGCCATTATCACACCTAGAGTGTGAAAAATAAATTACCGGAAAATCGTTTTTTGTTCACCATGAAAAATAACTCAGATGAAAAGAAACTATGTATGTTATTGACAAATTGTACAAAAACATAACAGACAGTTGTATAATTAAATGAGAAAGGAAAACTACTTGAGAACTTACTGTATGATTTGGACTATAAGACAATTTTAGCAAGAAAAGATCTTGCTAATAAGTGAGTGCATCTTATAGACTGGAGGCAGCTTCCTGTGACAGAGGAGAACAATGAGACAGTGTCCTTCCTGAACACTGAGAGAACTGCTCTCTCCTCCAGAACCGACACTTATGTAACTAATGGTGAAGAGCAGGAGAGAAAGGTACCAGGACCTGCGCAGAGGTTGCATGTCCTGAGTTAGCAGATGAAGGACCTACCACCTGACTAGCTCAAGGACGTTTCAGATCATGTAATTAATCACACGACCTGGATGGAACTGCAAAATGGGGTAATGCATATGTAGTAGAGCTGTGTGTATGTAAGTGTGCATATGTAGCCGAGCTGTGTGTGTATTTAAATATGTTTCATGAAGAAAAATCTCATCCATTAAAATGTAGATACTATATTTATACCTCATTAAAAAGGAACTACTACTCATTTTCCCAATCAGGCAAATTTTACACATTGTCACTTTAGAAATGAAAAAAAAAATGTATATAATTCCTAGGCCATATAAATTAAATCAGGGGTTAAAGGCAGTTAGGGGGAGGGGAATGGAGCCTCAATTCTTTCCCTGTTAGTTATCCCTCATTATTTACTCTTCCTTGCCACAGAGGTTGGCACCCTAAATCAAGCGCACAAGTTGTGGTACCCCTGCTTACAGTCGTTTCACCCTGATTATCCCTATATGATCCTAGGTACTACGACCCCTCACAGGAGGAAAAAATTAAAATCATCATGAGTAGAGATGAGTGAACATTTCAATGTTCGGTTTATGATCGTAGAATTTGCAATAGACGCCGATTTAAATAGTTGAACATTCATCAAACATTTCCAAACCCCATTGGATTCAATGGGAGGTAATACTAAACGAATACACAACACCTTCAAACGGGCCCAAAAGCTACCAAAACCGATCAAATTAGGGGCAGACATCACTAAAGTGGCATCAATTTCGCTAGAGTAGATATAGCATAATTGGGACCGACACCTCTTCCACTACAGCCAACCCAGCAGATGTAGACCCAACCAGGAGTGTTCACATTTCCAAAAATTAGTGTTAATATCTGCAGCAACGAGGTAAGAGAACAGCACCACACAAGGATGTGCACACCTACCATGTAATTATCAAACATAAGTAAATGTATATTTTATTATATAGCGCAAAGAGTAACACACACAGTAAAAACATCTAAAACTAGTTATACAAAGCATCCCTGCGCCAGGGATATATAAGACCTAGAATGATGGCAGCTAAATATAGAAATAAAGGACAAATAGATGTAAATAATTTTACCTCACAGCATATGACAATCTAAGGGACATATAAAATCTATGATGTCATTGTTGACATTAATATGTCATAAAAGTCCATGAGCAGAATAATATATGATACGAGATCTATGACATTGTGATTAACATCTGATCAGTAGGCAAAGCTATATGATACATACCATTGGGCTTTCCCTCTTATCCCTCCTGCCTTTATTCCCGAGCTCGCCCTCGGAGTGCGCCCTCCCTCTTCATGCTTATTAATTATTAATATCTGCAGCAATAGCAGGCCCAGAAGCCATGCTAAAGATCTCACAGATTGCAATTAAGTGAGATCAATGCAGCATACTAAAATCTAGTACATCACCTAGTCTCTACATTCTGCGATTGGTGTGCAAAAGTCCTTGGAGATCCATGACTTGTTCATCTTGATGAAAGTTCGGTTGTCTACACTTTCAGGGGACAGCCGGTTGCTCTTATCCGTCAGGACACCACCAGCAGTGCTAAAGACACGTTCTGAGAGAACGCTGGCTGCCGGACATGATAAAACCTCCAAGTGGTGATTGGTGAGCTCAGGCCACTCATCCATTTTTGAAGATGTAAAAGGGTCCAAACCCTCCCTGATGGTATTGATATGGAGCTCTATATACTCTTGCATGCACCATCCTCTGCAGTTGTTCATCACGTGTTAGACTTGTACTCTGTTGTGCTGGTGCACGAGCTGATGTAAAAAATGTGTCAACGGACTCACAGAAATTGCTTCTGCCACTTACACTGGGCTGCTGCTAATGCTTTGGCATTGATGAATTGACGTGCATCACTGCTGTCTTGGGGAAAACCTCTCTTAAGGTTGTGTAAAAGCTTGTTTCGATACTCCAGCATTCGCGGGTCCCTTTCCAGGGTGGCAAAATTTACTCTCATACCGTGGATCTGGCAGAGTGGCAACCCAATAGTCAGCACTATTTTGAATCCAAACTATACGAGGATCATGTTGCAGATAGTGCAGCAAGAAGGCACTCATATGTCGGGCGCTTCCATGAGGTCCAAGCCAATGCTCTGTTGGTGGCTGGGTAACACTGATGCTTGTTTCCTCCGTCCCCTCCTGGCAACCACAAACAACAGAGAAGGGATGATTATCCTTTTAATTTCCTGACTGTTGCTAACCCATCACCTCTTCCTCCTCCATTTGTTCCTCGGCTCTTGCACCTTCACAAACAGTTTGTCGGGTATCACCAGCCCCCCTCAATTGCAGTAATCCAACCTCCCTCAGCACACGCCTGTGTAACAACAGTCTGGACCTTTGAGACATTCTTATCCCTTCCTCATCCTCCTCTTCATCTGGGACCACCACCTCCCAGGCTATTCAAAGTCTGCTCCATCATGTAGATGACTGGAATATTGATGCTGCTAATGGCATCGTCAGAGCTAACCATCTTAGTAGCCATTTCGAAACTGTGCAGAAGGGTGCAGAGATCCTTAATCTGTGCCCACTCCGTAAACGTCATATTCCCCAGTTCGTACTGCCAGGTCATACTGCGTCAGGGCTCGTTGCTTCTGCCACAGTCGCTGCAACATGTGTAGAGTGGAATTCCACCGTGTCGGCATATCGCATATCAACCTGTTAACTGGCATGGACAAAGACCTCTGTATCGATGCAAGTCAATGACCTGAGAGGTGCGAATAGCAGAAGTGAGCGCACAGCTTCCGTGCTTTCTGCAGCAGCTCATCCAGGCCGATATACTGCCTGAGAAATTTGTGTGCCACCAGGTTGAGGATGTAAGGCATATATGTGAGCATGCCTCGGCGTATGGCCGCCACCAGGTTTGCACCATTATCGCACACGGCCTTCAGCAGAGACAGCCATTGCTCAAACTCAGCCTGGAAAGCTGTCCACAACTCTTCAGCTGTGTGACTGCGATCTCTAAGGCATAATAATTTTAACACTGCCTAATTGCGATGAGCCCTGGCTGAACACTATGGAGTTGGTGGTAATTCGCTCAGCACAGTTGAAACGCGTATCTCATTAAGGCAGAGGTTGAGTGCGCAGGTGGAGGCCCTAGAGGAGGCAGAAGCAGTGGAGGAAGTGTGAAATACACAGGTTTGTCATGCAAGCCTTGAGGATTCCAAGTAGCCCCTTCACTGCTTGCCCCCACAGCCACCAGAGACACCCAGTGCCCAGTCAGCAATATGTAACGTCCCTGGCCATGCTTACTCATCCAGGTGTCTGTGGTGAAATGCACCCTGTCAGACATAGATTTAGTCAAGGAACGGGTGATGTTGTCTGCGACATGCTGGTGTAGCTCAGGCACAGCTTTCTTAGAAAAGTAATGGCGACTGCGCAACTTGTTCTTTGGGACTGCAACAGCCATGAGCTTTCGGAAACCATCTGTATCTACGAGGCGGAAAGGTAGCATTTCCGTGGCCAACAGATTGGAGATGGTGGAGTTCAACTTCTTAGCTTTGTCATGTGTAGGAGGAAACCATCTTTTGCGTGACCACAACTGCGGGACCAAAAGCTGGCTGCAGTGCTGAGTGAGGGCGGAATACGGTGAACCAAACTACTGGACCGTGAGTGAGGTGCAGGTGGAGATGTTATGGTGGATTGAGAAAGTTGTGGTGTGCTCGTTCTCTGAGATCAGTCAAAAACAGCAGGCTTCCGTTACTGCTGCCGGGTTCTCACTCAGCCTGAATGGAGGGGGTAAAGAACCGGAAGTTCTGCGGTCGGAGACCTGCGTGACAATCCTTGGCACGGTAACAGAGGACAAGGAAGAAGGCAGCAAATGCGGTTGATGGGGTTGCTGATAGTTGTTGAGATCCGCTGGTTTGCATTTTATCACAGTGAGATTGCCAGAGTAATGCATGTTGATTGTGCATGTGAAGGTTCATGCATGTAATAGTCAAATTATTGCACTTTTTCCCTCCACTGAGTTTTTTTTGCAAAGTTGCCAGATAACGTGAGTTGGCCCATAAGGATGCAGTGCTCGTCGTGGTTGCATCATTCCATGTCTGCGCCGTAGGACGCAACGTAACCTCCTTGTCTTCCAAATCCTCAGATGACCTACTCAGCTGTATACCTCTGGGTTCACACCAAGTGGAAACTACGACCTCATCATCATCCTCCGTGTTATCCCATTCCTCGCCCAGAGAGTCACCCTCTTCCTCTTCCTGCCCTGGACAGCACAGTACAGTCCGCGTGAGCCTCAGGTATCTGAGTCTCAACAGGATCACCCCCCCCAGGGGTTAATGTCTAGGGACGAGGGTCAGAATGCTTGTTGACCCCACTTCATCCTGCCCCGGGTCCAACCTAAAAAAATTTGGGCATCGGTGTTGATGATTTCCTCCTCTTGACTCTGTGAATCTTTGGAGTACAGTTCTGATGCCCATGGCATAGCATATGTGAACAGCTCTGCAGACTCACCCATCTGTGGTTCCCTACAGTCAGCTGGGTGGCTGGAGAGTTGTGATGCAGGGGGAAGCAAGGGTAATTGGGGTGCCACCTCCGTGGACTGTACTGTGTGTGATGTTGAGGTAGAGGAAGAAGAGGAGAGGCCACTTATAGCAGCGCTTGCCATCGACTGGAGCACATGCTCTTTTTGGCCCTCATCAACAAGGCATACCACTGTTCGGCTGCCAAAGAAAGGGAGTGGAGTAGCCTGTCTAGTAACAGAAGTTGTCAGTTGTGTTTGGATAAGACGTGATGGTGTTGGTTCACTAGTGCTTTCACTAACATTACCACCTACCCCACTTATACCTTGAACACCAAGCCTATTCCCCCTTCCACCATGACCTCACTTTTTCCAACTCATGTTGCTCAAATAGTGTGGTAGTGGCACGCTATTAGCAATAAAAAAAATCGATTTTTTTACTCTGCACCAGCTCAGCACACAGCTGCAATTCAGCGGTAAAAAATAACAAGGTTAGATATGGCGTGGTGAATCACGTTAGCAACTGAAAAAAAATGCTTTTTTTTTACTCTGCACTGTCAGAGACTGGGATCTTACTTCTCTCAGGTAGATTCTGGATAGCTAGAGATCTCAGCTGTGAAGGTTCGAATAAGACAGAACTCACAGGTTTGTCTCAAAAGAATCTCTGATTATTACTAGACATGCTAATTTTTTATTGTATTTTTGTAAGAGGTAAGATTACGCAAAACAACATATGGTACTTGGCAGACATTTGGGTCAAAATAATTACTTGTCAAACCATTATCAGTTTACTATGATGGACGGTGTGGGCGATATCCTTTGTCAGAGTCAAAAACTGTGTGAAACTGTCAACCTCGGCTAACCACTTGCTCTTGGGATGAATCCAGGAAATGCCATTGTTAGTACATTTATGGAGTATTTTCCTAGAATTGGTATTTCTGAGAAAAGGAATGATTTCTTGTCACTTGGACAGACTTGGAAACAGATGATAATTACAGGCAAATTCTTTAGTATGTAGAAACGTCATTCTCTTAGAATATTCTAGAAAAACAAGAACTGAATATTGTCTCCATTTTATCACAAGAGATTAACCATTTCTTTAACAACTCCCCTCTTTTATCATCTTGTCTATCTGTCCCTCATTCCTTTCCCTACCCGCCACTTAGGTCTGCAAGATAACCCTACTCCATAAAATACAAGGCTAATCCATTGTATATCATGGGATACCAGTCCTGCTGTGTATCCATTCAGATTAAGCTTGTTGATCAGACCTACAATCCCTTCTGCCTTTATTTCTATCCATGTGTTGTTAAAGAGGGTTCAGATATACGTGTATATGTAAAACTACATGAAAAATAAGTGATATACAGTACAGACCAAAAGTATGGACACACCTTCTCATTTAACCCCTTAATAACATCTGACGTACTAATACGCGTCTGTGCCCTGGGACTTAAGAGCCAGACCCGTATTAGTACGTCATGGCGATCGCGCGCGCACACAGGCTGTGCGGGCGCGATCGCCGCCGGGTGTCAGCTGATTGTCACAGCTGACACCCGGTACTATGTGCAGGGAGCGGTCACGCACCGCTCCCAGCACATTAACCCCCGCGATGCTGCGATCGAAGTCGATCGAAGTCGATCGCGGCATTGCGGGGGCAAGGGGAGGTGATCGCCGATACTCACCTCCTCTTCCGGCTTCCAGCGCAGTCTGCAAAGGCTTCCCGGGTGTTGCCATGACGACCCGATGTCGTCATGACAACATCCGGGTCACCAGAGAGCAGGAAGATTGCTTGGACATGCGCAGTGCATCTCCAAGCAATCTTCACACTGTGCACTTCTGACAGCCTTCATGGCATAGGGATGGTGCTCCATTCCTGTGCCATGCAGGCGATCAGAAAAAAAAAAGTGAAAGTCCCAGAGTGGGACAAAGTAATAAAGTGTATAAACTGTGTGAAAGTGGAAAAAAAAAAAATGTGCAAAAATATTATAAAAAAATAAAAAAAATAATACACCAAAAATAAAAATATAATGTACCCATCAATAAATATTATTATAAAAAAAATAAAAAAAAAACAATAAAAGTACACATATTTGGTATCGCCGCGTCCGGAACAACCTGACCTATAAAACTGTCCCACTAGTTAACCCCTTCAGTGAACACGGTAAAAAAAAAAAAAAAAAAAACAAGCAAAAAACAATGCTTTATCACCATACCGCCAAACAAAAAGTGGAATAACACGCGATCAAAAAGACGCATATAAATAAAAATGATACCGCTGAAAACGTCATCTCGTCCCGCAAAAAACAAGCCGCCATATAGCTCCATCAGCCGAAAAATAAAAAAGTTATAGCTCTCAGAATAAAGCGATACTAAAAAATATTTTTTTCTATAAAATAGCTTTTATTGTGTATAAGCGCCAAAACATAGAAAAATTATACAAATGTGGTACCGCTGTAAACGTACTGACCCGAAGAGTAAAGCTGCCTCATCAATTTTACCACACGCGGAACAGAATAAAAAAAAAAAAAAAAAAACAATTCCTGAATTGTTGGTTTTTGTTTATTCTGCCTCCCAAAAATCGGAATAGAAAGCGATCAAAAAATGTCACGTGCCTGAAAATGGCACCAATAACAACGTCAAGTCATCCCGCAAAAAACGAGCCGTCACATGACTGTCTGCCAAAATTTGGAAAAATTATAGCTCTCAAAATATGGCGATGCAAAAACTAGATTTTACAAAAAATGCGTCTTTTAGTGTGTGACAGCTGTCAGTCATAAAAACCCCATATGATTCTGGCATTGCTGTAATCACACCGACCCGAAGAATAAAGTCGTCTAATCACTTATACCGCACAAGGAACGGCGTCAAAAATAAACTCTTGAGTTAGGATTGGGCTAGGGTTAGGGCTGGGTTTGGGGCTAGGGTTGTGCTGGGGCTAGGGTTGTGCTGGGGCTAGGGTTGTGCTGGGGCTAGGGTTGTGCTGGGGCTAGGGTTGTGCTAGGGTTAGGGCTGGGGTTGGGATTTTTTTCAAAAGTAAGAAAAAAAGATGACGATATGGCGACTAGTGTTGAGAGCAAGTGCTCGCTACTTGAGTTTGCATCGGGTGCTCTGGTATGCATTTAGTATCGTGGGTATTTGAGTGACATGCTCGAGTCTCTGCCCCATATGCTTCGCGGCCAAAAAACTTTACGGGGATTGCCTGCCATGCACGAGCGATCCCCGCATGTTTTTTTTTGGGTGTCTAATAACCGTGAAACATGCGGAGCAGGGACTCGAGCATGTCACTCGAGCACACGCTGTACATGGTGCATACCTGAGTACCCGATGCAAACTCAAGTAGCGAGCACTTGCGCTCAAGAATAATGAAAACTTATTCAATATGATGACCTAATGTAAACAAATAATGTGCCGTACCTCTGGGTTCAAAATGTTCACTATACACCTTAATAAAATCTTTGAGGGGTATAGTTTCCAAAATGGGGACACTTGTGGGGGAGCTCCACTGTTTAGGCACATCACGGGCTCTCCAAACGCGACATGGTGTCCGCTAACAAATTGAATGGAAAATCGGCTCAAATTGTTAGCGGACGCCATGTTGCGTTTGGAGAGCCCCTGTGTGTCCAAACATTGGAGCTCCCCCACAAGTGACCCCATTTTGGAAACTAGACCCCCCAAGGCACCTATCTAGATGCATAGTGAGCACTTAGAACCCCCAGGTGCTTCACAAATTGATTCGTAAAAATGAAAAAGTGAAAATAAAACACTTTTTCATTTTTATGAATCAATTTGTGAAGCACCTGGGGTTCCAAGTGCTCACTATGAATCTAGATAGGTGCCTTGGGGGGTCTAGTTTCCAAAATGGGGTCACTTGTGGGGGAGCTCCAATGTTTGGGCACACAGGGACTCTCTAAATGCAACATGGTATCCGCTAACAAATTGAATGGAAAATCGGCTCAAATTGTTAGCGGACACCACATTGCGTTTGGAGAGCCCCTCTGTGCCCAAACTTTGGAGCTCCCCCACAAGTGACCCCATTTTGGAAACTAGACCCCCCAAGGCACCTTTCTAGATGCATAGTGAGCACTTGGAACCCCCAGGTGCTTCACAAATTGATTCGTAAAAATGAAAAAGTGAAAAAAAAAACACTTTTTCATTTTTATGAATCAATTTGTGAAGCACCTGGGGTTCCAAGTGCTCACTATGAATCTAGATAGGTGCCTTGGGGGGTCTAGTTTCCAAAATGGGGTCACTTGTGGGGGAGCTCCAATGTTTGAGCACACAGGGACTCTCCAAATGCAACATGATATCCGCTAACAAATTGTCGGCTCAAATTGTTAGCGGATATCATGTTGCATTTGGAGAGTCCCTGTGTGCCCAAACATTGGAGCTCCTCCACAAGTGACCCCATTTTGGAAACTAGACCCCCCAAGGCACCTATCTAGATGCATAGTGAGCACTTGGAACCCCTAGGTGCTTCACAAATTAATTCGTAAAAATGAAAAAGTGTTTTTTTTTTCACTTTTTCATTATTACGAATCAATTTGTGAAGCACCTGGGGGTTCCAAGTGCTCACTATGCATCTAGAAAGGTGCCTTGGGGGGTCTAGTTTCCAAAATGGGGTCACTTGTGGGGGAGCTCCAAAGTTTGGGCACAGAGGGGCTCTCCAAACGCAATGTGGCGTCCGCTAACAATTTGAGCCGATTTTCCATTCAATTTGTTAGCGGATACCATGTTGCATTTAGAGAGTCCCTGTGTGCCCAAACATTGGAGCTCCCCCACAAGTGACCCCATTTTGGAAACTAGACCCCCCAAGGCACCTATCTAGATGCATAGTGAGCACTTGGAACCCCTAGGTGCTTCACAAATTGATTCGTAAAAATGAAAAAGTGTTTTTTTTTTCACTTTTTCATTGTTACGAATCAATTTGTGAAGCACCTGGGGGTTCCAAGTGCTCACTATGCATCTAGATAGGTGCCTTGGGGGGTCTAGTTTCCAAAATGGGGTCACTTGTGGGGGAGCTCCAATGTTTGGGCACACAGCAGCTCTCCAAACGCAACATGGTGTCGCTAACAATTTGAGCCAATTTTGCGTTAAATTTGTTAGCGGACACCATGTTGCATTTAGAGAGCCGCTGTGTGCCCAAATATTGGAGCTCCCCCACAAGTGACCCCATTTTGGAAACTAGACCACCCAAGGCACCTATCTAGATGCATACTGAGCACTTGGAACCCTCAGGTGCTTCACAAATTGATTCATACAAATGAAAAAGTGTTTTTTTTTTCACTTTTTCATTGTTACGAATCAATTTGTGAAGCACCTGGGGGTTCCAAGTGCTCACTATGCATCTAGATAGGTGCCTTGGGGGGTCTAGTTTCCAAAATGGGGTCACTTGTGGGGGAGCTCCAATGTTTGGGCACACAGGGACTCTCTAAATGCAACATGGTGTCCTCTAACAAATTTAACGGAAAATCGGCTCAAATTGTTAGCGACACCATGTTGCGTTTGGAGAGCCGCTGTGTGCCCAAACATTGGAGCTCCCCCACAAGTTACCCCATTTTGGAAACTAGACCCCCCAAGGCACCTATCTAGATGCATTGTGAGCACTTGGAACACTCAGGTGCTTCACAAATTGATTCATAAAAATGAAAAAGTGTTTTTTTTTTTCACTTTTTCATTGTTACGAATCAATTTGTGAAGCACCTGGGGGTTCCAAGTGCTCACTATGCATCTAGAAAGGTGCCTTGGGGGGTCTAGTTTCCAAAATGGGGTCACTTGTGGGGGAGCTCCAAAGTTTGGGCACACATGGGCTCTCCAAACACAACATGGCGTCCGCTAATTATTCAAGCAAATTTTACAATCAAAAAGTCAAATAGCGCTCCTTCCCTTCCGAGCCCTGCCGTGCGCCCAAACAGTATTTTTTCCCCAAATATTGGGTATCTGCGTGCCCAGGGGAAATTGCACAACAAATTTTGGGGTCCATTTTTTCTTGTTACCCCTGTGAAAATAAAAAAAATTGGGTCTAAATTAACATTTTTGTGAAAAAAGTTAAATGTTCATTTTTTTCTTCCACATTCAAAAAATTCCTGTGAAGCACCTGAAGGGTTAATAAAGTTCTTGAATGTGGTTTTGAGCACCTTGAGGGGTGCAGTTTTTAGAATGGTGTCACTTTTGGGTATTTTCTGTCATAAAGACCTCTCAAAGTGACTTCAAATGTGATGTGGTCCCTAAAAAAATGGTTTTGTAAATTTTGTTGGAAAAATGAGAAATCGCTGGTCAACTTTTAACCCTTATAGCTCCCTAACAAAAAAAAATTTTGGTTCCAAAATTGTGCTGATGTAAAGTAGACATGTGGGAAATGTTATTTATTAACTCTTTTGTGTGACATATCGCTCTGATTTCAGGGCTTAAAAATTCAAATTTTGAAAATTGCAAAATTTTCAAAATTTTCGCCAAATTTCCGTTTTTTTCACAAATAAACGCAAGTGATATCGAAGAAATTTTTCCACAATCATGAAGTACAATATGTCACGAAAAAACAATCTCAGAATCAGGGGGATCCGTTGAAGCGTTCGAGAGTAATTACCTCATAAAGTGACAGTGGTCAGAATTGTAAAAATTGGCCCGGTCATTAACGTGCAAACCACCCGCGGGGCTTAAGGGGTTAAAGATTTTTCTGCATTTTCTTGACTATGAAAATTGTACATTCACACTGAAGGCATCAAAACTATGAATTAACACATGTGGAATTATATACTTAACAAAAAAGTGTGAAACAACTGAAAATATGTCTTATATTCTAGGTTCTTCAAAGTAGCCACCTTTTGCTTTGATGACTGCTTTGTACACTCTTGGCATTCTCTTGATGAGCTTCAAGAGGTAGCCCTCATACACACACGGCTCCGCTGCGTACACCTCGTATACACGCGGCTCCGCTCCGTACACGTCGTACACAAACGGCTCCGCTCTGTACATACGCGGCTCCTCTCCGTCCACCTCATACACACAAAGCTCGAGTACACCTCGTACACACGGCTCCGCTCCGTACACCTCGTACACACGCGGCTCCGCTCCGTACACCTCGTACACACACAGCTCGAGTACACCTCGTACACACACGGCTCCGCTCCGTACACCTCGTACACACGCGGCTCCGCTCCGTACACCTCGTACACACGCGGCTCCGCTCCGTACACCTCGTACACACGCGGCTCCGCTCCGTACACCTCGTACACACGCGGCTCCGCTCCGTACACCTCGTACACACGCGGCTCCGCTCAGTACACCTCGTACACACGCGGCTCCGCTCCATACACCTCGTACACACGCGGCTCCGCTCCGTACACCTCGTACACGCGCGGCTCCGTTCAGTACACCTCGTACAAGCGCGGCTCCACTCCGTACACCTCGTACACGCGCGGCTCTGCTCCGTACACCTCGTACACGCATGGCTCCGCTCAGTACACCTCGTACAAGCACGGCTCCACTCCGTACACCTCGTACACGCGCGGCTCTGCTCCGTACACGCGCGGCTCTGCTCCGTACACCTCGTACACGCGCGGCTCCGCTCCGTACACCTCGTACACGCGCGGCTCCGCTCCGTACACCTCGTACACGCGCGGCTCCGCTCCGTGCGCCTCGTACACACCCGGCTCCGCTCCGTACACCTCGTACACACGCGGCTCCGCTCCGTACACCTCGTACACGCGCGGCTCCGCTCCGTACACCTCGTACACACGCGGCTCCGCTCCGTGCGCCTCGTACACACCCGGCTCCGCTCCGTACACCTCGTACACACGTGGCTCCGCTCCATACACCTCGTACACACGGCTCTGCTCCGTACACCTCGTACACACACGGCTCTGCACCATACACCTCGTACACGCGCGGCTCCGCTCCGTACACCTCGTACACACGGCTCCGCTCCGTACACCTCGTACACACACGGCTCCGCTCCGTACACCTCGTACACACACGGCTCTGCTACATCCACACTGTAAACCCCTCCTGACCCCACACATAAACTTCAGCTCATCCAGCACCATGACAACCAGCACAGCAGAGTCCTGCATCCACTGAGGCCCCTGATCATGTGACCCTTGACTCCTCCCCTCCTGTGACCTCATCACAGCTCCTGTGCGCACAGAGCAGCCATATATGTGGTGGCGGCTCTGCAGGTGGAGGTATGTGGAGACCCCATTACTGGGCGCAGGGGGCATTAACCCCTTCAGCACCGAGACTCTTTTGGGGTCTTGTGTTGCCCCTTTATAAGAATCATAAGGTTTTTGTTCTGTTTCCTATAATAGATGCATACGACCCAACTATGGAGACAGGAAGGGAGGAAACGTATTGTTCTCATAGTACAGGACCCCTTTACTGCCCCACAGTGTAATGCCCCCATTATGCCCCTTATGCAGGATGTATGATGCCCCCCACAGTGTAATGCCCCCATTATGCCCCTTATGCAGGATGTATGATGCCCCCCACAGTGTAATGCCCCCTTTATGCCCCTTATGCAGTATGTATGATGCCCCCACACAGTGTAATGCCCCCATTATGCCCCTTATGCAGGATCTATGATGCCCCCACACAGTGTAATGCCCCCATTATGCCCCTTATGCAGGATGTATGATGCCCCCACACAGTGAAATGCCCCCATTATGCCTCTTATGCATTATGTATGATGCCCCCATTATGCCCCTTATGCTGTATGTATGATGCCCCTTATGTAATATGTATGATGCCCCCACAGTGTAATGCCGAAATTATGCCTCTTATGCAGTATGTATGATGCCCCCACACAGTGTAATGTCCCTATTATGCCCCTTATGCAGGATGTATGATGCCCCTCACAGTGTAATGCCCCCATTATGCCCCTTATGCAGTATGTATGATGCCCCCACATAGTGTAATGCCCCCATTATGCCCCTTATGCAGGATGTATGATGCTCCTCACAGTGTAATGCCCCCATTATGCCCCTTATGCAGTATATATGATGCCCCCAAACAGTGTAATGCCCTTATGCAGTATGTATGATGCCCCCACACAGTGTAATGCCCCCTTTATGCCCCTTATGCAGTATGTATGATGCCCCCCCACAGTGTAATGCCCCCATTATGCCCCTTATGCAGGATGTATGATGCCCCACACAGTGTAAAGCCCCCATTATGCCCCTTATGCAGTATGTATGATGGCCCCACACAGTGTAATGCCCCCTTTATGCGGTGCGTATGATGCCCCCACACAGTGTAATGCCCCCATTATGCCCCTTATGCAGTATGTATGATGCCCCCCACATAGTGTAGTGCCCCCATTATGCCCCTTATGCAGTATGTATGATGACCCCCACAGTGTAATGTCCCCATTATTCCCCTTATGCAGGATGTATGACGCCCCCCACAGTGTAATGCCCCCATTATGCCCCTTATGCAGGATGTATGATGCCCCCACACAGTGTAATGCCCCCATTATGCCCCTTATGCAGGATGTATGATGCCCCCACAGTGTAATGCCCCCATTATGCCCCTTATGCAGGATGTATGATGCCCGCATTATGCCCCTTATACAGTATGTATGATGCCCCACAGTGTAATGCCCCTATTATTCCCCTCATGCAGTATGTATGATGCCCCCATTATGCCCCTTATGCAGGATGTATGATGCCCCCACACAGTGTAATGCCCCCATTATGCCCCTTATGCAGGATGTATGATGCCCCCCACACAGTGTAGTGCCCCCATTATGCCCCTTATGCAGTATGTATGATGACCCCCACAGTGTAATGCCCCCATTATACCCCTTATGCAGGATGTATGATGCCCCCCACAGTGTAATGCCCCCATAAGCCCCTTATGCAGTATGTATGATGCCCCCACACAATGTAATGCCCCCATTATGCCCCTTATGCAGGATGTATGACGCCCCCCACAGTGTAATGCCCCCATTATGCCCCTTATGCAGGATGTATGATGCCCCCACACAGTGTAATGCCCCCATTATGCCCCTTATGCAGGATGTATGATGCCCCCACAGTGTAATGCCCCCATTATGCCCCTTATGCAGGATGTATGATGCCCGCATTATGCCCCTTATACAGTATGTATGATGCCCCACAGTGTAATGCCCCTATTATTCCCCTCATGCAGTATGTATGATGCCCCCACAGTGTAATGCCCCCATTATGCCCCTTATGCAGGATGTATGATGCCCCCACACAGTGTAATGCCCCCATTATGCCCCTTATGCAGGATGTATGATGCCCCCACACAGTGTAATGCCCCCATTATGCCCTTTATACAGTATGTATGATGCCCCACAGTGTAATGCCCCCATTATGCCCCTTATGCAGTATGTATGACGCCCCCACACAGTGTTATGCCCCCATTATGCCCCTTATACAGTATGTATGATGCCCCCACACAGTGTAATGCCCCCATTATGCCCCTTATGCAGTATGTATGATGCCCCCACACAGTGTAATGCCCCCATTATGCCCCTTATGCAGTATGTATGATGCCCCCATTATGCCCCTTATGCAGTATGTATGATGCCCCCACACAGTGTAATGCCCCATTATGCCCCTTATGCAGTATGTATGATGCCCTCACAGTGTAATGCCCCCATTATGCCTCTTATGCATTATGTATGATGCCCCCATTATGCCCCTTATGCTGTATGTATGATGCCCCCACAGTGTAATGCCAAAATTATGCCTCTTATGCAGTATGTATGATGCCCCCACACAGTGTAATGTCCCTATTATGCCCCTTATGCAGGATGTATGATGCCCCTCACAGTGTAATGCCCCCATTATGCCCCTTATGCAGTATGTATGATGCCCCCACATAGTGTAATGCCCCCATTATGCCCCTTATGCAGGATGTATGATGCTCCTCACAGTGTAATGCCCCCATTATGCCCCTTATGCAGTATGTATGATGCCCCCACACAGTGTAATGCCCCCATTATGCCCCTTATGCAGGATGTATGATGCCCCCACACAGTGTAATGCCCCCATTATGCCCCTTATGCAGTATATATGATGCCCCCAAACAGTGTAATGCCCTTATGCAGTATGTATGATGCCCCCACACAGTGTAATGCCCCCTTTATGCCGCTTATGCAGTATGTATGATGCCCCCCCACAGTGTAATGCCCCTTATGCAGGATGTATGATGCCCCACACAGTGTAATGCCCCCATTATGCCCCTTATGCAGTATGTATGATGGCCCCACACAGTGTAATGCCACCCTTATGCAGTGCGTATGATGCCCCCACATAGTGTTATGCCCCATTATGCCCCTTATGTAGTATGTATGATGGCCCCACACAGTGTAATGCCCCCATTATGCCCCTTATGCAGGATGTATGATGCCCACACAGTGTTATGTCCCATTATGTCCCTTATGTAGTATGTATGATGCCCCCACACAGTGTAATGCCCCCATTATGCCTCTTACGTAACACTTGCAGAGGCATATCTAGGTGTTCAGCTCCAGGGGGCGCAGTGTCTGAGTGGGCCCTTACTGGTAACCCTGATTACAGCTATGCTGGTGCAGACTAAGGCCCCGGCCCCACTATCAGTATTTAGTCAGTGTTTTTTCTCAGCAGTGGGAGTCAAAATCAGGAATGGGTGATAAATGCAGAATTGGTGACTTGTTTCTATTATACCTTTTCTCCAATTGTTCCTCACCTGGTTTTGGCTCCCACTCCTGAGAAAAAATACTGACCGAATACTGATAGTGGGGCCGTGGCCTATTAATGGGTATAGGAGAACCTCCGCAGATGACCGCAGTGTAACTAAAAGAAAAATCTCCACAAAGCCCAACACTATTCCCGCCATACAGTGACATCTAGTGGTAGATACCGGTCCTGCAGGACTTATAGACTGTACAGCACAGTTACAGATAATCACAGCTGATGTTCTTTCTGATGGAGTCGTTCACTTTTCCATCTTTCTCAGAAAGACATTGCGATTTCTCCAGACAGGACTGATCTGAAGAGCTTACAGCACAGACACATCTGACTCCTCACCACCATTCCCATCTATTCCCAACCTGAACAATCCCCTCATCCTGACGATACCCCAATGCTGAGCCGCGGCTGCCGTATGTGTCCCTATTACTGCACGTGCTGTGTGGTATAAAAGCAGTGATCCTCTCACTGCCCCACATAATAAGGCCACTGCTGTGCTCCTTACATAGTAAAATGTCTTCACAGTAGCCTCCACACTCTTTAATGGTTCCACCAGTAGCTCTCACATTGCATAAAGCCCCCCACAGTAACTCCCACACTGTGTATAGGACCCCATACTGTATGATCGTCCCCCAGTAGCCTTCAAACTGTATAATGGCCCTCGCATTAGCTCCAACACTATTATGGTCCCCGCAATAGATCTGATGCTGTACAATGGCCCCCACATTTGCGCTCATGCTGTATAATGGCCCCCACATTAGCTCTCACGCTGTATAATGGCCCCCGCATTGGCTCCCATGCTATATAATGACCCCCACATTAGCTCCCACGCTGTCTAATGGCATCCACATTGACTCCCACGCTGTATAATGGCCCCCGCATTGGCTCCCACACTTTATGATGGCACCCGCATTAGCTCTCACGCGGTATAATGACCCCCGCATAAGTGCCCACACTGTATAATAGCACCCGCAATAGCTATCACACTGTATAATGGCCCCTGCATTAGCTCTTACGCGGTATAATGGCCCCAGCATTAGTGCCCATGCTGTATAATGACACCCGCATTAGCTCTCACGCTGTATAATGACCCCCGCATAAGTGCCCACACTGTATAATAGCACCCGCAATAGCTATCACACTGTATAATGGCCCCCGCATTAGTGCCCACGCTGTATAATGGCCCCCACATTAGCTCCCATGCTGTATAATGGCCCCTGCATTAGCTCCCACACAGTATAATGGCCCCCACATTAGTTCTCATGCTGTATAATGGCACCCACATTAGCTCCCATGCTGTATAATGGCCCCCGCATTAGCTCCCACACTGTATAATGGCCCCCACATTAGTTCTCACGCTGTATAATGGCCCCCAAATTAGCTCCCACACTGTATAATGGCCCCTGCATTAGCTCCCATAGGTTATGGTCTCTGTCTGTCCCTTTCTGTGGGCTGCTACTTACACAGTCCTGATATATGACAGAGCTAAATAGAAGAAAATAGAAACAGCTAGTAGGTGCACCCCTTGGAACGTCTTCTCTCCTTTTGCCTTCTCTCCCTTTGGGGTCTTGTCTATACAGAGTATATGTTCAGGGGCCTGCACCTATATTTGATTATCTATTTGCGCCTACTGGCTCTTTCTTTTTAGCTCTTTATCATATACAGGTGCTTCTCACAAAATTAGAATATCATCAAAAAGTTAATTTATTTCAGTTCTTCAATACAAAAAGTGAAGCTCATATATTATATAGAGTCATTACAGAGTGATTTATTTCTGTTAATGTTGATGATTATGGCTTACAGCCAATGAAAACACAAAAGTCTTTATTTCTGTAAATTAGAATAATTAACAAAAAACACCTGCAAAGGCTTCCTAAAGCATTTATAAAGGTCCCTTAGTCTGTTTCAGTAGGCTCCACAATCATGGGGAAGACTGCTGACATGACAGATGTCCAGAAGGCAGACATTGACACACTCCACAATGAGGGTAAGCCACAAAATTGCTGAAGAAGCTGGCTGTTCACAGAGTGCTGTATCCAAGCATATTAATGGAAAGTTGACTGAAAGGAAAAAGTGTGGTAGGAAAAGGTGCACAAGCAACCGGGATAACCACAGCCTTGAAAGGATTGTTAAGAAAAGGCCAGTCAAAAAATTTGTGAGAGATTCACAAGGAGTGGATTGCTGCTGGAGTCATTGCTTCAAGAGCCACCACACACAGACGTATCCAGGACATGGGCTACAAGTGTCTCATTCCTTGTGTCAAGCCACTCATGACCAATAGACACCGCCAGAAGCGTCTTACCTGGGCCAAGGAGAAAAAGACCTGGACTGATGCTCAGTGGTCCAAGGTGTTGTTTTCAGATGAAAGAAAATTTTGCATTTCGTTTGGAAATCAAGGTCCCAGAGTCTGGAGGAAGAGTGGAGAGGCCACAATCCAAGCTGCTTGAGGTCTAATGTGAAGTTTCCACAATCAGTGATGGTTTGGGGAGCCATGTCATCTGCTGGTGTAGGTCCACTGTGAGTTATCAAGACCAAAGTCAGCGCAGCCGTCTACCAGGAAATTTTAGAGCACTTCATGCTTCCCTCTGCCAACAAGCTTTATGGAGATGGAAATGTCATTCTCCAGCGGGACTTGGCCCCTGTCCACACTACCAAAAGTACCAATACCTGGTTTACACACAACAGTATCACTGTGCTTGATTGGCTGCAAACTCGCCTGACCTTAACCCCATAGAGAATCTATTATAGAGAATCTATGGGATATTGTCAAGAGGAAGATGAGACATCAGACCCAACAATGCAGATGAGCTGAAGGCTGCTATCAAAGCCACCTGGGCTTCCATAACACCTCAGCAGAGCCACAGGCTGATCCCTCCATGCCACATTGCCGCATTGATGCAGTAATTGATGCAAAAGGAGCCTGACCAAGTATTGAGGGCATTTACTGAACATACATTTCAGTAGGACAACAGTTCGGATTTTAAAAGCATTTTTCAAGCTGATGTTATAAAGTATTCTAATTTACTGAGATAATGACTTTTGTGTTTTCATTGGCTGTAAGCCATAACCATCAACATTAACAGAAATAAACACTTGAAATAGATCACTCTGTGTGTAATGACTCTATATAATAGATCCCTCTGTGTGTAATGACTCTATATAATAAATCACTCTGTGTGTAATGACTCTATATAATAAATCACTCTGTGTGTAATGACTCTATATAATATAGGAGTTTCACTTTTTGTATTGAAGAACTGAAATAAAGTAACTTTTTGCTGATGTTCTAATTTAGTGAGATGCACCTGTATGTATACTGGGTGTGCCCCCGTTTTCCTACCTGTGTTGTCTTATTACTATCATATGTTATTTTTTGTTCTACTTGTTATATTTGGGTTGATATGATGAATATAAGCCTTAAGATTGCGATTGTAGGTATTTCATTTCTCATGTCACATGTAATGAATATCTCTTTAATTTACAGTATTTATTAATCTTTTTTACATCTACTTGTTACATCGGCTCATCTTCTTCTCATTCAGGTCTCTACAATATTGGATCCTCTCTGTGAAGATCTTCTATATAAGAGAATTTTCCTGATTTATCCATCAAAGATGGATATGGACAGAGACAAGATGGCAGAGAGGATTTTACACCTCACCCTAGAGATCCTCTTCCGGCTTACTGGAGAGGTGAGAGATTCTGATGACTTCACATTACATCATTCTTATCTATGGGAATAACAGATGGACAGAACTGGAGAGGTGAGGACTCTGGAAATGTCTGGAGTGAGATTTATTAATGTGTCTCTCCATAACCAGGATTACACATTAGTGAAGAAGACCTCTAGTGAGCGCTGTCAGGACCCTGTGTCTGAGGGATGGGGAAGACCCCTGAGCACAATCACATGGCCTCCACCTCACCCCCTGATACATGAGGACATCAATGCCCAGAAGATCGTAGAACTCACCTACAAGATGATTGAGCTGCTGACTGGAGAGGTGACACTGCTGGGAATGCTGGGACTTTATACATTAACACTATGGAGGGATCGGGGGGGATGATGGTATCATTGTATGTGTCAGGTTCCTATAAGGTGTCAGGATGTCACTGTCTATTTGTCCATGGAGGAGTGGGAGTATTTAGAAGGACACAAAGATCTGTACAAGGACATCATGATGGAGGTTCCCCAGCCCCTCACATCACCAGGTAATAGACAGGACTAAATACACACGGCCTATAATTATCTGTATGTAAAGAATGAATTCAGTCCCTGTATGTGTTTCCTCCAGATCTATCCAGTAAGAGGACAACACCAGAGAGATGTCCCCGTCCTCTTCTTCCACAGGACTTTAAAAAAGGAGACCCCAATGTTCCTCAGGATCATCAGGTAGATGGAGAGAAGGTGTCATGAGATCTCCCCTATGATGTGTAGACGGCTGTGAAGGTCTTGTGCTCAGTCTTGTTTTATCCACCAGTATTATATGTTTTATACTGTAATGAGAACGGTGGAGATGGCAGGATTAGAGCTGATCACAGATGGGACTTATCCATCTGTCTGTGACTTTTACAATATTTGTTTCAGGGTGAAGATCTGACCCATATTAATACTACAGAGACATATGTGAGGGGTGATGAGCGGTGTAAAGAGGAGATTCCTACATATGATTACCCAGGTGAGTAGTGACCACTAAATAATGAGAAGTCACAGATTCTTCTCAGTCACCGGCTGTGGCTGCTTTATCAGTGGTGTAGTTCGGCCGTATCACAATCGTGTGATCACCATTTTGCCTCTAGATCACAACATTCTCCTCCACCCAAAACTGTTCAAATGACTGTGGACATTGAAAGCCCTTTTCTATAGAACTTACAACCTGGAGGATCCACCTACCCCCTGGGATTAGGAGACGCTGACCGTTACCTGCCCAGATCTGTAAACTATAAAGCCGAATGACAGCGTACGTAGAATGTGCTGACAAGCTAGAAAATCACTTGAAGAAAAATATTGTGATGTGCCTGTAGAGAAAGTGGAGGGTAATGATGGTGTTGGCTTCCTAGATCCCTGATATCTTATTGGATGAATCTACCTTCTCTCCCTTCTGTGCTGCTGAATGTCCTCATATGGTCCCTACAAGACCAGGTCCAGTCTTTCTGGCCAAACTTCACTTTTATGATCTACAACATTAAATGTGCAGTGAGGCCAAGTGTGAATTTCTGTACAATAACAGCAGAGTTTCCCTTTATCCTGACTTTTCAATCTCTTTTAAAACCAACTAACTTCAAACAGGATTGCGATAGCATTACATTGCGATAAATACACATTCATTCTGATTTGATAGTTTGATTGTGGTGGGATCGGCCGGCCTCACTATAAGTGTGTAACTCCCTGGTAGTCTTTAACCCCTTCATGACCAAAGCATTTTGCGTTTTCGTTTTTTGCTCCCCTTGTTCCCAGAGCCATAACTTTTTTTATTTTTCGCTTTTACCATATCATGTACTAGAAAGTGGGGAGAAAAAAATCCAAGTGCGGTTAAATTGCAAAATAAAATGCAATTTCACAGTTGCGTCTCCATTTTTCGTTATCTGGGGTCGAGTGAGGGATTATTTTTTTGGGCTCCGAGCTGATGTTTTTATTGATTCAATTTTAGGGGTAGATCCGATGTTTTGATCGCCCATTATTGCATTTTATTGCAATGTTGCGGCGACCAAAAAAACATAATTCTGGCATTTTTTTCTCGTTACGCCGTTTACCGATCGAATTAATTATTTCTTTATATTGGTCGGGCGATTCTGAACACGGCGACACCAAATATGTGTGTGGTTTTTTTTATTGATTTAGTTTAAATGAGGTGAAAGGGGCATGATTTAAACTTTGATATGGGGATGTTGGAGAGTGAAAATTGCAAATAGACCATTTTATTGTCCAACACATAGTGTCCAGATTGTGCTCCAGGAGACACACAACATAAAATAAGTGGGTTCTTCTCACTATAGTAATGCCAAATACATGGATGCTGAATGTGGTTTGGGCGCACTGCAAGGCTCAGTAGTGTGGGGGGGTTTTGACTTTGGGAGAGCGGATATTGCTGGATTGGGTTATTCAAGCCATGTTGCTTTTCAAAAGCCTTTGAGCCACTAATAATGTGGAAACCTCTGGTTTTCCACTGACAGATGATGAACCTGAGTGGGGACTTGTTTTTTGTGAGATGAGTAGAAGTTTTTATTGGTATTATTTCACCTACATAACATTGTTTGGTGGCTTTTTATTCCATATTTGGGAGGCAGAATGAACAATCAGTTGGACACCACGCTCTACTGGTTCATCCTATGAGGTTTTCTATTAGACTGTGAACTGTCATTGTCTTGGAGAATAATTTAACATTTTTAAATAACTTGCCATTTCTACAATCACGTTAAGTAGAAATGTTCAAAAATATAAAATTCAAGGATATTTTTATTGAAAAATAACAATTGGTTTTATTTTTCGGCAGATGACTGTACCAGGAGATCAGAGGGACAGCTGACATCTGCAATTTTTAAATCTGATGATCTTGAGATCCCACAGGATACAATTGAAGCGAATGCCATTACTCCAGATATACCATCATCACTTCACAGCAAAGATCCTTTGAAACAGGTCCTGTCTTTTCATTCATTACTGACTAATAAGGAAAATCAAAGTCACAAAATAAGCATTAAAAAACAAACTGCTCCTAAAGCAAAAATATTGTTTGGACGTGTTCCGTCCCAAGGTCCGACTGTGTCCAGGATTCCACTATATTAACCCAGTGTGCCGTCAGCGAGATGTACCGTCCCTGCCCAGAAGCACTTGTCCGTGGTTAGGTGGACTTTCCCCGTAACTACATTGTTGAGGGCATGGCTCACGATGGACACGTGCTTGTGTAATGCGGTGACAACACACGGGGAGAAATAGTGGCGGCTGGGGACCGAGTACCGAGGGACGGCCGCCTTCATCAGGTGGCAGAAAGCTTCCGTCTCCACGAGCCTAAAGGGCAACATTTTGAGCGCAAGCAGTCGCAAAATATGTGAATTTAATAGTGTGGCCTGTGAGACGTTGGCTCCTTATTTGCGTTTGCGTTCCAAGGACTGGGGTATTGACAACTGAACGCTACGCTGGGACAAGGACGTGGACGTGCTTGCTGATGGTGCTAGTTGAGTGTGCAATGACCGGTGTAAGGCATCTTCACATGCGCCATGGACAGAGGATTGGTTTGCATGCACAACAGCGGAAGAAGCAGTGATGCCACCCGCAGACACTGTTCCTGGACCCTTGGATTTGGGCCACTTAGTCAGATGCTTTGCTGCCATCTTCCTGATCATGCTTGTGGTGGTCAGACTGGTAGTTTTGCTACCTCTACTGATGCTGGCCTGGCAGGTGGTGCAAATGGCCTTTTTGGGGTTATCGGCAGAGTCTTTAACCCCTTAACCCCCGAGGGTGGTTTGCACGTTAATGACCAGGCCAATTTTTACAATTCTGACCACTGTCACTTTATGAGGTAATTACTCTGGAACGCTTCAACGGATCCCCCTGATTCTGAGACTGTTTTTTCGTGACATATTGTACTTCATGATTGTAGTAAAATTTCTTCGATATCACTTGCGTTTATTTGTGAAAAAAAACGGAAATTTGGCGAACATTTTGAAAATTTTGCAATTTTCAAAATTTGAATTTTTATGCCCTTAAATCAGAGAGATATGTCACACAAAAGAGTTAATAAATAACATTTCCCACATGTTTACTTTACATCAGCACAATTTTGGAACCAAATTTTTTTTTTGTTAGGGAGCTATAAGGGTTAAAAGTTGACCAGCGATTTCTCATTTTTCCAACAAAATTTACAAAACCATTTTTTAGGGACCACATCACATTTGAAGTCACTTTGAGAGGTCTTTATGACAGAAAATACACAAAAGTGACACCATTCTAAAAACTGCACCCCTCAAGGTGCTCAAAATCACATTCAAGAACTTTATTAACCCTTCAGGTGCTTCACAGGAATTTTTGGAATGTGGAAGAAAAAAATGAACATTTAGCTTTTTTCACAAAAATGTTACTTTATACCCAATTTTTTTTATTTTCACAGGGGTAACAAGAAAAAATGGACCCCAAAATTTGTTGTGCAATTTCCCCTGGGCACACAGATACCCCATATGTGGGGAAAAAACACTGTTTGGGCGCACGGCAGGGCTCGGAAGGGAAGGAGCGCCATTTGACTTTTTGATTGTAAAATTTGCTTGAATAATTAGCGGACGCCATGTTGCGTTTGGAGAGCCCCTGTGTGCCCAAATATTGGAGCTCCCCCACAAGTGACCCCATTTTGGAAACTAGACCCCCAAGGCACCTATCTAGATGCATAGTGAGCACTTGGAACCCCCAGGTGCTTCACAAATTGATTCGTAAAAATGAAAAAGTGAAAAAAAAAAACACTTTTTCATTTTTATGAATCAATTTGTGAAGCACCTAGGGGTTCCAAGTGCTCACTATGCATCTAGATAGGTGCCTTGGGGGGTCTAGTTTCCAAAATGGGGTCACTTGTGGGGGAGCTCCAATGTTTGGGCACACAGGGGCTCTCCAAACGCAACATGGTGTCCGCTAACAATTTGAGCCGACAATTTGTTAGCGGATACCATGTTGCATTTGGAGAGTCCCTGTGTGCCCAAACATTGGAGCTCCCCCACAAGTGACCCCATTTTGGAAACTATACCCCTCAAGGATTTTATTAAGGTGTATAGTGAACATTTTGAACCCAGAGGTACAACACAGAATTTGATAACATTAGGTCTTCATATTGAATAAGTTATCATTAGTCTTCAGCGCAAGTGCTCGCTACTTGAGTTTGCATCGGGTACTCAGGTATGCACCATGTACAGCGTGTGCTTGAGTGACATGCTCGAGTCCCTGCTTTGCATGTTTCATGGTTATTAGACACCCCAAAAAAAACATGCGGGGATCGCTCGTGCATGGCAGGCAATCCCCGCAAAGTTTTTTTAGCCGCGAAGCATATGGGGCGGAGACTCGAGCATGTCACTCAAATACCCACGATACTCCATGCATACCAGAACACCCGATGCAAACTCAAGTAGCGAGCACTTGCGCTCAACACTAGTCGCCATATCGTCATCTTTTTTTCTTACTTTTGAAAAAAATCCCAACCCTATCACAAACCTAACCCCAAACCCAGCCCTAACCCTAGCCCAACCCTAACCCAAGAGTTTATTTTTTACGCCGTTCCTCGTGCGGTATAAGTGATTAGACGACTTTATTCTTCGGGTCGGTGTGATTACAGCGATACCAGAATCATATGGGGTTTTTATGATTGACAGCTGTCACACACTAAAATACGCATTTTTTGTAAAATCTAGTTTTTGCATCGCCATATTTTGAGAGCTATAATTTTTCCAGATTTTGGCAGACTGTCATGTGACGGCTCGTTTTTTGCGGGATGAGTTGACGTTATTGGAGCCATTTTCAGGCACGTGACATTTTTTGATCGCTTTCTATTCCGATTTTTGGGAGGCAGAATAAACAAAAACCAACAATTCAGGAATTGTTTTTTTTTTTTTTTTTTTTATTCTGTTCCGCGTGTGGTAAAATTGATATGGTAGCTTTATTCTTCGGGTCAGTACGTGTACAGCGGTACCACATTTATATCGTTTTTCTATGTTTTGCACTTTTACATAATAAAAGCAATTTTATAGAAAAAATTATTTTTTAGCATCGCTTTATTCTGAGAGCTATAACTTTTTTATTTTTCGGCTGATGGAGCTGTATGGTGGCTTGTTTTTTGCGGGACGAGATGACATTTTCAGTGGTACCATTTTTATTTATAGTTGCCTTTTTGATCGCGTGTTATTCCATTTTTTGTTTGGCGGTATGGTGATAAAGCATTTGTTTTTTGCTTCGTTTTTTTTTTTTTTTTTTTACAGTGTTCACTGAAGGGGTTAACTAGTGGGACAGTTTTATAGGTCAGGTTGTTTCGGACGCGGCGATACCAAATATGTGTACTTTTATTGTTTTTTTTTTGTATAATAATATTTATTGATGGGTACATTATATTTTTATTTTTGGTGGATTATTTTTTAAAAAATATTTTTGCAATTTTTTTTTTTTTTTTTCACTTTCAGACAGTTTTTATACTTTATTACTTTGTCCCACTATGGGACTTTCACTTTTTTTTCTCTGATCGCCTGCATGGCACAGGAATGCAGCACCATCCCTGTGCCATGCAGGCTGTCAGTGCTGGACAGGGAGAAGATAGTTTGGAGATGCACTGCGCATGTCCAAAAAATCTTCCTGCTGTCTGGTGACCCGGATGTTGTCATGACGACATTGGGTCGTCATGGCAACATCCTGGAAGCCATGGCAGACAGCGCTGGAAGCCGGAAGAGGAGGTGAGTATCTGCGATCACCTCCCCTTGCCACCGCAATGCTGCGATCGACTTCAATCGCAGCATCGCGGGGGTTAATGTGCTGGGAGCGGTGCTTGACCGCTCCCTGCACATAGTACCGGGTTTCAGCTGTGACAATCAGCTGACACCTGGCGGCGATCGCACTCTCACAGCCTGTGTGCGCACGCGATCGCCATGACGTACTAATACGGGTCTGGCTCTTAAAGCCCAGGGCACAGACGCGTATTAGTACGTCACATGTTGTTAAGGGGTTAAAAAACAACCAGACTCGGAAAGACCTAACAGTTGTACTGGCAACGTCCGTCATGTTGATGTTACGGGGAACGGTTGCCCGCCTTCTGTCTGCGGCCACCACACTGCTTCTTCCTGCCTTTTGTGGTGCTATGCCTCCCCCCCCCCCCCCCCCCCCGTGTGCTGCTGTCCTCGCTCTGTATGTTCTCTTGCCAAGTTGGGTCAGTTACTATATCATCCACCACCTCTTCTTCCAATTCCGCACCCTGGTCCTCCTCCTCACTTTCTGGCAATTGTGTCTCATCATCGTCCACCTCTTGTGACACTTTCCCACCGTCGCCTTCGTGTGACCGTGGCTGCTCAAATATTTGGGCATTGCTACATGCGATCTCCTCTTGCCCCGCTTCAAGTGGACCGGGTGAGAGGCCCGATTTCTATAAATGGAATAGTGAACATCTCTTCAGACTGTCCAAGTGTGGGATCAGTTGTCTCCAGGCACTCGGAATGGTGGGAGGAAGGAGGATCAGGGTGAGGAATATGCGGTCCAGACTCACGGTTACTGAGACTTGACTGTGTGGAAGACAGGGTGGTGGTGGCTAAGTGACTGGAAGCATGGAATCTGCTATCCAACCAATAACCTTTTCACACTGATCTTTGTTCGATAGTGCTGTTCTGCGGTCCCCTATTAATTGCCACAGGAAGGTCGAGCGAGAAGATGTGGGTGTTTGTTGTGGCACAATTTCAGCTAGCCCATGGCCTTGTCCTTGTCCTCTGCATGCACCATCATCACCATCACGTCCACTTCCCCGTCTCTTGACCCGCGCCTTGCCCATTTTATATATTTTCCACGTTCAGTACAAATGGCTGGATTTGAACCGCAGTAATATGTGATACGTGTGACGGACAACCACAGTTTTAAATAGCTGGCCTGTATGTAACTATTTTTAATTAGTTACCTACTGGAGAGAGTAAGGAGAGCATTATAGAAGATGACCCCGGGGGATGATGTTGAGGCGTTCCTGACTGTTTTTGAGAGGGTGGCGGAATGGGAGAGATTGCCGCTGGGGCAGTGGGCGGAGGTTTTGGTTCCATATTTGCCCGTGGAGCCGCAGAAGGCCTATTATGATCTGACTTTACAAGACGCAAAGGAATACGCCAAATTGAAACCGAGATATTGGCACTCTCAGGAGTGACTGTCTGTCAAAGCGCAAAGGGTCCACCACTGGGCGTATGCTGGCGACAGACCTCCACGCTCACAGATGTTTGACTTGCTACATCTAGTCCAGATGTGGTTGCAGCCACAGTCTTCCTCTCCTGCCCAGATGGTTGAGCATGTGGTGATGGACAGGTTCATCCATTCCCTACCCAGGCCAGTGCAGATCAGGGTTGCCCAGGGCAACCCTTGGAACACCGACGACCTTGTGGGTCTGGTAGAGAGCTACCAAATGGTTGAAAAATCCCTCCCTGTACTGGAGTGCCCAAAAGGGGGTGGGTTTACTACGGAAGGGGTTCAGAGCCACAACTGGGGGGGCGTCCCACTTCCACTGAAGGTGCCGCAAGGACTGTTGTTAAGGATGTAATCTGTTGGCCGTGTCACAATCCAGGACACGTGGCCGCCCAGTGTCATACATCTGTTGAGTCAATGGACTGCAGCCTAGGCAGACAAGGTACACATTATGCTGTAAGGCAGCGCTAGTCATCATGCTGGGGGATACTCGCTGCATCGGGTAAATTAAGGCACACCAGGCAACACCTTCCGGTATTTCACAGTCCAGCAGTTTATTATTTATCATAAACCGCTCATAACCGAGTCCATCTCAGTGGCTCGCCGACATATCATACACATAATGTCCAAGAGCCTTTCCAGCGACAGACACGTCCACTTAGCTCCAGATACAGCCCTCAGCTAGGCAACAACATAAATGTCCACATCAATCAGTGTTTTTACCTTCGCCGGGTTTTAGCTGCTTCAGGTTTGTTCGGCCACCGCTGTGGCTTTACGGCTTCCCAGATGGGGGTCTCCAGCCCTCGTACCATCCAAGGCTACTGGTATGTTTACACAGCCAACATCCAGCCTCTGCCTTTCAGGCTTCACCAGGCCTCTCTAGGCCTCACTAAGCCTCTCCAGGCTGATGGTGCCCCACACGGGAACAGGCCTCACGCCTTACCCCCCCCCCTGTCTCAAAACTACCAGGGTTTTTATATATTCCAACACACACAGGACCTGTGCTGATGTCACAGTCATGTGATTAGACATTCTGTGTGCACAGGACCTGTGCTATGTCACAGTCATGTGACCAGTCACCTGAGGGGGAGGTACATGGTCAGCCAAAACACATCCTGGACCACTACCATAATGCCACAAGCTGCTGCATTACATATCCCCCCTCTGTTCAAACTTGTGGCGTTGAACACACAATATACACAATCACATTATAACCCCCAGTTCACACAGAGACCATGTACTTGACAATTGCGCTGCTCAGCCCCTGGAACATTAGCCAACGACATTAGCCCATTCCTTTAGGGACCTACCATCTGTCATTGTCACTGACTTCGTCAAGTCACATTTCCGGGTCGTAACCTTGTCAGACCTCCCCTTCTCCCAGCGGTCGGTCGTAACCTTGTCAGACCTCCCCCGCTCCCAGCGGTCAGTCGTAACCTTGTCAGACCTCCCCCGCTCCCAGCGGTCAATACCGCAGGATGACTCACACGCCCTGGTATCTAAGGTCCGGTTAGACTCCGTACTGTCCCATACTCTATTGGGTCGTTTGTATGGGCCTCTCAAACCTGAGTTACTGGAGGTCTCACTACCTCTAAACCCATGCCCACTACTCTCAGGACATCTTGATAGGTCCCTAACTTCAGCTGTAGCTGTTCTGTTATTTAGGGGGCCCTTTCTCTGTCTGGTCTCACAATTTCTAGACAGCTGCCACCTTCTGCCGCTCAGGCGATTCTGTCTTTCCACTCGCAGTCTAGCGAGATTCAAATGTTCTACCTCTCGCAGGTAGGTCACTCGGTACTCCATCAGCATGCGTATATATGCAAGACTTTCTTCCGTTCCTACAGCGGAGAATGACACCATGCCGTCTTCATCTGGTATCCAGTCCTGTCGATCACGTGGACTGCTTACTCTCATCACACCCGACTTCTTTACCATCATCTGCATGGCTCGGCCATTTCTCCCAATGAGCTTTCTCACCAGAACATGAGGCACCCGGATGACCTCTTCCCGCAGACTGTGAGCTTTTCTCATAAGCTCCAGTTGTCTAACGGCTTGTTCCGTCTTCAACCGGAGAAACCGCTTCGTGTGAATATATCGCCGTGTATGTCACTTAGGATCGCCACCCTCTTCACTGTGACTTCAGTCGTGGACAGGACCACCAGCTGTTTAGCTTCTGAGGTCGAGTACACCTCACAGGCTCCCACGGCCTTCTTAAACTCTTCATGCACAGACTCACTGGTGCATTCTCTCAAATCCTCGGGTACATCTATGAGGCACTTGTACCGAGAGGTTTCTGTCTCACCAGTGGTTTCCAAAAGATCATCTAGCTCAGGTTTCAGGGGCAACTGACTTTCAGCTTCTTCACCCTGTATACTTCCCCTGAGCTGACTCACAGCTACAAATTCACAAATTTTCGTCTTTACCACTTCCATTTCATATTTATCTTCTGTTAACACTCTCTTGGCTCTCCTCAGGTCCACCTTCTCATGGTATAAGGGAGTGAGTGCAACTGGTTTGCCCTTTTCCTTCTCCAAGGAGGCCTCGTTCACTGAGTGATACTTTGCTAGGCGACCTTTGAGCTCGAAAACTTCTTCCTCTAGCTCAGCTACTCGCCTCTCAGCAGCCCATATCTGAAGCTCTTCCTGCTTCAACTGCTCTTTTAACAGTAGAGTTCTCTCAGACTTCTCTGTCTCCAATGCGCCCACTCGGCTCTCAACAGCCAGTCTTTCAAGCTTCTCTTGCTTCAAATGGGCTTGTAGCGACTCCTTGAGCTCCTTGATCTCGGCTCCTACTTCCACCGAATCATCCGAGCTCGCATTATTCGAGTAGGTATCTGTTTCATACCTCCCATCTCCAATGGCCAACTCCTGGCCCTGGTCTGTGGCTTCTCCGATAGACTCCTCCATCTTTTTCCGCTCAGCTTCCACCTTGCTGATTCTTTCCTTAAGGCATGTCTCTGCCCTCTGGAGATTATCACAGAACGTCTGCAACTCCTTCACCTGAGCTTCCAGACCTAGGGTCTTTCTGCGGAGGTCACCATTTTCATCACGGGTGTCCTGCAGAGTGGTCTCAACCACTTGGCGCATGTGCTCTGCATCCGCCTTATCATCCTCTAGTTGTGCACAGGACCTGTGCTATGTCACAGTCATGTGACCAGTCACCTGAGGGAGAGGTACATGGTCAGCCAAAACACATCCTGGACAACTACCGTAATGCCACAAGCCGCTGCATTATAATGCTTACCCAGCCTGCAGTGTGGACTGTCAACCCAGCGAGGGGCCGCAGGCGTGTGCCATTTCTGTTAATGGGGTGATGGTCCTGGGGTTGTTGGACTATGGGAGTCTGGACCCCTACTAAATCTGTGGGCGTCTGCTGCATACATGGGGACGCCAAGAACTACCCGGTGGCCAGAGTGACAGCTGGAACAGACTGTGGCGCCCAATCCCATGAGGTCAGGGTGGTCAAGGACCTGATGCATCCCGTCATATTGGGGCGCGATTTTCTCTTGTTCTGGGACTTGTGGGGGAAGGGATCGAGACTGAGTTACGTGGACAAAAGCCAGGACCCGAGAGAAATATCCCAGTCGACATCGGAAGTGGATGAGTTCCCACTGTGTCCTTTCTGGCAACGAGGACCAGACTGTGACCAAGGTGGCCGACCTCTCGGAATTGGAGGTGCCCGGAGAGAACTTTGAGTCAGCTCAAGTTCAGGAAGTGACTTTGAAAGGGGCGTGAGACAATGTTACTGTTTGTAATGGTATTGCTTAAGTGCCGGGGGTGGAAACCAGGTACCCACACTTTCCAGTTCAGGGGGAGCTTTTATACTGGGTGACTAACTAAAAGGTGAAGAGGTAGTGGAACAGCTGTTAGTTCCAGGGTCATACCGTCGGAGGGTATTAGAAATGGCCCACTCACATATTCTAGCGGGACAGCTACAGTTGAGAAAACCCAGGAGAGAATATTGAGGAGGTTCTATTGGCCAGGATGTTACCGGGAAATCTTAAACTATTGTAGGTCCTGCCCCACCAGCCAGATAACCGTGCCAACCTCCCACTTCCGTAGTCCCTTAGTTCCACTACCTATGATAGAGGACCCATTTCAGAGGATTACCATGGACCTCGTGGGTCCCTTAGTTAAACTGGCTTGGGGCCACCAATATATCCTGGTGGTCATGGCCTATGCGACCCGGTACCCCTAAGGAACTCATCCAGTAAAAGAATAGCCCGAGAGCTGGTCCATATTTTTGCACGGACAGGTCTGCCAAAAGAGATTTTGACAGACCAAGGAACCCCCTTCATGAGAAAAGCGATGAAGTAGCTATGCAGAGCCCTTCAGATTGCCCAGATTCGGACCTCAGTTTACCATCCGCAGACGGACGGCCTAGTGGAACACTTCAACAAGACCTTTAAAGGCGATGCTCAAGAAGGTCGTTGTAAAGGATGGGGCGAGACTGGGACTACCTGCTCCGATTTCTACTTTTCTCCATCAGAGAAGTTCCTCAAGCCTCCACTGGCTTCTCTCCATTTGAGCTCCTGTATGGACTTCATCCAGGAGGTCTCCTTGATACTGCCAAGGAAACCTGGGAGGCCGAGTTCACACCCCACCGGAGAATCATTGAACATATCGCCCAGTTACAGGAGAGAATGGCGAAGGTGATGCCCATCAGGAAGGAACATCTCCTTCAGGAGCAGGAAGCCCAGGCGAGGGTCTTTAACTGGTCGGCAAGACTGGGACAGTTCCAGCCTGGGGATCGTGTTCTGGTTCTCATTCCCACCGTTAAAACGAAGCTCCTGGCCAAGTGGCAAGGCCCGTATGAGGTGGTGGAGAAACTCAGTGACGTGAACTACAGAGTCCATCAGCCTGGCTGAAGAAAACCAGACCAGGTGTACCATGTAAACCTGCTCAAGTCGTGGCGAGATTGGGAACCCGTGAGAACTCCTTGCCTGGCAGCCACTCCCAAAGGCCAGATTGAAGATGTCACTATAGCGGAGACCCTTTTGCCAGCCCAGAAGCAAAGTGTCGAGAACTGCTCCAGCAGAATTGGGACCTGTTCTCAGAGCTGCTGGGGTATACCCAGGTGGTAGAACATAATGTGCTAAATGAGCCACATGTAATGGTGAACCTGAAGCCGTAAAGGATTCCTGAACACGCCAGGAGGTGATCACGGCCGAGGTGAAGAGGATGTTAGACCTCGGCGTGATAGAGAAGTCCAAGTGGATGGTTGAGCCCCATCGTCCTTGTGCCAAAACCCAACGGAGAATGTAGGTTTTGTGATGACTACCGCCGACTGAATGAGGTGTCCAAGTGTGACGCATACCCGATGCCTCACGTCAACGAGCTCATCAAGAGGCTGGGACCAGCGAGGTATATTACCACCCTCAACCTGACGAAGGGCTATTGGAAGATCCTTATGTCCCAGATGGCCAAGGAGAAGACAGCTTTCTCGACAACTCATGGGTGCTTTCAATACACACGGATGCCGTTTGGACTACAGGGGGCCCCAGCCACCTTCCAGAGGGCTATGGATCAGATCATAGCCCCACATAAGGAGTATGCCGCAGTCTACCTTGGTGACACTGTAGTCTTTAACTCAGACTGAGCTAGTCATCTACCTAAACTACAGGCCGTTCTGGATGCTCTGAGGAAGGCAGGATTTACTAAAATCCAAGAAAATGTGCCATTGGAAAAGAGGAAGCCAAGTACTTGGGCTATGTCATCAGGAGAGGCAAAATAAACCCACAAGTCAATAAAGTGGAGTCAATCCAGACCTGTCAGCAACCACTCTCCAAGAAGCAAGTGAGATCGTTCCTGGGAATGGTGGGATATTACCGGCGGTTTATCCCAAGTTTTGCCATGATGGCTGCGCCACTTACGGACCTCTAAAAAGGCACCAGATCAACCATGGTGAAGTGGATGGAGGAAACAGTGACCGCGTTTCAACAGTTGCAGCTAGCACTGTGTAAGCAGCCGGTCCTGGTCGCATCAGACTTTAAAAAAATAATTTTTGGTCCAGACAGATGCTTCAGAGGTTGACCTAGGAGCCGTACTCTCTCAAGAGATAAATGGGGAAGAACATCCCATTCTCTATCTGAGCCGGAAGCTCTTGTCCTGCGAGAAGAACTACGCAATAGTAGAAAAAGAGTGTTTAGCCATAAAATGGGCCTTAGATACACTGCGATATTACCTACTAGGCCGGAAGTTTAAATTGGTTTCAAACCATGCCCCTTTGAGATGGTTGAGGAAAAAGAGGAGTAAAAATACTAGGGTAACTAGATGGTTCTTAGGTCTTCAAGACTTTAATTTTCATCTGGAGAATAAGCCCGGGAAGTTGCACGGGAATGCTGATGCCCTGTCTAGAATTCCCTGTCTGGTGTCTGAAGGTGCCCAAACCCCCAGCTTTGGGCAGAGGGGGGGAATATGTGACAGTCACTGGTGTTATTTCCTCCAGCATGTTATATATTAGGGGTTAACTCACCTAAAGGGTGTGGTTTTATGTGAATGGCAAAGAGGGTGGGAAGTCATTCACCCTACCTCCCCTCAGGGTGTTGCTGAGCAAGCTTAAATGCTCAGTCACTATTTTTTTTCTGTTGAGTTTGGAGAGGCAAGGTGTCCAGACTGGAATGCCATAGCTCAGGAAGGAGCTAAAGGCTTGGCTACAACCTGTGTGGGCGAACCTGTCCTATCATTTATCTTTTGTTTTGTAGCTTTGCCAGTAAGGCTGTGTTTATTTTGCTGGAGCTACAGGGTTTAATGCCATACAATAAAGCCTGCAGAGAAAACCCGGTTCCCCAGTCTACTTCCGAAAGTGGCCGATGTAATATGACCTCTGCCAGGTTCTGTCCAATGGAACAGCGGCACCAGCAGTCAGACCCTCAGCGAAAAGCAAATGATGCCTCTTTACAAAAAGAAATCTGTCCAAAAAATGTTTTCGCCAACTATAACCTGGACGACTAATCAGGCTGTATGGGCAACATGGTAAGCGAGTATCATGGTGTTTTTTAAAGGTTGCTGCTGAAGACATAAAATAAATTGTCGATGACATCTGAAGGACTTATTGCAGGTCTACATGTGAGGACTTTGATGCAGATTATTTCTCCCACAAATCCCAATGTGTGAACACGCACTGATACAGATCCACCTGCAGTTACTCTTCACTAATTTTACACCAAGATTTATAATTATAGAAATGAAAATTCAGCCCATAGTTCTCACAGTTTTATTAAAACACATACTGTATATAAATAATGCTAACAAAAAGGAGAAAGCTATAAATATATTTATACATACAAATTGTAACTTTACAAATCAATATATAGAATTAAGCCACGTTGGACATTAGGGCTAATGAAAGCAAAAACGTTTTGACCCGAGTTCCCAGTGCTTTAGTTGTGAAAATTTTGACTTCTGTATTTACCATAAAATTCCTTTCTCGTTGAATAAATGAAGGACAAAAGAGCGCAAGTATATGCCCGGCCAATAGTGGGCATTCCATATTATGACCCCGAGATATACCAGGGTCAGAGAGTTGATGTCCACATGAGCCATCCAGATCTCCCTGAAGGGAGAGCTACCCCCCCAATCTGAAAAGGTGAAATGACCACAGGAGGCTGCCTGCGGGGTTCCCAGCAAGATGTGAAACCATGCGGTGTCCCCAAATGGCAATGGTGACAGAAGGCGCCTGTGTCTTTTGTCTAGATGTTTTCCGAGGAAATGAGTGCCAGGACATGAGATAAGAGCCTGCACGGCGGCCGGCAGAAGTGCCAACACCAGCTGGAACCTAGGAAATAAAACCCAGGAAAATATCTTTTGACAATTCAGCTCTAGGAATTGGAATGATTTTCCTCGTCTGGGTCGCGGTTTAGGATGAAGTGGAATATTTAAACATGGACACCTGGCTATTAGGCAAACTATGCTGAACTTCATGAATTATCATCCTTGTATCAAGCCTCCTGATGAACCTGTTGGGGAAAAGCGTTGAGGCAGATTTCTGAAACATTCTCTGATGAATACCATACACCTTCCTTTATACAGTGGGGAAAATAAATATTTTATATACTGCCGATTTTTCAAGTTTTCCCACCTACAAAGAATTGAGAGGTCTGCAATTTCTATTGTAGGTACATTTCAACTGTGAGACAGAATCTAAAACATAAAATCCAGAAAATCACATTATGCTTTTTACATAATTTGCATTTTATTGCATGCAATACTGATTTAATACAATAGAAAAACAGATCTTAATATTTGGTACAGAAACCTTTGTGTGCAATTACAGAGGTCAGACGTTTCCTGTAGTTCTTGACCAAGTTTGCACACACTGCAGCAGGGATTTTGGCCTACTGCTCCATACAGATTTTCTCCAGATCTTTCAGGTTTCAGGGCTGTCGCTGGGCAACGTTGAGTTTCAGTTCCCTCCAAAGATTTTCTATTGGGTTCAGGTCTGGCGACTCGCTAGGCCACTGCAGGACCTTGAAATGCTTACAGAGCCACTCCTTAGTTTCCTTGGCTGTGTGCTTCGACACATTGTCATGCTGGAAGACCCAGCCACGACCCGTCATCAATTCTCTTACCGAGGGAAGGAAGTTGTTGGCCAAAATTTCTTGATATGTGATCCCGTCCACCCTCACTTCTATATGGTGCCATCGTCCTGTACCCTTTGCAGAAAAAGCACCCTTAAAGTATGATGTTTCTCTCACCCTGCTTCATAGTTGGGATGGTGTTCTTGGAGTTGTATTCATCCTTCTTCTTCCTCCAAACACGGCGAGTGTAGTTGATACCAAAAAATTCTATTTAGGTCTCATCTGACCACCTGACCTCCCAGGCCTCCTCTGGATCATGCAGATGGTCATTGATAAACTTCAAACTGCCCTGGACATGTGCTGGTGTGAGCAGGAGGACCTTGCTTGCCCTACAGGGTTTTAATCCATGACGACATAGTGTGTTACTAACAGTAATGTTTGAGACTGTGGTCCCAGCTCTATTCCGGTCAATGACCAGGTCCTCCCATGTGGTTATAAGATGATTCCTTACCTTTCTCAAAATCATCCTTACCCCACGAGGCGAGATCTTGCATGGAGACCCAGACCGAGGAAGATTGACAGTCATCTTGTGTTTATTCCATTCTCTAATAATTGTGCCAGTAGTTGTTGCCTTCTCACTAGGCTGTTTGCCTATTGTCCTGTAGACCATCCCAGCGTTGTGCAGTTCTACAATTTTGTCCCTTAGCTCTTTGGTCTTGACCATGTTGGAGAGGTTGGAGTGTGATTGATTGAGTATGTGGACATTTGTCTTTTATACAGGTAATGACTTTAAACATGTGCAATTAATATAGGTAATGAGGGCAGAGTAGGAGGGCTTCTTAAAGAAAAACTAACAGGTCTGTGAGAGCCAGAATGCTTGCTGGTTGGTAGGTGATCAAATACTTATTTCATGCAATAAAATGCAATTTAAAAAATCATACAATGCGATTTTCTGGTTTTTATTTTTAAATTCTGTCTCTTACAGTTGAAGTGTAGCTAAGATGAAAATTACAGACCCATCCATTCTTTGTAGGTGGGAAAACTTGCAAAATCGGCAGTGTATCAAATACTTATTTTCCCCACTGTACAAGTGCTTCTAACTAAATTTAAGATACCATCAAAAAGTGATTATCTCATATTAAATTCTCTATGGTGTTAAGGTCAGGTGAGTTTGCAGCCAATCAAGCACAGTGATGCTGTTGTTTTTAAACCAGGTATTGGTACTTTTGGCCGTGTGGACAGGTGCCAAGTCCTGCTGGAGAATGAAATTTCCATCTCCAAAAAGCTTGTCAACAGAGGGAAGCATGAAGTACTCCAAAATTTCCTGGTAGACTTCTGCGCTGACTTTGGTCTTGATAAAACACAGTGGACCTACACCAGCAGATGACATTGCTCCCCAAACCATCACGGATCGTGGAGACTTCACACTAGACCTCAAGCAGCTTGGATTGTGGCCTCTCCACTCTTCCAGAAGAGACAATTACCCATTAAAAATTAACTTTTAATCTAAACACACTAAAATAGTGTACTCAATAGTACAGTTGGGACAAACTAACATATAAGAAAAAAGACAAAGAAGAAAGTTTAAATGAGGGATAGGGTGCATCGATAATAGATGCTACCACACTGGAATACAGCCACTTTCTTCTTTTTTTCCCCTGATGAGCCCCACATTCAAGGAGGGGGGGGCGAAACGCGTAGGAATTATGGGACTATTTTTTTTGGACATTTGATCCACTGGTGTATTTTCATATTGAAGGAAAACCTGCTGCACTGATGTCTTTTTTACTCAGGAAGAAATACCATTTAGCTTACTTTATACTCACCTGATGGAGTACTATCTTCAGGGGTACCTGGTGTCTTTTTTTCTCTGGATTGATATATGTTAACTCTTTCCGTTGGTGATCGCATGGCTGAATTTGATCTCTACAAACTGAATATCTTTGGATCAACAAGTGGAACTTGCCTTTACACCAGCCCGAACATTTCTTGGATGCAACAAGATAAGTCCATTGATTTTTTTATTGTTATTACATGTATACATGTTTTTCTGACTAGCAGCTTTTTTTTCATTTGGGACATTGTCATTTTTGTATCCATCAGCACCTCTAATATCGTGTATATTTCCCTTAACTGTTTTTGGTGAACTACAATTACTATGAAATACTCTGTGGTTCTAATTGGAGATTTTTATTTATTTTTTTCTCTGGGACACTGCTATTTACTACTTATTTTCTACATTTTTTGATCACTGGACTACTATTTTGCTTTATATTGGTCATTTGATGTGGCTTTTTGAAAAAAATTTTCTGGACTTTATATTTATTTCAAGATCTAATTGGACTACTTTTTGAGTCTTATATGACTCTGCATGCTGGTGGACTACATTTTCATACACCTCAATTTTTGCTGACTTATTGGGGCGTTACTACTACTGTGGACATTTAGTTTTCTATATGCCATTGACGTTATTATTGGATATTTGCTGAACACGCTACTTAGGACGCTGTTTGTCAAATTTATATGTGTACTTTTTGAATTGCATTATTAAGGTTCTTTGGGGACTAGGTTAAGGATAGCCTTGGCGCAGCGGGGGCATTATTTGAATTTTGGGGGTTGATACACTCCACTGCCAGGAAGGGATTAGTTTATTATCCCTTGTATCGTATCAATTACATTGACACTATCTCTAGTCCTTTTCACCTTTTATATCCCTCTATGTCTTTTTTCTTATATGTTAGTTTGTCCCAACGGTACTATTTAGTACATTATTTTAGTGTGTTTAGATTAAAAGTTAATTTTTAATGGGTAATTGTCTCTTCCGGTAGATAATCTTTATTTACCCTCTCTCCAACGTATGTTGGTTATTTTCTGGTATTTGGCCTCTCCACTCTTCCCTTAGACTATGGGACCTTGATTTCCAAATGAAATGCAAAATTCAACAGCATGGACCACTGAGCAACAGTCCAGGTCTTTTACTCCTTGGCCCAGGTAAGACGCTTCTGGCGTTGTCTATTGGTCATGAGGGGCTTGACACAAGCAATGCGACACTTGTAGCCCATGTCCTGGATACGTCTGTGTGTGGTGGCTCTTAAAGCAATGACTCCAGCAGCAGTCTACTCCCTGTGACTCTCCCCCCAAATTTTTGAATGGCCTATTCTTAACAATACTTTTATGGTTGCGGTTATCCCTGTTGCTTGTGCACCTTTTTCTACCACACTCTTTCCTTCCACTCAACTTTCCATTAATATGCTTGGATACAGCACTCTGTGAACAGCCAGCTTCTTTAGCAATGACCTTTTGTGGCTTACCCTACTTGTGGAGTGTGTCAATGACTGCCTTCTGGACATCTGTCAAGTCAGCAGTCCTCCCCATGATTGTGGAGCCTACTGAAATAGACTAAGGGACCTTTTTAAACGCTTAGGAAGCCTTTGCAGATGTTTTTTGTTAATTATTTTAATTTACTGAGATAATGACTTTTGTGTTGTCATTGGCTGTAAGCCATAATCATCAACATTAACAGAAATAAACACTGGAAATAGATCATTTCCGTTTGTAATGACTCTATATAATGAGTTTCACTTTTTGTATTGAAAAACTGAAATAAACTTTTTGATGATATTCTAATTTAGTGAAAAGAACTTGTATATACCATGAGGCATTATCTGGTCCTATTTAATGTATCAGTGTATTTTTTATCTATATATCAGGGTTAACTAGGGTTTTTCAGGGACAGCCACCAGTAAGCGGGGACGCCATTGACATTCCTTAGTGTGCTAACCTCCGCGGCTAGACAGTATCACCTTTGTTTAGGTGCGGGATAGAGTACGATAGTGACTGTGTTACGCACACGCCCGGACTGACTGGCGTGAGCGTGATTAGTGATCCCACTGGACCATAAACTGAGGAGTGCCTGGAGGGGCGTAACTAAGTATCATCCCGGTCCGACCAAAGTCGCACGGCGGCTCAATCGACTCCGTGAACCAGGTAGGAACCGAGCTGAGGGACCAGGTGCTACTCCAGGTCAGACCCCGGTCACAGCTGTTGACCCACACCGGGGAATGCAAGAACAGGCAGGTTAGGCTGGTATGCAGACAGGTGGGTATTGGCAGGCATGGCTGGTATGCAGACAGGTGGGTACTGGCAAGCACGGCTGGTGTGCAGACGGGGGGTACTGGCAGGCATGGCTGGTGTGCAGACAGGGGGGTACTGGCAGGCACGGCTGGTGTGCAGACAGGCAGATACTAGCAGGTAGGAGCGCAGGCTGGATAGGGACCAGTACAGACTGGGATACAGGAACCGAGCCGCAGGTGCGGTGGACAAGCAGAGCAGAACTGCAGGTGCAGTGAGCAAGCTGAGCAGAGCAAAACCGCAGGTGTAATGAGCAAGCGGAGCAGAGCGAAACCGCAGGTGCGGTGAGCAAGCAGAGCAAAACCACAGGTGCGGTGAGCAAGCAGAGCGAAATCACAGGTGCGGTGAGCAAGCAGAGCGAAACCACAGGTGCGGTGAGCAAGCAGAGCAGAGCGAAACCACAGGTGCAGTGAGCAAGCAGAGCAGAGCGAAACCACAGGTGCGGTGAGCAAGCAGAGCAGAGCGAAACCACAGGTGCGGTGAGCAAGCAGAGCAGAGCGAAACCGCAGGTGCGGTGAGCAAGCAGAGCAGAGAGAAACCGCAGGTGCGGTGGGCAAGCAGAGCAGAGCGAAACCGCAGGTGCGGTGAGCAGCAGAGCAGAACAAAGCAGAAGGTGCAGGCAGGCAGGACAGGGCTCTGTTCACATGGAACAGACTTGAAAATACAGGAAGATAGTTAGAACACAGGAGGTAGATACAGAGGCAGGGAAATGGGAAAAGCAGAACCAGATACACACAAGGTACTTACAATGAAGTAGCGAGTGGACACTAAACTCACAAACAGAAGTACAGAGACAACGAGTAGGAGTTAGGTACTGGTTCAGACACTGCAGGAAAAGGAAAGGATCGGACATAGAGACAAACAGGTAACGGGCTAGGAGACAGTTCAGACAGGAACTGATACAGGAACAAGATACAGGAACGAGCCTGGGTACTCAGCCCCCAGGGTGGCGGAAACAGACTAGAAGTCACAGGTAACGGCCCTGGGTATTCAGCCCCCAGGGTGGCGGAAACAGAAGTATCCAGTGACTCGCAGCAATAGGCTGGGAACACATTAGGACTGCCCACACTGTAGCTTTAAGAATCAGGAAGTAACAGCGCCGCCGCCCTAAGCCAGCAGACAAGAGACATACAAACAGCATGTACTGGAGCAAAGTGTGCAGCCTGGACTGATAGGTAAGATTGCGGTCCTGCATGATGGGAGGTGGTAAGCCATGCAAGCACGCCGCCAGAAATGTTACAGACTGTATCAATTATTCAGCAACATCATTGTTTACTGTATAGGGTAATAAAGTATAATAAAGTGGTTAAGGACGTGACTTAACTAACATTGTGCAGTGAGTCTGTTTTCCTCATAGTGACGGATATTTCTTGTTGCAAACACAATGATATTATTTTTCACGTTAAACCTTTCTTTAAACTTTTTGAAACAATTTTCATTAGTGCGATCATACAACATACAAGCCTCTGATTGCTCCGGTGATGCACTGTACTACTGTAGTGCCGTGTATTATCACTGCCTGTCCGTGTAATACTAACAGTCCCATACACATGAGATAAGTGTTGGCTGAACGGTCATTTGGCAGGTGGCTATCTCTCCCGACTCCCCCATACACACAATTATTCCAATTTTTCTGCGGTCTATATGAGAGAGTCAACTCCAGACTCTTCTAGGATTATCTACAGGAATAACAAACAGAATAGCCTCTGAAATTCAGGATGCCAGATTCTTCTCTGCCCTGACATGATTTGTCAGGAGGACCCCAAATACATTATATAGTCGACCAAACCCCCAAAATCAGTGCTTACATGCAACTTTAACCTAATTATTATTATTTATTATTATAGCACCATTTATTCCATGGCGGTTTACATGTGAAAAGGGGTATACATAGCAAATACACTTAAAATAATCTTGAACAAAGCGAATCAGCGACTGGTACAGGAGGAGAGAGGATCCTGCCTGCGAGGGCTCACAATCTACAAGGGATGGGTGAGGATACAGTAGGTGGGGGTAGAGCTGGTCGTGCAGCGGTATGGTGGGAGCGGTGGTTACTGCAGATTGTACGCTTGTCGGAAGAGGTGGTTCTTCAGGTTCCTTTTGAAGGTTTCCACGGTAGGCGACAGTCTGATATGTTGGGGTAGAGAGTTCCAGAGTAGGTGAGATGCACTGGAGCAATCTTGTATATGATTGTGGGAGGAGGAGATAAGAGGGGAGTAGAGAAGGAGATCTTGTGATGATCAGAGGTTGCGGCTAGGTAAGTACCGGGAGACTAGGTCACAGATGTATGGAGGAGACAGGTTGTGGATGGCTTTGTATGCCAAGGTTAGGGTCTTGAACTTGAGTCTCTGAGTAATGGGGAGCCAGTGAAGAGATTGACAGAAAGGAGAGGCAGGGAATAGCGGGGGGACAGGTGGATTAGTCGAGCAGCAGAGTTTAGGATAGATTGGAGGGGTGCGAGAGTGTTGGAAGGGAGGCCACAGAGCAGGAGGTTGCAGTAGTCGAGGTGGGAGATGATGAGGGTATGCACTATTGTTTTTGTAGAGTCTTTGCTGTGGAATGTGCGGATCCGGGAGATATTTCTGAGTTGGAGTCGGCAGAAAGTCGAGAGGGCTTGGATATGTGGTTTGAAGGAGAGATCAGAGTCCTGGGTTACACCGAGGTAGCGAGATTGTGTTACTGGGGCGAGTGGGCAGTCATTCACTTTGATGGATAGGTCAGATGGGGGGGTTGAGTGAGGTGGGGGAAAGATGATGAATTCAGTTTCTCGATGTTAAGCTTTAGAAATCTGGCAGAGAAGAAGGATGAAATAGCAGACAGACATTGTGGGATTTTGGTTAGCAAGGAGGAGATATCGGGTCCAGAGAGGTAGATCTGCATGTCATCAGCATAGAGGTGATACTGAAAGCGGTGAGACTCTATGAGCTGTCCCAGGCCAAAGGTGTAGATGGAGAAGAGCAGGGATCCTAGGACTGAACCTTGGGGGTCACCGACAGATAGGGGGTGAGATGAGGAGGTGGTGTGTGAGTGGGAGACGTTGAATGTCCATTCTGTTAGGTATGAAGAGATCCAAAATAGGGCCAAGTCTGTGATGCCAAGAGAAGAGAGAGTCTGTAGTAAGAGGGAATGGTCTTTTAACATCCCCATAATATGTATGGGGATGTTAAAAGGTAACTTATTGGACGTTACCTCTGGCCTGGCCTAATAGACTTTCGTACATTGCAGGCCCAGACACCATTATTAGGCATTTAAGTATCGGAATAACTAGGCAGCCCCATACTTTCGAGTATTTAGGGGAAGAGGGGCATTGAGCCGAACTCTGTCAAACTTTCTGAGATGCCATGTTTGCTTTTGACGGCAACAAGTGGTTAAACTGGCAGGGTTTATGTTGTTGCAGCTGCACCTGTGCCATCCCTGCGATGCACATCTGTGTTCGGTGCCCAATTTCTCATTAAACAAATGTTTAATGTTTTCAAAAATAAGAAAATGTGTCTTATGCTTTTTTTCTTTTTGCAAGAATTTTAGTGCCAGTTTTATTTTGAAACTTTTTTATTTCTTCTTTTTTTCTGGTGTTTTTCTTCTAAGGCCATAAATAAACCCCATAAAACACTGTACATGGAGACTTTGGTGTCAAATAATTTCTGTGGTGTTTGTGCAAACAAAAAAGCTTTTATAAAAGCCTCAAACTTCTGTGTGTGAATCAGACCTGAGCTCTAACTTGTTAGAAGAGGACAGTCTGGGGAAGATGGGAAACATTCATATAGACCAGGGGTCCTCAAACTACGGCCCGCGGGCCACATGCGGCCCGCGGAGGACTTTTATCCGGCCCGCCGGGCTATGGGCGGAGGAGAGGAGAGCGGTGCCATTGCCCTCCCTTCCCCCCCGCTTGCTCAGGGCCCCGGCAGGCGGATACTTACCTCTCCTCGTGCCTCCGCAGATCCGCTGTCTTCCTGCTCTGCACTTCCTGTGACGTCTCAGGTCAGAGGGCGCGGTGACGTCTTTACACCGCGCCCTCCCGAGTGCCGTCACAGGCAGCACAGAGCGGGAAGACGCCGCCGCGACGCTGGAGTCCAGACCAGAGCAGCGGCAGCAAGTGAGAAGTGAGGTGAGTATTGGATTTTTTTTTTTTTTTAATGTATGGAGGCATAGGTCATTATATGGGGGGGTGACATCCTGCAAGGGGTATAATATGGGGGGGTGACATCCTGCATGGGGCATTATATGGGGGGGGGGGTGACATGCTGCATGTGGCATATGGGGGGTGACATGCTGCATGTGGCATTATATGGGGGGTGACATGCTGCATGTGGCATTATATGGGAGGGTGACATGCTGCATGGGGCATTATATGGGGGGTGACATGCTGCATGGGGCATTATATGGGGGGTGACATGCTGCATGGGGCATTATATGGGGGGCGGGGTGACATGCTGCATGGGGCATTATAAAGACAGGGGAGTGATATCCTGCATGGGGCATAATATGGGGGGGTGACATGCTGCATGGGGCATAATATGGGGGTGGTGAAATGCTGCATAGGGCATAATATGGGGGGGTGACATGCTGCATGAGGCATTATATGGGGGGGGTGACATGCTGCATGGGGCATTATATGGGGGGTGGCATCCGGCATGGGGCATTATAAGGGGGGAACAGCCTGCATGGGGCATTATAAGAGGTGGAACAACCTGCCTATTGGGAACATTTACCTGCCTATTGAGGACCTATGCTGCCTATTGGGGATATTTACCTGCCTATTGGGGATATTTACCTGCCTATTGGGGATATTTACCTGCCTATTGGGTACATTTACCTGCCTATTGGGTACATTTACCTGCCTATTGGGTACATTTACCTGCCTATTGGGGTCATTTACCTGCCTATTGGGGACATTTACCTGCCTATTGGGGACCTATGCTGCCTATTGGGGATATTTACCTGCCTATTGGGGATATTTACCTGCCTATTGGGTACATTTACCTGCCTATTGGGTACATTTACCTGCCTATTGGGGTCATTTACCTGCCTATTGGGGACATTTACCTGCCTATTGAGGACCGATGCTGCCTATTGGGTACAGTTACCTGCCTATTGAAATACCGGTTTATCTAACTTTACTTGTTCTTCATTTTAAATATTGTATTTGTTCCTGTATTGTTTTTTTTTACTACAAAATAAGATATGTGCAGTGTGCATAGGAATTTGTTCATAGTTTTTTTTTTTAAAACTATATTCCGGCCCTCCAATGGTCTGAGGGACCGTGAACTGGCCCCCTGTTTAAAACGTTTGAGGACCCCTGATATAGACGGCCTGTGGAGATGTAGTCAGTGACGGACTCTGGCCAAATATGTTTTTAGAGCCGTAGTAGAAGATGAAGATTTCGTCCTCATGATGAAGTAGTTATTTCTCATGTCACGTGTAATGAATATCTCCTGCAGTATTACTAATGCCGATTCCAGTGTTGGTAAATGAGACGAGAATTAGCAATAAGGAAGATGAGTCTATGAGAAACATATTCAGCTGCAGACTCCAAGGAAGAAACTGCTTGTTGTATGTGGCCTAAAATATATAGGTTTTATTAGTAGATGTAAAGAAGAAAACAAAATATTGTAAAATAATAAATCTCCTCATATGTTTCCCTTATTATCTCCAGTAATTGTATTATTACACAGGATTTTTATGATGTTACATCGGCTCATCTTCTCATTCAGGTCTCTACAATATCAGATACTCTCAGTGAAGATCTTCTATATTAAGAGAATTTTTCTGAATAACCTATCAAGGATGGATATGGACAGAGACAAGATGGCGGAGAGGATATTACACCTCACCCTAGAGATCCTCTTCCGGCTTACTGGAGAGGTGAGAGATTCTGATGACGTCACATTACATCATTCTTATCTATGGGAATAACAGATGGACAGAACTGGAGAGGTGAGGACTCTGGAAATGTATGTAGTGAGATTTTTTAATGTGGCTTTCCATAACTAGGATTACACAGTAGTGAAGAAGACCTCTAGTGAGCGCTGTCAGGACCCTGTGTCTGAGGGATGGGGAAGACCCCTGAGCCCAATCACAGGGCCTCCATCTCACCCCCTGATACATGAGGACATCAATGACCAGAAGATCGTAGAACTCACCTACAAGATGATTGAGCTGCTGACTGGAGAGGTGACACTGCTGTGAATGCTGGGACATTATACAGTAACGCTATGAAGGGATCGGGGGGATGACTGTATCATTGTATGTGTCAGGTTCCTATAAGGTGTCAGGATGTCGCTGTCTATTTCTCCATGGAGGAGTGGGAGTATTTAGAAGGACACAAAGATGTGTACAAGGACGTCATGATGGAGGTTCCCCAGCCCCTCACATCACCAGGTAATAGACAGGACTAAATACACACGGCCTATAATTATCTGTATGTAAAGAATGAATTCAGTCCCTGTATGTGTTTCCTCCAGATCTATCCAGTAAGAGGACAACACCAGAGAGATGTCCCCGTCCTCTTCTTCCACAGGACTTTAAACAAGGAGACCCCAATGTTCCTCAGGATCATCAGGTAGATGGAGAGAAGGTGTCATGAGATCTCCCCTATGATGTGTAGACAGCTGTGAAGGTCTTGTGCTCAGTCTTGTTTTATCCACCAGTATTATATGTTTTATACTTGTGTAATGAGAACGGTGGACATGGCAGGATTAGAGCTGATCATAGATGTGACTTATCCTTCTCTCTGTGACTACTTTTTCTTTCAGGGTGAAGATCTGACCCATAATATTACAGAGACATATGTGAGGGGTGATGAGCGGTGTAAAGAGGAGATTCCTACATATGACTACCCAGGTGAGTACTGACCACTAAATGTAGAGAAGTCACCGATTATTCTCAGTCACCGGCTGTGGCTGCTTTATCATTGGTGTAGGGTCTGCTGTATCACAATCGTCTGTTCACCAATTTGCCTCTACACCACAACATTCTCCTCCACCCAAAAATTTTCAAATGACTTTTGGTATTGAAGCCCTCTTCTATAGAACTTACAACCTGGAGGATCCACCTACCCCCTGGGATTAGGAGACGCTGACCGTTACCTGCCCAGATCTGTAAACTACAAAGCCAAATGACAGCGTACGTAGAATGTGCTGACAAAAGTTAGAAAATCACTTGAAGAAAAATGATGATAGGCCTCTTAGAGAAAGCGGAGGGTAATGATGCTGTTGGCTTTCTAGAATCCTGCTATCTTATAGGATGAATCTTCCTTCTCTCCCTTCTGTGCTGCTGAATGTTCTCATATGGTCCTTACAAGACCAGGTCCAGTCTTTCTGGCCAAACTTCACTTTTATGATCGACAACATTAAATGTGCAGTGAGGGCCAAGTGTGAATTTCTGTACAATAACAACAGAGTTTCCCTTTATTCTGACTTTTCAATTTCTTTTAAAACCAACTAACTTCAAACAGGATTGCTATAAACTACATAAAAAAAATATTACACCTGTGCCATGATATATCTCTAAGCTAAATTTAAGACACTTCAGCTTTGCATGATTATAAAAAGTTCTCTTTAAATGTCTAATATTCTTCTTGAAACTCATCTGATAGAATATTGTCCCTTACAATAGTTTAGATTGCCAAGAGCCACCGAGCCCCATACTCTAATTACCCCAGAGAGGGTTCACCACTAATTACTTATTTTTTACTGATGAAGACTAGTGATGAGCGAGCATACTCTCAAGTATTCGGTACTCGCCCGGATGCTCAGGTCCCCTCCCTGCATGTTTGGCGCTCTTTAGAGCGCCAGTCAACATGCAGGGATTGCCTGCCACTCACTGTAATGCCGCAGCCATGTTGGTTGTGGCATTACAGTGATTGACTGGCCGCACAGCGTCATCAGGGCTATATCAGACCTGGTGCCGCCGTGCTCGTCAGTCTACTCTGCAATCAGGCAGTATAGGGAGAGGTGCTGCTGACCTAGGGAGAGATTTGGTTGTGTATTAGGTAGTGTAGGGAGAAAACAAGTACATTACACATATCCATCTCAACAAACAGTTCTCCTGAGGACTAATCCATTTGCAGAGATATCAGGCAGGCAGGGTATATAGCAGACTGCAGTGCATATAGCACAAGAGGCTCCATTCCAGTTCTGCCTTCTGCTGGATGTGTTGGATATTTCTAGAAATAGGCCCAGGTCTCAGGGGCCAGGAATAATTTTTTGGGGGTCTTAATCCTCATTATTTGCTTAAAAAGCAATCCAGAGAACACCATTTTTCTGCGCCATTTGCTTGTTGGCACTGCAGAATACAGCCAGGTCCTTTCCATATTACAGCGCTAAAAATCCAGCTATTTAAAACTGTGGTTTGTCCGTCACACGGATCACATATAATTGCGCTGAAAATACTGCCATTTTTGGCCTCCATTCAAATTTTTCTTTCGTGTGTCAGCAAAGTTTTTGACACCGGTTTGCTGTTCGAAATAGTTACCTACAGGCCAGGTATTTAAAACTGTGATTTCTCTGTCACACGGATTACATATAACTTCGCTCCAAATTCAGCCATTTGTAGTGAGCGTGGAAGATACTATCCTCCATTTAAAATGGGCAAGGCGCGTGGCAAGGGATGGGTAACTGGACGTGATGGTGAGGGTGCATGCGGAGGCCGAGGCCGTGGGCAAGCTGAAATTGTGCCACAACAAACACCCACATCTTCTTGCCCGACCTTCCTGTCCCAATTCCTAGGGGACTGCAGCACACCACTATTGAACCCAGAGCAGTGTCAAAAGGTTCTTGGTTGGATAGCGGATAATGCTTCCAGTCACATTGCCACTACCACCCTGTCTTCCACACGGTCAAGTCTCAGTAGCCGTGAGTCTGGACTGCATATTCCTCACCCTGATCCTCCTTCCTCCCACCATGCCGAGTGCCCGGAGACAACTGATCCCACACTTGTACAGTTCAAAGAGCTGTTCACTTTTCCATTTATAGATTCGGGCCTCTCGCCCGGTCCACTTGAAGCGGGGCAAGGGAAGATCGCATGTAGCAATGCGCAAATATTTGAGCAGCCACGGTCACGCGAAGGCGATGGTGGGAAAGTGTCACAACAGGTGGACGATGATGAGACACAATTGCCAGAAAGGCAGAAGGAGGACCAGAGTGCGGAAGTGGAAGACGAGGTGGTGGATGATATAGTAACTGACCCAACCTGGCAGGAGGACATGCAGAGCAAGGACAGCAGCACACAGGGGGAGGGAGGCAGAGCACCCCAACAGGCAGGAAGAAGCAGTCTGGTGGTCGCAGACAGAAGGCAGTCAACCGTTCCCCGTAACACCAACACAAAGGAAGTTGCCAGTACAACTGTTAGGTCTTCCCGAGTCTGGTTGTTTTTTAAAGACTGCCGATAACCCCCAAAAGGCCATTTGACCATCTGCCAGGCCAGCATCAGCAGGGGTGGCAAAACTAGCATCCTGACCACCACCAGCATGATCAGGCACATGGCAGCAAAGCACCCGACTTTGTGGGCTGAACCCCAGGGTCCAGGAACAGTGTCTGGTATCACTGCTTCTTCTGCTGTTGTGCATGCAAGCCAATCCCCTTTCCATGGTGCATGCGAAGATGCCTCCTGCCCTACACCTGTCATTGCACACTCTCAAGTAGCAGCATCAGGAAGCATGTCCACGTCCTTGTCCCAGCGCAGCGTTCAGTTGTCCATACCCCAGTCCTTGGAATGCAAGTGCAAATAAGCATCCAACGCCCCACAGGCCACACTACTAAATTCCCACATTTCACGACTGCTTGCGCTCGAAATGTTGCCTTTTAGGCTCGTGGAGACGGAAGCATTCCGCAACCTGATGGCGGCGGCCGTCCTCGGTACTCGGTCCCCAGCTGCCACTATTTCTTCCAGTGTGCCGTCTCCGCATTACACAAGCACGTGTCCCAAAACATTAGCCGTGCCCTCAACAATGTAGTTACCGGGAAAGTCCACCTAACCATGGACACGTGGACAAGTACTTGTGGGCATGGATGGTACATCTCGCTGACGGCACACTGGGTTAACATAGTGGAAGCCGGGACCCAGTCGGACCTTGGGACGGAACACGTCCTCCCGACGCCAAGGATTGCAGGCCATAGGTCAATCAGGGTTGCCCCCAGAGTCTGCAGCTCCTGCACCTCATCCTCCTCAGCCTCCTTCTCTTCAGCCTCCATCTCCGAAATGACCACATCATTCACAAGTTGGAAGCACTGCAGCACTGCCTCGGCCAAGCGGCAACAGGCTGTCCTGAAACTAATATGCTTAGGTGACAAACCGCACAATGCTGAAGAGTTGTGGACTGATCTGAAAGAACAGGCAGATCTGTGGCTCACACCGCTGAATCTACAGCCAGGCATGGTCCTGTGTGACAAAGGCCGGAACCTGGTGGCGGCTCTGAAGTAAGGCAAGCTCACGCACGTACTAAGCCTGGCCCACATGCTTAACCTCGTGGTTCAGCGGTTTTTCAAATCCTACCCGGAACTGCTTGTTAAAGTACGCCGGCTGTGTGCCCATTTTAAAAAGTCGCCTACAGCTTCCTCTGCCCTTGCCGTGCTTCATCAGCGTTTGCAGCTTCCGGCTCACAAATTGGTGTGTGATGTCCCCACTCGTTGAAACTCTACACTGCAGATGTTGGGAAGGATTTGTGAGCAGAAGAGAGCAGTTGTTGAGTACCAGCATCAACAAGGCCATCGGTATTCCGTTCAGACTCCACACATAAGCCCTCAGGAGTGAACATGGACATGGATGTCAGACATATGTACCATTCTCCAAAACTTTGAGGACTCCACCAAGATGGTGAGCGGCAATGACGCCATAATTAGCGTCACCATCCCGCTTCTCTGTCTTCTGAAACTCTCTCTGCTCACAATCAAAGAGGATGCATTGCTGGCGGAGCACGATGAGATGGAGCAAGAAACCATACAGGGTGATTACACACAGCCCAGCTTCATCTCATCCCAACGTGGATTGGGTGACAATGAGGAGGAGGAGGAAGAACACGAGCTAGTTTCACGCGCTATAGATGGTAATACCTGCACAACTGTCATACCGTCTGTTCAGCGTGGATGGCCTGAGGAGGAGGAAAGCATGGTCAGCCTTCCTCTTGGTAAGGACACGGAAGTCTTGCCTGTTAGCAGTCTGGTACGCATGGCTGAGTTTATTTTACTCTGCCTTACCCATGCCCCTTGTGTTCTCAAAATTTAGGGTGATTGTCATTACTCGTTGGTGACACTTCTAGACCCATGCTACAAGGAGAACTTTATATCTCTTATTACTGAGGCGGGCAGGTCTACAAAAATGGGGCAGTACCTGAAGTCCCTTGTTGGGGAACTATTAAAAAAATTCCCATCTGAAAACACTGGCGGCAGAGGTCACAGTTCGTTGGACAACCAAGGAGTACAGGCGTGAGAGACACAACTTCAATCCAGCAGAGTCAGGGGAACACTTGTCAATGTTCTGGGACAGTTTTCTCAGCCCCTCCCATCGCACAGGTCCTGAGGCGCAGGGTACTCTCACAAGGAGTGCAAAGTTTGGGAAGATGCTGAGGGAGTACCTTGCTGACCATACCAACGTCCTCTGTGATTCCTCTGTGACTTATAATTATTAGGTTTCCAAGCTGGATACATGGAATGAACTGGCTTTCTACACCTTGGAGGTCCTGGCCTGCCCTGCCGCATAGTTTTATCAGAGCGGGTTTTTAGTGCCTCTGGTGGAATCATAACTGATAAGCGCATCCGCCTGTCAACTGAAAATGGTGACAGGCTGGATTGGGCCAGACTTCTCAACACCACTGAATGATAGCAGCGTAACATAAACTCAAATCCAGTGTCTTTTTTTGGGAGGTGTATTCCCATGCACCTCTTCACACCCACACATGGGTATACACTTCTTGATTTTGGCTTTTTGCTCTTGTCTTCCTCCTTCTCCTCATCCTCATCCTCCACCACCATATCACCAGGGTGACCGTGGTCCGTGATGCAACACCCACATAATTTTTTTAAAGGCTGTTTATGATGCACGCACAAAAAATTTTTTTATACAGTATGTTCATGTATACACCCCATGGGTAAATGTTTGTCAGCCCATACACTTAGTGCATGGGCATTACAAGTATAGGAGATCCGCTCCTTTCTAATGATAACATTTTTTATGAGTCCCTCCTCCACGTCTCTTCCAAGGGGCATTGGAATGCCTCCAAATTTTTGGCAACCCTTGCATTCAGTGCATAGTCACACACAATGGGAGACCTACTTCCTATTAACATTGGGAATATTGTTTTAAGGAGGCCCTCCTCTAAGTCTGTTCAAAGGGGTGTTGGGGTGTGTCCAAATTTTGGGCAGCCCTGCCACTCACTGCATACGCCATAACAGTATAGGAGACCCACTCTTTATTAATGGGAACAATAAAACATAGCCTGCTGATGGCTCTCTAAGAATAGTGAGGGCCGACTGCTGCCCTTTAAGAATAGTAAAGACCGCCTGATGGCCCTATAAAAATAGGCTTTGTGACTTTCAGAGTCCCTCCTTCATAAATGAAACACGATGTGTCTGATGATATCTCACACACCACATGGCCAGATAAGGTTGTAAAATGTTAAAATTACATTTCCTGGTGAATACATTTGTCACGGTTGAAAGCAATGCAAAAGTGCAAAAACGCATTAAAAACGCTAAGTGTGAACATAGCCCAAGGTGTGGAGGAGTATTTTTGTTTTTGGTTATTTATTTTGCTTTATATGCAAGTCATTACCCTGGAAAGGATGTTCCTTAACATATTTCTCAGAAAAATCCATTTTGGTTTCGTTTTTGTATGTTTTATTGCGAGTTCGTAAAAGTGGCGTAATATTTCTGACAACGTTGTTGACAGAAGTGGCCTGGAAATCAGAAATGCTTCCAGGGGTCTTCCGCATGCTGTTCCCATGTCATTTGAGCACTGTTCCCATCGATTTGGGCAATTTTTAGGCCCTCTGCTGACCGCTGGGGATGCCGCCGGTAAAATACTCGAGTTTCCCATAGACTTACATTGGGCTCGTCGCTCGGGTCGAGCACCCGAGTATTCCAAAGTGCTCGACCCGAGCATCGTGCACCCGAGCATTTTAGTGCTCACCCATCACTAATGAAGACTGTTGAGTTTGATCATTTCAGTAAATGTGTTTTTGTCTATAGTCACAGTTTTTGACTGCCAGACTGAGTAGTATCTTCACAGTTTCTTATTAGACTATGAACTGTCATTGTCTTGGTGAATCATTCCATATTTTTACATAACTTACTATTTTTACGGAGAGTTTAAGTAGAAATGTTCAAAAAAATCTAAAATTCAAGGATATATTTTGTTCAAAAATAATTGGTTTTATTCTTGGCAGATGACTGTACCAGGAGATCAGAGCGACAGCTGGTATCTTCAATTTTTCAATCAGATGTTTTTGAGATCCCACAGGATACAATTGAAGTGAATGGCATTACTCCAGATATACCATCAATCCTTCACAGCAAAGATCTGTCATCTGATCCTTTGAAACGAGTCCTGTCTTCTGATTCATTACCAACTACTAAGGAAAATCAAAGTCACAAAAAAAGCATTAAAAAACTAATTGCTCCTAAAGCAAAGACGCCATTTTCACATTCAGAACACGGGAATAATTTTCCCCTGGAAAAGTGTTTTCTTAAACTTCAAAAAATTCATAAAGCAAAAAAGGGATTTTCTTGCTGCAAATGTGGGAAATATTTTAACCAGATATCATATCTTGTTAGGCATGAGAGAATTCACACAGGTGAGACGACTTATTCATGTTCAGAATGTTCGAAGTGTTTCAGCCACAAATCAAATTTTGTTAAGCACCAGAGAACTCACACAGGGCAGCGGCCTTTTTCCTGTTCAGAATGTGGGAAATGTTTTAGCCAGAAATCAAATCTTGTTAGACATGAGAGAATTCACACAAGGGAGAAGCCTTTTTTATGTTCAGAATGTGGAAAATGTTTTAGCCAGAAATCAGATTTTGTTAAGCACAAGCTAACTCACACAGGGGAAAAGCCTTATTCATGTTCAGAATGTGGGAAATGTTTTAGCCAGAAATCAAGTTTTGTAACTCACCAGAGAACCCACACAGGAGAGAAGCCTTTTTTCTGTTCAGAATGTGGGAAACGTTTTAACGATAATTCATATTTTGTTAAGCACCAGCGAACTCACACAGGGCAGAAGCCTTTTTCATGTTCAGAATGTGGGAAATGTTTTAAAGATAAATCAGATCTTGTTAAGCACCAGAGAACTCACACAGGGGAGAAACCTTTTTTGTGTTCAGAATGTGGAAAATGTTTTAACCAGAAAACAGATTTGGTTAAGCACCAAAGAACTCACACAGGGGAGAAGCCTTTTTCCTGTTCAGAATGTGGAAAATGTTTTAGCCAGAAGTCAAATTTGGTTAAGCACCAGAGAATTCACACAGAGAAGCCTTTTTCCTGTTCAGAATGTGGAAAATGTTTTAGCCAGAAATCAGATTTGGTAAAGCACCAGAGAATTCACACAGAGGAGAAGCCTTTTTCCTGTTCAGAATGTGGAAAATGTTTTAGCCGTAAATCAGATTTGGTTAAGCACCAGAGAACTCACACAGGGGAGAAGCCTTTTTCCTGTTCAGAATGTGGGAAACGTTTTAACGATAATTCATGTTTTATTAGGCACCAGCGAACTCACACAGGGCAGAAGCTTTTTTCCTGTTCAGAATGTGGGAAATGTTTTAGCCACAAATCAAATTTTGTAATTCACAAGAGAACCCACACAGGGGAGAAGCCTTTTTCCTGTTCAGAATGTGGAAAATGTTTTGTGAAGAAATCATCTCTTTTTAGTCACCAAAGAATTCACACAGGGGAGAAGCCTTTTTCATGTTCTTAATGTGTGAAATGTTTTACACAGAAATAAACTCTTAATAAACGTCAGAGAAGTCACACAGGTCAGAAGCCCCTTTCGTGTTCAGAATGTTGGAATTGTTTTAACTGAAAATTGTACCTTCTTAAAGGAGTTGTCCACTACTAGGACAGTCTCTTGTCATTCCTCATGTTTGACCTCGTTAAAATAAAAACACTCATAATAACTTTCCGTGTCAGCACCGTTCTAGTAGTGTTGAGATGAGATTCGCATTCCCGGGGCTCATGTGAGGTCATTACATCACACAAGCCCTGCATTCAATCGGCTTCACTGTCGCCGCTTTCGGATGTGTTGAACACCAACAGGAAGCCAGGGCTGCAGCTGCTCTCCGACTTCCTCTTAATGTTCAATTTGTTCGAAGGTGGGGACAGTTACGCCAGCACTGATTGGGCGCCAGACTCTCAACAACCTCACTTGAGCCTCGGAAATGAGAATGCTGACAGCGCTGGATTGGGAAGTTTGTGTAAATGTTTTTATTTTAACAGGATCAAACATTAAGAATGAAAAGGGATTGTGAAAGTAGTGGACAACCCCTTTAAACATCAAAAATCCCACATAGAGACTAGTCATTATCATACCTAGAGTGTGAAAAGTGATTTTCTGGAAAATCGTATTTTGTTGACCATCAAAAACAACTCCGATGGGGAGAGAAACTATATATGTTATTGACAAACTGCAAACAGTTGTACAGTACAGACCAAAAGTTTGGACACAACTTCATATTTAAAGATTTTTCTGTATTTTCATGACTATGAAAATTGTACATTCACACTGAAGGCATCAAAACTATGAATTAACACATGTGGAATTATATACTTAACAAAAAAGTGTGAAACAACTGAAAATATGTCTTATATTCTAGGTTCTTCAAAGTAGCCACCTTTTGCTTTGATGACTGCTTTGCACACTCTTGGCATTTTCTTGATGAGCTTCAAGCGGTAGTCTTCTTTAAATGAGGTGTGTCCAAACTTTTGGGCTGTACTGTATATGTACAGGTTAAAAGTTAACGCGTTTCGAAGTCATACACAACCTCAGGACATAACCTAATAGGTACCATGTGTAACTTGAGTTTTATATGCTTTTTGAAAAAAAACACCAAACAGGGGGGACACATGATGTGTCAATTTCATATGTAAATACATTAAAAAGAGGTCGGTTGAAGTGTTAAAGACAGAAAAATATTGCATATATTTATTGCATTAAAACATAATATAGTATATTAATAAAAACAACTGAAAAAGAAATGTTCATACCATTTGAGTAAAAAAAATAATTTGTTATATGTTATAAATGAGATGCGAACTGGTGCTCGATTGATTTATTGGAGTATGAATGTGGTTTAACAGTGCTGAAGGCCACCCAAGAGTTTCAATGAGCAGAATAGAGCTGCAAAATTGGTTCATTATGAAAGGGGGAAAAAGGGGGCATGATATCCCAATGGTTTATACTTAGTCTCTAACAATATTTGGCACAATTATTCTATATGACATTAGAAAAATAATTATTAAAAAAGAGAATATAATGTTAACCAGTAGGTGGGGAGAAATAATGAGTGTGTGCTTAGTGGTTTTAGAGCGCGGCTTTTCTGGTGCTCCAAATAGAGCTTGTGATCATTACCAAAGGAGAGCTTCTAGTGTGGGAGCTGAATGGCATATTCGAGAAAAGGAAATGTCAGATACGCCTGATGATTAGATGAGTGAGGGGGAGAAGGTGGACTCTAAAGTAAGTCGATACACACTTCGGTTTAAATAAGATGAATAGTATAACACACAGGAACGTCGGCTGATCTTCCAAGCCGCACCAGAGGATTCCGGTCGACAAGCGTTCCGAGTCAGAGGCAAGCAGCAATACAAAGAAGGTTGTCAGGTAAAACAGGATGGTGGATGTGAGAAAACAAGAAGAAATTAAGGTAAAATGGGTGAGCGGCATCATATAATAAGATGCATTAAACTAAGGAGAATGGATCAAACGCTTACAATGTGTATTGGAAAGCATTTCATGTGTACTGAGCTGTTAGGAATAAATAGATTATTGTCACATCTTTGTGATAAACTATACTAAGTGAAGGGCTAAGTGCCAAGCTTTAATCTATACTTAAAATATATCCAATGATACCAAAAAAATGTGTTGTATATGCAGCCAATCGAATATGAGCTTTTTGTATATATGAATTGTGAAAAACGCGCTGAATATCTCAAAAATAAATGAATAACTGCTCATTGCAAAAACTATTTTAAAATAAATAGATAATTGATTAAAATTGATTAAAAGAGATCATCTGTCATTTGTTGATCCTGGAATATTATTAATCATGTTAAAATCTCAATTAATTAGTTCATAAATCTAGATAAAAAAGGAATAAATAAAAAAGGGGGGAGGGGTTGATCCAAGGATTAATTAAAAACTGATAAGTGGGAATAAAAATTATTAAAGGAATATATCTGTGATTTCAATGTAAAAAGTTAGAGATGCGGTAAGAAGTAAATGCAAAACTGAAAAATATAGAAATAATTGCAGTATTTCATATGAATATAAACCAATATAATATATAGGTAAAGGTTCCAAAAACAGTGTTTCCTACCTTTTGTTATCTTCTGACACTAATGATCTGTGCCATATGAAAATTATGGATATATCCGAATGATGATCCTTTTGTTCTCTCCTAAATTAACTGCCCTGCAGAGCGTTACATTCTGCTCAATAGAGATCCTGGCAAATATTCTGCAGAGTGTTGCACTATGCTCAATCAAGATCCTGGCAAAATGCCAGAAAAAGTACATCCCGTTATGCCGGGTACTGGATTGTGTGTCCCAATCTTAGGTGCACTCGTGTGGTGTATGTATCTACAATCCACGTGGTGGAGAAGGAGCTGAGCGATATGAATGCGGTGCCGTCTGGCCACCGTATATCGCGCTGCCGCCTTTGCAGGTAAGTGACATCACTCAGGCAATGAATTCCGGAGTGAGTACAGTTCTTACGCGTTGCAGCGGTTACGACCGCCTTCATCAGAGATGGTGCCTGTTACCTATGGCGGTGTTTATATAGGTGCCTGTCGGGGAAATATTGTCAGGAAAATTTTCTTCCATATTTGCCTGACATAGATGTTCACCCCCTCCCTTATTCCCCTTTTTCTCAGCACAAAAGCCCCAATTAACACAGTCCAGAGATGACAATCTACAATGTATTCCTGCAAATTATCACCCACAGCCAAAATAGCTTATACAAACAACTGGCAGCCAAGAGGTGCCACCAAGCTACTTAGGATGCAATTAGTGTCAAGATCACAGTAATTTGTGTGTGATGGGGAAGGTTTGCTTTCCCCCAACTTAAAAAAGAAACCTCCAGCCACTTTGTCTCCGATATGAAATATTGTATGTTCCATAATTCTAGCGGGACCCATATTTTTATTGATAGCAACAGCCCAGGAATGTATCCATAGTTTTCCATGGCTGTAAGCAAAATCAGGGCGATGTAGCGCAAAAACACCAGAATAGCAGACTGCAGCTATGCGATGTGTAGTCTGTAAATGAATGTAAAATCATAATAGAAAATATGATATCACTTTTGGGCTTCTGGGATCAACGAGCGATGAGTTATTGCAGAAGTTAGCATTTTTAATAAAAATGTACAGGCTGGAGACCGGCCCACATGATGTCACCAAAGGGGGCGTGTGGACATATCTCCCCTTAGGTATAAGAGAACACATGGACAATACAAGAGCACTCATTGCCAGGGTGGTATAAGGATTATAAACACCTGGTCGTGTTCGATAATGCTCAAATCAAGCTGAGGAGCCCCTTCTCCACCTATATTGAATCGTCGCAGTGTTCTGTTTCTTTTGTCCTGTAATCGTTCCCTCCCCCAAAGCCACATACGCTACCAAAACGCAGGCGTCCGCCCAGGCCTGCATTATACACTGCTCAAAAAAATAAAGGGAACACTTAAACAACAGAATATAACTCCAAATAAATCAAACTTCTGTGAAATCAAACTGTCCACTTAGGAAGCAACACTGATTGACAATCAATTTCACATGCTGCTGTGCAAATGGAATAGACAATAGATGGAAATTATTAGCAATTATCAAGACACCCTCAATAAAGGAGTGGTACTGCAGGTGGGGAACACAGACCACCTCTCAGTACCGATGCTTTCTGGCTGATGTTTTGGTCACTTTTGAATGTTGGTTGTGCTTTCACACTCGTGGTAGCATGAGATGGACTCTACAACCAGAAGTTGCTCAGATAGTGCAGCTCATCCAGAATGGCACATCAATGCGAGCTGTGGCTAGAAGGTTTGCTGTGTCTGTCAGCGTAGTGTCCAGAGGCTGGAGGCGCTACCAGGAGACAGGCCAGTACACCAGGAGATGTGGAGGAGGCCCAAGGAGGGCAACAACCCAGCAGCAAGACCGCTACCTCCGCCTTTGTGCAAGGAGGAACAGAAGGAGCACTGCCAGAGCCCTGCAAAATGACCTCCAGCAGGCCACAAATGTGCATGTGTCTGCACAAATGGTTAGAAACCGACTCCAGGAAGGTGGTATGAGGGCCTGACGTCCACAGATGGGGGTTGTGCTCACAGCCCAACACCGTGCAGGACGCTTGGCATTTGCCACAGAACACCAGGATTGGCAAAGTCGCCACTGGTGCCCTGTGCTCTTCGCAGGTGAAAGCAGGTTCACACTGAGCACATGTGACAGACGTGACAGAGTCTGGAGATTCCGTGGAGAGCGATCTGCTGCTTGCAACATCCTTCAGCATGACCGGTTTGGCAGTGGGTCAGTAATGGTGTGAGGCGGCATTTCTTTGGAGGGCCACACAGCCCTCCATGTGCTCGCCAGAGGTAGCCTGACTGCCATTTGGTACCGAGATGAGATCCTCAGACCCCTTGTGAGACCATATACTGGTGCGGTTGGCCCTGCGTTCCTCTTAATGCAGGACAATGCCAGACCTCATGTGGCTGGAGTGTGTCAGCAGTTCCTGCAAGATGAAGGCATTGAAGCTATGGACTGGCCCGCCCGTTCCCCAGACCTGAATCCGATTGAGCACATCTGGGACATCATGTCTCGCTCCATCCACCAACGTCACGTTGCACTACAGACTGTCAAGGAGTTAGCGGATGCTTTAGTCCAGGTCTGGGAGGTGATCCCACAGGAGACCATCCGCAGCCTCATCAGGAGCATGCCCAGGTATTGTAGGGAGGTCATACAGGCACATGGAGGCCACACACAATACTGAGCCTCATTTTGACTTGTTTTAAGGACATAACATCAAAGTTGGATCAGCCTGTAGTGTGTTTTTCCACTTTAATTTTGGGGGTGACTCCAAATCCAGGCCTCCATTGATTAATAAATTTGATTTCCATTGATGATTTTTGTGTGATTTTGATGTTAATAATCAGTCTATCATGCAGCCAGCAGCAACCGTGCGGGGCGTACACCCATAATCCTGGAGCTGGAATTCGGAGGTGTGACGCCATACGCTCTCTGTGTGCTCGCCGATGCCCAAGGAGTGAGTAGTTTGGATCGTGTGCTCGCGATTCCGGATGAAACACTGATAGCGTGACGGCACGGTGTGATATTGCGTGATCTCCCCGTTGTCGTCCCTGTGGGTGATCCCTGACCGTGCCTGTTACCTATGGCAGTGTTTATATAGGTGCCTGTTACCTATGGCGGTGTTTATATACACATGTGGTCAAAATTGTTGGTAAACCTTGTTTAATGAAAGAAAATCCCACAATTGTCACAGAAATAACTTGAATCTGACAAAAGTAGTAATAAATTAAAAATCTATGAAAATGAACAAATGAAAGTCAGACATTGCTTATCAACCCTGCTTCCACACAATTTTAAAAAAATGTAACTTATGAAATAGGCCTGGACAGAAATGATGGTACTCTTAACTTAATATTTTGTTGAACAACCTTTTGAGGCAATCACTGCAATCAAACGATTCCTGTAACTGTCAAGGAGACTTCTGCACCTCTCGACAGGTATTTTGGCCCACTCCTCATGAGAAAACCTCTCCAGTTGTCTCGTGTTTGAAGGTTGCCTTTTCCAGACGGCATGTTTCAGCTCTTTCCAAAGATGCTCAATAGGATTTAGGTCAGGGCTCATAGAAGGCCACTTCAGAATAGTCCAATGTTTTCCTCTTAGCCATTCTTGGGTGTTTTTAGCTGTGTGTTTTTGGTCATTATCCTGTTGCACGACCGATGACCTGCGACTGAGACCAAGCTTTCTGACACTGGGCAGCACATTTCTATATAGAATCCCTTGATAGTCTTGAGATTTCATTGTACCCTGCACAGATTCAAGACACCCTGTGCCAGATGTAGCAAAGCAGCCCCAGAACATAATCGAGCCTCAACTATGTTTCACAGTAGGGAGTGTTCTTTTCTTGATATGCCTAATCTTTCGGTCTGTGAACATAGAGCTGATATGCCTTGCCAAAAACTTCCATTTTTGTCTCATCTGTCCATAGGACATTCTCCCAAAAGCTTTGTGACTTGTCTACATGTAGTTTGGCAAATTCCAGTCTGGCTTTTTTATGATTTTTTTCCAACAATGGTGTTCTCCTTGGTCGTCTCCCATGAAGTCCACTTTGGATAAAATAACGACGGATGGGGCGATCTGACACTGATGTTCCTTGAGCTTGAAGTTCACCTTAACTTCTAAAGAGATTAATCCTGGGCTTTTTTTTACCATTCCTATTATCCGTCTCTTTGATTTGTCATCAATTTTCCTCCTGCGGCCACATCCAGGGAGGTTGGCTACAGTCCCATGGATCTTAAATTTCTGAATAATATGTGCAACTGTAGTCACAGAAACATCAAGCTGCTTGGAGATGGTCTGATAACCTTTACCTTTAACTTTTAACATGCTTGTCTATAATTTTCTTTCTAATCTCCTGAGACAACTCTTTCCTTTGCTTCCTCTGGTCCATGTTGAGTGTGTTACACACCATGTCACCAAACAGCACAGTGAGTATCTGTAGCCCTATATACAGCCCCACTGACTGATTACAAGATTGTAGACACCTGTGATGCTAATTAGTGGACACAACTTGATTTAACATGTCCCTTTTGTCACATTATTTTCAGGGGTACCATCATTTCTTTCCAGGCCTATTTCATGAGTTTAATTTTTTTTTAAATTCTGTGGAAGCAGAAAAGCAATGACTGGCTTTCATTTGTTCATTTTCAAAGATTTTTAATGTATTTATTACTTTTGTCAGATTCAAGTTATTTCTGTGACCATTGTGGGTTTTTCTTTCATTAAACGAGGGGTACCAACAATTTTGACAACATGTGTAGGTGCCTGTTACCTATGGCAATGTTTATATAGGTGCCTGTGACCTATGGTGGTGTTTATATACTATATAGAAAAGCTCCTAATTTATGCTTCCGACAAGCTTTTTGGAGATGGAAATTTCATTCTCCAGCAGGACTTGGCACCTGTCCACACGGCCAAAAGTACCAATACCTGGTTTACACACAACAGTATCACTGTGCTTGATGGGCCAGCAAACTCACCTGACCTTAACCCCATAGAGAATCTATGGGATATTGTCAAGAGGAAGATAAGAGACACCAGACCCAAAAATGCAGACGAGCTCAAGGCTGCTATCAGAGCAACCTGGGCTTCCATAACCCCTCAGCAGTGCCACAGGCTGATCGCCTCCATGCCACATTGCCGCATTGATGCAGTAATTGATGCAAAAGGAGCCCTGACCAAGTATTGAGGGCATTTACTGAACATACATTTCAGTAGGACAACATTTCGGATTTTAAAAACATTTTTCAGGCTGTTGTTATAGAGTATTCTAATTTACTGAGATAATGACTTTAGTGTTTTCATTGGCTGTAAGCCATAATCATCAACCTTAACAGAAATAAACACTTGAAATAGATCTCTCTGTGTGTAATGACTCTATATAATAGATCCCTCTGTGTGTAATGACTCTATATAATAGATCCCTCTGTGTGTAATGACTCTATATAATAGATCCCTCTGTGTGTAATGACTCTATATAATAGATCACTCTGTGTGTACTGACTATATAATAGATCCCTCTGTGTGTAATGACTCTATATAATAGATCACTCTGTGTGTAATGACTATATAATAGATCCCTCTGTGTGTAATGACTCTATATAATATATGAGTTCCACTTTTTGTATTGAAGAACTGAAATAAACTTTTTGATGTTATTTTAATTTAGTGAGATGCACCTGTATATACCATACTAAAAGCCTAAAGAAAATAGGGGAAAGGGGGGGGAGGGAGAATAAAGAATCCTAAAGAATAAAATATACATAAGTACACGTGCGGTCTGGTTATCTAGTACGTGTTTTGCATAAGATGAGACATCGGTGTATTCACTGGGACTTTTTGATACAAATTTAAGGATTTCATCCTTTATTTTCTTATCAGGATCTGAGGAAGTGTCTTCAGAATTATCGCTTTCTTCATCCACAGGCAAATGACAGTAAACGCTATTTGAATGAAACTCACTATATGATTGATTAGGTGATATGGATTCCGTCTTCATAAATGGCAGTGTAGGACTCCTCGTATACTGGTCCTCTCTATTGCCATCACAGACTTTGTAATCCCGTGTCCGCAGTCACTATTACTGAATGAGACAGTTTAGGGGACGTAGATGTGATGTAAAGTTGTTTCCTATTGTTATCTGTGTCCCTGAGAGAGGTGCTGTCCTCTGCCTGTGTTCACATTCTGCACTTTGCCCGGCCCTGGCTTTACATGTGGCTTATCAATATTCACGTCACTCATTGACTGCAGGGAAGGTCTGAGACATCGCTGTGCTGGAGCCAGAATTGCTGGTGACCTGTCCTGTATGTCTGTGGGAGGACAATAGTAACATGGTTTTTAAGGTTGAAGGAAGACTAAGTCCATCTAGTTCTAGAGTCTGTGCCTTCCTCTATGTATTATCAGGATCAGCGCCAACACTCAGCTGTTTTCCAGCTGCTGCCATCGATAGAAAACACCTGAGTGAGGACAGCAGAGGCGCAGGGACTTCCAGCAGCGCAGGGACTTCCAGCAGCGCAGGGACTTCACACTTCACAGCGGCTGTTAATCAGCTGGATGAGATCCGGCAGGCTGACGGGTGGAGGGATCCAACCTGCATGGGAAAGGGCACCATGCATGCTCGGCCTCTAGAGATGGCTATAAGGACGGATATAGATACCAGTAATGCTATCACTAGGGGGCGCCATACTGACCATCAGAGGGACATATATTTTGAATGTGGCATCATTTATAATAGGTTTAATTTACAAAAGCTTTTCTTTACATGATGTCCACAGGATTACCTATATGTTCAATGTTGGCATCACCCCTTTAAGGAGACATCCGTAATTGCTCTTTGGAGATCCCGTCATCCTAATGTATACCAATACTCCTCCTTCTCGTCCACATTCTCCTCTTTGTGGAGAATGGATTTGGCTCTTGTAAATGAACGGTTGCAGGGTCTTATATCTGACATCAGCTCCTGCCCAGAGCGCTATCCCATCATTCTCCTCTGTGTCTCCCTAAGCTTAATCCCCCAATGCAGTACAGACCCACAGGGAAATTAACCCCTTTTAGTTGCAAGTTATGGATCTTGAGGGGAAAATTGAAGGGAACTAAAGGAGAATCTTGTGTTATTAAAAATACAACTTCTATTTTCTATGTATGGGAAGCCATGAAGGCCGACCTTAGAGGAATATTTATAACAGAAATCTCAGCAGCTGAATCCTGGACTAAGCAGCAGGATCCATTGGTGTTTCAGGAATTGGGAGATGCAGAGAGTGCGATGATTACAGATCCAACGCCGGCTGCGCAAAACAGGCTGAAAGCAGCTCAGGACCTGCTGGATCAGGGAACATTGCAGCTGCAGGAAGGAAGAAGATGTTTCACAAGATGCAATATTGTGAAGAGGGGGATAAAGCAGGTCACTTATATCTGTGATAGCTGTCACCCAGAGGGACTCCGCCTTTATATCCAGTCTGCAGACTAGGGAGGGTAATGTGGTAGAGTCCACAGTGGACATATTGAAAGTGTTGGAGGAATACTTTGCAAAGCTGTATACTTCTCAGTTTCAACCCTCAGAAGAACAGACCCAGACCTTCCTAGATAAAGGCTCAGCTCCCCGTCCTTTCCTTAAGACTCTCGCAATTTATTAGATGAATCGCTTTGATGTAGAAGAGCTAGAATGTGCACTGAGCTCAATGACCAACGATAAAGCACCGGGAATGGACGGTCTTCCAGTGGAAGTAGATAAGAGATATAAGGAAGTATTACTACCAATATTATTGGAGGTATACAATTCGAAGGGGGATCATTGCCACGCCCATGCACAAAGCCATAATTAAAGTGTTACCTAAAGAAGGCAAGGCCCCCAGCTTGCTGGCATCCTATAGACTCATCTCTCCTTTAACTTCTTGCTAACAGACTTTCAAAAGTAATTTCAATAATACACCCCGATCAATCTGGGTTTATGTCAAATAAGTCCACAGCGATCTCAGAAGGCTTTATATTGATATACAAGCAAGGACTGATAATATTGGTCATAGGGGGATCCTGTCTTTGGATGCAGCTAAGGCCTTTGACAGTGTAGAATGGCGATATTTGTGAGCTACATTGCAGCAGATTGGCTTTGGTGACAAATTTATATAATGGGTGCAATTGCTTTATTCAGACTCAAAGGCCAAAATAAGAGTGAATGGCTCTAAGGCTAATCGATTTTTGTTGCACAGAGGTACAAGACAAGGGTGCCCCCTGTCTCTCTTATTGTTTTCAATAGCAACTGAACCTCTTGTGGCAGCAATTAGTAAAATGTCTGAGATAAATGGATTTAAATATGGGACCAAGGAAAAGAAGGTGGCATTGTTTGCCGATGATTTACGATTATTCCTTGGGGATGCTCGGGGGTCTCTGGAGAGCATGATGATGACTATCTTTAGCTGACTTATTCCTTCCAAAGACGATACTAAGGACTAGGGAGCACTTATTATGGGTGGAGAAATGGCCATTCGGGCAAACAGGAAAAGGAAGGAAAATTTAAAAAAAATGGGGATGATCACCATAATTACAATAAAACGGCAAGGTTCCAGCAGACTGACTGATCCGACTGTTAGGCCATGGCTTCACTGTCAGTATTTGGTCAGTATTTTTCCTCGGGAGTGGGAGCCAAAACCAGGTGAGGAACAATCAGAGAAACGGTCTAATAGAAACAAGTCACCAATTCTGCATTTATCACCCACCTCTGGTTTTGGCTCCCACTCCTGAGAAAAAATACTGACCAAATACTAATAGTGGGGCGGTGGCCTTAAAGACAAACTCAGCAAGAAGTAAGAATGAAGTCGCAACAAAACACTGAGCTGCAACAAAACACCTTAAAATTTGAGATTGATTAGTCCTTTCTGTCTGACCATTGTTTTCAGGGTGGTAGGCACAGGAAAATAAATGAATTCCCAGTTTATTACAAAACGCTCTGCAGAATTTGGAGACAAATTGCACTCCCCTATCAAACACAATGTTAAGAGGGAATCCCATGTAGCCTTATTTTATGAGAAATAAAAAACCTGGAGAATATCTCTGACAAAGGAACAAAATGAGCCCGTTTACTGAATCAGTCAACGACCACCCAAAGACAGTCTTCCCACCAGACAGAGGCAAATCCGTGATGAAATCCATGGACAGATGAGTTCACTGTCTTTCTGGAATTGCAATGGAGCCAATACTCCAACCGGACTGTTATGACAGACTTTAGCGTGTACGCAAACTTCACAAGCAGATACAAAATCTTTAATATAATTATTCATAGATGGCCACCAAGAAAGCCTAGTAATAGCTTTCTGCATAGCTGTGAACCACGGATGACCACTCATGATTAAATCATGAAACTCCTGAAACAGACGCAATCTTAGGTATACAACTACAAATAATTCGGGCCTAGGTGTGGCGAAAGGAGCAAACGATTGGACTTTACGGATCTCAGCTTCAACCTCCAAGGTTATCACAGAAACCACAATGCCCTTGGAGAATGGAGGTTTTGGAGGAGAAACAGAACTAAAACTGCTTGGAAAGTGATAGAGAAATTGAATCTAGAGAAAAAAAAGCACCCTCTGGCCTGTCTAGGAGTTAGCCATTTAGCTCATTCAATATACGCTAAATTCTTCTGGTCAGTGACCACAGTGATTTCATGAACTTCTCCCTCCCTTTGTTTTCAAACCTTAAAGGCTAATTTAACAGCAGGTAACTCACAATTCCCAACAGCAGAATTTCTTTCAGCAGATGAAAATTTTCTTGATCAAAAACCATGTGGCCGCAAATTGGAACACTGACATAAAACGGCCCCTACCCGGACCTCCGAAACATCCACCTCCACAATGAATGGTTCTTGGAGATGGGGTTGGATTAGAACAGGAGCAGACATAAAACACTCCTTCAATTTTTCAAAAGCCCTCATAGCATCCGGTGGCCAAACCTTGAGATCTGCCCCCTTACGTGTGAGGCCAGTAATCTGAGAAAAAAAAACCTAAAGAATTCCCTATAATAGTTGGCGAATCCTACAAAATGTTGCAACACTTTCAGGTCACTAGGTTGGACCCAATCTATTATGGCTTTCACCTTCCCAGGATCCATCGTAAACCCATCAGCCAATAAAATGACCCGGGAATGAAACTTCCTGAATAGAAAAAAAAACATTTCTCAATTGTAACAAACAAAGAATTCTCCCTCAACCTTTCTAATACAACACGGACATGTTCCTGGTGAGAATCCAAATCAGGAGAGAAGATTCTATATCATCAAGGTAAATCACAAGAAATCTCCCAATGTAATCAGAGAAATATCATTCAGAGAGTTGTGAAATCCTGTTGGTGCATTGGAGAATCCAAATGGGAGGACGAGAGTATCGAATAAAACCACTAAGTACACCTCGTACACGTGCGGCTCCGCTCCGTACACCTGGTACACACGCGCAGCTCCTCTCCGTACGCCTCGTACAGGCGCGGCTCCGCTCCGTACGCCTCGTACAGGCGCGGCTCCGCTCCGTACGCCTCGTACACCGCACGCCTCGTACACGCTCGGCTCCGCCCCGCACGCCTCGTACACGCGCGGCTCCGCCCCGCACGCCTCGAGCACGCGCGGCTCCGCCCCGCACGCCTCGTGCACGCTCGGCTCCGCCCCGCACGCCTCGTGCACGCTCGGCTCCGCCCCGCACGCCTCGTGCACGCGCGGCTCCGCCCCGTACGCCTCGTGCACGCGCGGCTCCGCCCCGTACGCCTCGTGCACGCGCGGCTCCGCCCCGTACGCCTCGTGCACGCGCGGCTCCGCCCCGTACGCCTCGTGCACACGCGGCTCCGCCCCGTACGCCTCGTGCACACGCGGCTCCGCCCCGTACGCCTCGTGCACACGCGGCTCCGCTCCGTACGCCTCGTACACACGTGGCTTCGCTCCGTACACCTTGTACACACGCGGCTCCGCTTCGTACACACTGTAAACCCCTCCTGACCCCACACATAAACTTCAGCTCATCCAGCACCATGACAACCAGCACAGCAGAGTCCTGCATCCACTGAGGCCCCTGATCATGTGACCCCTGACTCCTCCCCTCCTGTGACCTCATCACAGCTCCTGTGCGCACAGAGCAGCCATATATGTGGTGGCGGCTCTGCAGGTGGAGGTATGTGGAGACCCCCATTACTGGGCGCAGGGGGCATTAACCCCTTCAGCACGGAGCCTCTTTTCGGGTCTTGTGTTGCCCCTTTATAAGAATCATAAGGTTTTTGTTCTGTTTCCTGTAATAAATACATACGACCCAACTATGGAGACAGGAAGGGAGGAAACGTATTGTTCTCATAGTACAGGGCCTCTTTCTTGCCCCAGGTAGTGTAATGTTCCCATAGTACCGCCATCCCCCCACACAGTATAATCAGAGGTACAGCTAAGGTCTGATGGGACACGTTGTGAGATTTCGACCACCCCCCATCCTGATATATACAGTGGGTACGGAAAGTATTCAGACCCCTTTACATTTTTCACTCTTTGCTCATTGCAGCCATTTGGTAAATTCTATAACGTTAATTTTTTTCTCATTAATGTACACTCTGCACCCCATCTTGACTGAAAAAAATGTAGAAATTTTTGCAAATTTATTAAAAAAGAAAAACTGAAATATCACATGGTCATAAGTATTCAGACCCTTTGCTCAGACTCTCATATTTAAGTCACATGCTGTCCATTTCCTTGTGATCCTCCTTGACATGGTTCTACTACTTCATTGGGTCCAGCTGTGTTTAATTAAACTGATAGGACTTGATTTGGAAAGGCACACACCTGTCTATATAAGACCTCACAGCTCACAGTGCATGTCAGACCAAATGAGAATCATGAGCTCAAAGGAACTGCCCAAGGAGCCCAGAGACAGAATTGTGGCAAGGCACAGATCTAGCCAAGGTTACAAAAGAATTTCTGCATTACTCAAGGTTCCTAAGAGCACAGTGGCCTCCATAATCCTTAAATGGAAGAAGTTTGGGACCACCAGAAGTCTTCCTAGACCTGGCCGTCCTGCCAAACTGAGCAATCGTGGGAGAAGAGCCTTGGTGAGAGAGGTAAAGAAGAACCCCAAGATCACTGTGGCTGAACTCCAGAGATGCAGTAGGGAGATGGGAGAAAGTTCCACAAAGTCAACTATCACTGCAGCCCTCCACCAGTCGGGCCTTTATGGCAGAGTGGCCCAACGGAAGCCTCTCCTCAGTGCAAGACATATGAAAGCCCGCATAGAGTTTGCTCAAAACACATGAAGTTCTCCCAGACTATGAGAAATAAGATACTCTGGTCTGATGAGATGAAGATAGAACTTTTTGGTGATAATTCTAAGCGGTATGTGTGCAGAAAACCAGGCACTGCTCATCACCTGCCCAATACAATCCCAACAGTGAAACATGGTGGTGGCAGCATCATGCTATGGGGGTGTTTATCAACTGCAGGGACAGGACGACTGGTTGCAATTGAAAGAAACATGAATGCGGCCAAGTACAGAGATATCCTGGATAAAAACCTCTTCCAGAGTGCTCTGGACCTCAGACTTGGCAAAAGGTTCACCTTCCAACAAGACAATGACCCTAAGAACACAGCTAAAATAAAAAAGGAGTGGCTTTAGAACAACTCTGTGACCATTCTTGACTGGCCCAGCCACAGCCCTGACCTAAACCTAATTGAGCATCTCTGGAGAGACCTGAAAATGTCTGTCCACCAACGTTCACCATCCAACCTGGAGAGGTTCTGCAAGGAAGAATGGCAGAGGATCCCCAAGTCCAGGTTTGAAAAACTTGTTGCATCATTCCCAAGAAGACCCATGGCTGTACTAGCTCAAAAAGGGGCTTCTACTCAATACTGAGCAAAAGGTCTGAATACTTATGACCATGTGATATTTCAGTTTTTCTTTTTTAAGAAATTTGCAAAAATTTCTACATTTCTGTTTTTTTTCAGTCAAGTGGGGTGCAGAGTGTACTTTAACCCTTTAAAAGCCCAGGGCGTACTAATACGTACCTGCACCCTGGGCTTTAAGAGCCAGGTATGTATTAGTACGTCCTGTGGATTTCGCCCGCACACAGGCTGTGCAGGCGCGATCGCCGCCGGGTGTCAGCTGATTGTCACAGCTGACACCCGATGTTATGTGCTGGGTGCTCCCGGTACATTAACCCCCGCAATGCGGCGATCAAAGTCGATCGCAGCATTGTGGGGGCAAGTGGAGGTGATCGCCGATACTCACCTCTCCTGCCGGCGTCCAACGTTGTCTGCCGCGGCTTCCAGGATGTTGCTATGACGACCCGATGCTCAGGGGAAATTGCACAACAAATTTTGGGGTCCATTTTTTCCTGTTATCACTGCGAAAATAAAAAAAAAATTGGGTCGAAAGTAACATTTTTGTGAAAAAAGTTAAATGTTAATTTTTTTTTTCCACATTCCAAAAATTCCTGTGAAGCACCTGAAGGGTTAATAAACTTCTTGAATGTGGTTTTGAGCACCTTGAGGGGTGCAGTTTTTAGAATGGTGTCACTTTTGGGTATTTTTTGTCATAAAGACTAGAGATGAGCGGTGTTCGACTCGAACTGTTTGCCAATCTCAAATTCGAGCTGTTTTGGGCAGTCTTCGAGCCGTTCGACGAACCCGAATGATTTGCAAAAAATTCGGCTGTTCAAGGTTATGTTTGATAACTGTTCGTGCACCAAAAGCGTAACTGGATTTTTTCATAGTAATACTGTTAATCAATGTTAATAGACAGTTTCAGTGTAGAGTGGGCGGGGGGAGGGGCAGGGGATGGATCTCTGCAGAAATAAAGCCGATCTCCATTTTTTTTTCTTTCCCACATTTACAGTGGCGCGGTGCAGTCTGTCAGCCTATCAGCAGCGCACACACGCAGCGAAGTGCTTTTTTTTCACACAAGCAAGGGCATGTGTCATTGGCTGTGTATGTCACATGTCCTTGCCCTGTAAGACCCAGCCATTTTCCCCGTCGCCACCATTTTCTCACTGTTGCAGCTGAGTGTTAGACGGCACCACTGCTGCAGTGGGAGCTATACAGTATAACTGTGTGAATTGGGAGCGAATTTGCTGTTAAATAGAGAGAGAGGTTTAGGGAGTAGGGACTAGTTGTAATTGCAGCCCTTTTGAGGGCTAGGTTACAGCAGTTCCTAGCACTTTTTGCCAGGCAGGTCTGTGCTAGCGTTTTTCACAGCATTTGGCTAAATGTAGCTAAGCCAATCCTTTTGGGCCTGTAGCAGTGTCTATTAGTCATTGGAGTAGCCCATCTGAACCAAGCTACACCACCTGTGTATCTAATAACAATTTTTTACGGCATCTAGCCCAGTAAATCTTTTTGGGCCTGTAGCAGTGTCTATTAGTCATGGGAGTAGCCCATCTGAACCAAGCTACACCACCTGTGTATCTAATAACAATTTTTTACTGCATCTTGCCAAGTAAATCCTTTTGGACCTGTAGCAGTGTCTGTTAGTCATTGGAGTAGTCCATCTGAACCAAGCTACAAAACCTGTGTATCAAATAACAATTTTTTACTGCATCTAGCCCAGTAAATCTTTTTGGGCCTGTAGCAGTGTCTGTTAGTCATTGGAGTAGCCCATCTGAACCAAGCTACACCACCTGTGTATCTAATAACAATTTTTTACTGTATCTTGCCAAGTAAATCCTTTTGGACCTGTAGCAGTGTCTGTCATTCATTGGAGTAGTCCATCTGAACCAAGCTACAAAACCTGTGTATCAAATAACAATTTTTACTGCATCTAGCCCAGTAAATCCTTTTGGACATAGTAGCAGTGTCTCGTAGTCAGCGGAGTAGCCCACCTGTGAAGCAAGCTACACCTCCTGTGTATCTAATGAAATTGTTTTACTGCATCTAACCCAGCCAATCCTTTTGGGCTAGTACCACAGTTTGGCCACTCAGCTCTGCTCGGTTTCCATCCATCGTTTTTTGTGCAAACAACTACAGAGTTGCCAATTAGTTAACCACCAAAATGAGTGGCAAAAGGCCTGCTGCTGGTGGAAAGGGGAATAGGCATGTTGGAAAGTGAAAAAAAACTTGTGTCCGTGGGGTAGGTGTTAAAGCAACAGTAACATCTGCAGAAGAAAGACCATCTTCCAGCCAAACTAAGATGTCTACTTCTTTTCGTGGACAATGTGATACGATCCCTTTCTTACGAACACGCCCATCGCTACAAATTCCAGATGAGGCACAAAAACAGCAGGTGCTTCAACGGATATCAAGTGCTCCTTCAAGTGGGCTCTCCTCCACCTCAACTTCAACATCACAAATACTCCAGTCCTCAGAGGTGTCACCCCAATCGAACTTGCTTCCTCACAGCTCCCAAGTCTACAGCTGCCCATCTGAGTATGGGGTAACACAGATGGTTGAGTCTGCAGAGCTATTTACTCATACTATAGCCTGGGAATCAGAGGTCTGTTTCAGAGCTTCTGTGAATCCAGACGAGGAAATGATCTGCACTGATGCCCAGAATGTTTATGAGTCGGATCCAGGCCCAGATGAATAAGGTTCTGAGCATAATGTAGACCCTCGTTCCCAAACTGTAACTCCTGTTGGTGGAGACAATGAGGAAGACGATGATGAGACTCAGATACCTGATTGGAGCGACAACTTGACTTTTCGGTCAGGGCAGGAAGAGGTTGGCTCTGAGGAAGACGGGTGTGAGAACACACAGGGTGATGATGACGAGGTTGGAGATCCCACTTACTGTCAACCCACAGTCAGCCAGTCGATGAGGAGAGGAGGTGGAGGAGGATGCTATTGACGACGAGGTTAGGTTGCACCTTCCTGGACAGAGACGAAGTACTGGAAGCACGTCAACAACTGCATCCTCAACCACAACTCTGCCTCTGACCTCAAGTCGTGGTGGCTCTTCAGGTCGCATGGGCTCTAAGCCTTGCATAGCCTGGGCATTTTTTCAGATCGATAAGGATGACCCAACTCATGTTATCTGTAACAGTTGTCACCAAAAGCTAAGTAGAGGCCAAAAAATCCATAGTTTGAGTACTTCATGCATGAACCGTCACATGGATATGAAGCATAAGTTGCAGTGGGAAGCTCACTGTGCTACAATGCGGTCTAGCGGGCCGGGCCAACCACCGTCTGCCCCATCTGGTGCATCCGTGGCCTCTTCATCCTCTGTGACTGGGGGGACAACAGTCACACATGTGTTTGGATGCAGACCTGCCACCTCTTTACCCGCAACAGCCAGTGTGATTGGCAGGTCATCAGTTCATTTGGAAGTGGAAACACCAGCTGGTGTTGAGCCCTCTCCGACATCAAGAGCACCATCTTTGGATCAAGGCAACCTAACATGTCCGTCTGCATCTTCCTCACAGACCGGCAGTTTGCCGGGGACACCCTACTCAACCCCGTCTAATCACAGCAGCCAGCCCTCGGTCCCTCAGATGTGGACAAGTAAAAGACCATTTCCTCCTAGCCATGACAAAGCTAAGAGGTTGAATTTTACCATCTGCAAGCTGTTGGCTACAGAAATACTGCCTTTCCGCCTGGTGGACACAGAGGATTTTCGAGACCTTATGTCCGTTGCAGTGCCCCAGTACCAGATGCCCAGTCGCCACTACTTCTCAAAGAAAGGTGTGCCTGCGCTACACCAGCATGTCGCACACAACATCACGGCTTCTTTGAGAAACTCTGTGTGTGACAGGGTGCATTTCACCACACACTTGGATGAGTAGGCATGGACAGAGGCGTTACATGTCGCTGACTGGGCACTGGGTAACTATGGTGACAGCAGGACAAGGGGCTTCTGTCCAAGTCTTGCCATCCCCACGAGTTGTGCGTCAATCCTTTTTATCTAGAAGTTCCTCCACTGCTTCTGCCTCCTCAGCCTCCTCTCGGTCCTCCACCTGCACCCAAAGCCTGTCTGGTAATGCTGCCCATGTCCTAACTGCGCAGAAGGAATCCTGAACACCTCCTTACTATGCTGGCAGCAGGGCTCAACGGCATCAGGCGGTGTTTACTTTGAAATGTCTGGGAAGTGTGAGTCACACAGCTGAGGAGTTGTGGTCAGCTCTGGAGACCGAGTTTTATGAATGGTTGGCTCCACTGGACCTGCAGCCAGGGAAGGCCATGTGCGACAATGCTGCAAACCTGGGTGCGGCCCTTCACCGGGGCAATGTCACACACGTGCCTTGTATGGCTCATGTGTTGAACCTGGTTGTCCAGCAATTTTTAGCCCACTATCCCGGACTAGATGGCCTTCTGCAGAGAGCACGGTCGCTGTGTGCTCACTTCCGCCGTTCGCATCTCGCAGCTCAACGACTTACATCTCTACAGAAGTCGTTGGGCCTGCCAGTTCACCGGCTGAAATGCAACGTGCCGACACGGTGGAATTCAACTCTGCACATGTTGCAGCGATTCTGGCAGCACTGGCGATGAAGATGTTTAGTGCTGAGGATGCCATTATCAACATGACTATTCTGGTCATTTACATGCTGGAGCACACATTAAACAGAATTCGGAGTCAGGTGGTGGGATAAGAGGAGGGGGAGGAAGTAGAGGAGGAGAAGCATGATTCTTACCTCGCCACCAACACCACAAGGACTTGGTCCTCCTGGATGCGCAAGACACATGAGTGCTTTCTTGCTGCAGTACCTGCAACATGACCCTCGGATTGTCAGAATTCGAAGTAATCCCGACTACTGGGTTGCCACACTCTTAGATCCACGGTACAAAAGTAAATTTGCCAAAATAATTCCTGCCATAGAGAGGGATTCACGCATGCAGGAGTATCAGCAGAGGCTGTTACAAAATCTTACATGCCCTTTTCCACAAAACACCAGTGGTGCACGTAGTGAATCTCACAGTTCTAATTTGCCAACCGTGGGACTGTCGAGTCTTCATCACTCAAACCGTAACAGTAACACCGTATCTGCTGGTAACAGCAATTTTGTGGAATCGTTTCACCAATTATTTTAGACCATTCTTTGCAAGGCCACAGGAGACAAGAAGTCTGACACATAGTCAACGCCTAGAGAGGATGGTATAGGAGTATCTCCAAGTGAACATCGAAGCCATGACTGTGTCACTGGACCCTTGCTCATTTTGGGCTTCCAATCTGGAAAAATGGCCTGAACTCGCCACTCACGCCTTGGAGATCTTGTCATGCCCCGCAGCCAGCGTTCTCTCTGAACGTGTGTTCAGCGCTGCTGGTGGTGTGCTGACAGATAAGCGCACGCGGCTGTCCACTGACAATGTAGACAGACTCACGTTCATAAAGATGAACAAATCATGGATCCGCAAGGACTTTTCTACCCCTGTGTCATCCTGTGGAGACTAAAAGCTTGAGGATTTGGGAAAATCACCTCACCAACCATTTTAAGCAACTCTGGGGCAATTGATGCCACTTAAGTGGTGTCTGTGCCACAATTTTTGGAAAAAATGGAGACTCTTTTTGGAGTCCCCTTGCTGTGTTTTACATGACGTTGGCATCGTCAATTCCAGGTGGGTCGGGTCGCTCTCCCCCACCTTTTAACCGTAAGAAACTACATACACTATGGCTTGGGGTAACACAGATGGTTGAGTCTGAAGTCTGAAGAGCAATTTACTCATACTATAGCCTGGGAATCAGAGGTCTGCTCCAAAGCTTCAGTGTCTGCTAGTCAGCGTAGTAGCCTAGCTGTGAAGCAAGCTACACCGCCTGTGTATCTAATAACAATTTTTTACTGCATCTAACCCAGCCAATCATTTTGGGATAGTAGCAGTGTCTCGTAGTCAGCGGAGTAGCTCATCTGAAGCAAGCTACACCGCCTTTGTATCTAATAACAATTTTTAACTGCATCTAGCCCAGGCAATACTTTGGGCCTAGTAGCAGTGTCTGCTAGTCAGCGGAGTAGCCCAGCTGTTAAGCAAGCTACACCACCTGTGGTTTGGACACTTAATTTTCTCAAAGGAAACACTTCGGGCCCCGGGACACCTCAGTGAAGTGCATCGGGGAGGCGCCCCAAGGAAAAGGGGCTGGGACTGGCGGTAGCACGCCTTGCGGCGGACCGCCAAGCTCGATCCTTATAAAAGCTTTTTAATTGCAGCAGCTTCAGTGGACGCTACTGGAGCTGGAATTATCGCGGCTGCTGGCACCAGACTTGCCCGCCAATAGATCCTTGTAAAAGGATTTAAAGTGTACTCATTCATATTACAGAGCTTAGACCTGCCTCCACCGCAGGGGGTCTCTACCCACCAGTGGACAGGCACCAGTATTAGGAGAGTGGGACTGGCCGTCAGGGTCCACCGCGGCTCTGGCACAAACCCAGCGACACGGAGGTCGCACGGGCAGGCGTGTCGGCTTCGCACTCCAGCGTAGTCCCTCTGCCCGCTCGTGCCCGTAACCTCAAAGGGATGCGCAAGCGGCTTTTCTTCCCAGGGCTGTTCCCCGCACAGCAGGAGGAACGTGGGGGAGCTCAGGTCGGCCTTCTACCGTACTCCCTTACATCCTTTGCCCTCTTTCCTTCTTCCGCTCTCCATCTAACCCCTCGGCTCTGTGGTGTCCGCTTTCCCTCCAGCTCTCTCCATCTCACAGGTGGACTACCACGTGTATTTACACTGTGGCAAATCTTTTGGGCCCAGGCACAAGAAGTCGTTGAGCTAATGGATAATATATGCCCCCTTAGAAACGTCCATGACGACCCATTCGAGGAAGCAACTAAGCGCCTCAAATAGTGAGCAGGATCTGGAGCACCCCATGGGCAAACAGCGATCTATATAGTATGCTCCTTCCCAGAAGCAGCCCAATAGGCGTACACTATTCATAGGCACAGGTAGTAAGTAACCAGAACGCCCCCTCAATGTCTGTTTTGGCCATTAGGGTGCCCCTTCCCAACTTCTTGACCCACCTGATTGCCTTGTCAAAGGATGTACAGTATATACTACTGTACTTGGTTCTGCGTCGATGTTGTCATTTACTGACCTGCCCCTTGGATATGACAAATGGTGGATTAGTCCGAATGTATTGGGTTCCGTTTTTGGCACGACTCTCAACGGGGATACCACTACGTCTTGTAAGGAAAGTGTTCTGAATGGAGCCGCCATTCTACCTAAAGATATTTATTTTTTTAATTTTCTTGTCACGACGTTTGGGTGTTGGTTGGCTGATTTTAGATTTTTACTCCAGCCTTTCTTGATTTTAGAAGGGCATGACATGCCTATATCTGTGTCTCCTCCTCCTTTTACTCCTCCACCTCTTTTCTTTTCGCATGACTATATGTACTTGTCACTTTTTCATGTGTTAGTTGTGTCTTCTGAGCAGTTTGTCAGCTTTTGGACACCTTTGAAGGTGTTTTCTATGTGTTTCTATGTCTTTTTGTTTGCCTGCCATTGGTTTTAATGGCCCCTTAAAGTGACTTCAAATGTGTTGTGGTCCCTAAAAAAATGGTTTTGTAAATTTTGTTGGAAAAATGAGAAATCGCTGGTCAACTTTTAACCCTTATAACTCCCTAATTCAAAAAAAATTTTGGTTCCAAAATTGTGCTGATGTAAAGTAGACATGTGGGAAATGTTATTTATTAACTATTTTGTGTGACATATATCTCTGATTTAAGGGCATAAAAATTTAAATTTTGAAAATTGAAAAATTTTCAAAATTTTTGCCAAATTTCTGTTTGTTTCACAAATAATCGCAAGTGATATCGAAGAAATTTTACCACAATCATGAATTACAATATGTCACGAAAAAACAGTCTAAGAATCAGGGGGATCCGTTGAAGCATTCCAGAGTTATTACATCATAAAGTGACAGTGGTCAGAATTGTAAAAATTGGCCTGGTCATTAACGTGCAAACCACTTTGGGTTGTAAAGGTGTTAATGAGAAAAAAAAAAAGAACTTTTTTGAATTTATCAAATGGCTGCAATGAAACAAAGAGTGAAAAATTTAAAGGGGTCTGAATACTTTCCGTACCCTCTGTATATGTATGTCCCTTATCCTTGACCCCAACCTGGTATATGTCCTCCGTTCTGCCTCTGTTCTTTAGTGTACAGAAAAAAATAAACTATTACACTCACCAGGGGCGAACATAGAAGTGATGGGGCCCCATAACAGAAGTATAATGCACTCCCCATAATCCTCCATACAGTATAATGCACAACCTATAGTCATCCATGTAGTATAATGCACAGCCCATAGTCATCCATGTAGTATAATGCACAGCCCATAGTCCGTACATGTAGTATAATGCACAGCCCACAGTCCATACATGTAGTATAATGCACAGCCCAGTGTCTGTACATGTAGTATAATGCACAGCCCATGGTCCGTACATGTAGTGTAATGCACAGCCCATGGTCCATACATGTAGTGTAATGCACAGCCCATAGTCCATACATGTAGTATAATGCACAGCCCATAGTCCGTACATGTAGTATAATGCACAACCCATAGTCCGTACATGTAGTATAATGCACAGCCCATAGTCCGTACATGTAGTGTAATGCACAGCCCATAGTCCATACATGTAGTGTAATGCACAGCCCATAGTCCATACATGTAGTATAATGCACAACCCATACATGTAGCATAATGCACAGCCCATACATGTAGTATAATGCACAGCCCATAGTCCACACATCTAGTATAATGCACAGCCCATAGTCATCCATGTAGTATAATGCACAGCCCATAGTCATCCATGTAGTATAATGCACAGCCCATAGTCATACATGTAGTATAATGCACAGCCCACAGTCATCCATGTAGTATAATGCACAGCCCATCCTCTTACATGTAGTAGTATAGCCAAGGGCACCGTGTACTCACTGATTTAAAAAAAAACAGAAAAAAACATTATACTCAGCTTCTCTCCACTCCCTCGCCTCACGGTGTCTTTTTTTTGGAGCTGCCAGCTGACTTCAGCCCCTAATGACGTACATGCCGATGTCAGCTGCTGGCCTCTGATAGGTCAGCAGCATGTATTGTGGCACTTCAGCGGAATGTCAGTCCGAGAACACACATCCAGCTGAAGCAGGGGTTGGTGTTGGCTGGGCCAGGTCGCAGGAGCGACTGCGGTCATTAAACCTCTCAATATAATGCTCTCATACATAGGAGGATTATAATGAGGGCAATCCGGGCTCTTCGGCCGGGCCAGCACTGCAGCAGTTAACTTCCCTGTGCTGGCCTGGCCGCGTCACAGCTAGGAGACACAGCCCTGTGCGCGGCCGTGTCTCCTAGCTGTGACGTCACGCAGTGCGCGCCCGGCCTGCACTGCTACTTACCACCGGAGAGGAGCAGGAGCCAGGAGGGCTGGAGCCGAGCCGGGGGATTGTGAGTGTGTGTGTCTGTGTGTGTGTGTCTGTGTGTGTGTATGTGTATCTGTGTGTGTGTCTGTCTGTGTGTGTGTCTGTGTGTGTGTATGTGTATCTGTCTGTGTGTGTCTGTGTGTGCGTGTGTCTCTGTCTCTGTGTGTGTGCAGGCAGATATCATTATGTGATGTCTGTTTATATGTATTTTTGTGTTTCAAATGTGTTTATGCGTGTATGTATATGTTTGTGTGTGTGTGTGCGTGACTGCGTGCGGCCTCCTGCTGAGTATAGATGGCGCCGTGCGGCCTCCTGCCGTGTATAGATAGCTACGTGCGGCCTCCCGCCGTGTATAGATGGCTTTTTGCGGCCTCCTGCCGTGTATAGATGGCTACGTGCGGCCTCCCGCCGTGTATAGATGGCTACGTGCGGCCTCCCGCCTTGTATAGATGGCTACGTGCGGCCTCCCGCCGTGTATAGATGGCTACGTGCGGCCTCCCGCCGTGTATAGATGGCTACGTGCGGCCTCCCGCCGTGTATAGATGGCTACGTGTGGCCTCCCGCCGTGTATAGATGGGTACGTGCGGCCTCCCGCCGTGTATAGATGGCTATGTGCGGCCTCCTGCTGTGTATAGATGGCTACGTGTGCTCAATATTGAGACATACAATTAATGTAAGGCTATGTGCCCACGATGCAGAAATGCTCCGGATTTTTTTTGAGCGTTTCTGCATCTCCCTGGCAGAAAAAACGCATGCGGATTGTACATGCGGATTGTACATGCGTTTTTCCTGCCAGGGACATGCGGATGTGAAGCGTTCTTCACATGCATTTCCGCATGTGGGTTATCAAGCTATTTTAGCATCACTTGGAAAGTGCTTGACAACTTGGTCACACTATATAAATCCATGCAACCGGCATGGATTTATATAGTGTGACCGTAAAAGAATGGTAAAACATAAATATACAATTACCTTCTGATAGCCTGCTTGTGCTGACAAGTTAGAAAATCACTTGAAGAAAAATTTATAATGGACCTGTAAGAGAAAGCGGAGGGTAATGATGCTGTTGGCTTCCTAGATCCCTGATATCTTATTGGATGAATCTACCTTCTCTCCCTTCTGTTCTGCTGAATGTCCTCATATGGTCCCTACAAGACCAGGTCCAGTCTTTCTGGCCAAACTTCACTTTTATTATCGACAACATTAAATGTGCAGTGAGGCCAAGTGTGAATTTCTGTACAATAACAACAGAGTTTCCCTTTATCCTGACTTTTCAGTTTCTTATCAAACCAACTAACTTCAAATAGTATTGCGATAAACTACATAAAAAACATTACACCCGTGCCATGATATATCTCTAAGCTGTGCGTGGCTGATGGCTGTAATATACATTTATTCACGCCTGCAGGAGATGTGTTGGCTCAAGCCCTGGTTTCATGGATTCACTTCATGCCATAAATTCCATTATGTTTTCAATCCTAATGAATTCAGATTACTGCACAATCTCTCCTGAAATGGGGGCACTAATACTTTCTCTACTCCTCTGCTCAGGACTCATAGTAGCTCCAATGGTCCACCATAAATAAGTGCAATTCCGGTTTAGATCTGAAGTTCTCTCCCCTGATACATACATTGTTGTTGGGGATGTAACATATCTTTTATTCTGTATTTTTTTCCAGGTTCATTTTGTATGATAGCTTTAATGTGGTGGGATTGGCCTCTGTAACTCCCTGGTAGTCTTTAAAAGAAGGTCTCCATTACGTCTTCCCAATGCCCGAGGGCTAAATTTAAGACACCTCGGCTCTGCACTATTATAAAAAGTTCTCCTTCAATGTCTAATATTTCTTCTTGAAACTCATCTGACAGAAAATACTGTCCCTTACGATAGTTTAGATTGCCAAGAGCCACCGAGCCCCATACTCTAATTACCCCAGAGAGGTTTCACCACTAGTTACTCATTTTTTACTGATGGAGACTGTTGAGTTTGATCATTTCAGTAGATGTGTTATTGTCTATAGTCACAGTTTTTTGACTACAGTAGTTAGTGCCCAAAATACTCTGATTTAACCTCTTCCTGCAGCCAGTGTTCCTAATCAAGCCCCATTTTTGAAATCTGACGTGTCACTTTATGTCGTGATAACTTTGGAATTCTTCACAAAGGATAATAGGAAACAAATGGACCTTACAGATTATTTTCCAACTTCTCTTGAATCCGACAATACCTTATATACGGTTGTACACTACTGTCTGGGCACATGACAGAGTTAAGAAGGGAAGAAGCGACATTTAGCTATTTGAATCCAGATCTTGCTGGAATAGTTTGCGGACACAAAGTATTGGGGGCACTGTTCATGGTCACCTGGCAGCTCAAAAGATGGCCACCACGAACAGGCTTGGCGCTATCTACTCCAGATCCCAGGGATTGCCTTGCTCATCACCCTTTAACGTCAAGAAGAATAGTCAGATAGCCGGGTCAGAACCAGGAGGGCAGAGAAAATACAAAATCAGAAGACACCAGTAGTCAGTAAACGGGCCAAGGTCACAAGTGGAAACAAATACACAAGCCGGGAGCTGAGTACAAAGGACTGAACCAGAGGAGAACAAGGCTGTATCTGGCATTTTCCCGCAATATGCTTCCAGCTTTAGTTGGGTGCGGTGCTCTCCAAATGGCTGAAGCAGGGAGCAGATTACTCCAGCTGGACAGCACACACACCCACACTGCCAGACTGGATGGTACTACTGGTCCCAGCAACCCTAATCTTAGTGGCTGGACAGAACCTGCGCCACCCAGAGCTTCTGGTTCTGACGTCTCCTCCATCACCAGCGCCGCCTGCAGAATGAATAAGACGCTTCCTGGTGACAGAAGCAGACGTCGCAGGAGCAGATCCCAGAGGAGATGGGACACAACATTTGCGGAAGCCCTAATATAACAAAATAGTAGAAAACCAGAGCAGTAGAAATCCTCATAAAGTGACACTATTTTGGAAATTATAACCCTCAGTGAATTAATCTATAGACGTAGCGATTATTTTGATTCCACAGGCACTTTCCAGAAATTAACACGCAGTGGATGTTAGAGAGTGAAAATTGCACATTTGCCATTTCATTACCCAACACATAGTGCCCAGATTGTGCTCCAGGAGACACACACCATAAATTAAGTGGGTTCTTCTCACTATAGTAATGCCAAATACATGGAGGCTAAATGTGGTTTGGGCGCACTGCAAGGCTCAGAAGTGAGGGGGAGATCTGACTTTGGGAGTGCGGATATTGCTGGATTGGTTTATGGAAGTGACGCGCTCCCTGGGCCGTGGGGTACTTGGTAGCCGTCCTGGTCGATGCTGGGAGAGGTCACGGTGGCGGTGACCCGGTCCGTGACCCAGGGTGGTCAATTAAAGGGGAAAAGTAAAAGGGGAATAAAGTTTTTAGAGATAATGTTCGTGACGCCACCTGTGGTATGCGGCTATATGGAACCGCCGCTGCGGTGCAGATCCTCTGGAGCTGATGGTGACGCAGCATAGTTGGTTCAGCTCTCCACAGGCAGAGCTTAGCTCCAGGGCAGTAGATGGGGATTTTATGAGGTAGATGTTTGTTGGTGCAGTGTAGTGCAGGGCTGGTGATGGCGCAGCAATTATTCAAGGACACAGTGGGGTGCAGTCTTCAGATTTTACTCACAGTTGTTAAGTTCCTCAGGTTGCACTTTCCAGATTATAACCGCCCATACCGTCCTGTGTCCTCCGGGGTAGTGATCCAGCAAACTCTCAGGTATTTCAGGATAACTTGCACGGGACCCCGTTCTATGTACCTTTCCCGGTTGTCTCACTGCGCTGGCTCTCACCCTCCCGCCCTGCGCCTCACAATCAGTGTCCCAAGCCAGTAGCCTCGGGTCTTGTCGGGCGACGTGCAATCCCCTGGACCCTATGTGGCCACCTTTTCGGCGATGTAATTGTGGTTGTTGGCTGCAGCACCTTGAAAATGCAGCAGCCTCCGGTTATCTAGCTGAGCCTGGTTGTTCTCTACTAGTTTAGGGGCCGGTCCCCTCTCTGCGGCCTGATCCCTCCACGTCCGTGTAGATTCGGGTGCACAGGTGGCATCCGCACTCGCCGTGCACCTGGGATCCCCTCACTTCCTCTTGGAGCCCTCCTCACCGCTCCTCTCTTCTCTTCAGTCTCTCCTCCTGGGCCTCTCAGACTGGGCCCTGCTCCTTTCTCCACTCCTCTGACCTGAGCTCCTGCTCCCAACTCTCTCTCCTCTGAACTGGACTGACTGAACTCGTAGATGGTTCCCCTACTTCTTATACTCCTTCTGTCGGTGCTCCCTTGATCTACTTCCTCTTCCCATACCCACTACATGGTTCCACTCTCCAGCTAGCGACCAGGGACTGTGCTCTCCCTTAGGAGCAATCTCGCCCTTCCCTACTGAAGTGGAGTGTATTGGATGCGTGTGTGTGGGTCCCGGGTAGTACTCCCACCTTACCTGAGAGTGGGGTACCACACCTCTGGGTGAGATGCAGTACCTCTGTGGCAACTGAACCCGCAGGGGCGCCACAGAAGCCATGTTGATTCTCAAGACCCTTTGAGAATCTAATAATGTGGAATTTTTATTGGTATCATTTTTGTCTACTGTAAGAGGGCCACCGGACATGTCCTTGAGGGGAGATATGTGTCGCTGAAGTTGGCAGCTTCAGTGATGTGCAACCGGGAAAGCATGCTCCAGCACACATAGTGCTGATAGTTTTAATAGGGCGTATCAGGGCCGTTTTTTTTCGAGCAGTCATAAGAGATGGGGGGATTGGCTGCTCACATATCCCCACCCCAGGGCGTGTGTATAAAATGGAGACCAAGTGTCTCATTCAGTGTCTGTGGCTGGAGGTGTGGAGACCTCCAGAGTGTTTGAGGGTAAAAAGACACTGATTGTGAGCGGGTGAACCCGCCATATTGGATGGACTGTTTCCTCTCTGTTTTGTTACACTGTGCCGGACAAGGTTTTCTTTTGTTTACTTCTGGAAGTGCGGTTTATGCAGCATAATAAACCTGCCTTGGACATTTTTAAAGAGACAGTGTCCCGTGCCTACCTCTAACGTGGCTAAGTGAGTACCGAACCCTACACTACATAACATTTTTTGTTGGCTTCTTATTCCATATTTTGGAGGCAGAATGAACAGTTGGACACCGCGCTCCACTGGTTCATCCTATGAGGTTTTCTATTAGACTGTGAAATGTCATTCTGTCAATAACTTCTCATTTCTACAGACATTTTAAGTACAATTAACACAAGAATCCCATAGAAAAATAAATAAAGATTGCATACCACTTCTAAATCAATCTAAACAAACACATCCCTGGGCTACATGCTAGTCCAGGGAAATGAAGAGATATATGCTCAAGTTTAAAAATCTATTTTATTAGACACAAATCTAAAAAATAGAGGAATATTTAAATTTGAGCATATATCTCTTCATTTCCCCGGATTAGCATGTAGCCCAGGGATGTGTTTGTTTAGACATTTTAAGTAGAAATGTTCAAAAATATAAATTTCAAGGATATTTTATTCAAAATTAATAATTGTTTTTTTTCTTGGCAGATGACTGTACCAGAAGATCAGATGGACAGGAGATTTTTAAATCTGATGACCTTGAGATCCCACAGGATACAATTGAAATGAATGCCATTACTCCAGATATACCATCATCCCTTCACAGCAAACATCAATCATCTGATCCTATGAAAAAGATCCTGTCTTATGATTCATTACTGACTACTAAGGAAAATAAAAATAAAATAAGCATTAAAAACGAACTGCTCCTAAAGCAAAGAAGCCATTTTCACGTTCAGAAAATGGAAATAGTTTTACCCTCGAAAAGTCTATTCTAAAACATCAAAAAATACACACAGCGGACAATAGATTTTTTTGTTCCAAATGTGGAAAATGTTTTAACCAGAAATCAGTTTTTGTTAATCACCAGAGATCCCACACAGGGGAGAAGCCTTTTTCATGTTCAGAATGTGGGAAATGTTTTAACCAAAAACCAGCTTTGATTAAGCACCAGAGAACCCACACAGGGGAGAAGCCTTTTTCATGTTCAGAATGTGGGAAATGTTTTAACCAGAAAGCATATCTAAATAACCACCAGAGAACCCACACAGGGGAGAAGCCCTTTTCCTGTTCAGAATGTGGGAAATGTTTTAACCAGAAATCAACTTTGGTTAAGCACCACAGAACCCACACAGGGAAGAAGCCTTTTTCATGTTCAGAATGTGGGAAATGTTTTAACCAGAAAGCGTATCTAAATAACCACCAGAGAACCCACACAGGGGAGAAGCCCTTTTCCTGTTCAGAGTGTGGAAAATGTTTTAACCAGAAATCAGCTTTGGTTAAGCACCACAGAACCCACACAGGGAAGAAGCCTTTTTCATGTTCAGAATGTGGGAAATGTTTTAACCAGAAAGCATATCTCAATAACCACCAGAGAACCCACACAGGGGAGAAGCCCTTTTCCTGTTTAGAATGTGGGAATTTTTTAACCAGAAATCAACTTTGGTTAAGCACCACAGAACCCACATAGGGGAAAAGCCATTTTCATGTTCAGAATGTGGGAAATGTTTTAACCGGAAAGCGCATCTTGATAGCCACCAGAGAACCCACACAGGGGAGAAGCCCTTTTCTTGTTCAGAATGTGGGAAATGTTTTAATCGTAAAATGATTCTTGATAGTCACAAGAGAATTCACACAGGGGAGAAGCCTTTTTCTTGTTCAGAATGTGGGAAATGTTTTAATCGTAAAAAGAATCTTGATAGTCGCAAGAGAATTCACACAGGGGAGAAGCCTTTTTCTTGTTCAGAATGTGGGAAATGTTTTAATCGTAAAATGATTCTTGATAGTCACAAGAGAACCCACACAGGGGAGAAACCCTTTTCCTGTTCAGAATGTGGGAAATGTTTTAACCAGAAATCAGGCTTGATTAAGCACCAGAGAACCCACACAGGGGAGAAACCCTTTTCCTGTTCAGAATGTGGGAAATGTTTTAATCGTAAAATGATTCTTGATAGTCACAAGAGAACTCACACAGGGGAGAAGCCTTTTCCTGTTCAGAATGTGGGAAATGTTTTAACAAAAAATCAGCTTTGATTAAGCACCAGAGAACCCACACAGAGGAGAAGCCCTTTTCCTATTCTATTTTTTTTAATCCAATAAATTTTTATTGAGATTTTTTTCATTTTTTTTTTTTTTACAAAACAAGAAACCAGTACATACAATAATAAAATAACATACCATAGGATGACATACATGCATCTCTCCTATATATCCTTTCAGCTTGCCCATTACCGTCTGCTAACTTGCAGTTACTATATCTTACAATTAACATTCCACATTCTTGAAATCTCTTATATAACCATAATATTGTAATAAACATTATAATCCTATACACATATAGGTGTGCTATATTACCCATACCACATGTTAAGGAATTCTAATACACATTATAATGAAACATTAAACCTCACCAATACCCCCCTCCCCCATAAGTCATTGTCTCTCCAATAACCCCCTTGATGGCATTCCAGGTTTATCCAACCATAAGCCCCATATTTTCTCAAATTTATTCATTGAGTTTTGTTTTTTATATACCCCTTTTTCTAATCTGATAATATTATTTATCCTATTTTTGAGTTCACTAATTTCTGGAGGTGAGGGGTTAATCCATTTGGATGCAATATGTTTCCTAGCTTGAAATAAAATATGTGAAATCCCTATGAAAATTGGATCAAATTCCATATAATTTTCCAATATACTTAATAGGCATTTTTTGGATCTGGTTGAATATCTATTTTATATACCCTCTTTATAATAGATAAAACTCCTTTCCAGTATTTACCGTATTTTTCGGACTATAAGACGCACCTTTTTCCTCCAGAAGTTTGGAGGAAAATGGGGGGTGCGTCTTATAGTCCGAATGTTGCTGGGGGGGGTGTATATATATATATATATATATATATATATATATATATATAATACTGTGCTGGGGGGAGCAGTCGTGGCGGAGGAGTGGGGCACAGGAGGCAGCAGCCGCCTGCTGCAGCCTGCACTGTCCCCGCTGCTGAAGAAAATGAAAATTCACTGCTCCCCACGCCCATAGGCGTGGGGAGCACTGAATATTCATGCTCCTTAATAGCGGCACACAGTATATCAACAACTCAGTGTCTATTCCCCTTTTTTCTCCCTTTCCAAAGTTTTTTTCTATTTTAAGGGTCCAAATCTTATTATATGACAGCACGAGTGGGTTATAAACTTTTCCCCTGTTTTTTCTTTTTGCATTTTTTTCTCTTTTGATATAATGATTCTCAGGCTCCCTATGGAGTATTTCCGGGTAAACCATATTTACTTACACCTTTGCTTTTGATGAGGCTTGATCATCACGCTGCATTGTACTATATCATTGAATATTGTATTACATTGTGTTTATAGTAGAGATTATCCTCCACATGCTCTAATGAAATGATTTATTGTCTGTCTTTCCTGTATGATGTTTTTGAATTCTACCCTTTCCCTTATTTTTTATCCACATAATATTTCTGTACATATATTTTTTTTTTTTGTATGCATTAGAGTCTGATGAAGGTCGTGGCTGAACGACCGAAACGTCACATGTTGTGGATTGCATTTTTCATGAATCTCTAAAGGAACTTTAATTATTTGATTAATAATTATATTTCATACTACTGAATGAGTGCCGGATTCTATATTCACAGTGTATCAGCAGCGCGACTGCTGCTGCTGCTGAGCGATCGCGTGTGCCCGCTATTAAAGGGCATGAATATTCACCCCCTCTCCACGCCCATGATGGAAGGAGGTTTGCACTCAAAATCTCACGATACATGGTCCCATTCATTCTTTCATGTACACGGATCAGTCGTCCTTGTCCCTTGGCAGAGAAACAGCTCCAAAGCATGATGTTGCCACCCCCCATGCTTCACAGTAGGTATGGTGTTCTTTGGATGCAACTCAGCATTCTTTCTCCTCCAAATACGACGAGTTGTGTTTCTACCAAACAGTTCTACTTTGGTTGCATCTGACCATATGACATTCTCCCAATACTCTTCTGAATCATCCAAATGCTCTCTAGCAAAAGTCAGAGGGGCCCGGACATGTAATGGCTTAAACAGGTGGACATGTCTGGCACTGCAGGATCTGAGTCCCTGGCAGCGTAGTGTGTTACTGATGGTAGCCTGAGTAACATTGGTCCCCACTCTCTCATTCACTAGGTCCCCGCGTGTGGTTCTGGGATTTTAGCTCACCGTTCTTGAGATCATTTTGACCCCACGGGGTGAGATCTTGTGTGGAGCCCCAGATCAAGGGAGATTATCAGTGGTCTTGTATGTCTTCCATTTTCTAATTATTGCTCCCACAGTTGATTTCTTCACACCAAGCTGCTTGCCTATTGCAGATTCAGTCTTCCCAGCCTGGTGTGGGGCTACAATTTTGTTTCTGGTGTCCTTCAACAGCTCTTTGGTCTTCACCATAGTGGAGTTTGGAATGTGGCTGTTTGAGGTTGTGGACAGGTGTCTTTTATACAGATAACAAGTTCAAACAGGTGCCAGTACTACAGGTAATGAGTGGAGGACAGAGGAGATTCTTAAAGAAGAAGTTACAGGTCTGTGAGAGCCAGAAATCTTGCTTGTTTGTAATTGACCAAATACTTATTTTACACCAAAATTTGAAAAAATTTCTTTCCAAATCAGACAATGTGATTTTCAGGATTTCTTTTCTCATTTTGTCTCTCATAGTTGAGGTCTACCGATGATGTACATTACAGGCCTCTCTCATCTTTTTAAGTGGGAGAACTTGCACAATTGATGGCTGACTAAATACTTTTTTTTCCCCACTGTATATTAGTGCATTAGGAATCGCCAAAACACCAGATTCCTTGTCACTTTGTAGATATTCACATTTTATCCTAGCCGATTTCTTTTTCCATATAAGAGATCGAAACTTGCTAGGAATTTTCTGAAAATGGGAATTATGGATTCAAATAGGGGCATTATGCATAATGTATAATAGTTGGGGCATCAATATCATTTTTAATAAGTTCCCTCTTCCTACAGCTGATAATGGTAATCTGCACCAAGCATCGATTTTCTTTTTATACTTTTCCAGAAGAAGATATAGATTCAGTGCAATGTAATCCGGAGTTATTTTTGTTATATTTATACTCGGTATTAGAATTTCTCAACCGTTTGTATTTGTGTATGTTCTAATATGCTGGAATTAGGGATATCCTCAAATGGTAGAATAACCAACTTATCCCGATTAATGGGCAGTCCTGACCATTCACCAAACTCTCCAATAATGTTCAGGATAGGATCAATAGACTTCTGGATATCACCTACTGTACATATATAACGGTTTGTGTATTATACAATCACTGTATTTTATGTAGTGTGGTCTCCCGCTTCTGCAGTGCCACCATGTAAACAATTGCTTGTGAAATAAAGGTTTTTGACCAAACTCATGTTTGGTGTTTCTGATTATTCCCAAATGGTCTGCCATTCATATCCTAGTATAGCTATGTCACCATCTTATTGATACTAGACAATTGTCTGATACTTTTGATACTTTCCTTTGGTTTAATTTTTGTTTTTGTTGTGTTAACCCCTTTACCCCCAAACGTTGTTTGCACGTTAATGACCAGGCCAATTTTTGCAATTTTACAATTCTGACCACTGTCACTTTATGATGTAATAACTTTGGAACGCTTCAACGGATCCCACTGATTCTGAGATTGTTTTTTCGTGACATATTGTACTTCATGATAGTGGTAAAATTTCTTCAATGTGACTTGTGTTACTTTGTGAAAAAATCTGAAATTTGGCGAAATTTGAATTTTCATTCGGTTAAATCAGAGCGATATGTCACTCAAAATAGTTAATAAATAACATTTCTCACATATCTACTTTACATAGTTCCTAAATAACAATTCCCACATGTCTACTTTACATCAGCACAATTTTTGAACCAAATTTTTTTTTTGTTAAGAAGTTATAAGGGTTAAAAGTTGACCAGCGATTTTTCATTTTTCCAACATAATTTAAAAAATTTTTTTTAAGGGACCACATCACATTTGAAGTGACTTTAAGGAGCCTTTATGACAGAAAATACCCAGAAGTGACACCTTTCAGGTGCTTCACAGGAAGTTTTGGAATGTGGAAGAAAACAATGAACATTTAACTTTTTTTCACAAAAATGTTACTTTAGAAATTATTTTTTTTTATTTTTGCAAGAGTAACAGGAAAAAATGGACCACAAAATTTGTTGTGCAATTTTTCCTGAGCACACCGATACCCCATATGTGGGGGAAAACCACTGTTTGAGCACATGGCAGGGTCCGGAAGGGAAGGAGCACCATTTGACTTTTTGAATGTAAAATTTGCTTGAATAATTAGCGGACGGCATGTCACGTTCTGGGAGCCCCTGATGTGTCTAAACAGTGAAAAAAACCCATAAGTGACATCATTTTGGAAAAAGAACCCCTCAGGAAACTTATCTAGATGTGTGGTGAACACCTTGAACCTCCAGGTGCTTCACAGAAGTTTATAACATTGAGCCATAAAAATAACTTTCACATTTTTCCCACAAAAATGTTTTTTATCCCCCAATTTTACATTTTCATAAAGGTAACAGGAGAAATTGCACAATACCATTTGTTGTGCAATTTCTCCTGAGTAAGCTGATGCCCCATATGTGGGGAAAAACCATGGATTGAGCGCATGGCTGGGTTCGGATGGGAAGAAGCACCATTTGACTTTCTGAATGTAAAATTTGCTTGAATAATTAGCTGATGCAATGTCGTGTTTGGGGAGCCCCTGATATGCCTAAACAGTGGAAACCGCCCCATTTTGGAAACTAGACTCCTCAAGGAACTTATCTAGATGTGTGGTGAGAACCCTAAACCTCCAGGTGCTTCACAGAAGTTTATAACGTAGAGCCATGAAAATAAACAAAACTTTTTCCACAAAGATGATCTTTTAGCCCCAAATTTTTTATTTTCACAAAGGTAAAAGGAGAAAATGGACCGCGAAAACTGTTGTGCAATTTCTTCTGAGTACACCGATACCCCAAATGTGGGGCAAAAACACCGTTTGGACGCACGGCAGGTTCAGAAAGTAAGGAGCACTGTGTGACTTTATGAACGCAAAATTGTCTGGAATCGAGAGCGGATGCCATGTCGCGTTTGGAGCACTCCTGATGTACCTAAACAGCGAAAAAAAAACACAAGTGACCCCATTTTGGAAACTAGACCCCTCAAGGATTTTATCAAGGGGTATAGTGAGGTCCTCATATTGAATAAGTTGTCATTAGTCTTGACCGCAAGTGCTTGCTACTTGAATTTACATCGGGTACTCGGGTATGCACCAAGCATCCTGGGTGCCCGAGTGACACGCCCAAGTCCCTGCCCCGCATGTTTCACGGTTGTTAGACACCCAAAAAAAAAAACATGTGGGGATTGCTCATATATGGCAGGCAATCCCCACGTGTTTTTTTTGCTGTATATCAGTATGTCACCCGAGCACCTGTGATACTCGTAGCATACCCAAGCACCTGATGCAAACTCAAGTAGCGAGCACTTGCGCTTAACACTAGTCGCCATATCGTCATTTTTTTTCTTTACTTTTGAAAAAATCACAACCCTAACCTCAACACAACCCTAATCCTAACCGTAATCCTAACCCCAACCCTAACACAACCCTAACTCTACCCCGAGGGATCCATTGAGGCAGCAGATTTACTCTGGACTTTGTCTGGCCTCTGTTTAGCAGTGTCCTTTTTTTCAGAGGTTCACAAAACTGTGGCTAACTGCACTTTTATGCACATCTAATTAAAAGACAGACACCGTGGGATCACAGGCCAGACTGCGTCCACGGTGCCTCCATCTGCCTCATTACAGGGAGTCTTCCGCCGGGGGTTCTGCCTGAATCACGTATTTCAGAGATTTACACAGAAACCTTGGTGCAAGCCCTCAGCGCAAAACGCAAGATAAATGTGAGCCAAGCCTTACTTCGATCTTTGGGAGGCAGAATGAACAAATCACCAGCAGGTGAAGAATTGATTTTATTTTTTATGCCGTTCCTCATGTGGTATAAGTGATTAGACTACTTTATTCTTTGGGTCGGTGCGATTACAGTGATACCAGATTTATATTGGGTTTTTATGTTTGGCTGCTGTCACACACTAAAATACACTTATTTTTGCCAAGACTAGTTTTTGCATCGCCATATTTTGATAGCTATAATTTTTCCATATTTTGACCGACAAAGTCATGAAAGGATTTTTTTTTTGCAGGACAAGTTGACATTTTTATTGGTGCCATTTTCGGGCACGTAATATTGTTTGATCGCTTTCTATTCCAACTTTTAGGGAGGCAGAATAAACAAAAACCAACAGTTCAGGAATTGTTTTTTTTATGCTGTTCCACATGTAGGGTGACCACTAAATTTAAGTTCTTGGTGATATTGGACTTTTTTTGATATATGAATTATTTCTGTCGTTACAGAGTGTCCAAGTAAAAAATTGTTTGATTAAATGCAAAATGGATCTTAAAGCTACAGATCTGGTCTGGCAATCTAAGGCTATAGAAATTTTTTAAAAAGGTAGTACATGTGGTTTTAGTGACACCTCCACCTCAAATAAAGAAACCATACGTCAATACAAAAATCTATTATTCAAGAAAACCAAACTTTGGTGGACCAAAACTGCACTTGAGAATTATCTAGATCAAAAAATAATTCCTAGGAGTCTGAGAATCCAGCTTTTTCCCACTTTTGAACTTGAAGATGAAACCCTTGTTAGTAAATGGATCACAGTAGCAACTATATGCTCCATGATGTTCGTTAAGATCAAAGTGGACAAAAATACCTCCTTATTGGTGGAAATAGATAATGAGATTGAAAAAATAGAAAAAGTCATGCATAAAGATATGTCAACTGAGAATCTTAAAAAATGCCATAAAGATATTGAGAAGGACTTGAGAAGAAAAAATGGGTACATAATATAAGTCAAGGCAAACTGAATAAATTCACCAGACATCAGGCAGATTATGAATCCAATAAAGTATACAGATGGCAATTCAAGAAATTGAATAGAAAATCATCCTTGACGCGAAGTATATCCTCAAATTCGCATCAGAAGCAGAAAGCACATCATCCATTAGGGACCAGGATGGACCGGATGGTGCCAGTTATAGTGGTCAGAAAATGAGATATTTTGATAAGAAAAAGACATTTGTAGCCCCTACTCATGGAGGAGGTAGAAACCAAAGGAATGATAAACTTAAGGTGATTAATCTCTTGACCAATATTCTCATTGAGGCACAAATAAATGTGTTAGAAAAATGATTAACCTTTTCTCCGTCTCAACCCTTAGACCCATTTCTAGCAATCAAAGATGTTCATTTGTTCGCCAGAAAACTTATATTGACAAAACTTCATCATAAAACCAACAATGAAGAAATTTTTACCACTAAAGAAGAAACTGAGGCTTTACAGATCTTGGAATCACTAGCAGAAGAAAACACGACTATTGCAGCAGAGGTAAGTACTTTCCCCATACAACTTTTCAATAAATCCAAAATATTTTCAGCTCTAAATTTATGTCCAGCAGTAGACATTTTCATCAAACTTGTATCAGCAGAAATTAGGCAACTTAACACTAAAAAAACTTACTCAGATTTGAGCAATGCAGACAGAACAGCATTAAAAGAAATGCAAGATTGGAAAGATGTTGTATTTAAGGGGGCAGATAAAGGTGGTAACTAAGTTATCTGGCCTAATACTGTGCATGAAGAACAGGCATATAAATTGTTGCATGATACCAACTGTTATAGGAAATTACCAGCTAAACCTATGTCGGCCTTTCAGATGGAATTGATCAACGTTCTTGAGAGAGCTCACCAAGAAGAAATTATCCCTAAAAAAATGGTCGATGTGATCAAAAGAACTAAATCCCAGATTGCCAACTCTATATCTAATTCCGAAAATTCATAAGGATCCAATGGATCCCCCTGGAAGACCCATTGTAGCGGGCAATGGAGGCCTTTGTGAGGTAATTGGGCAAACCATTGATTATTTTTTAAAACCTTTGGTAACCATTTTACGCTTTACGGAGATTAGACAACATGCATCTGACTGAGAACATGATTATGGTAACAGCAGATATTGAATCTCTGTATACCTCCATTAGGCATACCGATGGGCTAACTGCAGTTGCGTGGTTTCTGAGAGGGAGTAACATTGAATCTGACATGGTGGATCTAATCTTGATTCTCCTTGATTTCATTTTAACCCATAACTGTTTCATTTTTAATAATAAAGTGTATTTACAACTACAAGGAACAGCTACGGGGGTCACATGTGCCCCTTCATACGTGAACTTATTTTTAGTGGCATGGGAGCAAGAGATTTTTTCGGACGACTTGATACCGGACATAGAAAATATACATCACTGAATGCGTTTTATTGACGATGTGTGATTTATTTGGGAAGGGTCATTGTCCTCCCTGAATGATGTAATGTCCAGACTCAACAAAAACAAATTACATTTAAAACTTTACTTTTAAAACAGGTCGAGATGTGGAGTTTCTGGACATCAAAATCCACACTGAATCAGATGGAAATTTGTCAACGGATGATTACAGAAAGAGTACTGCTACAAATTCATAACTTCATGCCAGTTCATCTCATCCTAGTTCTACCATTAGGGGAATCCCAGTAGGCCAGTTTTTACGGATTAAAAGAATTTGTTCTGAAGAGAAAGCCTTTGAGGAAAAATCAAGAGATCTACGATGTAGATTCCAGGCGAGAGGTTATAGTCGGAAAAAAATTAACCAAGGCTATTTAAGAGCTCAGAAAATCTCTAGAAACTAACTATTGTACCAAAATCAGAAAGTTAAGGATAGTGACATGGACAAAAACCAGGTACGATTGATTGCTAAATATCGTAACCAATGGTTTAAATTTGTAGTAATTATTAAAAAACATTAGCGAGTACTACAAGTTGATCTCGTTCTGAAGAATTACTTACCTGCAAATCCTACAATAACAGCACGACGTTCCAAGAACTTGAGAGACCTACTAGTACACAGCCATGATGAGGGGGATCAGAGGAATAAGAGTGAGACATGGTTGGCAACCAAAGGCTTTTTTCCTTGTGGCAGATGCAAAGCCTGTCGAATATGGTTAAAACTAAACAATTCTAAAATGCAGATGGCACTAGGGTATATGATATTCGGCACCATCTCACATGTAGTTCTAAAGGGGTAATCTTCCATGCAAAAATTTTTTTATAGGCCTCACTACGAGAGAACTTCGAACATGTATCAAAGAACATATAAGAGATATAGAAAAATCAAATATGGAAGAAGACCTTGAGAATTTAAAGACATTACCCAAACACTTCCGCATGTGTCATAACAGGGACGCCAGTTTACTACAAGTTATATGCATTGATCAGGTACATCTGGGTTCGAGAGAGGGCAATATTAAGAGGATACCGGCCAAGTAGAAAGTAAGTGGATTTTTTGATTAGGGACCTTGGCACCATCTGGGTTAAACGAAAGATTTGGTTACGGTTCATTTTTGTAAGGGTGGAGGCACTGTAACTTAATGATGTTGTTTTTAAGGTTTTTAACATGTTTTTTAATTATGATTTTAATTACATCTTTTTTCTATACAATAGGATGATAATAATTCTTACCTGTCTCCCTGTGCCTTGTCCCTTCTATTCACATCTGGTTTCTTCTTATGTATAATTAGTTAAGAGGTATAAATTTAGAGGGCCTCGTCTCTGACCATGCATGGTCTCTGAGCAGTTATCCTAAGTAGCAGTTTCCAAAGTAGTTGACGGAAATATGCCGGAAATGGGGCCAGAAGTGACCAGAAGGTACCAGTAACTATTTATTAAATGTGCTTAGTTTCTCCTTTTCATTCACACTTAAACCTTCATTATGCTTACATATGCCCTTACTGTCTTTGCACCACTAATTATTACTCTCCTTCGCAATCCCCAAACCCCAGCACCCTCTAACCAAATAATCATCTCTCCTTCCCTCTTACCTCCCCACATGACCTAATCTGCAGTCCTGCTCCTTAACTTCAGATCTATTCTACCAAAACACAAAACAACCGGACATTCTCCTTCTCCCACCTGCACTCCCTCTCTGCTTCTCCTCACTGCTCGTGACATTTCTCCCAATTCTGGACCCGCACAACTTACACCTCCCACAAATTCTCCCTTGTATCGCTTCCAACCAACTGCAAACTACCGCAACCTCTCCTACGTAAAACCCGTGCCCCTGACGCCCACCCCCATGCTCCCTCTCTCTGGAGCACTCTAAACGCCCACTATGTCTGCAACAAGCTCCATTTTGTCCACGACCTCTTTACCTCTCGTCATCTCTCCTTCCTGGATATCACAGAGACATGGTTGACACCCTCCAACACTGCCTCCCCTGCTGCGCTGTGTTACGGTGGCCTCCATTTCACCTACACTCCTCGCCCTGGTAACAGACATGGCAGAGGAGTGGGTCTTCTTCTTTCTACCAACTGCACCTTTAATCCCATCCCACCACTACCCTCCCTTATTCTCCCTTCTTTTGAAGTCCACTCTGTCCGCATCTACTCTCCCTCCAACCTCCAAGTGGCTGTCATATACCGACCTCCGGGCCCGGTCACTGCCTATATTGACCAATTCTCCACCTGACTTCTTTACTTTCTCTCTGCTGACATTCCCACAATCATCATGGGCGATTTCAACATCCCCACTGACACTCGCCAGTCAACAGCATCCAAACTCCTGTCGCTTACTTCATCCTTTGGACTTACTCAGTGGTCCTCCTCAGGCACCCACAGACGGACACACACTAGACCGCATCTTCACCCGACTCTGCTCCCTATCTAACCTCACAAACTCCCCCGTATCCCTATCTGAACACCATCTACTCACTTTCTCATCCCTGTTCATCTCACCTGTCACCCATGTCCAGAAACTAGCACACGTCCGCAGAAACCTTGCACATCTAGATACTCACACACTCCCTGACTCTATTCTACCACTGACATCCATATCTTCACTCCAGAGAACGTCACTGCTTTCTACAATGTCACTCTCGCTTCAGCTATTGACTCGGTCGCTCCTCTTGTCTACGGCAGAGTTAATAGGCAACACTGGCACAACAACCTTATTAAACAGCTTTGGCAAGCGTCCAGGGTTGCGGAGCGGCGTTGGAAGAAACACATTCACAAAATGACTTCACTTCATTCAAACAAGCAACACTCGCATTCAAATCAGCCCTCACCTCTGTTAAAAAGGCCTACTTCACAACCCTCATATCTTTCTTATCCTACAACCGCAAACAATTATTAAACACTTTCAACTCTCTCCTCCGTCATCTCTGCTGAGGAGTTTGCTACACACTTCAAAAACAAGATTGACCAAACATGGCAAGTCTTTACTGTCCGGCGACCACAGCCCCTTTGTTTCTTAGACCATTGCCCTTCCCCCATGACCTCCCTTTTTAACATCACGGAAGGAGACCTCATTCATCTCCTCTCCAAATCACACCTCACCACTTGTGCTCTCGACCCCATCCCATCCCACCTCCTCCCCAACCTCACCCTCACACTCATCCCATCCCTTACCCATCTCTTCAACCTATCACTAACTTCTGGTACCTTCTCCACTGCCTTCAAACATTCCACAATCATGCCCATCCTCAAAAAGCCATCCCTAGACCCAACTGCTTTGTCCAGCTACCGCCTGATATCGCTGCTCCCATTTGCCTCCAAAGTGCTTGAGCAACACGTTCACGCTGAACTTTCCTCTCACTTCTCATCTAACTCTCTCTTCGACAACCAACAATCTGGCTTCTGACCCCACCGTTACACCGAAACTGCCCTTACCAAAATTACTAATGACTTAAAGCTAAAGCTAACAGACAATTCACAGTTGACCACTGTCTCCTACTACAGATCCTCTCTTCCTTTGGCATCAAATACCTTGCCCTATCTTGGAACTCCTCATACATTTCTAATCTCACATTTAGCATCTCCCACTCCCACACCACCCCCTCATCCTGCCAAGGCTCTGTCCTAGGACCCCTATTCTTCTCCATCTATACCCTTGGCTTGGGATAGCTCATAAAATCTCATGGCTTCCAGTACCATCTGTACACTGATGACACCCAGATCTACCTCTCTGGCCCAGATATCACCTTTATGCTGTCCAGAATCCCAACATGTCTTTCAGCCATATCCTCCTTCTCCTCTCGCTTCTTGAAGCTCAATGTGGACAAAACTGAACTCCTCTTTCCCCCATCTCACATATCTTCCCCACCTGATCTTTCTATCACAATAAATTACATCACACTTTCCCCTGTATCGGCAGTCTGCTGCCACTTAGTAACTCTTGACTCTGCCCTGTCCTTTAAACCCCACATCAAAGCTCTCACCACCTCCAGTCGCCTCCAGCTCAAAAATATTTCCAGAATCTGTCCTTCCCTCAACCCTCAATCTACTAAACTGATTGTGCATGTCCTCATCATCTCCCGCCTCGACTACTGCAACACCATCCTCTGTGGCCTACCTGCTAACACTCTCACACCCCTCCAGTCCATCCTCAACTCTGCTGCGCGATTGGTTCATCTCTCACCTCGCTACTCCTCTGCTACCCCCCTTTGCAAATCCCTTCACTGGCTCCCAATTGCTCAGCGTATCCAGTTCAAATTACTAACACTGACCTACAAAGCCATCCATAACCTTTCTCCTCCGTACATCTCTGAACTAATCCTCCCGATATATTCCCTTATGTAATCTCCGGTCCTCCCAAGACCTCCTTCTCTCCTTCACACTTATTTGTTCCTCACATAATCGCCTCCAAGATTTCTCCCAAATATCTCCCATCCTATGGAATTCTGTGCTTCAACACATCCGATTAGCCTCCACATTTGGATCCTTCAGACGAAACCTGAAGACCTCTCTCTTCAAACAAGCTTACAGCCTGCCATGACCTTGCTTGCTGCCACCTCAACAACACCGGAGCTACTGCAACCCCGCAACTTACTGTCTCCTTCCCACTCCTGTAGAATGTAAGCCTGCAAGGGCAGGGTCCTCTTCCCTCTGTACCCGTCTATCACTGTTAGTTTATTTACTGTAAGTGATATCTGTATTTTGTATGTAACCCCTTCTTATGTACAGCACCATGGAATCAATGGCGTTATGTAAATAAATAATAATAATAATGCCTAGCACTAGGAAGTGCCTGCCTTTATGCTGTCTATCCGGCGAGCACGCCGGTATGCTGATTAGTTTAACTCATTAAAATTCCTTTAACAAACACGTGATATACAGACAACATAGAACACATATAAAAGTAAGCAGACTTTGGCTCGTTTAAAGCGCAGCTGTCAGCAGGATTGTGCAAAGTAAAGTACACACACTGTCAGGTGGGCGACATTACACTGATTGACATGATACCTTTGCTGATGAAATCCATCCAGTGGTTCTTGTGTAATCTTTATATTCATTTCTGAGATAATGATATGCTCGTGCTCTGGGGCAGGCATTTGGGGAGGGGCTTTATTTTGGTGCTCTGCTTGTGTATTCATTTGTCTGCTTTCTGATAGGTCACTGTGCATTCAGTGACCTGCCCTCTATTTTAAATAATGCAAATGCAATTGGGTATATCCAAGTCTGACATTTATATGCATCAAAATGGCACCTACACCCGCGCATGCGCAATATTGCATTTTGATTGAATTGATTAGATCTATGTTTCAACCGGGTTTTGTCCTCAACTATTTTTTCGGCTCTATTTAGCATCCAATTGCTATAACCTCTCCCGGATAGTCTATTTCTGATATTACTTCTCTTATATAGTCGGTTTCCATGCTACAATTACGTTTTGCCCGGATCATCTCCCCTACAGGTACACCTCTAGTTGTGTGTTTTGGGTGATGACTCTTTGTGTGCAGGATTGTATTACCTGCTATACTTTTTCTGAAAGTTGAGGTGATCACAGTTTTATAGGGAATGCCAACCAGATTTAAATAAAAAAATCCATGTGTGTCCATTCTTAATGGAAAGTAAACCTTAAGTTAAGTGGGTTGCAATTGAAATAATCACATTTTGTACAGCAGATACATCAGAATTCCATATGATGATCATATCATCGATGTATCTGCCGCACCACAATATAAAGTCTCTATATGGATTGTCCACGCTGTACACATACGACTCCTCATCTCAGCTCAAAACTAAGTTGGCTAAAGAGGGGGAGAATTTTGCCCCCATTGAAACTCCATTGATTTGCAGGTAATATGTTTCATTAAACCAAAAATAATTGTTTCGTATGAGCAAATGTACAACATCCAAAACAAAATTGTAAATCTGTTGAAAAATTACTGTATTTTTTCATGTGAAAAGTGAAAATTTAGAGCATAAAGAGCTATTTTGTGGGGGATCGATATATACAGCGAGAAGCTATCCAAGAAAAATTTGGACCACTCCTTCACTGTGTCTTTTACCGGCTCCTCTTCCTCTCCCCTTCCCCTTATTGTCGGGGTCCCTCAAGGATCAGTCTTAGGCCCCCTTCTTTTCCCATTATACACCTCTCCTATTGGACAACCAATCAGCAGATTCGGTTTTCAGTACCATCTCTATGCTGATGACACCCAATTATAAACCTCTTCTCCAGACATCACCCCTGCATTATTACAAAATACCAGTGATTGTCTTTCCGCTGTCTCTAACACTATGTCCTCCCTCTATCTAAAATTGAATCTGTCGAAAACTGAACTACTTGTATTTCCTCCCTCCACTAACCTACCTGTGCCCGATATTGCCATCTCCGTTTGTGGCTCCACCATTACTCCCCAGCAACAAGCCCACTGTCTTGGGGTCATACTCAATTCAGATCTTTCCTTCACTCCTGACATCAAATCAATCACTCGCTTGTGTCATCTACACCTCAAAAACATCTCTAGAATCAGAACTTTTCTTACCTTTGACTCGGCAAAAACTCTTACTGTAGCTCTTATTCATTCTCGTCTGGACTATTGCAACTCTTTACTAATCGGGCTCCCTCTTTCTAAACTTTCCCCTCTCCAATCCATCCTGAATGCAGCAGCCAGGATCATATTCCTCGCCAACCAATACACCAATGCCTCTTCCCTGTGCCAGTCATTGCACTGGTTGCCCATCCAATACCGAGTTCAATATAAACTTATCGCTCTTAACCACAAAGCTCTCCACGATTCAGCACCGCCATACATCTCCTCCCTCATCTCAGTCTACCACCCTACCCGTGCCCTCCGTTCTGCTAATGACTTAAAACTAAAATCCTCCTTAATCCGAACCTCCCACTCCTGTCTCCAAGATTTCTCACGTGCTTCACCATTTCTTTGGAATGCACTACCCATGATAATTCTATTAATTCCCAATACCCACAGCTTTAAGCGTGCCCTAAAAACCCATTTCTTTAGATTGGCCTATCGCATTAACATACTTGCCTAACTGTCCTAGTTTGGCCCATAGCTAAATTTTCTTCAAAATCATGTTCATACCATCCGTGCACTGAATAGCCTCTGTCTGTACTGTACACATACTGGCTGGCGATCAGTTCATGTAGTGTTATGTACTTACCCTACTTAGCATATTATGGCTGTATTATACAACATATGTACAGTATATATATATATATGCCTTTTTGTCATTCTAGTAGTAGGGCCATAATTAAGACATGATTTGTTGAAACGCGTAGGTCTGTAAGCTATGATAGTTGCACATTTGCTTTATTCTTTGTGGAGCAGTGTTTTATATGGCTAATAAAAGCTAAGTTTTAATATTTTTTCTACTAAACAAACTTTTACGCTGGATCATTTGCACTTTTCCCTTGTCTGAATACACTTACGTTTCGCCCTGGTACCACTTATCTGCATCTCCAGAAGTTTCCCATTTCTCTATTATACTTTTCAAATTACATTTTGAGACTTTCTCCTCCTGTTGTTGCACATATTTTTTTCCCTTCATCTGCACAGGTATCATTAATCTATCAACTATAATGGCCGTACCAGGTCCTGCAGGTCCTGTATCCCGTACACATGACGTGGGCAGTGCACGGCATGCCGTTAGTTTTTATTCTGAGTGCTCTTATATACGGTGGTAGTTTTACACAATGTTGAGCCTGTGATCTGCAGAGTGAAATGTCTGACTGCTAGAACAGAAGTATACGGCAGATTCTACAGCATGGATACTTAAAGGACGTCCTGGGGGAATATACCTCCCTCCAACACTCGTCCAGTCCCTGCCTCACACTAGAGACATTTATAATAACTCCAGGACTATGGAGCTGGTCATTTTCTCATAATCTGTGGCCATTATTAGTGATCTCGCATTGTACGGTAATATCACCCTGGAGGTTGTGATGTATTTAGTGTAATAGTGCCATCTAGAATATACAGTATATATCAGGCGATACCATGCTTTCTATAGTTAGTCGTCTTATGTGCCCTCTATAGCTATCTATTATACTTTATATTTCTTTATAATAATTTATAATAAATTACTCGATAGTTTTACAGCTTTATGATGTTTATTAATCTGCTGTAATTATAAAAGAAAGTCCAACCTTACAGTGGACACAGGTGGAAGTGTCCTCCATGATGGTGTAGGCTGAGGTGGAGCAAGTATATAGTCAGTGGGGGATCAAGATGACCAGTATTCCCCAGGGTTCCTTGTTATCAGGGAGGGACCCGGTGTATGCAATCAAAAGATCTTATCCTCTGACCGGCTGTGTGCCATCAACAGGTAATGATCCTCTTTCCGGCTGTGTGCAATCAACAGGTAATGACCATCCGGCAGTGCGACATCAACTGGTCATCACCCTCCAGCTGTGTGCCATCAACAGGTAATGACCATCCGGCAGTGCGCCATCAACAGGTAATGACCCTCTGGCTATGGCCATCAATAGGTCATCACCCTCCGGCTGTGTGCCATCAAATGTTTTTATCTTCTGTGCAGTTTTGTGCCATCAAGAGGTAATAACCCTCCAGCTGTGGGCCATCAACAGGTCATCACCCTTCGGCATTTAGGCTTCTTGTCTTCTGTAAGATGCGATTCTTGAGTCTCCTGATGTTAAAAAATATTTAAAAAATCACCGATTAAACTAATAATCTATCTTGTACATAAGCATCACAATTTATAATCTATCTAGTGCATAAGTATGACAATTTAGCTCACAGAACATACACTATGCTAAAACATTAGACCCTACAAGCAGAAATTTGCTAAACTAACATAAATATAACTGACAAATCAGTAGAAAAATCGCTACCAATGGCACAGCTCTCTTCACATCAACCTGTAACCATAGTAGATAAGAAATAGAGGACAATGCTCATAGTCTGTTATCAACAATTCGGCATGGGGCATCCCACCAGAGACATTATAATATCTAGTAGATTATAGATGGCAATAGAATTTACCAACAAGCACATAGTACGCCAAACTCAAGTACATAGTATGCCAAACCTGGACACGTTTTCCTAAAATAGGTTCATCAGAAGCACATACTAGACAGTGATACTTAGCAAAGCGTTCATAGATATATGCGCCATATGATAAGGTGCTAAAGTGCAAGTGTGTGACAAAATATCCATTCGATTTCAGGTGCAATGCTGCATTGTATGTAGTAAGATGGTGCCCATCAGACAGCATGTATAGGACTAACCTGTGATGAAAACACGAGCAATGGGAAAGTTCAAGCAGTTGCCTTCTCAATCTTCCTCGCCTCTAAGACATCTAAGGAAACATCTTCTCCTCTTGATTTTGGGTGGAAGTGTTGTAGGCATTTCAGGCTCTGGCATTCTAGGTTCTGACATACTAGGTTCTGACATGGTAGGTTCTGGTGTTCTAGGTTCTGGTGCTCTTGGCTCTGGAATTCTGGGTTGTTGGCTTCTCTGAAAAATCAGTAACCTCTCTTTATGCTCCGTGGAACTTCGAGCTCTTCTTCCTATATTGTTGTGAGGGATCGTTCTGACCCAGACAATATCACTGAACGCCACTTTATAGTTGCAACTAGGAACCTTTTTCGCATCCTGCGGTGCAGGAGCCATGGATGGAGTAGAACATTTGCCATTGGGCAGGACAGGTGTTCTCCTGGAGTCTTGCTCCTGAATCTGAGGGATGCAAATCGGCTCCTTACAAGCACTTTGTTCCTTCAGAATGGTTTTGTTCTCAGGAGTTTTCTGATTGTTTCACCAGGTTCAGACATTGCCCACTTGCTCAGGACAAGACTTAAGGCCAAATACTCTAGTATTGTCAGTAGTGTCATCACCGCAACAAAAACTGCGTCACGGAAGAGCCAAAGAGGAAGATTGATGGAAGCTTGATAGGTGCTTCTCCTGAGATCCACGGGTAGTGGGTCATCCTATAATAAAGAAAAAAAACATAATAAAGTCCTGTATATTTATACCCAATCCAGTTAAACAGAGAGCCCTTGTTATTATACAGTGATGGATACATTATCAAGCAACTTTCAGAAATATCCCATTGAGAAGATAAGGAAGAAGTTTGGGATTCACCTCCAGGGTCCATGGAATATTATTTACAGTTGGACTTTCATATGACGGACGGTCACGTGTCCAGTATGAGAAGTCCTGCAAGAGGCGATATTCTCATTAGCTGATCCTTGTGACCTCCATATTGATGAGAACATACTCGCCCTCAGTGTACTGTAATGTGGGGGGTAGAGCAACGTAAAGCACAGAAATGATAGGATGATACTCATCATCTCCAGAGGTCTCTCAGCACCAAGGTATGGTCAATGAGATACAAGCTGCAGATGGGCCGAGGCTTCTAATATACCCAGGGGTGACATCACAAAGCCCTCTGTGACATCATTGCACAGTTCTATCCATCATGTCACTGATACTTTGGACCTAACTAAGTGTCTAAAAGAGAACCCTTCCACATGATTTCCAATCACGGAGCAGCTTCAGTTTTTCAAGAAAAGTTTAAAAAATATAATCTGTGCTGTGATTGGTCACAATGGCACATGAAGCAGAACGTCTTTAGATCTTTTAAAGGGAAAGTGTCAGCAATTTTTTTACAATTGTAAAATTGTAAAGTATTTATATTTATATATAAATACACATATATATTTAAAAAGGTTTTAATGGTATAAAATCTGAAAAAATATTTTAACTGTTTTGATGTTTTCATCTTGTAAACACTAGGGGGAGCAGCTGCTGACATTTCCATGAAAACAATACAGCTAGCTCGCATTACGACTGCAGTAAAAGTGGGCGGGATCTGCTCACATGGGTGTGATGTCACTCCTCCCCTTCTGGGCGTTTGCAAAAAGGTAAATGAGACTGTAGTTTAGGATCACAGTGCGGAGCGATCACTGGTGACTGCAAAGTGATATATAAGGGACAACACCAAAGTCATTAATCACTACAAGGACAAGGCAGGAATGTGGGAGTCAGAGGGGTCACCCCACACTTATATCCCCTCTGACTGTCACTTCCTAAGCTCCTTTCCCTGCCATAACCTCTTATTCCCGCAGGTAAATTCTTACAGGACCCCCCTCCCCATCACCTTCCCCTGCCGCAGCTGATTCTAAACGTCCTCCATATGTAATAATAGACAGGTACTCACCGGCAGCCTATGGTAATTCACAGGGTAGAACAGGGTACAGCACAGAAACAATATGGCAATCCTCATTGTCTCCAGGGGGTATCTCAGCACCAAGATATGGCCAATGAGGTATGAGCTCCAGGTGGATGGAGCCCCCTTATATACCCCAAGGGTGACATCACAACGCCCTCTGTGACATCATCACCCACAACATTCCGTCACATGACATCACCCAGCACCAGCATCATGTGACCCAGCATAAATAGAAAGTCCTTGTTGCCTATAGCAACTATTCAAAACAAAGTTTAAACTTTTCCAACAGCTAAAGGCGGCTCTGTGATGGCAGTTTCTTCTTGTGGACGGTTGTGATAAATCTGCAGAACATCTACATAACGCGACATGTAGAAAATCCTGTCTTTTCCCCTCTGTTCTTCCTCTGGTGCTACAGAGACGGATAGAAGGAGCTTTTCCAGACCTTACAGTGCACAATATGGGACCTAATCACTGATATCCCAGATCTCCTCAGTACAAGCATACCGCCAACCTATGAGGACTAGAAAGAGGGCGAAACCATGCGGCACGCGTAGTCTGACCACGCCCCTATCCACACCCCAAGCTACGCCCATTTACCATGTCTTTCTCCCCCGGCAGGAAGAGTTATCAGAGGGGCGGTGGCAGTGAGGGACATTCAGCAGAAACTCGGGACTGCAGGGCATAGACCTAAATCCGGGACTGTCTGCTGTATCCAGGACGGCTGGGACTAGAGATGAGAGGATCGACTCATGGGACTCAGGTCCAGCATCCAGGTCAGTGGTAATTGGTGGCTGGACGGGAGGCCCTGTCGCGGCTTTAGATTAGCCCGGGCTGCTGCAATATCATCTGTGCGTCCTGCTCTTCTCTAGTTGGGACCTGTGGATTATTTTTTGTTCCCTCATTCACAGTCGGACCCTTCAGAACTTTCTCATCTCTGTGTAGTTTCACTATATGACATCTGGCTTTTTTGTGTCTGTAAGGCCGTATTCACACGTAGCATAAATACTGTGCACCAATCTACACAATAACAATCTCCTCTGGTTATTGCATCTTTGGTGCACTATTTTAGGCTTTTTCCCCCTTATTTGATGCATTTTGGTGCAGATGTGAAACCGCGTTTTTAATTGTTTTTTACAGTACAGAAAAGCTTTGATTCTGCACTTAAAAAAGTATCTGCAGTTTCTTACAGACGTTTTTTTATGCTCCACATAGAAGTCTCTAGAGGAAAAAATTCACCAAAACCGCACAGGGTGGGGGCAGGGTGAGGGACACTGAGGGCAGAATGGAGGCATGGGGGGGTCGAATGGGAAACATGGAGGCAGAATGGGAGACATTGGGGGCAGAATGGAGCCACATTGGGGGAGAATGGAGTCATATTGGAGGCAGAATGGAAACACATAGAGGGCAGAATGGAGACATGGGGGGCAGAATAGAGATAGGGGGCAGAATAGAGACAGGGGGGCAGAATGGAGATGGGGCAGAATAGAGACCGGGGGGCAGAATGGAGATAGGGGGCAGAATGGAGACAGGGGGCAGAATGGAGATAGGGGGCAGAATGGAGACGGGGCAGAATAGAGACCGGGGGGCAGAATGGGACAGTATGGAGACATTGGGGGCAGAATAGAAACCAGAGGGCAGTATGGATGGAGACAAGGGTGGCAGAATAGAAACATGGGGGCAGAATGAAGACAAGGGGGACAGAATGGAGACATGGAGGGAAGAATAGAAACATGGGGGGCAGAATGGAGACGGGGGCAGAATAGAAACCAGGGGGTAGTATGGAGACAAGGGGGGCAGAATGGAGACAGGGGGACAGAATGGAGTCACATTGGGGGAGAATGGAGTCATATTGGAGGCAGAATGGAAACACATTGAGGGCAGAATGGAGACATGGGGGGCAGAATGGAGATGGGGCAGAATGGAGACATGGGAGAAGAATGGAGACAGGGGGGCAGAATGGAGATGGGGCAGAATAGAGACCGGGGGGCAGAATGGAGATAGGGGGCAGAATGGAGACAAGGGGCAGAATGGAGACAGGGGGGCAGAATGGAAACGGGGCAGAATAGAGACCTGGGGGCAGAATGGAGATAGGGGGCAGAATGGAGACATGGGGACAGTATGGAGACATTGGGGGCAGAATAGAAACCAAAGGGCAGTATGGATGGAGACAAGGGTGGCAGAATAGAAACATGGGGGAAGAATGGAGACAGGGGGGCAGAATGGAGACGGGGCAGAATAGAGACCGGGGGGCAGAATGGAGATAGGGGGCAGAATGGAGATAGGGGGCAGAATGGAGATAGGGGGCAGAATGGAGACGGGGCAGAATAGAGACCGGGGGGCAGAATGGAGATAGGGGGCAGAATGGAGACATGGGGACAGTATGGAGACATTGGGGGCAGAATAGAAACCAGAGGGCAGTATAGATGGAGACAAGGGTGGCAGAATAGAAACATGGGGGCAGAATGGAGACAAGGGGGACAGAATGGAGACATGGAGGGAAGTATAGAAACATGGCGGGCAGAATGGAGACATTGGGGGCAGAATAGAAACCAGGGGGTAGTATGGAGACAAGGGGGCAGAATGGAGACAGGGGGGCAGAATGGAGACAGGGAGGGCAGAATGGAGACAAGGGGGGCAGAATGGAGACATTGGGGCAGAATAGAAACATTGGGGCAGAATGGAGGCAAGGGGGGCAGAATGGAGAAAGGGGAGCAGAATGGAGACATTGGATGCATAATAGAAACATGGTGGCAGAATGGAGACGGGGCAGAATGGAGAGACATTGGGGGCAGAATGGAGACGGGGCAGAATTGAGACGGGGCAGAATGGAGACATTGGAGGCAGAATGGAGAGACATTGGGGCAGAATGGAGACATGGGGCAAAATAGACACATGGAGGCAGAATGGAGACGTGGGCAGAATGGAGAGACATTGGCAGAATGGAAAGAAATGGGGGCAGAATGGAGAGACATTGGGGCAGAATGGAAAGACATTGGGGCAGAATGGAGAGACATTGGGGGCAGGATGGAGAGACATTGGGGGCAGAATGGAGAGACATTGGGGGCAGAATGGAGACATGGGGCAAAATAGACACATGGAGGCAGAATGGAGACGTGGGCAGAATGAAGAGACATTGGCAGAATGGAAAGAAATGGGGGCAGAATGGAGAGACATTGGGGCAGAATGGAAAGACATTGAGGCAGAATGGAGAGACATTGGGGGCAGGATGGAGAGACATTGGGGGCAGGATGTAGAGACATTGGGGGCAGGATGGAGACAAATGGAAACATGGGGGCAGGATGGAGACATTGGGGGCAGGATTGAGACAATGGGGCAGGATGAAGACAATGGGAGTAGGATGTGGGGCATTATTACTGTAGGGGCTAATTAAAGGATATTATTACTGCTGTAATGTATTTTATTTTTGAGGATACTGTTTTCTGTGGGGAGTTCATGTTACTGTGCAGGGCGGCACTATGTCACTTTTTTTCTTCATCTGGTGTAGTGTAGAAGTTGGGGAAATATTGGGGAATGTGCTCTGTAAGCTGCTCTAGATAACTGTGTTATGTTATGCAGAGACGAGTCCTGGCGAGAAGAAGTGATGGCGGTCTGCGATGGATGAAGAGGAAAAGTGGAGATGAAGGACTTCAACTAGAGACATCACCAGTGAGTCAGTGTGTTATCTGTACACTGACACTATACACTGTATACTATACACAGAGCTCCTGTGAATAATGGCACTATTAGTAATGGTAATATTAGTATTCTGTTTTTGTATTAATGCTCAGTATGGTAGTATTCGGTCACTATGTGGTGGTAATATGTGATCTGGTCATGGTTTGGCGGTATTTGTCCCTTGTCCACTACAGGATATTGGCCCCTCATGCCGTCCACATGGAGTTTGTTTCCGTCCTCTTGAGACTGTGCTGCGAGATATAGCAAACCTTCTTGTGACGGCACGTATAGATGCCGTCCTGGCAGAGCCAGACCACCTGTACAACCTGAATGGGCCTCCTCATGTTACCCACAATTACCGAGACACAACAGAAATGGAAAACTAGAGAAGTCAGGGAGGAGGAAGAGAGAGGAATTGTCTGTAGCAATGTCATGCTCCAGGATTTGATCCCTTCAGTTTGTGTTCTGTGGTCGGCTTCTCTTTCTGCCGAGCCACAGGACACACACCTTTTTACTTGGTGTTTGGGTTCTGCTTTTCTGGCTGCAACCTGCTTAGCTTGACACATTTGTATTTTTATTTGGATGCCTATCACATTTTGGGTGCAGCTTTATAGTCTGCGTTTCCTGCTGATGATAGATTCATTTGGATATTCTGACATTCTGTTGATATTTGGTGCTAGGGTTTTTCGCTTTGCTGTTTATTTGCTATACTTTGCACTTTTCTTCTTTTTATCATTTGAAAATAGGCAGTATATTTGTTAACAGTACTTGCTGTATTCTTTGTTTGGTATTTTGTTTCTTACTTTAATTGCTTTGGGATTATTCCTTTGTTCAGCACACTTCTCTTCTTTTAGATAATTCACACTCTGCTTTGCCCTCTGGTTCTTTAGGAGGAACGTGAAGCAACTTGTCTGCCTTTTAGGCAGTTTAGGCCATAGTTGCTATCTCCTAGTCTGTGGTTAGGTCTATCTCTTCACCCGCAGGTACCGCTGGGGACTGTGTAGTCAAAGTATCTAGTCTGTACAGGAGCAAGCAGGGTCAGTTGTAGTTTTTAGTGTTTAACCTATTTTCCCAAGTAAGTTGCTACACAAGCATAGATAAACTAGGAGTTGTTAGGAGCATTCAGGGTGAGCCACTATTGATAGGGGGCGCCATTGCGTTATCTTAGGGTGCCAACCTCCACCATCATGTAGGGACAGACCAGGGTCAGAGTAGTGCTTCTACCAGTCTGAATTGGGATCTACCAGGTTCAGGTATTTGTTCCCCTTGTTTGTACGCTACCAATGTACATGGGCTTGTGCAGTCATAATAGGCCACTATCTGCACCATTCCCTCTTTCGGGGTGTCTCGCTGTTCCTCTCCCGGCTCCTGTTGTCACTTTCATCTGCACCAGAAGAGGTGACATTGATTCACAATCACTTCTGCCCCTAACTAGACAGATCGATGTCCCTGACATTTAAGTGACTCATGGTTATACAGTAAAAGTGTGTGAAGATGTCGGACACCGTCCCAGAAGACTTTTACAGTTTGTGTCATTATAACATGTATAATGGTTGAGCAATGTTTAATGCTGAATTTAATGTAATATCTCCCATCAGAGCTGTAGTAGATTGGACAACTGGGTAAGGAAGACTTAACAGTCAGCTGGCCCTACAGATGGGAGGAGTGTTTGGAAGTAAGAAGAGAGTTTCTTCCTGCTTAGAGAAGTCAGCACTGGAATGAGTAGTGAGGTGACGCCAAATACAGAGAGTGTGACAGATGAGGCCGCATAGTGAGGAGTGTGAGACTGGAAGGAAGCAGAACAGAGATAGCAAGATTCTGTAACTGGATCCAGTGGCAGAGTAATATGGCCAGAGCAGCCTGTACCCTGTGTGGTGAAGTGGACTATAGACAGAAAGAGGTCAGCTGCACTGGATACGACCAGGAGCTTAAGGAGGTAGAGCTGTGGGTTAGCGGGTAATCCTGAGACAGCACAGGCAAAGTAACATAGTAACATAGTTTTTAAGGTTGAAGGAAGACTAAGTCCATCTAGTTCAACCCATAGCCTAACATGTTGATCCAGAGGAAGGCAAAAAAAAACCATGTGGCAAACACTAAGCTCCACATTGGGGAAAAAAATTCCTTCCCGACTCCATACGACAATCAGACTAGTTCCCTGGATCAACGCCCTATCATGGAATCTAGTATATATAACCTGTAATATTATACTTTTCAAGAAAGGAATCCATGCCTTTCTTAAATTTTATTAGTGAATCACTCATTACAACATCATGCGGCAGAGAGCTCCATAGTCTCACTGCTCTTACAGTAAAGAATCCCCGTCTGTGATTATGATTAAACCTTCTTTCCTCCAGACGTAGAAGATGTCCCCTTGTCCCCGTCTCTGGCCTCAGAGTGAAAAGATCAGTAGACAGGTCTTCGTACTGTCCCCTCATATACTTGTCATAGTAATAAGATCACCCCTAAGCCTTCATTTTTCCACAGTAAATAACCCCAAGTGTAATAACCTGTCTTGGTATTGCAGACCCCCAGTCCTCTAATAAGCTTTGTCGCTCTTCTCTGCACCCTCTCTAGTTCAGCTATGTCTTTCTTATACGCCGGAGACCAGAACTGAACACAGTATTCTAAGTGTGGTTGCACTAGTGACTTGTATAGAGGTAAAATTATGTTCTCCTCATGAGCATCTATGCTTCTTTTAATGCATCCCATTATTTTATTTGCCTTTGCAGCAGCTGCCTGACACTGGCCACTAAACGTGAGCTTGTCGTCCACCAATACACCCAGGTCTTTTTCAGTTACAGTTTTGCCCAGTGTTTTAGAATTAAGCATATAATTATACATTTTATTTCCTCTGCCCAAGTGCATTACCTTACATTTATCCCCATTAAAGTTCATTTGCCATTTATCAGCCCAAGCTTCTAGTTTACATAGATTCTCCTGTAATATAAAATTGTCCTCCTCTGTATTGATTACCCTGCAGAGTTTAGTGTCATCTGCAAATGTTGAAATATTACTCTGTATGCCCCCTACAAGGTCATTAATAAATATGTTAAAAAGAAGGGGGCCCAATACTGACCCCTGTGGTACCCCACTGTTAACTGAGACCCAGTCTGAGTGTTTTCCATTAATAACCATCCTTTGTTTCCTATCACTGAGCCAATTCTTAACCCACATACATATATTTCCCCCTATCCCCATTGTTCTCATTTTATGTATCAACCTTTTGTGTGGAATCGTATCAAAAGCTTTTGAAAAGTCCATATACACAACATCCACTACATTTCCTTGGTCCAGTCCGGAACTTGCCTCCTCATAAAAGCTGATCAGATTAGTTTGACAGAAACGGTCCCTCGTAAACCCATGTTGATATTGGGTCATGAGGTTATTCTTCTTCAGATACTCTAGTATAGCATCTCTTAGGAAACCCTCCAGGATTTTACCCACAGTAGAGGTTAAGCTTACTGGCCTATAATTTCCAAGTTCAGTTTTTGTCCCCTTTTTGAATATTGGCACCACATTTGCTATACGCCAGTCCTATGGTACAGACCCTGTTATTATGAAATCTTTAAAGATTAAAAATAATGGTCTATCTATGACGTTACTTAATTCCTGCAGTACTCGCGGGTGTATCCCATTCGGGCCCGGGGATTTGTCAACTTTAGTGATTTTTAGAAGCCGCCGTACTTCCTGCTGGGTTAAGCAAGTGACATTTAATGGAGAATTTTTGTTATCACTGATCATGTTTTCTGTCATGCGATTTTCTTGTGTAAATACGGTTGAAAAAAAATCATTTAGCATATTGGCTTTTTCCTCATCCTCATCCACCATTTCCCTCAGACTATTTTTAAGGGGGCCAACACTATCATTTTTTAGTTTTTTACTATTTATGTAGCTAAAGAATATTTTGGGGTTATTTTTACTTTCTCTGGCAATGATTCTCTCTGCCTCAATCTTTGCTGCCTTGATTTGGTTTTTACTGAATTTATTTAATTTTCTATATTTATTTAATGCCTCATCACTACCTACTTGCTTTAGTTCTCTAAATGCTTTGTTTTTGTCACATATTGCGCCCCTTACAGCTCTATTTAGCCATAGTGGTTTCCTCCGATTTCTAGCATGTTTATTCCCATAGGGTATATACAGTCATATGAAAAAGTTTGGGCACCCCTATTAATCTTAAGCTTATTGTTTTATATAAATTGGTGTTTTTGCACCAGCTATTTCAGCTTGATATATGTAATAACTGTTGGACACAGTAATGGTTCTGCCTTGAAATGAGGTTTATTGTACTAACAGAAAATGTGCAATCTGCATTCAAACAAAATTTGACAGGTGCATAAGTATGGGCACCTCACCAGAAAAGTGACATTAATATTTAGTAGATCCTCCTTTTGTAAAAATAACAGCCTCTAGTCGCTTCCTGTAGCTTTTAATGAGTTCCTGGATTAAGGTATTTTTGACCATTCCTCTTTACAAAACAATTCCAGTTCAGATAAGTTTGATGGTCGCCGAGCATGGACAGCCCTCTTCAAATGATCCCACAGATGTTCAATGATATTCAGGTCTGGGGACTGGGATGGCCATTCCAGAACATTGACATTGTTCCTCTGCATGAATGCCTGAGTAGATTTGGAGCGGTGTTTTGGATCATTGTCTTGCTGAAAGATCCATCCCCTGCGTAACTTCAACTTTATCACCGGTTCTTGAACATTATCGTCAAGAATCTGCTGATACTGAGTGGAATCCATGCGTCCCTCAACTTTAACAAGATTCCCGGTGCCGGCATTGGCCACACAGCCCCAAAGCATGATGGAACCTCCACCAAATTTTACTGTGGGTAGCAAGTGTTTTTCTTGGAATGCTGTGGTTTTTTGCCGCCATGCATAACACCTTTTTGTATGACCAAACAACTCAATCTTGGTTTCATCAGTCCACAGGACCTTCTTCCAAAAAGAAATTGGCTTCTCCAAATGTGCTTTTGCATACCTCAGCCGACTCTGTTTGTGGCGTGCTTGCAGAAACGGCTTCTTTTGCATCACTCTCCCATACAGCTTCTCCTTGTGCAAAGTGCGTTGTATAGTTGACCGATGCACAGTGACACCATCTGCAGCAAGTTGATGCTGCAGCTCTCTGGAGGTGGTCTGAGGATTGTCCTTGACTGATCTCACCATTCTTCTTCTCTGCCTTTCTGATGTTTTTCTTGGCCTGCCACTTCTGGCCTTAACAAGAACTGTCCCTGTGTTCTTCCATTTCCTTACTATGTTCCTCACAGTGGAAACTGACAGGTTAAATCTCTGAGACAGCTTTTTGTATCCTTCCCCTGAACAACTATGTTGAATAGCCTTTGTTTTCAGATCATTTGACAGTTGTTTTGAGGAGCCCATGATGCCACTCTTCAGAGGAGATTCAAACAGGAGAACAACTTGCAAGTGGCCACTTTAAGTAGCTTTTCTCATGATTGCATACACCTGGCTATGAAGTTCAAAGCTCAATGAGGTTACAAAACCCCAAAAAGTGCTTTAGTAAGTCAGTAAAAAGTAGGTAGGAGTATTTAAAACAAGAAAATGATAAGGGTGCCCATACTTATGCACCTGGCAAATTTTGTTTGAATGCAGATTGCACATTTTCTGTTAGTACAATAAACCTCATTTCAAGGCAGAATCATTACTGTGTCCAACAGTTATTACATATATCAAACTGAAATAGCTGTTGCAAAAACACCAATTTTTATAAAACATTAAGCTTAAGATTAATAGGGGTGCCCAAACTTTTTCATATGACTGTATTATGCACAGGTCCTATTCAGGATGCTAATAAATGTCTCCCATTTGCTTTGTGTAGCTTTATGTCTCAGGATATCGTCCCAGTTTATTGCACTAAGATCATCTCTCAACCGTTGGAAATTTGCCTTCCTGAAGTTTAGTGTCCTTGTAACCCCTCTACTACACATCTTATTAAAGGTTACATGAAAATGTATTATTTTGTGATCACTATTACCCAATTGACCCCCAACTCGTATATTTGATATGCGGTCTGGCCTGTTGGTTAATATTAGGTCTTGCAGTGCCCCCCTTCTTGTTGGGTCCTGAACCAGTTGTGAAAGGTAATTGTCTCTCATAGTTGTCAAAAACCTATTACCTTTGCTTGAACTACAGGTTTCTGTCCCCCAATGTATTTCAGGGTAGTTGAAGTCCCCCATAATAATGACTTCTCCTTGAGTCGCTGCTTCATCTATTTGCTTTACGAGGATATTCTCCGCTGCTTCCATTATTTTTGGAGACTTATAACAAACCCCTATCAGTAATTTATTATTTTTTCCCCCTCCCCTTATCTCCACCCACAGGGACTCTACATTTCCATTAGATTCACATATATCCTCCCGCAAGATGGGTTTTAAGGATGATTTTACATATAAACACCCCCCCCCCCCTCGATTGTTTGTACTGTTATTTCTGAACAGACTATAGCCCTGTAAATTAACTGCCCAGTCATGGTTCTCATCCAGCCACGTCTCAGATATCCCCACCATGTCATAATTATTTTCCAACAAAATTAATTCTAATTCCTCCATTTTGTTGGTGAGGCTTCTGGCATTAGTTACATGCATTTTAATGTACCTCTATTCCTTCTTACTTTATTGACTGTTCTAACCCCACCCCCAATTTCTTTATTAGTGCCCAGGTCACTATCTGCACTATCTTCCCCACCTATAAAATGAATACCCTTCCCCCAATCCCTAGTTTAAACACTCCTCCAACCTTCTAGCCATTTTCTCCCCCAGCACCCATTGAGGTGCAGCCGGTCCCTAGCGTAGAGTCTGTAGCCAACTGAGAAGTCAGCCCAGTTCTCCAGGAACCCAAATCCCTTCTTCCTACACCAGTTCTTGAGCCACTTATTTATCTTCCTAATCTCCGGTTGCCTCTCTGGCGTGGCACGTGGTACCGGTAGTATTTCAGAGAATACCACCTTGGAGGTCCTTGCTTTCAGCTTGCAGCCTAATTCCCTGAAATCATCTTCAAGGACCTTCCACCTACCTCTAACTTTGTCATTTGTTCCAATGTGCACCATGACTGCTGGGTCCTCACCAGCCCCTCCCAGTAATCTGTCAACCCGATCAGCGATGTGCCGGACTCGAGCGCCAGGTAGGCAGCACACTGTTCGACGATCCCTGTCTTTGTGACAGATTGTCCTATCTGTTTCCCTAATAATTGAGTCCCCCACTACCAGCACCTGCCTGGCCTGCCCTGCTCTCCTATTTTCCTTCTTACTGGAGCTGACACTCCTCTGGCTTTCAGGGGACATGTCTTGCTGCAGCAGTGCTACCCCTGTACAGTCACCCCCCTCATATGCCAACTTTGCAAACTTATTGGGGTGTGCCAGATCAGGACTAGCCTCCCTGGTACTCTTCCCTCTACCCCCCCTCACTGTCCTGCAGCTCCCTACTACCACCCTCCCCCACATCTACCCCAGTGAGCAGCTGCTCAGTGAGCAGCAGACTCCTTTCCATATTGTCAATGGACAGTACGACTGAAGAGAAGGTAACGTGTAGGCTACACCTGGGAGTCATAGTGAGTAAATTCTGGACTTTCCAGGCTGGGGCAAGGGAATTACTGGAAGAGCAGTGGTCAGTGAAGGGCAGAAAAAAAGGAATGGAGTTTTCAGGCCCAGCAACTGTACTGCTTTAAAGTCATTTACAAGTGAAGCACCACCACCAGGATATAAAATGATTCTGCCTCTATGTAAAACAGACGAAGATGTGAGTAATAAGTGTTGTGGCTGCTATCTCTTGTACAGGCGTTACACCAGTTTTATCAGTGTGAGGAGCTGGCCACGGACTAAAGACTATTGGATCAATGGACGTAGAGCAGAGTGCACGTCTCTAAGGGATACAGACTTTTTCCAACACGGAGCACTGGTTATGTCAGTCTTATTGTTGTGTTTTATTGGAAATTTGCTTGCTCATGAGATTGAGGTGCACGGGTCTCTCCTGGAGAACGTTCAGCATCGGGAATCACTGTTTACATTCAGTAATAGTAAGCAGTAAAAGACATGCAAGCTGGATCTTATGTATCCATAAGGCCAGACACAAAATTGGTAATCATGTAAATCAATCATTCCATTACTCTTGTTAGTCTCTCAGAGGCCTCAATTGAGTCATTGTTTCATATGAGATTGTACGTTCACTCTTGTGGTATGTTCATTTGTAAATGCCTGCTGAGTATATATTGCATCAGCCCACTGCAGTTTACGAATTACACAATTTAGGACAAATATGCTGGTTAGTTGAACAGTGAAGTATCACCTCCCCCCAACTTCTCCAATCCTGTGGAGGAATGTCCTAAATGGGAACTGTGGGTATAAAGTCTCTGACTCCCACTCCAGAGGGTCTCTTCAGTAACAGTCCAAAACACCATGGCTCCATCTGGTGGAATACAAGTCTGCTCCTCTGCCCAACACTGAACCCACAAATAAGTTTGGAGAACCCCAGTTGAGACTGTACTATATGTTGCTGGAGTTAGATAGATGTTCTACGGTCATGGTATTCATCGTCTGTATGTGATGAACTATGTATGTGAGGACTGTAGTTGCTGACTGGATACATGTGCGATGGACGTGATATCTGTTGTCTGGACTAGCATGAACTGTAACCAGGGCCGGACTGGAGCAATGGGACATCGGACAACTCTTCGGTGGGCCCAGATCTTTGGCGTGTCCCCGAGCAGGACATAGAGTGGGCCCACTGGTTTCAACTGAATGTACATCTGAGGACACACATTCAATTGAAATGTATTGGTGTTCCATGGGGGAAACAAAAGGGAGGTCCTGTTACTGTGCAGGGCTGCACTACATCGCCTTTTTTCTTCATCTGGCGTAGTGTATAAGTCAGGGAATAAGTGGAGACCGTGCCACCTGACGAAGGCTGGTTCGAAATGCGCGTCAGGGGCGGACGCACTAATAGTTAGAGCTCCTGCATCATTGGTGTCCAAAGTATTTCATAATGCTTCTTGTTTGGTGCATTAGCATAGTTCTAGTGGGATAATTTGTCACATATACCTTGATAACGCTATTTATTGGTATAACGGCAGGATTTCTTTTTTATGACATAGTATTCCTTTATATCTGTTATGATAGTACATATGATAATGTATATGATATTTGATATATACTATTATTAATGTTCCTATATTGCGTGCCCCTTTTTTCCACAGTTTGTCTTCACACGTGGATGTGTGTCCTATTCCTCCCTGCCCTGTTCATGTATATTTTTATCCATCAATAAATTTTCTACTTTTGAACATTGAAACAAAAGAGAAAAAAAAGTCAGCTCAACTTACTCAGACATCAGGTGCACGGAACAGCCGGCAGTGCCCCGGGAGATTAGCAGGAAAAAACAAGGAGTGATCCGGCATCCAAAAGTCTTCTTTATAATCAATAATCCTATATTAGAAAACTATTTTAAAAATCATATCCAGAGAAGTCACAGCCCCCACAGGAGGAGGTGATGTACAGACGAGTTTCAGACCTTATGGTCCTTAATCGTTGTATGATGTGACTTTTCTGCATATGATTTTTAAAATAGTTTTCCAATATAGGATTATTGATTTTAAAGAAGACTTTTGGATGCTGGATCACTCCTTGTTTTTTCCTACTTTTGTACATTACCCTGGACTATTGCTCGTCATTTTTTGTCTCCGTATATATGTATTTCATGACGAGTTGTCCACCTGAGTCCTTCAATACCTGCATGTGTATTATGCCATTATATAACCTTTGATTTTTTTATACTGGGTTTAACATGCTACTATTTCCTATGAGTTATTACTAAGAACTAACAGGCTGGTAATTGCTAACTACCTGCCTGTTTTAGCCGGTGGCGACTCAGATCGCTCCTGAACTGCTCCTAACAGCAATTCTGGTGTTTCACGTCAACAGGACAGCTCTTCCTTTTCCTACCTGCTCTGTCATGGAGGCATGACTGCCAACTTCATGCTGATTGACAGCCGGCTCCCTGCTGTTAGGCAGCGGGGAGCCAGCTGTCAGTCAGCATGACACCAGCAGTCATGCCCCATCAACAGAGCAGAGCGGGAGCTGGAGAATCACCAGCAGGAGCGGGCTGTGACCACTGTTAGCAGGCAAAGATCGGCCTGTAAGTTCTTAGGTCCACGGTAAAAAAAAAAAAATAGTCCCAGACAACCCCTTTAAATATTAAGGAGCAGGAATTCTCCGAATGATTCTATAATCAAAAGAACATAAAATTCTCTCCTGCCCAGTCAGTCTGCCCGGTCTGTTACACCATGATTACCAAAACTTCAACTCATTTCCCTGCCCATTTATTATTACCACATACCTGGCTCTGCTTGACCCGTTTCCAGGTCATTGTGTTGTCTGACTACACTTACGTTTCTCCCTGGTACCACATATCTGCATCTCCAGAAGTTTCACATTTCTCTATTATACTCTTCAAATTACATTTTGAAACTTTCTCCTCCTGTTGTTGCACAAATTTTTTTCCCTTCATCTGCACAGGTATCATTAATCTATCAACTATAATGGCCGTACCAGGTCCTGCAGGTCCTGTATCCCGTACACATGACGTGGGCAGTGCACGGCATGCCGCTAGTTTTTATTCTGAGTGCTCTTATATACGGTGGTAGTTTTACACAATGTTGAGCCTGTGATTTGCAGAGTGAAATGTCTGACTGCTAGAACAGAAGTATACGGCAGATTCTACAGCATGGATACATAAAGGACGTCCTGGGGGAATATACCTCCCTCCAACACTCGTCCAGTCCCTGCCTCACACTAGAGACATTTATAATAACTCCAGGACTATGGAGCTGGTCATTTTCTCATAATCTGTGGCCATTATTAGTGATCTCGCATTGTACGGTAATATCACCCTGGAGGTTGTGATGTATTTAGTGTAATAGCGCCATCTAGAATATACAGTATATATCAGGCGATACTATGCTTTCTATAGTTAGTCATCTTATGTGCCCTCTATAGATATATATTATACTTTATATTTATTAATAATAAAATTACTCGACACTTTTTCAGCTTTATGATATTTATTAATCTGCTGTAATTATGAAAGAAAGTCCAACCTTACAGTGGACACAGGTGGAAGTGTCCTCCATGATGGTATAGGGTGAGGTGGAGCAAGTATATAGTCAGTGGGGGTTCAGAATGATCAGTATTCACTAGGGTCCCTTGTAATCAGGGAGGAACCTGGATGTGTCCCATCAAAAGTTATTGACCCACTGTCCAGCTGTGTACCATCAACAGGTAATGAACCTCTGGCTGTGGGCCATCAATAGGTCATCACTCTCCAGCATTTAGCCACCCAGAAATCTGAACTTCAAGTTTATCGTCATCTGTAGGATGTGAACCACAGAAGGTTACGATGCTGATGACATCAGGAGGTATCCCTCAAATCTGTGATGGATCGGGAATAGGTGAGATGCAAGCGATGGAAACTACAGGCAGATGTTTTCTCAATCTTTTTTGCCTCTTAGACATCTACAGAAAAATCTTCTCCTCTCGATTCGGTGTTGCAGTATTGTGGGCTTTCTAGGCTCCAGCATTCAAGGTTCTGAATCTCTAGGCTCTGGTATTCTTGGTACTGGTGTGCTCAACTCTGGCGTTCTCGGCTCTGAAATTCTAGGTTATTGGTTATTGGTTTCATTCAAAGATCAGAAACCTCTTTTTGCTCTGTAGAACTTCGAGCTCTTCTTCTGCTGTAATATGGTACAGTATGGACCCAGACAATATCACTGAAACCCTCTTTATAGTTGCGTCTAGGAACTTTATTCGCATCCTTCGGTGCAGGAGCCATGGATGGACCAGAACATTTGCCATTTGGCAGAACAATTATTCTCCTGGAAACTTGCTCCTGAATCTGAGGGATACAAATTTTTTCCTTACAAGTACTTTGTTCTTCCAGAATGTTTTTGTTCTTAGGAGTGGGTTTTATAGTTGTTTCACCAGGTTTAGACTTTGCCTTCTTGCTCAGGACAAGCCTTAAAGTGCACATGTGAGCAGGACTGTGCTTAGTAAACTACATACACTGACCGGTGGGCGCCATTACACTGAGTAAAATGATACCTTTGTTGATGAAATCCGTCCAGAGGTTCTTTTGTAATCTTTATTTTCAGTTCTGCCATAATGATATGCTCTTGCTCTGGGGTGGGACTTTAGGGAGGGGCTGTAAGTGGTGCTCTCATTATGTATTCCTATCTCTGGCCTCTGACAGGTCACTGTGCTTCTGCTTCTATTTTAAATATTGCCTTTGTAATTTCTCTGACAATTTGAAATTTACATCCCCCAAAATGGCCGCCGGGGCCCGCGCATGCGCAGTAGCATCTTTCGGTTGCTGGGTGCCATATTGCTGCAGGCAAGTTTCTTTTTCCTTTAGCAAAATGGTGACTGCGCGTGTGCAGTAGCATCTTTCGGCAACCGAAAGATGCTACTGCGCATGCGCGGGCCTTTGCGGCCATTTTGGGGATGTAAATTTCAAATTGGCAGAGAAATTACAAAGGCAATATTTAAAATATTAGGCCGGCGACTGAAAGCACAGTGACCTGTCAGAGATAGGCATACATAATGAGAGCACCAGCTACAGCACCTCCCTAAAGTCCCGCCCCAGAGCACGAGTATCTCATTATGGCAAAACTGAAACTAAAGATTATAAAAGAACCTCTGGACGGATTTCATCAACAAAGCTATCATTTTACTCAGTGTAATGGCGCCCACCGGTCAGTGTATGTGGTTTACTAAGCACAATCCTGCTGACAGGTGCGCTTTAAAGCCAAGTTCTCTAGTATTGTCACAAGTGTCATCAGCGCAACAAAAACTGTGGCACGGAAGATCCAAAGAGGAAGCTTGATGGAATCTTCAGAGGAATTTTTCCAGGGAACCACACGTAGTGGGTCATCCTGTAATAAAAAAAAAAACATTTAGAAATTCTCTTATACATAATCTAATCAACCAGAAAGCCCTTGTTATTATACAGTCATGGATAAAATATAAAGCAGCTTCATGAATATCCCATAGAGAAGATCAGGGAGAAGTTTGGGATTTACCTTGAGGGTCCATGGAATATTGTTTATGGTTGGACTTTCATATGATGGACGGTGATGTATCCAGTATGAAAAGCCCTGCAAAAGGCGATAACATTAGCTGAACCTTTGTGACCCCATATGGATGAGACCATACTCAACGTCAGTGTACTGTGAAGTAGGGAGTAAAGCAACGTAAAGCTCAGAAATGGATAGTATAATACTCATCATCTTCAGAGGTCTCGCAGCAACAATTGAAAAAATGTAAAGCACTAAAGTTTTAATTTAAAAAAAAAAATCTTTTAATGGTAAAAAAATATAAAAATTGGAAAAGTTTTGATATTTTCAACTTTTAAACACTAGGGGGAGCAGCTGCAGACATTTCCCATGAATCTAGTGTAGTGTTAGATTGCATTAAGACTGCAGTAAAAGTGGGCGGGATGTGCTCACATGGTGGGATGTCTCCTCCCCTCTTTTTCTGGTCCTTTGCAAAAAGATAAGTGAGAATGTAGTTTAGGGTCACAGTGCGGAGACATTCTGTTGGCTGCTGCAAAGTGATACCAAGAGGTAAACAGTGTCACCAAGGACGGATAGCAGCGGGGGCGTTGTTAGGGTCTTAAAAGATCAGGTCCCAAACACCAAGGCATGTCCACCCTCTCCTCAATATAGATAGATACAGGAGAATACAGCCGCCCCTGTAAGTGCTGCAAACATTGAATATATGACATTTGAACCGCATTGCTGCTATATAGAATTTACTTATAAAAATTACAGTATTTAGCACATAAATTGGCAAATTCAGGAGAGCCCACTAGCCGTGACAAGGTGACCTTTCTTTGATGGGATCCTAATCCTAATATTTGTCAGTCATGCCTCTCCCGGGCTATAAGCGTAAAAATTTAAAGGGCAGGTAGGATCCAGCATTAATTAAAAGCCTTAGGCACCTTCATAAATTCATATAAAACCATTACCGGAAAAACACCATCTATAATATAACACTGCAAGCGTGTCTCTGTCTGAAGCCTCGATAGACTGAGCATGCGCGACACGCAGTCTGGCTCCAGACAGAATCACCCATCCAGCCGTTACAGGTAAGAGGAGTGTATGGCGCCGGAGATCGCGGTATGCGTAGGCACAACGCATACCGCGATCTCCGACGCCATACTTTCATACTTACCTGACCGGGAGAAGCGTTGCCGCAGCGCCTCTCTTCGCCGGAGACCGGGGCAGGAGTGGGGCGCCGGATCGGCGCATGCACATAGCGCTATCTTGCGCCATTTTACTGAAGACACATTTGCAGTGTGTCTTCAGCAAAATGGCGCCGGACAGCGCGGTGCTCGTTCACCACACTCCTCCCCCGGCCTCCGGCAGAACAGGACGCAGCAGCGCTGGAGCACAGAGAAGAAAGGTGAGTATAACTGTTTATTTTTTTGTATGTGTGTACAGTGTGAAAGGGATGAGGGGGCCACACATACCAGAATTGTGGGGTGAGGGGACCATGCATACCAGGATTGTGGGGTGAGGGGATCAAGCATACCAGGATGAGAGGTACCACGCATTCCAGGATTGGGGGGTGAGGGGACCATGCATACCAGGATTGGGGGGTGAGGGGTACCACACATAACAGGATTGGGGGGTGAGGGGTACCACACATGCCAGGATTGGGGGGTGAGGGGACCATGCATACCAGGATTGGGAGATGAGGGGACCATGCATACCAGGGTTAAGGGGTGAGGGGACCATGCATACTAGGATTGGGGGGTGAGGGGACCATGCATACCAGGATTGGGGGGTGAGGGGACCATGCATACCAGAATTGGGGGGTGAGGGGACCATGCATACCAGGATTGGGGTGTGAGGGGTGCCATGTATAACAGAATAGGGATTTGAGGGGTGCCATGCATAATAGAATAGGGATGAGGGGTACCATACATACCAGGATAGGAATGCGGGGTACCATGCATACCAGGATGAGGGGTACCATACATACCATGATAGGGATGAGGGGTACCATGTATGCCAGGATTGGGGATGAGGGGTACTATATATACCAGGATTGGGGATGAGGGGCCCATGCATACCAAGATTGGGATGAGGAGTGCCATGCATACCAGGATGGGGATGAGGGATGCCATGCATACCAGGATGAGGGTGAGTGGCCCATGCATACCAGGATCTGGGATACCATACATACCAGGATAGGGATGAGGGATGGGGTACCACACATACCAGGATTGGGGGTGAGGGGTGCCATGCATACCAAGATTGGGGGTGAGGGGTGCCATGCATACCAGGATTGGGGGTGAGGGGTGCCATGCATACCAGGATTGGGGGTGAGGGGTGCCTTGCATACCAGGATTGGGGGTGAGAGGTGCCATGCATAACAGGATGGGATGGTGGGGACAGGATGGGGGCAGCACAAATACCAGGAGGGGGGCAGCACATACCAGCATGGGAGACCATATACCAATAAAAATGCTTGCCACCCGGGCGTAGAACGGGTTGAATAGCTAGTAGATTATAATGGGCACGTGTGGTATCCATGAAAAAAACGGATGCCACACGTAACGCAGACACGTACATGTGAAGGGGGCCTTAGGCTGATCAGAGGAGTGCACAGTCAGAAAAGGAGGCTGTCACAACCTCCAAAAGTAAACTATAAAAAAAACTTGACCAGCCCCTCCGAACAGAATAAAGCAAGTGTGATCAGGTGCAAGCTGCCTTAAGCTACAAGACTGCAGTCACTTTATGTGACTGCAGACTTGTGAATCCTCACATTGCACGCCCTGCTCGCTGTGAGGATTTTCAGGTGTCGGGTGTGTGACCACAAGCATGTGATATGCATACTTCTACTTCTGGCCACATTCTGACTAGACTGTGTTCGGCTGCACTCAATTCACATCGGGCACCGACACCTGAGAATCCTCACAGCGCGCACAGAGAAATTGCAGACTTGTAGCCTAAAGCTGGACAACCCCTTTAAGGTTGTTTTTCTTTTTCTTAAAACAAACCCTGTCCCCTGTAAAATTTTCAAGAAGGTTGGAAATTCTCTTTAAAGGAATTTTCCTTTAAATGTATGTTATTTACATACTTGCAGTCATGTGCGGACGAGACTCATCTTGCTCCACTCAATATAAGAGAATTGAAAGAATCTGGATGAGACTAGTCGGCATGTGACTGCAAGTATGTAAATTGCATACATGAGGTCAAGTGACCGCCCTCCCGCATTAAAATACAGGAAAATCGAGACAGTGTGCGCAAATCGTGACAGTGTGATAATTCAGCTGTCTGCAGTCAGAGTAACTGCAGACTTTTCTCTTGTGACCAGAAAACAACTATAAGAGAGTAAAGGATATTTCCGGGCATATGGGATTGATGACCTCTCTACATATACAGGATAGGTCATGAAAAGCAGATAGGTGGGGTCTGACAGCTGGTGCCCCCATCGGTCAGCTGTTACAAGCTCCGGAGCAAGCGCAGCTCTATCCAGAGTGTAGTGGCCTCTGCCAGTCGCTGCTGGTACTGTAGTCACTACTATTCAAATGAACAGGAGCTGAGCTGCAGAACCAGCAGCAGCCGCTCAGTAATGCCGCCTGAGCAACCTGCTGCTCTTGGGGGCGCCAGGTGTCGGACCCCCACTGATCTGCTATTGATGACCTATCCTGTAGATGTAGATAGGTCATCAATACTGTATGCCCGGACATCCCTTTATATCTTATAGGGTTTTCTGCTTGCAAAAGAAAAGTCTGCAGTCTCTCTCTGTGACAGCTGAATTATGACGCAGTGCGATATGGCAATACTGTATGCCCAGACATCCCTTTATATTTTGTCAAACTCAAATACCCGGAGGGCCAAAATGAAAAGCTTGGACAAAGTTGCAAGACAACCGTGATATTTATTTAAAAAATGTCTAGAATTGAGGAAGTTTTCCCTTATCAAATATAACATTGAATAGTCCTCCATACAGTATAATAGCCCCGCATAGTCCTTCATACAGTATAATGGCCCCGCATAGTCCTCCATGCAGAATAATGGCCCACATAGTCATCAATACAGTATAATGGCCCCACATAGTCCTCCATACAGTATAATGTGTCCCACATAGACCTCCATGCAGAATAATGGCCCCACATAGTACTCCATACAGTATAATGGGTCCCACATAGTCCTCCATGCAGAATAATGGCCCCACATAGTCCTCCATGCATAACAATGGCCCCACATAGTCCTCCATGCAGAATAATGGCCCCACATAGTCCTCCATACAATATAATGGGTCCAACATAGTCCTCCATGCAGAATAATGGCCCCACATAGTCCTCCATGCAGAATAATGGCCCCACATAGTCCTCCATACAGTATAATGGCCCCACATAGTCCTCCATACAGAATAATGGCCTCACATAGTCCTCCATACTGAATAATGGGCCCCACATAGTGTTCCACACAGTATAGTGGGCCCCACATAGTGCTCCATACAGTATAATGGGCCCCACATAGTGCTCCATACAGTATACTGGCCCCACATAGTGCTCCTTCAGTATAATGGCCCCACATAATCCTCCATACAGTATAATGGGCCCCACACAGTGCTCCATACAGTATAATTGGCCCCACACAGTGCTCCATGCAGTATAATGTGGCGCCCCTGAGGGTTCAGTCGCCACAGGGGTACTGCTCCTCAGACCGAGGTGTGTTATCTCCTCTCCAAGATAAGGATGGAGTACTACACAGGACCCCTGCCAAGGACTCAACACTACACCACTCCAGTTCAGGACGGGGATCTAAAGCCCTGGGTCTGAATGGAGGCGTTGGGGGGAACCAAAGTAAGGGGGAACCAAGTAGTGAGTGAGGGTGGAGGAAGCACTTTATAACACACCTTAATAGAATCATATATAAACAGAGGCCATCTTTAGTACCGGGTCTTTGGTCGCAGTTCCCTGGAGTGGTTAGTCAGTACAAGCTGCAGCTGTTCTAGGATTCTGTGATTCCCGGTCTCAGGCCTCGAGACTGGGGATTGGGGCAGAGTTGAGTTATAGCCAGCTCTGTTACTGGTCTTAGTCCACACAAGAAGGCAAAAGAGGGGAGCAGAGGAGATAGGCTCCAAAGGATCTCAGAGGGTGCGGACGGAGCGGAGTCGCCACCTGCATGCCTCATTCTGGCTTAGTCAGAGAGACCCTGCCGCAAGAGGGGGTACCGGTCCCCGATTATCTGACCTTGCACTTCACGTCTCTTTTATTAAATATATAATTAAGAGAGAATACACCACATAATATAGCAGAAACAGTGCACAACATACATATCAAAAATATCTTAAAATACCATCATGCTCAATGGACACAGAGGTCCACATATAGGGCACCCACCAGGACTATAATATAGACTCTAATGCACCTGATTAACAGATCTCTAATATATGTGTCCAAATAGTGTATCATTAGTGGTCAGCTAATATTGCCTAACTGTATATTGACATAACCATGTAAATAACCATATAGTATGGTAATAGAATCTACCTGGACAGAGGGCTATCAGCGGGGGTGCTCCAATGTGGACCACGCGTCCACCCCGACGCGCGTTTCGGCGTTACCTTCTTCAGGGGGCGTGGTTGCAAACCGGGGGTGTGTCCTTATAAACCTATCGCTAGCCAATAGAAAGGTGTGGGCGGACATCTAATGACGCGCCCAGCGTCTCTGCTGCCTCGGCAACCCGCGATGCCGGCGTCATGCGAAGGACCTCCCAACAGTCACGTGGGCCCACGTGACCCGCAGGTCCTAGCATGAAGACGCCGGGTAGCGTGAGCCGACCTCAGCAGCAGAGAACGCCTGCACGTACCTGTCCAAGAACCGCACCTATATAATTAGGATTAAGTAAGGTATTCTTTAACCCAGCTAGAGGTCCTTCTTAAGATTGCCCTCAACTACCTCAGGGACTGCAAATAAGGGTGCATGTAGTGAAATGTCCAATTATAAATCTACAACTACCCACATCAATCCAGTGGTAGGGCATAATACAAAAATCTCCCATAAAGAAAGAATGCAAATATGCATAGCGACATATATCAATATATGGACAATTTCACACATACCACGAACCTCACCATATGCGTCAAGTTACACCTGACACTACTAAATCATCACTGCACAAAGTACCTATCAAACATACATGATCATAATAGTCATAATAGCATTAAATGATACAAGACATATGATCACAGTAATGTTGTGCAAGTAAATTACAATGACACTGATTGTCCAATAGGCAGGACCAATAACCACACATATGGAAGGCCCAACCACATATATCACAACATACAATCTCCTAAGAGATGAAAGCAATACAAAATACAATACTTATTTAGACAAAGTTCACAATGTGAGCAAGGAGGTTTATAGACTTTGGCGATTGCTGTGCAACGATATCACGAATCCTTCATCTCCTCCACAAACACTCATCCATAATGGAACGGATATAATACGGACACAACCCTCCAAAAAGAAAGTTCGCAGACCATTTTACGATGGAAGAAACTGTGAATAATAAAATAAAATAAATAAAAACTTAAAAACACAGATGACATGTACTAGGTAGAGCGGATATCAAAGAAACGGAGCAAAACTGAGACTCTCATTCAGTCCATGCGGGTGTACAGTGCCCAGTGAGATGAAGGATTCGTGATATCGTTGCACAGCAATCGCCAAAGTCTATAAACCTCCTTGCTCACATTGTGAACTTTGTCTAAATAAGTATTGTATTTTGTATTGCTTTCATCTCTTAGGAGATTGTATGTTGTGATATATGTGGTTGGGCCTTCCATATGTGTGGTTATTGGTCCTGCCTATTGGACAATCAGTGTCATTGTAATTTACTTGCACAACATTACTGTGATCATATGTCTTGTATCATTTAATGCTATTATGACTATTATGATCATGTATGTTTGATAGGTACTTTGTGCAGTGATGATTTAGTAGTGTCAGGTGTAACTTGACGCATATGGTGAGGTTCGTGGTATGTGTGAAATTGTCCATATATTGATATATGTCGCTATGCATATTTGCATTCTTTCTTTATGGGAGATTTTTGTATTATGCCCTACCACTGGATTGATGTGGGTAGTTGTAGATTTATAATTGGACATTTCACTACATGCACCCTTATTTGCAGTCCCTGAGGTAGTTGAGGGCAATCTTAAGAAGGACCTCTAGCTGGGTTAAAGAATACCTTACTTAATCCTAATTATATAGGTGCGGTTCTTGGACAGGTACGTGCAGGCGTTCTCTGCTGCTGAGGTCGGCTCGCGCTACCCGGCGTCTTCATGCTAGGACCTGCGGGTCACGTGGGCCCACGTGACTGTTGGGAGGTCCTTCGCATGACGCCGGCATCGCGGGTTGCCGAGGCAGCAGAGACGCTGGGCGCGTCATTAGATGTCCGCCCACACCTTTCTATTGGCTAGCGATAGGTTTATAAGGACACACCCCCGGTTTGCAACCACGCCCCCTGAAGAAGGTAACGCCGAAACGCGCGTCGGGGTGGACGCGTGGTCCACATTGGAGCACCCCCGCTGATAGCCCTCTGTCCAGGTAGATTCTATTACCATACTATATGGTTATTTACATGGTTATGTCAATATACAGTTAGGCAATATTAGCTGACCACTAATGATACACTATTTGGACACATATATTAGAGATCTGTTAATCAGGTGCATTAGAGTCTATATTATAGTCCTGGTGGGTGCCCTATATGTGGACCTCTGTGTCCATTGAGCATGATGGTATTTTAAGATATTTTTGATATGTATGTTGTGCACTGTTTCTGCTATATTATGTGGTGTATTCTCTCTTAATTATATATTTAATAAAAGAGACGTGAAGTGCAAGGTCAGATAATCGGGGACCGGTACCCCCTCTTGCGGCAGGGTCTCTCTGACTAAGCCAGAATGAGGCATGCAGGTGGCGACTCCGCTCCGTCCGCACCCTCTGAGATCCTTTGGAGCCTATCTCCTCTGCTCCCCTCTTTTGCCTTCTTGTGTGGACTAAGACCAGTAACAGAGCTGGCTATAACTCAACTCTGCCCCAATCCCCAGTCTCGAGGCCTGAGACCGGGAATCAAAGAATCCTAGAACAGCTGCAGCTTGTACTGACTAACCACTCCAGGGAACTGCGACCAAAGACCCGGTACTAAAGATGGCCTCTGTTTATATATGATTCTATTAAGGTGTGTTATAAAGTGCTTCCTCCACCCTCACTCACTACTTGGTTCCCCCTTACTTTGGTTCCCCCCAACGCCTCCATTCAGACCCAGGGCTTTAGATCCCCGTCCTGAACTGGAGTGGTGTAGTGTTGAGTCCTTGGCAGGGGTCCTGTGTAGTACTCCATCCTTATCTTGGAGAGGAGATAACACACCTCGGTCTGAGGAGCAGTACCCCTGTGGCGACTGAACCCTCAGGGGCGCCACATTATACTGCATGGAGCACTGTGTGGGGCCAATTATACTGTATGGAGCACTGTGTGGGGCCCATTATACTGTATGGAGGATTATGTGGGGCCATTATACTGAAGGAGCACTATGTGGGGCCAGTATACTGTATGGAGCACTATGTGGGGCCCATTATACTGTATGGAGCACTATGTGGGGCCCACTATACTGTGTGGAACACTATGTGGGGCCCATTATTCAGTATGGAGGACTATGTGAGGCCATTATTCTGTATGGAGGACTATGTGGGGCCATTATACTGTATGGAGGACTATGTGGGGCCATTATTCTGCATGGAGGACTATGTTGGACCCATTATATTGTATGGAGGACTATGTGGGGCCATTATTCTGCATGGAGGACTATGTGGGGCCATTGTTATGCATGGAGGACTATGTGGGGCCATTATTCTGCATGGAGGACTATGTGGGACCCATTATACTGTATGGAGTACTATGTGGGGCCATTATTCTGCATGGAGGTCTATGTGGGACACATTATACTGTATGGAGGACTATGTGGGGCCATTATACTGTATTGATGACTATGTGGGCCATTATTCTGCATGGAGGACTATGCGGGGCCATTATACTGTATGAAGGACTATGCGGGGCTATTATACTGTATGGAGGACTATTCAATGTTATATTTGATAAGGGAAAACTTCCTCAATTCTAGACATTTTTTAAATAAATATCACGGTTGTCTTGCAACTTTGTCCAAGCTTTTCATTTTGGCCCTCCGGGTATTTGAGTTTGACAAAATATAAAGGGATGTCTGGGCATACAGTATTGCCATATCGCACTGCGTCATAATTCAGCTGTCACAGAGAGAGACTGCAGACTTTTCTTTTGCAAGCAGAAAACCCTATAAGATATAAAGGGATGTCCGGGCATACAGTATTGATGACCTATCTACATCTACAGGATAGGTCATCAATAGCAGATCAGTGGGGGTCCGACACCTGGCGCCCCCAAGAGCAGCAGGTTGCTCAGGCGGCATTACTGAGCGGCTGCTGCTGGTTCTGCAGCTCAGCTCCTGTTCATTTGAATAGTAGTGACTACAGTACCAGCAGCGACTGGCAGAGGCCACTACACTCTGGATAGAGCTGCGCTTGCTCCGGAGCTTGTAACAGCTGACCGATGGGGGCACCAGCTGTCAGACCCCACCTATCTGCTTTTCATGACCTATCCTGTATATGTAGAGAGGTCATCAATCCCATATGCCCGGAAATATCCTTTACTCTCTTATAGTTGTTTTCTGGTCACAAGAGAAAAGTCTGCAGTTACTCTGACTGCAGACAGCTGAATTATCACACTGTCACGATTTGCGCACACTGTCTCGATTTTCCTGTATTTTAATGCGGGAGGGCGGTCACTTGACCTCATGTATGCAATTTACATACTTGCAGTCACATGCCGACTAGTCTCATCCAGATTCTTTCAATTCTCTTATATTGAGTGGAGCAAGATGAGTCTCGTCCGCACATGACTGCAAGTATGTAAATAACATACATTTAAAGGAAAATTCCTTTAAAGAGAAATTCCAACCTTCTTGAAAATTTTACAGGGGACAGGGTTTGTTTTAAGAAAAAGAAAAACAACCTTAAAGGGGTTGTCCAGCTTTAGGCTACAAGCCTGCAATTTCTCTGTGCGCGCTGTGAGGATTCTCAGGTGTCGGTGCCCGATGTGAATTGAGTGCAGCCGAACACAGTCTAGTCAGAATGTGGCCAGAAGTAGAAGTATGCGTATCACATGCTTGTGGTCACACACCCGACACCTGAAAATCCTCACAGCGAGCAGGGCGTGCAGTGTGAGGATTCACAAGTCTGCAGTCACATAAAGTGACTGCAGTCTTGTAGCTTAAGGCAGCTTGCACCTGTTCACACTTGCTTTATTCTGTTCGGAGGAGCTGGTCAAGTTTTTTTTATAGTTCACTTTTGGAGGTTGTGACAGCCTCCTTTTCTGACTGTGCACTCCTCTGATCAGCCTAAGGCCCCCTTCACATGGACGTGTCTGCGTTACGTGTGGCATCCGTTTTTCTCATGGATACCACACGTGCCCATTACAACCTACTAGCTATTCAACCCGTTCTACGCCCGGGTGGCAAGCATTTTTATTGGTATATGGTCTCCCATGCTGGTATGTGCTGCCCCCCTCCTGGTATTTGTGCTGCCCCCATCCTGTCCCCACCATCCCATCCTGGTATGTATGGCACCTCTCACCCCCAATCATGGTATACAAGGCACCCCTCACCCCCAATCTTGCTATGCATGGCATCCCTCACCCCCAATCCTGGTATGCATGGCACCCCTCACCCCCAATCCTGGTATGCATGGCACCCCTCACCCCCAATCCTGGTATGCATGGCACCCCTCACCCCCAATCCTGGTATGTGTGGTACCCCATCCCTCATCCCTATCCTGGTATGTATGGTATCCCAGATCCTGGTATGCATGGGCCGCTCACCCTCATCCTGGTATGCATGGCACCCCTCATCCCTATCCTGGTATGCATGGGTCCCTCATCCCCAATCCTGGCATACATGGTACCCCTCATCCCTATCATGGTATGTATGGTACCCCTCATCCTGGTATGCATGGCACCCCGCATTCCTATCCTGGTATGTATGGTACCCCTCATCCCTATTCTGGTATGCATGGCACCCCTCACATCCCTATTCTGTTATACATGGCACCCCTCACACCCCAATCCTGGTATGCATGGTCCCCTCACCCCCCAATCCTGGTATGCATGGTCCCCTCACCCCCCAATCCTGGTATGCATGGTCCCCTCACCCCCCAATCCTGGTATGCATGGTCCCCTCACCCCCCAATCCTGGTATGCACGGTCCCCTCACCCCCCAATCCTAGTATGCATGGTCCCCTCACCCCTTAACCCTGGTATGCATGGTCCCCCCACCCCCTAATCCTGGTATGCATGGTCCCCTCACCCCCAGTCCTGATATGCATGGTCTCCTCACCCCCCAATAATGGTATGTGTGGTGCCCCTCATCCTCGTATGCATGGTCCCCTCACCCCCCAATCCTGGTATGCATGGTCCCCTCACCCCCCAATCCTGGCATGTGTGGTACCCCTCACCCTCCAATACTGTTATGTGTGGTACCCCTCACCCCCCAATCCTGGTATGCATGGTCCCCTCACCCCCCAATCCTGGTATGCGTGGTACCCCTCATCCTGGTATGCTTGATCCCCTCACCCCACAATCCTGGTATGCATGGTCCCCTCACCCCACAATTCTGGTATGTGTGGCCCCCTCATCCCTTTCACACTGTACACACATGCAAAAAAATAAACAGTTATACTCACCTTTCTTCTCTGTGCTCCAGCGCTGCTGCGTCCTGTTCTGCCGGAGGCCGGGGGATGAGTGTGGCAACGGAGCAAATGTGTCTTCAGTAAAATGGCGCAAGATAGCGCTATGTGCGTGCGCCGATCCGGCGCCCCACTCCTGCCCCGGTCTCCGGCGAAGAGAGGCGCTGCGGCAACGCTCCTCCCGGTCAGGTAAGTATGTAAGTATGGCGTCGGAGATCGCGGTATGCGTTCAGTGCCTACGCATACCGCGATCTCCGGCGCCATACACTCCTCTTACCTGTAACGGCTGGATGGGTGATTCTGTCTGGAGCCAGACTGCGCGTCGCGCATGCGCAGTCTATCGAGGCTTCAGACAGAGACACGCTTGCAGTGTTATATTATAGATGGTGTTTTTCCGGTAACGGTTTTATATGAATTTATGAAGGTGCCTAAGGCTTTTAATTAATGCTGGATCCTACCTGCCCTTTACATTTTTACACTTATAGCCCGGGAGAGGCATGACTGATAAATATTAGGATTAGGATCCCATCAAAGAAAGTCACCTTGTCACGGCTAATGGGCTCTCCTGAATTTGCCAATTTATGTGCTAAATACTGTAATTTTTATAAGTAAATTCTATATAGCAGTAATGCGGTTCAAATGTCATATATTCAATGTTTGCAGCACTTACAGGGGCGGCTGTATTCTCCTGTATCTATCTATACTGAGGAGAGGGTGGACATGCCTTGGTGTTTGGGACCTGATCTTTTAAGACCCTAACAACGCCCCCGCTGCTATCCGTCCTTGGTGACACTGTTTACCTCTTGGTATCACTTTGCAGCAGCCAACAGAATGTCTCCGCACTGTGACCCTAAACTACATTCTCACTTATCTTTTTGCAAAGGACCAGAAAAAGAGGGGAGGAGACATCACACCATGTGAGCACATCCCGCCCACTTTTACTGCAGTCTTAATGCAATCTAACTCTACACTAGATTCATGGGAAATGTCTGCAGCTGCTCCCCCTAGTGTTTAAAAGTTGAAAATATCAAAACTTTTACAATTTTTATATTTTATTACCATTAAAAGATTTTTTTTTTTAAATTAAAACTTTAGTGCTTTACATTTTTTCAATTCTTGCTGCGAGACCTCTGAAGATGATGAGTATTATACTATCCATTTCTGAGCTTTACGTTGCTTTACTCCCTTCTTCACAGTACACTGACGTTGAGTATGGTCTCATCCATATGGGGTCACAAAGGTTCAGCTAATGTTATCGCCTTTTGCAGGGCTTTTCATACTGGATACATCACCGTCCATCATATGAAAGTCCAACCATAAACAATATTCCATGGACCCTCAAGGTAAATCCCAAACTTCTCCCTGATCTTCTCTATGGGATATTCATGAAGCTGCTTTATATTTTATCCATGACTGTATAATAACAAGGGCTCTCTGGTTGATTAGATTATGTATAAGAGAATTTCTAAATGTTTTTTATTTATTACAGGATGACCCACTACGTGTGGTTCCCTGGAAAAATTCCTCTGAAGATTCCATCAATCTTCCTCTTTGGATCTTCCGTGCCACAGTTTTTGTTGCGCTGATGACACTTGTGACAATACTAGAGAACTTGGCTTTAAAGCGCACCTGTCAGCAGGATTGTGCTTAGTAAACCACATACACTGACCGGTGGGCGCCATTACACTGAGTAAAATGATAGCTTTGTTGATGAAATCCGTCCAGAGGTTCTTTTATAATCTTTAGCTTCAGTTTTGCCATAATGAGATACTCGTGCTCTGGGGCGGGACTTTAGGGAGGTGCTGTAGCTGGTGCTCTCATTATGTATGCCTATCTCTGACAGGTCACTGTGCTTTCAGTCGCCGGCCTAATATTTTAAATATTGCCTTTGTAATTTCTCTGCCAATTTGAAATTTACATCCCCAAAATGGCCGCAAAGGCCCGCGCATGCGCAGTAGCATCTTTCGGTTGCCGAAAGATGCTACTGCACACGCGCGGTCGCCATTTTGCTAAAGGGAAAAGAAACTTGCCTGCAGCAATATGGCACCCAGCAACCGAAAGATGCTACTGCGCATGCGCAGGCCCCGGCGGCCATTTTGGGGGATGTAAATTTCAAATTGACTGAGAAATTACAAAGGCAATATTTAAAATAGAAGCAGAAGCACAGTGACCTGTCAGAGGCCAGAGATAGGAATACATAATGAGGGCACCACTTACAGCCCCTCCCTAAAGTCCCACCCCAGAGCAAGAGCATATCATTATGGCAGAACTGAAAATAAAGATTACAAAAGAACCTCTGGACGGATTTCATCAACAAAGGTATCATTTTACTCAGTGTAATGGCGCCCACCGGTCAGTGTATGTAGTTACTAAGCAGTCCTGCTCACATGTGCGCTTTAAGGCTTGTCCTGAGCAAGAAGGCAAAGTCTAAACCTGGCGAAACAACTATAAAACCCACTCCTAAGAACAAAAACATTCTGGAAGAACAAAGTACTTGTAAGGAACCAATTTGTATCCCTCAGATTCAGGAGCAAGTTTCCAGGAGAATAACTGTTCTGCCAAATGGCAAATGTTCTGGTCCATCCTTGGCTCCTGCACCATAGGATGTGAATAAAGTTCCTAGACGCAACTATAAAGAGGGTTTCAGTGATATTGTCTGGGTCCATACTGTACCATATTACAGCAGAAGAAGAGCTCGAAGTTCTACAGAGCAAAAAGAGGTTTCTCATCTTTGAATGAAACCAATAACCTAGAATTTCAGAGCCGAGAACGCCAGAGTTGAGCACACCAGTACCAAGAATACCAGAGCCTAGAGATTCAGAACCTTGAATGCTGGAGCCTAGAAAGCCCACAATACTGCAACACAGAATCGAGAGGAGAAGATTTTTCTGTAGATGTCTAAGAGGCAAAAAAGATTGAGAAAACATCTGCCTGTAGTTTCCATCGCTTGCATCTCACCTATTCCCGATCCATCACAGATTTGAGGGATACCTCCTGATGTCATCAGCATCGTAACCATCTGTGGTTCACATCCTACAGATGACGATAAACTTGAAGTTCAGATTTCTGGGTGGCTAAATGCTGGAGGGTGATGACCTATTGATGGCCCACAGCCAGAGGTTCATTACGTGTTGATGGTACACAGCTGGACAGTGGGTCAATAACTTTTGATGGGACACATCCAGGTTCCTCCCTGATTACAAGGGACCCTAGTGAATACTGATCATTCTGAACCCCCACTGACTATATACTTGCTCCACCTCACCCTATACCATCATGGAGGACACTTCCACCTGTGTCCACTGTAAGGTTGGACTTTCTTTTATAATTACAGCAGATTAATAAATATCATAAAGTTGAAAAAGTGTCGAGTAATTTTATTATTAATAAATATAAAGTATAATATATATCTATAGAGGGCACATAAGATGACTAACAATAGAAAGCATGGTATCGCCTGATATATACTGTATATTCTAGATGGCGCTATTACACTAAATACATCACAACCTCCAGGGTGATATTACCGTACAATGCGAGATCACTAATAATGGCCACAGATTATGAGAAAATGACCAGCTCCATAGTCCTGGAGTTATTATAAATGTCTCTAGTGTGAGGCAGGGACTGGACGAGTGTTGGAGGGAGGTATATTCCCCCAGGACGTCCTTTATGTATCCATGCTGTAGAATCTGCCGTATACTTCTGTTCTAGCAGTCAGACATTTCACTCTGCAAATCACAGGCTCAACATTGTGTAAAACTACCACCGTATATAAGAGCACTCAGAATAAAAACTAGCGGCATGCCGTGCACTGCCCACGTCATGTGTACGGGATACAGGACCTGCAGGACCTGGTGCGGCCATTATAGTTGATAGATTAATGATACCTGTGCAGATGAAGGGAAAAAAATATGTGCAACAACAGGAGGAGAAAGTCTCAAAATGTAATTTGAAGAGTATGAGATGCAGATATGTGGTACCAGGGAGAAACGTAAGTGTAGTCAGACAACACAATGACCTGGAAACGGGTCAAGCAGAGCCGGGTATGTGGTAATAATAAATGGGCAGGGAAATGAGTCGAAGTTTTGGTAATCATGGTGTAACAGACCGGGCAGACTGACTGGGCAGGAGAGAATTTTATGTTCTTTTGATTATAGAATCATTCGGAGAATTCCTGCTCCTTAATATTTAAAGGGGTTTTCCGGGACTATTTTTTTTTTTTACCGTGGACCTAAGAACTTACAGGCCGATCTTTGCCTGTTAACAGTGGTCACAGCCCGCTCCTGCTGGTGATTCTCCAGCTCCCGCTCTGCTCTGTTGATGGGGCATGACTGCTGGTGTCATGCTGACTGACAGCTGGCTCCCCGCTGCCTAACAGCAGGGAGCCGGCTGCCAATCAGCATGAAGTTGGCAGTCAAGCCTCCATGACAGAGCAGATAGGAAAAGGAAGAGCTGTCCTGTTGACGTGAAACACCAGAATTGCTGTTAGGAGCAGTTCAGGAGTGATCTGAGTCGCCACCGGCTAAAACAGGCAGGTAGTTAGCAATTACCTGCCTGTTAGTTCTTAGTAATAACTCATAGGAAATAGTAGCATGTTAAACCCAGTATAAAAAAATCAAAGGTTATATAATGGCATAATACACATGCAGGTATTGAAGGACTCAGGTGGACAACTCGTCATGAAATACATATATACGGAGACAAAAAATGACGAGCAATAGTCCAGGGTAATGTACAAAAGTAGGAAAAAACAAGGAGTGATCCAGCATCCAAAAGTCTTCTTTAAAATCAATAATCCTATATTGGAAAACTATTTTAAAAATCTTATGCAGAAAAGTCACATCATACAATGATTAAGGACCATAAGTTCTGAAACTCTTCTGTACATCACCTCCTCCTGTGGGGGCTGTGACTTCTCTGCATATGATTTTAAAAATAGTTTTCTAATATAGGATTATTGATTTTAAAGAAGACTTTTGGATGCCGGATCACTCCTTGTTTTTTCCTGCTAATCTCCCGGGGCACTGCCGGCTGTTCCACGCACCTGATGTCTGAGTAAGTTGAGCTGACTTTTTTTTCCTCTTTTGTTTCAATGTTCAAAAGTAGAAAATTTATTGATGGATAAAAATATACATGAACAGGGCAGGGGGAATAGGACACACATCCACGTGTGAAGACAAACTGTGGAAAAAAGGGGCACGCAATATAGGAACATTAATAATAGTATATATCAAATATCATATACATTATCATATGTACTATCATAACAGATATAAAGGAATACTATGTCATAAAAAAGAAATCCTGCAGTTATACCAATAAATAGCGTTATCAAGGTATATGTGACAAATTATCCCACTAGAACTATGCTAATGCACCAAACAAGAAGCATTATGAAATACTTTGGACACCAATGATGCAGGAGCTCTAACTATTAGTGCGTCTGCCCCTGACGCGCATTTCGAACCAGCCTTCGTCAGGTGGCACGGTCTCCACTTATTCCCTGACTTATACACTACGCCAGATGAAGAAAAAAGGCGATGTAGTGCAGCCCTGCACAGTAACAGGACCTCCCTTTTGTTTCCCCCATGGAACACCAATACATTTCAATTGAATGTGTGTCCTCGGATGTGCATTCAGTTGAAACCAGTGGGCCCACTCTATGTCCTGCTCGGGGACACGCCAAAGATCTGGGCCCACCGAAGAGTAGTCCGATGTCCCATTGCTCCAGTCCGGCCCTGGTTACAGTTCATGCTAGTCCAGACAACAGATATCACGTCCATCGCACATGTATCCAGTCAGCAACTACAGTCCTCACATACATAGTTCATCACATACAGACGATGGATACGATGACCGTAGAACATCTATCTAACTCCAGCAACATATAGTACAGTCTCAACTGGGGTACTCCAAACTTATTTGTGGGTTCAGTGTTGGGCAGAGGAGCAAACCTGTATTCCACCAGATGGAGTCATGGTGTTTTGGACTGTTACTGAAGAGACCCTCTGGAGTGGGAGTCAGAGACTTTATACCCACAGTTCCCATTCAGGACATTCCTCCACAGGATTGGAGAAGTTGGGGGGAGGTGATACTTCACTGTTCAACTAACCAGCATATTTGTCCTAAATTGTGTAATTAGTAAACTGCAGTGGGCTGATGCAATATATACTCAGCAGGCATTTACAAATGAACATACCACAAGAGTGAACGTACAGTCTCATATGAAACAATGACTCAATTGAGGCCTCTGAGAGACTAACAAGAGTAATGGAATTGTAGCACCCCGAGGACTCGGCTGCTACAGGGGTATTGCACTTCGATCCAGAGGTGTGGTATTCCACTCCCGGGTAAGGATGGAGTGTGGGACTGAGCTCAGCTGCTGCATGCACTACACTCATCCCATTTCCGGGGGACAGAACAACGGTACTCCCACCAGATAGATGTGCAGGTACGACAGCGTCTGTCCCTGGCTGGAGTGGGAGGGGGGGGAGGAACATCCCAGTAGTGTAGGGGCAGATAGGGGAGGGACTCTGGGCATAGAGGTAGGAGCCCATTGGGTGCTAGTCACCTGGGCTCACACATAGAGGGAGTATATATGGTGGGCACCATCTAGAGACAGGGAGAGCTGAGAGAGTGAGAGGGAGAGTTCAGCCAGAAGGGCTGACAGGGAGCTGTGGCTCCGGCTGGGCCCAGCTCCAGGGCCAGGCCTGCAGTGGAGAGGAGGAGGAAGAGAGGCCCAGAGATGCAGGACAAGAGGGAACCCTGAGATCCCACAAGCTAACGGGTGAAGGGTTGGCAGATCAGGGTACCGGATCCCAAACTGGTGGAGGCTAATGATCCTCAGCCAGGAACCGGAGGTCGTGGTCAAGTTTTGGCGCGACCCTCACCACATCCACCAGGAAGGCACACCACGAATAGGGTCAGGAAAGCCAGAGAAGGTTTTACCACCAAGAGGCCCGAGGGAGCCGGACAAAGGTGGATCCCTGGTGGGAACGGCCAGTAGGAAGGAAGAGAGGGGAGCTCAGGACCACGCTCTGGACTGCCTGGGAGTTGGCCGAGTCCCACACCTGGTGGACGCAGCACGGCTCGGGTGGTCACTCAAGGCCAGAGTGACCGGAACAACACCTGTGAGTAAAAACCCTGAAACTGCATCGCATGTCTCTGAGCTTCCTTGCTGCACCATCACAACCACCATCTTCCACATCTGCTGCCCTGAGGCCATACCCCTCCCGTTGGGGGTTATACCACCATTGCTGCACACATACCACCGGCCTCAGCGGACTGTTCTGCAGCGGCGGACTTGCGACCGCAAATCAACGGGTGGCGTAGTCGACACTTAAACAACATCTACGAAGACTGCCACACACTTAGTTTGACCACCTTGGGCACGGACCGGGTCACCGCCACAAGGACTACTACCCCTATCCAGATCCGGCTCCGGGTGTCCCTTGAACATGGCCCAGGGGGCGCGTCAGAATGATTGATTTACCTGATTACCAATTTTGTGTCTGGCCTTATGGATACATAAGATCCAGCTTGCATGTCTTTCTCTGCTTACTATTACTGAATGGAAACAGTGATTCCCGATGCTGAACGCTCTCCAGGAGAGACCCGTGCACCTCAATCTCATGAGCAAGCAAATCTCCAATAAAACACAACAATAAGACCGACATAACCAGTGCTCCGTGCTGGAAAAAGTCTGTATCCCTTAGAGACGTGCACTCTGCTCTACGTCCATTGGTCCAATAGTCTTTAGTCCGTGGCCAGCTCCTCACACTGATAAAACTGGTGTAACGCCTGTACAAGAGATAGCAGCCACAACACTTATTACTCACATCTTCATCTGTTTTACATAGATGCAGAATCATTTTATATCCTGGTGGTGGTGCTTCACTTGTAAATGACTTTAAAGCAGTACAGTTGCTGGGCCTGAAAACTCCATTCCTTTTTTTCTGCCCTTCACTGACCACTGCTCTTCCAGTAATTCCCTTGCCCCAGCCTGGAAAGTCCAGTATTTACTCACTATGACTCCCAGGTGTAGCCTACACGTTACCTTCTCTTCAGTCGTACTGTCTATTGACAATATGGAAAGGAGTCTGCTGCTCACTGAGCAGCTGCTCACTGGGGTAGATGTGGGGGAGGGTGGTAGTAGGGAGCTGCAGGACAGTGAGGGGGGGTAGAGGGAAGAGTACCAGAGAGGCTAGTCCTGATCTGGCACACCCCAATAAGTTTGCAAAGTTGGCATATGAGGGGGGTGACGGTACAGGGGTAGCACTGCTGCAGCAAGACATGTCCCCTGAAAGACAGAGGAATGTCAGCTCCAGTAAGGAGGGAAATAGGAGAGCAGGGCAGGCCAGGCATGTGCTGGTAGTGGGGGACTCAATTATTAGGGAAACAGATAGGGCAATCTGTCACAAAGACAGGGATCGTCGAACAGTGTGCTGCCTACCTGGCGCTCGAGTCCGGCACATCGCTGATCGGGTTGACAGATTACTGGGAGGGGCTGGTGAGGACCCAGCGGTCATGGTGCACATTGGAACAAATGACAAAGTTAGAGGTAGGTGGAAGGTCCTTGAAAATGATTTCAGGGAATTAGGCTGCAAGCTGAAAGCAAGGACCTCGAAGGTGGTATTCTCTGAAATACTACCGGTACCACGTGCCACGCCAGAGAGGCAACCGGAGATTAGGAAGATAAATAAGTGGCTCAAGAACTGGTGTAGGAAGAAGGGATTTGGGTTCCTGGAGAACTGGGCAGACTTCTCAATTGGCTACAGACTCTACGCTAGGGACCGGCTGCACCTCAATGGGTGCTGGGGGAGAAAATGGCTAGAAGGTTGGAGGAGTGTTTAAACTAGGGATTGGGGGGAGGGTATTCATTTTATAGGTGGGGAAGATAGTGCAGATAGTGACCTGGGCACAAATAAAGAAATTGGGGGTGGGGTTAGAAGAGTCAATAAAATAAGAAGGAATAGAGGTACAGAGAGATACATAAAATGCATGTACACTAATGCCAGAAGCCTCACCAACAAAATGGAGGACTTAGAATTAATTTTGTTGGAAAATAATTATGACATGGTGGGGATATCTGAGACGTGGCTGGACGAGAACCATGACTGGGCAGTTAATTTACAGGGCTACAGTCTGTTCAGAAACAACCGTACAAACAATCGAAGGGGGGGGGGGGGTGTTTATATGTAAAATCATCCTTAAAACCCATCTTGCGGGAGGATATATGTGAATCTAATGGAAATGTAGAGTCCCTGTGGGTGGAGATAAGGGGAGGGGGAAAAAGTAATAAATTACTGATACGGGTTTGTTATAAGTCTCCAAAAATAATGGAAGCAGCGGAGAATATCCTCGTTAAGCAAATAGATGAAGCAGCGACTCAAGGAGAAGTCATTATTATGGGGGACTTCAACTACCCTGAAATACATTGGGGGAGAGAAACCTGTAGTTCAAGCAAAGTTAATAGGTTTTTGACAACTATGAGAGACAATTACCTTTCACAACTGGTTCAGGACCCAACAAGAAGGGGGGCACTGCAAGACCTAATATTAACCAACAGGCCAGACCGCATATCAAATATACGAGTTGGGGGTCACTTGGGTAATAGTGATCACAAAATAATAAATTTTCATGTAACCTTTAATAAGATGTGTAGTAGAGAGGTTTCAAGGGCACTAAACTTCAGGAAGGCAAATTTCCAACGGTTGAGAGATGATCTTAGTGCAATAAACTGGGACGATATCCTGAGACATAAAGCTACACAAAGCAAATGGGAGACATTTATTAGCATCCTGAATAGGACCTGTGCACAATATATACCCTATGGGAATAAACATGTTAGAAATAGGAGGAAACCACTATGGCTAAATAGAGCTGTAAGGGGCGCAATATGTGACAAAAAGAAAGCATTTAGAGAACTAAAGCAAGTAGGTATTGATGAGGCATTAAATAAATATAGAAAATTAAATCAATTCTGTAAAAACCAAATCAAGGCAGCAAAGATTGAGGCAGAGAGAATCATTGCCAGAGAAAGTAAAAATAACCCCAAAATATTCTTTAGCTACATAAATAGTAAAAAACTAAAAAATGATAGTGTTGTCCCCCTTAAAAATAGTCTGGGGGAAATGGTGGATGAGGATGAGGAAAAAGCCAATATGCTAAATGATTTTTTTTCAACCGTATTTACACAAGAAAATCGCATGACAGAAAACATGATCAGTGATAACAAAAATTCTCCATTAAATGTCACTTGCTTAACCCAGAAGGAAGTACGGCGGCGTCTAAAAATCACTAAAGTTGACAAATCCCCGGGCCCGAATGGGATACACCCGCGAGTACTGCAGGAATTAAGTAACGTCATAGATAGACCATTATTTTTAATCTTTAAAGATTCCATAATAACAGGGTCTGTACCATAGGACTAGCGTATAGCAAATGTGGTGCCAATATTCAAAAAGGGGACAAAACTGAACTTGGAAATTATAGGCCTGTAAGCTTAACCTCTACTGTGGGTAAAATCCTGAAGGGTTTCCTAAGAGATGCTATACTAGAGTATCTGAAGAAGAATAACCTCATGACTAGTGTTGAGCATTCCGATACTGAAATATCGGGTATCGGCCGATATTCGCGGTATCGGAATTCCGATACTTAATTCCGATACTTTTACAATATCGAATACCGGAATCGGAAGTTCCCATAATGCCTGCGCTCTGCAGTGTCTCTGAAGTATGACAAGCTGGATGGCAGCGCTCAGCTGAGATCCAGCCTGTCATCAGAATGCCATCCCAGCGTGGGAGAATTCTCCTGATCATTTAAAAGCCGGCGGGTGGTAAAAAGCCGCCGGCTTTTAAACAATCACACAGCCCCATACTGCTTCCCCGCAGCCTACCACCCCGATCCTCCGCTCCCCTCGCCACTTCCCATCCCGATCGTAAGTTAGGACCGGGCGGGGAGCGCAGCACCAAGGAGCGGGGAGCGAAGGACCCGGGCGGGGAAGCCGGCAGTGAAAAGACTTCACCGCCGGCTTTCCCGTTCTGTGCTGCGCTCTCCCGCCGGTTATTTCAAATGAACAGCTGAGGTATCAGGTGATGCCGATCAGCTGTTCATTTGAAGTCGCCGCAGTGCCCTCAGAGGGTTCACGTGAGTTCATGCTTGACTGCATTGCATGAACTCACATGAACTTTCCCACGGCCGCACAGGTCAGCCTCACCTCCCAGACGATCAGCCCGTCATGATTGGTGTGTGTGGGTGTCTGTGCGCGGTGTCTGCGAGTGTGTGCGGGGTGTCTGTGCGATGTCTGCGAGTGTGTGCGGTGTCTGTGCGATGTCTGCGGGTGTGTGCGTGCAGGCAGACATAGGCCGATGTGACACTACTACTCCCATCGGCCTATGTCTGTCCCCCGTCCACTCGTGCCAGCAGGATCAGCTCGATGGGAGCAGTAGTTCCTATCAGCCTGATCCTGCTATATAAATTGCCCTACTGTGTCCCCAATAAATTTTAAATACATGTCATTGGTGGCCAGTGGTTACCTAAAATAAATTAGTTTATACATTACCTGTCCCCGCCGATCGCCACCTAAAATAAAGTAAAAAATAAAAAACTACACTTATACTCACCTAGACACCTAATTCCCCGAAGCCATCGATCTCCTGTAATAAAATATAAAATAATAAACCACAACCTTATCCTTACCCCTCCGTAGTAGTCCACGAGTGTCCCACGATGATCTCCAGTTTAGAGCAGCCACATAGAATGTGACCGCTCTGAACCGCTGCCGCCGCTAGAATGATGGGGCCGTAAAGCAGCCCCGTCATTGCATAAGCGGGTTCGCCGGAGTTCAGGCAGTGCTGCTCCGGTTAGCTCCTTTCCGGCCCTGCTGTATCGTGAGAAATTCCCACGGTACAGCAGTGACGTAAAGGAGGTCTCCGGAGCTGCGCTGCCTGAATGCACTCCGGTGACCTCAGTCAGTGGCTCCTGCTGCCGGGAGCGGACGTGTTCCCTGCAGTGTGAGCTTACAGCAGCCATGCACAGCTGTCACCATCTCCAGATGTGACAGCTGTGCATGGGAGATCAGCGCAGGAACGTGGACAGGTAACTATTTTTTTTTAGTAAACTAAGAATTAAATAAAATTGTGTGTTTTATTTCAAATAAATTATTTTTTTCTGGGTGTAGTATGTTTTTTCTTTTTAACACTTTGTAGGTTAGTAATGGGGGTGTCTTATAGACGCCCATCATTACTAACCTGGGCTGCATGGCAGCTGGCGCTGACATGAACCCCACCACTATTACCCCCTGCCACCGCACCAGGGCAGCGTGGAAGAGCGAGGCTAAGTGCCAGAGTTGGCGCATCCTATGGATGCGCCATTTCTCTGGCGGCTGACGGCTGGTGTTTCTAGCCTGGGAGGGGGCCAATATTCATGGCACCCTTCCTGGGCTATTAATATCAGCCCCCAGCTGTCCGCCTAGCCTTTGCTAGCTATTAAATAGGGGGTACCCTACGTCATTTTTTTGGGGGGTGGGTCCCCCATTTTAATAGCTATTAAAGGCTAGGTATTCAGCTGGGGGCTGATATTAGTAGTCTGGGAAGCTCCGTGGGTATTACCCACTTCCCAGGCTTCAAACATCTGCCCCAGCCGTCTGCTTAACCTCCGCTAGAGCCTAAAATTATGGGGGACCCCACGCCAATTTTTTTTAAATAAATCCTTTATTTTAACACTAAATGACATTTGAGGAGTTAATAAAGATGCAGTCCCTAAATTATTATTTATTTTTTAATTAATTTTTCCCAAAAATTTTGACGTGGGCTTTGCCATATTTTTGTATGCCAGCCAGGTACAGCATCCAGCTTCTATGAACGCGCCATTTTCCGGGGTGGCTGCGGACTGCAATTTGCAACGGGGGGGGGGGGGGGGGCAGAAAGCTTGGGCCTCCCTGAGCTGCAGATTCCAGCCCCCAGCTGCCTAGTTGTACCTGGCTGGACACACAAATAGGGAGAAGCCCCACGTATTTTTTTTTAAGATTATTTCATGAAATTCATGAAATAATAAAGAAAAAAAGGGCTTCCCTATATTGTTGTGTCCGGCCAGGTACAAATAGGCAGCTGGTGGTTGGGCGCAGCCCGTTCCTGCCTGCCGTACCTGGCTGGACACACATATAGTGCGAAGCCCCACGTCAATTTTTTTTTAATTATTTCAGGAAATTCATGAAATAATTTAAAGAAAATTGATGTGGGGCTTCTCCCTATATTTGTGTCCAGCCAGGTACAGCAGGCAGGAACGGGCTGCGCCCAACCACCAGCTGCCTATTTGTACCTGGCCGGACACAACAATATAGGGAAGCCCTTTTTTTAAAAAATTATTTCATGAAATAATTTAAAAAAAATTGACGTGGAGCTTCGCACTATATTTGTGTCCAGCCAGGTACAGCAGGCAGGAACGGGCTGCCCCCAACCACCAGCTGCCTATTTGTACCTGGCCGGACACAACAATATAGGGAAGCCCTTTTTTTCTTAATTATTTCATGAATTTCATGAAATAATTAAAAAAAATACGTGGGGCTTCGCCCTATTTTTGTGGCCAGCCAGGTACAACTAGGCAGATGGGGGCTGGAATCCGCAGCGCAGGGAGGCCCAAGCTTTCTGGGCCCCACCCGCTGCAAATTGCAGTCCGCAGCCACCCCGGAAAATGGCGCGTTCATAGACGCGCCATCTTCTGGCGCTGTACCCAACTCATCCAGGGCCCTGGTGCGGTGGCTCACTGGGTAATAAAGGGGTTAAGGCCAGCTTGGCATTATCAGCTGGCCCTAAACCCGAAATTCATGGGGTCACGCCAATATTAGACATGACCACCATGAATTTCTAGTAAAGTATTTAAAAAAAACACAACACCCAGAAAAAAGTCCTTTAATTGAAATAAACACACAATTCTTTATTGTTCTAAATTAAACTCTACTTACCGTCACGCCCATTCCAGCTGAAGCCAACGATCTCCTGCAATAAAAGAAAAATAATAAACCAACCTCATCCTTACCTTTCCATGGTTCCCACGACCGCTTCAGCTCTGCTACTTCGAGATGACAGGCTGGACCGCAGCAGAACGCTGCCATCCAGCCTGTCATCCCGCAGACACTGAGAAGCGCAGGCATGCTTGCGCTCCTCAGTGTCTCTCTGTGACGGCATAAAGATGAGCCGAGGTCATGTCCAATGAACTCGGCTCAGGAGACAGGAGACTGCGTGCAAGGGTTAATGAGAGTAAATCCTCTGCCATGTCAGCTCCGAGTCTTGAGAGGGTCTGTACTGACATTGGAGAGCCGATGGAGATTGGGGCGATGGCACCCCGCTCTCAGGAAAAAGACCGCAGGTCTTCTGAAGGTTTGTGCTTTTATTGCGGGAAATCTGAGCATTTTATTAAGAACTGTGTACTTCGTATGAACAAAGTAAAAAAAAAAGGTCAGTTACGCCCGTATAGCCTGTTTAAATACTAAGGGGGTATTTCTTTCTGCTACTACTGCTGCTCAGGAAGAATTAATTGAATTTTGGGTATTTGTGGATTGTGGTTCTACTCTGAATGTGATTGATGGGGGATTCTTGGAAAAACTTAAATTAAAACCCAAACCTTTGTCATCCTCTATTGCTGTGGTTTCTGTCAATGGCTCCCCCTTGAAGAGTGTTACTCACAAGGTCTGTGAATTTCCCCTCACTATTAATGGTATTCACCAAGAAAATTTGGATTTGGTAGTATTAAATAATTTGCCTTCTCCAGTAGTTTTGGGGTTACCCTGGTTAAAATTGCACAATCCTGTACTGGATTGGTCTACCAATGAAATTAAGTCCTGTAGCCCTAAGTGTTATGACAAGTGTTGTAACGGACGTATTGCTGCGGTGGAAAAAGGGGAATTACCTGTACTTATTCAGGATTTTTGGAGAGTTTTTTCTGAGGAGGAGTCACAAATTTTGCCTCCCCATAGAGACTATGATTGTACCATTGAATTTGTCCCTGGAGCGACTCTTCCTAAAAGTCATTTATTTAATCTTATTCCTGAGAGAAAGGCTTTGGAGGAATACATACAGACAAGCTTGGCCGCCGGTCACATTAGGCCTTCCAAGTCTCCTGTGGCTGTTGGATTTTTTTTTGCTAAAAAAAAGGACGGCGGTTTACGTCCTTGTCTGGATTTTCGTGAGATTAATAAAATTACTGTACGCAATCCTTACCCACTGCCATTGATTCCTGATTTGTTTAACCAGTTGGTGGGGGCCAAGTGGTTCTCTAAAATTGATCTCCGGGGGGCATACAATTTGTTGCGCATGAAGGAGGGCGATGAATGGAAGACTGCTTTTAACACTCCTGTGGGTCATTTTGAGAATCTGGTTATGCCTTTTGGTCTTACCAATGCTCCAGCATTTTTTCAGAATTTTATTAATAACATCCTTAGACCTTTGATCGGCAAAAATGTGGTTGTGTATTTGGATGACATTTTGATTTATTCACCGGATCTGGAGTCTCATTGGCGGAGCGTACGTGAGGTATTACAGTTATTAATTGACAATTCGCTTTTTGCTAAGCTGGAGAAATGTGAGTTCGCTGTACAGAGAATTCGTTTTTTGGGCTACATTATCTCCAGCGAGGGTTTTGAGATGGACCCGGTGAAAGTTCAAGCTGTGCAGGAATGGCCTAGGCCTATTGGTTTGAAATCGATACAGAGGTTTTTGGGTTTCGCCAATTATTACAGAAAATTCATTAAAAATTTTTCTATTAATGTCAAACCACTGACCGATCTCACCAGGAAAGGTGCTAATGCGGTTCAGTGGACTACTGAGGCCATTGAAGCTTTTGTGTTTCTAAAGGAGAGGTTCAGCTCTGCTCCCATCCTTATGCAGCCTGATGTGACTAAGCCGTTTTTGGTTGAGGTTGATGCTTCTTCGGTGGGGGTCGGTGCGGTATTGTCTCAGAAAAACAAGGATGGAGTACATCCCTGTGCTTTTTTTTCAAAAAAATTTTCTGAGACTGAACTTAATTACGATATTGGTAATCAGGAATTGCTGGCTATTAAACTCGCATTTGAACACTGGCGTCATCTCTTGGAAGGTGCTGAATTTCCCATTCAGGTTTTCACTGATCATAAAAATCTGATCTATCTTGATGCTGCCAAGCGCTTGAATGCCCGTCAGGCTAGGTGGGCACTTTTTTTCTCGCGGTTTAATTTTTCCGTTACTTACATCTCGGGTACCAAGAATGTTAAAGCTGATGCTTTGTCTCGCAGCTTTTCTCCCATGGTCGGTGCTGAGGAGGAGGGGAGCATTTTACAAGAAGGTGCTGTGATTGCTGCATTGGACTCCGTTTTGGAAGATGATATTCTTAAAGCACAGGAGAATGCCCCATCTAACACTCCCCATGGGAGGTTGTTTGTGCCTAGGACCTTTAGGAGAGATTTGTTTGTTGAGTGTCATGAGTCTCGGTTGGCAGGTCATCCAGGAATTTCTGAGACCAAGAGACTTGTGGGTCGCAGTTTTTGGTGGCCTGGATGGCAAAAGGAAGTCATTAAGTGGGTGCGTCAATGTACGGTGTGTGCTAGATCTAAGTCTTCACATACTCCTGCAGCGGGGTTGCTTTGCCCTCTGGAGGTTCCTAGTGCACCTTGGACACATCTGGCTATGGACTTTATTACTGACCTTCCCCCCCTCTGAGGGTTTCACAGTCATCTGGGTGGTCGTGGACCATTTTAGCAAGATGTGTCACTTGGTTCCTTTCATCAAACTGCCCTGCGCTAAGACACTCGCTAAGGCCTTTGTCAAGGAAATTGTCAGACTACATGGCGTTCCTACTGACATTGTTTCGGATAGGGGACCTCAGTTTGTGGCTCGTTTTTGGCGTGCTTTTTGTGACAGGTTGGGAGTTCATTTGTCGTTTTCATCCGGATATCATCCTGAGTCTAATGACCAGACAGAAAGGAAGAATCAGGATGTTGAGCAGTTCTTGCGTTGTTTTGTGGCAGACAATCAGGAGGGGTGGTTTGAGTTTCTGCCACTTGCTGAGTTTGCTCTTAACAACCATACATCCTCTTCTGCTGGTTGTTCGCCTTTTTTTTGTTGCTCTGGGAGACATCCGTCTTTTGGGTCATTCTCCAAATTGGTATCGGCTGTGCCTGAGGAGGAGAGTTTTTCCAGTGATTTGGAGAGAGTTTGGATGGATGTGCGTGGTAATCTTCAGGAGGCTAACAAAAAATCTAAGAGGTACTTTGATAGGAAACGGCAAGAAGTTTTGTTTGCTATTGGTGACATGGTTTGGTTGTCCTCTAAGAATCTGCGGTTGAGGATTCCTTCTAAAAAATTGGGTCCCAAGTTTGTTGGGCCCTTTAAGGTGCTTCAGGTAGTTAACCAATCTGCTGTTAGGTTGGAGGTTCCTACCTCTTGGAATATTAATCCGGTGTTTCATGTTTCTCTGTTGAAAAGAGCTTATGTGTCGGATGGAGACGCCTCTGCCACTGTTCCTCCGGTGGTGGAGGACGGGGAATATGAAATTTCCCGCATCCTAAATTCTAGACGGTATAGAGGGAGTTTGCAGTATCTCATCGCTTGGAAGGGTTTCGGACCCGAGGATAACTCATGGGTGAGGGAGGATGATGTTTCTGCTTCCAGACTTGTCAGAGCGTTTCACAAGAGATTTCCTGATAAGCCTGGGCCTAGGGGATCCGGAGTATCCTCATAGAAGAGGGGGTACTGTTAGAACTCTCCTGTTAGGTTTTTTCTATCTTGCTGGTCACATGACCTTTTTTGCCTATTTAATCCTGCTCCGCCCTCCTGGCCTTGCTGGACTTCATTGTAATTTCTACTCTTTAGCTAGCCTGGTGCTTGTTACCTTTCTCAGTCTGTTTTGCTAGGTCTTCGGACCTTTATGTTCTATGTTGTGTGTTTGTCTTTTACTGCTACAATTTCTGCTAGGAGGTGTCCAACTTTATCCCAGTCCCTAGTTCTTGTACGGATCCCTCCCTTGCATCTATAGGTCTTCGTACAGACTAGCCGAGGACTTTAGCGGGTCTGATCGCAGGATCAGGTTCCCCGTTACATCGTAGGGATCTAGCTTAGTTCTATTGTAGGGACAGATCTCCTTTCTTTCCTTAGTGCTTGTAGCAGATCATAACACCGACTCTTATAAAAATGAACAAGGGCTGGATTGTGCCAGACTTCTCAACACCACCGAATGATAGGAGCGTAACATAAACTCAAATCCAGTGTCTTTTTTTGGGAGATGTAATCCCATGCACCTTTTCACACCCACACATGGGTACACGCTTCCTGATTTTGGATATTTGCTCTTGTCCTCCTCCTTCTCCTCATCCTCCACCACCATATCACCAGGGTGACCATGGTCCGTGATGCAACACACACATAATTTTTTTAAAGGTTGTTTGTCATGCCCTTAAAAATTTTTTTTATACAGTATGTTCATGTATACCCCCCCCCCAGGGGTAAATGTTTGTCAGCCCATACACTTAGTGCATGGGCATTACAAGTATAGGAGACCCGCTCCTTTCTAATGGGAACATTTTTTTATGAGGCCCTCCTCCACGTCTTTTCCAAGGTGCATTGAAGTGCCTCCAACTTTTGGCAGCCCTTGCATTCATTGCATGGGCCAACACAATGGGAGACCCGCTTCCTAATAATGGGAACATTTTTTCATGAGGCCCTCTATGTCTCTTCAAAGGGGCATTGGAGTGCCTCCAAATTTTTGGCAATCCTTGCATTCACTGCATAGGCCAACACTATGGGAGACCCACTTCCTAATAATGGGAACATTTTTTTCAGGAGGTCCTCCTCCACGTCTCTTCCAAGGGGCATTGGAGTGCCTCTAAGTTTTTGGCAACCCTTGCATTCACTGCATAGGCAAACACAATGGGAGACCCACTTCCCAATGATGGGAACATTGTTTTCAGGAGGCCCTCTGACCTCCAAGTCTCTTCCAAGGGGCATTGGAGTGCCTCCAAATTTTTGGCAACCCTTGCATTCACTGCATAGACCAACACAATGGGAGACCCACTTCCTAATAATGGGAACATTTTTTCATGAGGCACTCTACGTCACTTCCAAGGTGCATTGTAGTGCCCCCAATTTTTTTTTCAGCTCTTGCATTCACTGCATAGGCCAACACTATGGGAGACCCACTTTCTAATAATGGGAACATTGTTTCCATGAGGCCCTCTATGTCTCTTCCAAGGGGCATTGGAGTGCCCCTAAATTTTAGGCAACCCTTGCATTCACTGCATAGGCAAACACAATGGGAGACCCACTTCCTAATAATGGGAACATTTTTTTCAGGAGGCCCTCTACGTCTTTTCCAAGGGGCTTTGGAGTGCCTCCCAATTTTTTTTTTCAGCTCTTGCATTCACTGCATAGGCCAACACTATGGGAGACCCACTTCCTACTAATGGGAACATTTTGTCATGAGGCCGTCTATGTCTCTTCCAAGGGGCATTGGAGTGCCTCCAAATTTTTGGCAACCCTTGCATTCACTGCATAGGTAAACACAATGGGAGACCCACTTCCTAATAATGGGAACTTTTTTTCTGGAGGACCTCTACGCCTCTTCCAAGGGGCATTGGAGTAGGTCCAAATTTTTGGCAGCCCTAGCATTCAAGGCTTAGGCAAACAGTATAGGAGACCCACTTCCTAATAAAGGAAAAATTGTTTTCAGAAGGCCCTCCTCTAAATCTCTTCAAGGGGTATTGGGGTGCGTCCAAATTTTCAAAGGGGTACTGGGGTGCGTCCAAATTTTGGACAGCCCTGCCACTCACTGCATACGCAATAACAGTATAGGAGACCCATTCTTTAGTAATGGGAACATTAAAGCATAGCCGGCTGATGGCTCTCTAAGAATAGTGAGGGCCGACTGCTGGCCCTTTAAGAATAGTAAAGGCCGTCTGATGGCTCTATAAAAATAGGCTTTGTGACTTTCAGAGTCCCTCCTTCATAAATGTAACAGGATGTGTCTGATGATGTCTGACACACCACATGGCCAGAAAAGGTTGTAAAATGTTAAAATGACATCTCGCAGTGAATGCATTTGTCACGGTTGAAAGCAATGCAAAAGTGCAAAAATGCTTCAAAAACGCTACGTGTGAACATAGCCCAAGGTGTGGAGGCGTATTTTTGCCTTTGGTTATTTATTTTGCCTTATATACAAGTCATTACCCTGGAAAGGATGTTCCTTAACATATTTCCCAGGAAAATACATTTTGGTTTCGTTTTTGTATGATTTAATGTGAGTCCGTAAAAGTGGCGTAATACCTCTGACAACATTGTTCACAGCAGTGACCTGGGAGTCAGAAATGCTTCCCCATCCTGTTCCCATGTCATTTGAGCACTGTTGCCATCGATTCGGGCAATTTTTAGGCCTCTGCAGACCGCCGGGGGGAGCAGCCTAAAAAATGCTCGCGTTTCCTATAGACCTAGAGTACAGACCAAAAGTTTGGACACACCTTCTCATTTAAAGATTTTTCTGTATTTTCATGACTATGAAAATTGTACATTCACACTGAAGGCATCAAAACTATGAATTAACACATGTGGAATTATATACTTAACAAAAAAGTGTGAAATAACTGAAAATATGTCTTATATTCTAGGTTCTTCAAAGTAGCCACCTTTTGCTTTGATGACTGCTTTGCACACTCTTGATGAGCTTCAAGAGGTAGTCACCGGAAATGGTCTTCCAACAATCTTGAAGGAGTTCCCAGAGATGCTTAGCACTTGTTGGCCCTTTTGCCTTCACTCTACGGTCCAGCTCACCCCAAACCATCTCGATTGGGTTCAGGTCTGGTGACTGTGGAGGCCAGGTCATCTGGCATAGCACCCCATCACTCTCCTTCTTGGTCAAATAGCCCTTACACAGCCTGGAGGTATGTTTGGGGTCATTGTCCTGTTGAAAAATAAATGATGGTCCAACTAAACGCAAACCAGATGGAATAGCATGCTGCTGCAAGATGCTGTGGTAGCCATGCTGGTTCAGTATGCCTTCAATTTTGAATAAATCCCCAACAGTGTCACCAGAAAAGCACCCCCACACCATCATACCTCCTCCTTTATGCTTCACGGTGGGAACCAGGCATGTAGAGTCCATCCGTTCACCTTTTCTGCGTCGCACAAAGACACGGTGGTTGGAACCAAAGATCTCAAATTTGGACTCATCAGACCAAAGCACAGATTTCCACTGGTCTAATGTCCATTCCTTGTGTTCTTTAGCCCAAACAAGTCTCTTCTGCTTGTTGCCTGTCCTTAGCAGTGGTTTCCTAGCAGCTATTTTACCATGAAGGCCTGTTGCACAAAGTCTCCTCTTAACAGTTGTTGAACGGATATGTCTGCTGCTAGAACTCTGTGTGGCATTGACCTGGTCTCTAATATGAGCTGCTGTTAACCTGCGATTTCTAAGGCTGGTGACGCGGATAAACTTATCCTCAGAAGCAGAGGTGACTCTTGGTTTTCCTTTCCCGGGGCGGTCCTCATGTGAGCCAGTTTCTTTGTAGCGCTTGATGGTTTTTGCAACTCCACTTGGGGACACTTTCAAAGTTATCCCAATTTTTCGCACTGACTGACCTTCATTTCTTAAAGTAATAATGGCCACTCGTTTTTCTTTACTTAGAATTTGTATTATGGCAAGAAAAAAGCAGCTAACAGTCTATTTAGTAGGACTATCAGCTGTGTATCCACCTGACTTCTGCACAACACAACTGATGGTCCCAACCCGATTTATAAAGCAAGAAATCCCACTTATTAAACCTGACAGGGCTCACCTGTGAAGTGAAAACCATTTCCGGTGACTACCTCTTGAAGCTCATCAAGAGAATGCCAAGAGTGTGCAAAGCATTCATCAAAGCAAAAGGTGGCTACTTTGAAGTACCTAGAATATCAGACATATTTTCAGTTGTTTCACACTTTTTTGTTAAGTATATAATTCCACATGTGTTAATTCATAGTTTTGATGCCTTCAGTGTGAATGTACAATTTTCATAGTCATGAAAATACAGAAAAATCTTTAAATGAGAAGGTGTGTCCAAAGTTTTGGTCTGTACTGTACGTTGGGCTCGTTGCTCGAGTCAAGCACCCGAGTATTCCAATTTGCTCGACCCGAGCATCGAGCGCCCGGGCATTTTAGTGCTCGTCCATCACTATTCCTAAAGAAAAGGAGACTCGATTAACTCTTGGTAGTCTGGAGTTGGATAATCAAGGGGTGCATTTGTTGGCAACCTGCAGTTCCCGCTTTGTCCTGACAGCAGAGGTGGTGCTAGGGAGCAAAACCGAGAAAATTTCTGTGTTTGTTGACAGTGGAGCCGGAGTCAGCATGCTTGATGCTGAGTTTGTGAAAACTCACGGTATTGCTTGCTGTACTTTAGCTAAACCTATTTCCATCTTCGTCATCGACTCGGTGCCACTTGCACAGAAAGCATTTACTCAGATTGTACATAATGTAAAACTGAGGATGGAGTCAGTTCATTGTGAAATAATCCCTTGCTATTTCCTGAACAATCTTCCCACACCTATTGTTTTGGGTATTCCTTGGCTTGTTAAACATAATCCATTGGTGGATTGACAAACCAGGGAGAATATTGAATGGGGAGATGACTGCCATGATAATATGCTCATTGAAGGCCGCAAAGGCATTTGACTCCATTTTGTGTGAATTTTTATGGGCAGTACTTGAAAAATTGGGTATGGGATCCATTTTTACCGCATGGATAAAATTGCTATAGGGAAACCAGTGGCTAGATTAAGGATAAATGGACAACTTACATCAGTCTTCAAACTTGGCAGGGGTACTAGACAGAGTTGCCTCTTCTCCTCTTTGCACTGGCTATTGAACTTCTTGCAGCAATTATTAGGAGACATTCGGCAGAGTGGGTTTCCGTAGAGGTGTAATGGAAGAGAAGGTGGCCCTTTATGCTGACGACACTTTTCTGTTTTTGACGCTTTACTAATTATTGAGAGATTTGAGGAATAATTGGAACTAATCAGTCTTACTCACACTAGATAATAATGATAATACACCTTTCTATGTTAGCTCTGGCCTGCAAGTAGCTTCTGAATTTAAAAATCTAGGTATCAATATAATAGCACAAATGTAAGACTATGACAGATTACATCTCACTCCAATTCTTGTGAAATTTAAGCATAAAAGGGAAACTTGGTCCAAATTACCTGTGCCTCAGCTAATATATGCACTTCATAGCTCCCCTATTTGGATACCCCAAAAATACTTTTTCCAAATTAATCGCATGTTCCGTGAATTAATTGTGGGTAGGCAAACTCCCAGGGCCGGCCTGAGAGATTATGGCGCCCTAGGCGAAACTATTTTTTTGCGCCCCTACTATTCTTGGCAGTAGATGAAAACTTGGGATATAAATTTAGGAGCAAAATAAACCACAACAACAATGATTAATTAACTGTCTCCTAACTCTTTAATCTTCTGAGAAGTTGTATAGGACAAATATATACAAAGTAATTAATAACACAAAACAAAAACGACCATAGGTAATTAAAATTTTTGTTTCCTTGCCTTTTTTTTTGAAAAGGATGACACTAAGTCACCGAGATTAATTTGTTTAGCAACTTCAGATTCTATCGAAATGTTGCCAACCCAACCAACCTCTCTTGCGTCATATTTGCCCTTAAATATGTTTTAATTAGCTTTAGTTTTGAGAAGCTTCTCTCTCCTGAGGCCACAGACACAGGCAGAGTCAAAAGAATTCCTAGAGCCACCAGCAGGTTGGGGACACTTTCTTTCAAGTCAGATTTAAGCAAAAGTTCAAGAACGTCTTTTGGTGATGAATCTTCTGGAACACGTCTTGCCATTGCCTGCAGTTCACCACATAGCTCTATGGCATCAATGTCTTTTGCTTCGTTGTGTGTAAGAGACTTTTCCAGAGCTTTACACTTATCCAGAACAAATTTGCTTGGTTTTCCCTCAAGTGAAATGATGTGGTACAAAATTCCAAATTTCAATTCCATTTCTTTCAGCTGAGTGAACCGCTTATCAACTGAATTTATAGCAGTATCTAAGATCGCAAAGTAAAAGTTAATTTTGAAACTCTGTTTCTCATCTCTTATGGGCTCATCTTTCCCTTCATAAGAGAACTGTCTGTTTTTTTTCTTTATACGTTTTGGCGCAGAACTTGACTCAAAATTAGCTGGTATGCCAAGCTCTTCTGCGATTTCCCTCGCATCAACTAACAGCTTCTCAAACTCTTCATCGCTTTTTAATGATTGCAGATATTTCTTGGTTTTGTCAAGGTGTTGAGAAGCAGCAGCTAAATCGAATTCTCGTGACTGAAGTAACTTACTTGTCAAATTGATTTCGTACAAAATGTTGAACCATACTAGAACAGATGTAACAAAAGAAAAGGTTCCAACTTGTTTAGCAAGACCTTGAGCTTCTAGCCGGGAGACATTTCCAGAGCTTCCTGTGAGACTAATATTTTCTGCTATGTCCATTAGGGCATCATGGACTTCGCTCAATTGGTAACGGAGGGGGGCCAGAGCATCAATTCTACTTTCCCACCTTGTTTCGCTTAGAGGTTTTAGAGTCAGAGATGGCAAATGATGCACGAGTACTTCCCAACGCTGATTTGACGAAGAGAAAAATACGTAGAGATTTTGAACTAACAGGAAAAAAGTTGTCGCTCCAAAACAACATTTAGCGGCATCGTTGACGACTAAGTTTAGAGAATGGGAGCTACAAGGCACAAAGAATGCACGTGGGTTTATGTCCAAAATTCGTCTTTGTAGTCCAATGTTTTTTTCCCTTCATGTTGCTCCCATTGTCGTAGCCTTGCCCTCGTAAGTTGTCCACAGAGAGCGACAGTTCTTCAAATTTGTTCAAGACAGCGGCTGTCAAACCACCTCCAGTTGTATCAGAAACAGGAATGAATCCCAAGAAGTGCTCTTTAATTTCAAACTTTTTGTCTTCTGATGTGGAAACAAACCGAACAATGATAGTCATTTGTTCAACATGAGACACGTCAGAAGTACAATCCAGCACTACAGAAAAGGATTTGGCAGTTTTGACATCGTCAAGAATCTTTTCCTGAATACCATTACTTAGCAGTTGAATCATCTCATTCTGTATTGTTTTTCCCAAATAATGTGCATGAATCTCTTTGTCCCGTATTTTCCGAATGTGCTCACACATGACGGGATCGAACATAGCCAAATACTCCACAAATTTCAAAAAGTTCCCATTATTAGATGCAAACAATGCATCATTTGATCCACGGAACGCTAAGTTTTGCTTACCTAGTACCCTCACTAGAGCTATCAACCTTTCTAAAATTTGATGCCAGTATTTTTCTTGCTCTTCAATTTTGCGTAAGTGTTCTTCGTCAATGGTCTTGTTCATCTTAAGTCTATTTTCGAGTTCCTTCCATTTTTGAAAGCTAATCATGTGATCTTTGCTTTTTTCGTGGCTGGCTAAAATGGCAGATATGTTTTTCCAGTCATTTACACCATCAGTACCTAAGGCTGAGCGTTTGATGATTCCTAGTTGAAGTGATGAGTCTGGAAACAACGTGCAGCAAAAACAAAAAAATGAATTTTTCTGAATAGAATACGTTAGCCAATTGCGTTCAAGACTTTCACCATTGACAAGACGACGTTTATAGTGAACACAAGAAAATTTTCTACGATTAGTGTCCAAAGGAAAATCGAAATCTTTAACTTGTGTGGGGCCGAGTTTTACTACATCTAGGCATAAGTCATCATTGATTACGGTCCACGTAGCGGGATCGTCCTAATAGTCTTTACGTAGTATTTCTATAGATGTACCAGCCTCCATGTCAGTACTGGTACTTTGGTCAGATCTACCACCAGATATTGATGGTTGTAGTTCACTATTTTCAGCATGAGAAACAAATTCTATTTCCACATTCGATATTTCCGAGGCAACAGAAGCCTGTTGTTCCAACGTTTGGAATTCCGCGTCTTCATTTCTATTGCTTAGATATTTTAAAAATGACCCTTTGATTTTTGAAAGTGATTTCTCCTCCTCAGCTTTTCTTTTACGGTTCTGAAACCCCGAAAGTTTTTTCTTCTTATCAGCCATGACTCGTTACAACACACAGCATTTACCTAAAAGTTAACGCGCCGATTAAAATTGTTATCTGAACATTATATAATACGATTTTACTTTTAAGACAAAAACCACAAATTTCTTTAACAATTTCCAATGTTTCCAATATTTTTGAAAATCAAAACAATATACCTACCTCGCAGCACCTAATACTTTAGAACCTAGGCCAAAAATTTACTAAAAACCTCCTATTTTCTATTTGCATTCATGAAACCTCATGGAACAATGAATCTAATGAATATACAAAATAACAGCAATGGCTCACATGATAAAGCATGCAAACAGTAGAGACATACCTCGAAAATATTATAATCGCGCGCGCCGATATGCAAAAAACGTAGATACTATCTCCCTTGCCTTAGCTGGCCTGACTGGCAGTCCAGGCAGTCTACGCCAAAGCGTCAAAACAGACTCCTCCCACTAGCCGCATCGACTGCTGATGACATCTATCAATATAATCGCCAACACCTACCTTTTAAGTATACGTATTTTTTTCTCTCGGGCGCCCCCTTAGTGTAGTGTGTGCATTTTTGGTTGTTTGCTTTGCTTTGCCAACATTTGAAAACTTAGGAGCAAAATAAACGCGCGGGATCAAACACCTGACAGCAGACGATGCAAACAACTCACGTCCGTAGTTTAGCGCCTCCTTTCCGTGCGTAAATTGAAGCTCAACGGTTTTTCTTTTAAATTTATGGTAAAAAATGTATGTACACTTTTCTTTCCATCCCTAAAACTTTTTGCCTTTTGAAAAGATTTTTTATAATTTTTTCTATTTTTTCTCTGGCGCCCCCTTAGGGTCGGCGCCCTAGGCGGCCGCCTAGTTCGCCTATACGTTCGGGCCAGCCCTGCAAACTCCAAGAATTAAACTGGAAACATTCCAAAGAGAACAAAGTAATGGAGGTCTGGCAGTTCCTAATCCTTGAGTTTACTTCATAGAAGCTCAACTACAACGTACTGTATACGAGCCTGGGATGACCCTGTGGGCAGGGGAGCTTCACGCCACATAGTACAATACCATTACCATTTTAACTCCCCTAGACGTGCCCACCTCAACAAGGTATACCGAGTCTACAGAATACCTATGTTTCGATTCAATATTGGGCTTACACCACATTCTCTATGTCCTAGATGTAAGTCAAACCCAGCAGACTTATTGCATATGCTTTGGTCCTGTCCTAAACTAGACTCCTCTTGGGAGGATGTACTGGACACTATTCATTGGATTTACTTAGTGCAGATAGACACCACACCTTTGGTATGCATATTTGGGTAATTTAAGACCTGGCTATTGATGAATATGGTAAAATTGTTGTCTCTCAAATGTTATATATGGCTAAGAAATTAGTAGCTCAATACTGGATATCTGAGGAGACTCCCACAATCCCAAAATTCATAAAAAAGGTCGATTGGTTGTTGAATTTGAAAAGAAGCATTTATTTAGAGAAAAACACTGCCACTAAGTTCGAGAAACTTTGAGCCTCATGGATAGAAGGATCTGGTTTGGCATCATGAGATTTTAACAGCAAATGTTAAACTCACTATATGTGCTAGGTATCACGGCGGCGATTGACCACATGGACATATCCACCCTAAAAACGATTCCGCGACACTTTAAACTCCATCATGCTTGTAATGCAAAGATATTGAGAGTGAGGGACATTGACAATATTGTAGATAATATACGTGGAGGCCCTGTTTCCCAACGGCTAGCACAAATGAAATCCACATGGATTTGGACGCTTAAAACATTACATTTGTGACGCTCTCAGCCCTCCCTAGGAGATGGGGTTACTCGGAGCCGGGTCAGATGTTGGGGGTTGCAGTCGTGGCCTGGACCCGGTCCGTGCCCAGGGCCGTCACATAAAAGATTTAATGGGCTTTAAAGTAAGAGTGGTATTTTTCGACTACGCCACCTGTGGTGTCCGGTGACGAGCACCAGCGCTGCGACAGTCCACTGAGGCCGGTGTTTTGGGCAGCTAAGATGGGATGGCTCCTCACAGGCGGAGCAGGCCTCAGGGCAGTGTGATGAAGGATGTTGGGTGAAGTGCCCCTCAGGAAATAACAGGCTGAAGCAGGGTGTGAAGTCATCCAGGGTTTTTACTCACATTAAGATGAACTTTAGCCGCAAAGCTTCCCTCTGCTCCTCGCGGCGTACTGCGGCCACCAGGAAGGGGGTCCAGCACTTTCCAGGTTGATCAGGAGCACCTGTCGAGACCCCTCTGGTGTGTGTGTTCCTCTCCTTGGTGAGTTCTCCCACTAAGTCTCCTCCTGACTGTATGTGTGGTTAGAACTAGGTGTAAGGCCGGGTCCCACTGGATAAACGCAGGTAGAGAGTTACAGGTGGCGTATGCCGCTCCGTCCGTATCCCTCCTGGGATCCACTAAGCCTCCGGGCTTTTCTGACTGAGATGTGAAGTAGCAAAGTCAGATATCGGGGGCCGGTCACCCCTCTTGCAGCAGGAGTCCCTCTGACTAGGCCAGAGTAAGAAATACAGGTGGCGTATGCCGCTCCGTCCGTATCCCCCACGGATCCTTTTGCCTGTGGAGCTTGTCTCCTCTACGCCCCTCCAGGCCTTAGGTAGGGGCAGTGGTTAACTCTGACCCGCTCCTCGCCTCAAGGCCAGAGAACGAGGACCGTGTATCTTCAATAGGCTGCAGGTTCTAGCAGAAGGCCACAATCAGCGGTGAAGATCACAATCAAAGACCTTGAACTTAAGATGGCTGAAGATTAAATATGAATGAATAAGTGTTTCCTAAAAGTCTGTCCTCCACCCTCACCTACTACATGGTTCCCCTTATCTTTGGTTCCCCCCATCTCCTATATCCCAGGCCGGGGCAACAGCCTGGTGCATTTAGGCCCCCCTACAGGACAGGAGTGGTGTAGTGTTGAATGATGAAGTAGGATCCTGAGAAGTGCTCCATCCCTACCTGGAAGAGGAGATACCACACCTCGGGCTGAGGTGCAGTACCCCTGTGGCGACTGAACCCTCTGGGGCGCCACACATCCATCTGGACTGAATGAAAACATCAGTTTCATCCCTTTCTTGTAGTTCCCCATCTGCTAGAGGCCCTGTGTTACATCTTGACATATGGTTGTTTTATCATTGTTTTTAATACTAATTTTATTGTGCTTCATTTATACTAGGTTATATGTATCAGCCTATACCCCTTCGTTTTTTGTTGTATATTACATCACTATCCATGTTGGCTAATAAAGGACATAAAGGGGAACAGTTGGAATTCAGAATGGAAGCGGAAATAAAGAGTGATGATGCCAATGAATTGAAAGTATAGATATGAACAATGAGAAATAAGCATCCTGTTTGCACATTAGTGCTGGTATATTCGTGCGATATGGAATGCAATATTCTATTTATTGTTCTATCTTAAGTATCCGTTGTAATTATTTATATTCCTGAATCTGGAAATTTCACTTTTTGACAGATGTATGCATTGTATAGGATATATATATTAGGTATAATGTAACAGCACCTCAGAGGAGTATATATACTAAATATAATGTAACAACACCGTATAGGGTTTGTATATTAGGTATAGTGTAGTAATACATAAATGTGCTATGTTTCTGTCTGTGGACCGCACACATGGTTACAGGGGTGGCCAAAAGTATTGGCACCCCTGCAATTCTGTCAGATAATACTCAGTTTCTTCCTGAAAATGATTGCAATCACAAATTCTTTGGTATTATTATCTTCATTTAATTTGCTTGCAAGGAAAAAACACAAAAGAGAATGAAGCAAAAATCAAATCCTTGATCATTTCACACAAAACTCCAAAAATGGGCCAGACAAAAGTATTGGCACCCTCAGCCTAATACTTGGTTGCACAACCTTTAGCCAAAATAACTGCGAACAACCGCTTCCGGTAACAATCAATGAGTTTCTTACAATGCTCTGCTGGAATTGTAGACCATTCTTCTTTGGTAAACTGCTCCAGGTCCCTGATATTTGAAGGGTGCCTTCTCCAAACTGCCATTTTGAGATCTCTCCACAGGTGTTCTATGGGATTCAGGTCGGGACTCATTGCTGGCCACCTTAGAAGTCTCCAGTGCTTTCTCTCAAACCATTTTATAGTGCTTTTGGAAGTGTGTTTTGGGTCATTGTCCTGCTGGAAGACCCATGACCTCTGAGGGAGACCCAGCATTCTCACACTGGGCCTTACATTATGCTGCAAAATTTGTTGGTAGTCTTCAGACTTCATAATGCCATGCACACGGTCAAGCAGTCCAGTGCCAGAGGCAGCAAAGCAACCCCAAAACATCAGGGAACCTCCGCCATGTTTGACTGTAGGGACCGTGTTCTTTTCTTTGAATGCCTCTTTTTTTTTCCTGTACACTCTATGTTGATGCTTTTTCCCAAAAAGCTCTACTTTTGTCTCATCTGACCAGAGAACATTCTCCCAAAACGTTTTAGGCTTTCTCAGGTAAGTTTTGGCAAACTCCAGCCTGTCTTTTTTAATGTCTCTGGGTAAGAAGTGGGGTCTTCCTGGGTATCCTACCATACAGTACCTTTTCATTCAGACGCCGACGGATAGTAAGGGTTGACACTGTTGTACCCTCGGACTGCAGGGCAGCTTGAACTTGTTTGGATGTTAGTCGAGGTTCTTTATCCACCATCCGCACAATCTTGCGTTGAAATCTCTCGTCAATTTTTCTTTTCAGTCCACATCTAGGGAGGTTAGCCACAGTGCCATGGGCTTTAAACTTCTTGATGACACTGCGCACGGAGGACACAGGAACATTCAGGTCTTTGGAGATGGACTTGTAGCCTTGAGATTGCTCATGCTTCCTCACAATTTGGTTTCTCAAGTCCTCAGACAGTTCTTTGGTCTTCTTTCTTTTCTCCATGCTCAATGTGGTACACACAAGGACACAGGACAGAGGTTGAGTCAACTTTAATCCATGTTAACTGGCTGCAAGTGTGATTTAGTTATTGCCAACACCTGTTAGGTGCCACAGGTAAGTTACAGGTGCTGTTAATTACACGAATTAGAGAAGCATCACATGATTTTTCAAACAGTGCCAATACTTTTGTCCACCCCCTTTTTAGGTTTGGTGTGGAATTATATCCAATTTGGCTTTAGGACAATTCTTTTTGTGTTTTTTCATTGAAGACAAATTAAATGAAGATAATAATATCAAAGAATTTGTGATTGCAATCATTTTCAGGAAGAAACTGAGTATTATCTGACAGAATTGCAGGGGTGCCAATACTTTTGGCCACCACTGTATATAGAAATCAGAACATGGTGAATATACTGTATATTTACATGATTATTGTAGCGTCGGCGTCCCTGCCTCCTGCTAGGCAGAGACGCCGTTCCCCTCACCTCCCTGCTCCGTCCTCGGTGTCCTTTTCCCGCGCTGCTGGCAGCGCTCGCTGCTTCCCGGGCACTGTGCTTAGGGCGCGCGCGTGCTCCCTCTCTCTTAAAGGGGCAGCGCGTGCCGTCCTAAGGAGTCCCTGGCCAATTGCCGGTGGAGCTCCTATATATAAGGCACCTCCCCCAAAATGGAGGTGCCCGAGCAAAGTTGTTGCAAAGCCTTTCACTTCTGCTTCAGCCCTCAGGTCCCGTTGCCAGTCTGTTTTCCAGCTCTGTCTACCTGCTTGCATTCCCTGCGGTCCGACACTCTGTCTACCAGCATCCGCCAGTCTGTCTTTGGACCAGTCCGCCTGCGGATCAGGAAGCACCTGCCTGATACCTGCCTGATACCTGCCTGAGACCACCTGCCAGCCAGCCGAGAGACTCTTAACCGCACACCTGGGAGCGCTCACCTGCTACACGCCAGCTAGCCTACCTGGAGGCTCTGCCGTCACTTACCGTGACCACCCGCCTGTCTAGAGACTCTTACCCTGCTGTCACTTGCCGTGACCACCCGCATGTCAAGAGACTTTCTCCGTCACTTGCCGTGACCTCCTGCCCTTCTACCCAGAGACTGCTCCTGTCACTTGCCGTGTCTACCTGCCCGCCTTCCCTGGGAGTCACCCGCTTCCTTACAAGGACTGCCCCTTTGTATAGTAGCTCAGAGGTTCCACCTCCCAGACCCGTTACAATTATCACGAGTATTAATTTTGTGTGCGGCACACATGGAGATATGACATATCATGCAATATGTAAGATGTAGACATGTTGATGTGAATAATGAAATTTATGCGCCCTTTTTAATGCGGTCTATTATTCGGTCCCTTTGAATATATATGTACCCTGTGTAGATCAAGTAATTAATCAATGTATGGATTAATCTAGTTACAGACCATTATGGCCTTCCAATCTGTATTCCGTGTCTTCCATTTACAGACCCCTTTTGGAAAAAGCATGGTTCTGGTCCACAGGTACCGCAATTTCTGTATGCGGTAGTGTCACAGTCCCTCTGCACCGGTGGGCTTTCGGCATCCCAGTGATGCCGACGCCCCCTGATTGCCTAGGTTACAATGACGCTACCGTGTCACATATAGACATGTGCGGTGAGTGTTTTGAGACACATGATGCATATTACATCAACACCGATGACGAAACCAGCGTCATCAGAGCCATGCGCAATACACCGTAACTCGCACACTTCCGGTGACTCAGTCAGCGTCATCAGAGACATGCGCAGTCCACCATAACTTGCGCACTTCCGGTGACTCAGTCAGCGTGATCAGAGACATGCGCAGTACACCGTAACTCGCACACTTCCGGTGACTCAGTCAGCGTCATCAAAGACATGCGCAGTACATGATGTTGCGCGCTTCCGGGCATGCGGCCACCATTACCGGCACAAACATGTGCAGGAGATGTATTCTGGATGAAGACGCCCGGCTTGACATTGTTGCACTTGTGGTACCTTGTTTGGGGGCGTGCCTACTACTGTACATGTGCAATAATTACTTGGGACCCTATTTATAGCAGCCCATCATTATGGATATACACCCCTTGAGGAAGGCTCACGCCGAAACGCGCATCGGGGGAGGTGCACTGTGTGGCCGGTGTTTCTGGACTTGAGAGACTGAGGTAATATGTATACAGTGGTCATACCATTGTGGTCATATATTATATTTTTGGTAAATTGATGATATGCGGGTACATAGTTCATGATTATTATAACTTATACTAAATTCTATATACATCCACTTTACAATGTTTATGTACTCTGACCAATTTAACATATGGGTCCAGCACCTTGTCACCTGTAAGCACTTAGGTGTTTTTATGGGGGAGGTGCACTATATGGCGGTCTTGGACTCCAAATGAATGAAATAACATATGTAATGTAGTACCACTTGTTTATGTGGACAATACAATGTGCCTAGATTAATGATACATAGTCATCTGATATTTTTGTATAGCACGAGATTTATCGTATTATATATTATGTATCATATATATCCTTTATGGTTCTTGAAATTAAAAAATGAGTCCGGTACGTGCCATTGAGAGCACCTTTGGTAATTTTTATCTATTTGTCTGACGCATTTTATTCTACCTGATATTAATAAAGTTCTACAAGTTTTTCACCCATTGAAGACCCAGTATCGTTCATTTCTGACCTTCGCGTCACCCTCTTTTTTGATAGTATATAGAACGATTGGTCTATATAATAAGTCCCAATAGTAGCACAAAACAATATGGCTTCTTGTCACATGACGTTGCTACAGTTTTCGCGAAGCCTTTATTTATTGATGAATATGGTAAAATTGCTGTCTCTCAAATGTTATATATGGCTAAGAAATTAGTAGCTCAGTACTGGATATCTGAGGAGACTCCCACAATCCCAAAATTCATAAAAAAGGTCGATTGGTTGTTGAATTTGGAAAGAAGCATTTATTTAGAGAGAAACCTCCACTAAGTTCCAGAAACTTTGAGCCTCATGGATAGAAGGATCTGGTCTGGCATCATGAGATTTTACCAGCAAATGTTACACTCACTATATGTGCTGATTAACTGAATACTATTAATCAAACAATCCTTCCTATTGAACCGTGAATTAACTATTCAGTGAATATTTTGTTATGTCTTACTTTACATTTTAGGGATAGGAGGGATCGGGGGTTTGCGATTGTATTTTCTTGTTTTGTATTATTTCTAAACTGGAAAAACCTTTTCTCAATAAATAACATCTGATTTATAAAAAAAAATCATCAACACCACAAGGACTGGCATCAGCCATCCAACCAGCCATACTACCAAACACAAGTCACAATTAGCCTCCTTTACTACTGGGAAGCATGGCAGTGAGAAGTAAGCTGACGGCTCTCTGAAACATATGGCACATCCCCGGTAGAGCAGGATGATATCACTTCTGACAGTGGCACCGCCAGTTTGAGGGTATGTTTGGCACAGTCCCCCTCATCCAGCACAGGAAAAGTTAAAGTGTAATGTCTTTTTCATTTTTATTTCATAAATAATCTATCTGTAGCTAGGTCGCCATAAAAGGAGGGGGGCCCAAAGACATTTCTTACATAGGGGTCCACCCTGATTAAATATAATTATTTCTATTGTCTATAGAGCATTTTCATGTTTTCCAATAGGGTTTATATTTTAATATTCACATATCTTTGTATATTCTTAACTAAGTGATGTCCTGGGAGGGTGGAGGTTAGCGGTTTTGTAAACTGTCTGTCTGGCAATATGTGATAAGTTACGATTAAGACCAGTTGGTCGAAACGCGTCAACGATATTTCACCCTCCTGCCGTGGAAACATTTCAAATGAATTTCAAATAGAAAGGAATGATTTTACTGGAGACTTCAGGACTTTTGTAATGGTATTATAGTATGAGCCCGAGCTGACGGGGTTTCTGACAGAAGCCAGTGTGTAATGTAGGCAATATTAATAAGTAAGAAAATTAATCGCAATCTACATTACAGGTTGTATCCTGTGACGTGATATCTACTGGCTGTATAGGCCTGTGCACCAAATCCCAGATGGCAACTTTTATCTCCTTCTGGTTTACTTTAGAAGATACAAAGTGGTATCATTGGATGCAATGGGAGGCAGCATGTATGTGTAAAGACCACCAAAGACATAGCTAATATACAATATGCCAAATAATACATATACTATATTCAAAAACGACACCATGTAAGACCCTCCAGACATCCAGCCCAGCCATGTTCATGCATACTACTTCTCTTATACTGTGTTATAAAGGTAAATTCTATGTCTAGAAATATAAGGTTCTCATTCATTATGCATATATTACATGTTTACATCATAATGGTTCAGTGGTCACAATAGTCATGATGGGCTCCCACCAGAGCTTTGTGACATCATAATGCTTTCTATGACATCACATGGTTCTAAAATAGAGTTCAGCCATCATTTGGGTCACTGTTCAACTAGCGATTGCTGGGAACGGTTGCGCGTCTATTGACACTGCGATATTCTTGAAATGGGGTCCTCTAAAAAAAACAAAGAAGGCCCCAAATCAGAAGGAGAGAGGAAAAGATATAGAGATGGGTCAATGTCAATTGGCCCTGAAAAAAAAAGACCATGTCCCGAGGAGATACATGGGGATATGAAGGAAAATGAGAATGGGTCTAAATCACCAAGACTCTCAAATAAAAGACCATGTTCTGAAGAGGATCATGGAGACCAAAAGATGCACAGAGATGGGTGTAAATCACCAGAGCCCAAACGCAAAAGACCATGTCCTGAAAAGGTACATGGTAAAGACCTCAGTAAAGGAGGTGAAAAGAGAAAGAGGGGAGAAGAAGATGGCTCGTGTGGGTCCGTAAAAAGGCCTAAAAATAGCGGTTCAAAGGCCAGGGAGGAAGAGGAACCAAGGCCAGGTAGGACGAAAAGTCTTTCTAAAAAGGCCCATATAAATCATAGATACATTTATTATAGAGCTGTAATTGGAGATGGTAGAAATAGAGAAATCAGCAAACCTTTTTTTTCAATTCATTCATCTTTAGTTGCAATTCCTATTAATATGAAAGCCGCCATCTTCAAAACCTTTCTCAATATCAACGTCTGTAGTTTATTATTACATATGCACACATTCAGGAGTTTCAACTGAAAATTCTGCTGCAAATCCTGATGTGTTCGCAGGAAAAACGCTGCGTAAAATACACATGTTTTTGCCAGGTTTCTCTTGAGCTTTTGTCAAGATTTTTATGTTTTTTTATTGTGGATTTTTCCCCTCTCATTATTGTGTGGGAAATCTGCAGCAAAAATGCTGAAAGAAAGAACTGCACAGAAAAAAAGACCACAAAAAAGCGATGTGTGCACATACACTTAAGCAGTTTTTGTAAATTCTGCTCAACAGTCCCTTAAAATGTGTGCCTTCTATTATTCATTGTATCTTCCTGTAATAATTATTTCTATATAAACCAATAATGTGTTATTTTATCCCATTAGGACCGAGCACTGCCCCTCAGACCTGCCCTACAGACGGAAACCGTATTTCTATCAACAGGTTTACGTTTCATAGGAAGATTGGCCAAGGTGCTTTTGGGAAAGTAAGTTGCTACATTATATAATATAAAAATAAATCTAAAGCTGAAGCTATCACTGAATCATCCATGATACTGACACGCCACCTCTCTGTCCTATATAGGTCTTTCTAGCATCTGATAACATCACCAAGAAGAAGCTGGCGATAAAGATTGTGACCAAAGGAGTTTCAGCTGCAGCAGAAGAACAACTCCTGATGGAAAAGAAGCTCCTTCAGCTGACGCCTGGAAGTCCTTTCTTGGTGAATAGCTGCATAACTTTCCAAACTAAGGTAAAACCATCAATGTTTTTAAACATTTTCTAGGTTATCTAACCAGGGTTCCCCAACTCCAGTCCTCAAGACCCACGAACAGGTCATATTTTCAGGATTTCCTTAGTATTACACAGGTGATGGAATTATTGCCTCTGCAGGTGATGCAATGATCACCTGTGTAATACTAAGGAAATCCTGAAAACATGACCTGTTGGTGGGCCTTGAGGACTGGAGTTGGAGAACCCTGATCTAAACAATATGTACAATGAATGTGAATGACTCTTTGTTCTCCATCTTCTTGTAGAAGCACTCGTGTTTTGCCATGGACTATGCTTCTGGAGGAGACCTGAAGAGCCTCCTAGAAAAACAAGGATGTTTCCCACTTAGCAGTGCAAAGTAAGCACAAAGGTTTTATAACTATATTCTAGACTGATTTTGATGACCATATTCCTAATAACATTACCATATCCATCTATGACCCCACTAACAAGGGTGATTTTACCACAGAAGCAGTCCGTTGTTGAAGAAGGGGGCTCTATCCAAGTTTGGACCATCCTGTGCGATCATTGCTTTTCTATATATAACATTTCCAATTAAATGTAGGCACTCATAACATTGTTAATAACTCTGTTCCCCCAGCATTCGATTGCATACATCATATGTGACGTCTTCTCTAATATCCAAGACTTACATTTTTTCTTATTCCTTCCCCAACAGATTCTATGCGGCTGAGATAACATCAGGCCTCCAGTTCCTGCACTCAAAGGGCTTCATTCATCGGTAAATCCATTTCTTCACCTTGATGCACAAGTTCTGCTGTAATATGGTCACATCTCTGTGCTTCTCCTCAGCAGAACACTGAATATAGAAGAACAGTAGATGATCATGTTTTACACATTCAGTCACTTACGTGTTATATATACTATAGACTTTGTATACTCATACATGTTCCATGAAAAATATCTTTACCTTTCTTTACACAGAGACTTAAAAACAGCTAATATTCTGATTGACGGCTCTGGTCATCTAAAAATTGCAGATTTTGGGCTGGCCGTCAATAGAATGGATGGAGTATCTGGAAAAGTAGGAACACCGGGCTACATGGCTCCAGAGGTGAGTGTCTGGATAGTAATTTCATAGACTATAGTGGGATTGATAGAGACAGGACATTGGAGGATTCAATAGTCTCCATACATCGGGAATACTAATTGGAGCTTCATGAATCTAAACTTACAAAGCGTCGTTATTGTCTATAGCTTGTAACGAAGTCTTCCCTTCTTCTTCACAGGTCATTGCAAGGAAGAAGTACAATGCAGCTGCTGACTGGTTCTCTTTGGGCATCATCCTGTACAAGATGGTGACAGGAGATAAAAAGTCCTATCAGAATTCGTCAGAAGTACCCACATATAATCTGGACTCTGACTTGAAAAATATCATTGAGGAGGTGAGGTGCAGCAGATGCTTAGTTCTTAGAACAGGGATGTTATACAGAAAGATGGCAGTAAGAGAGATTGTTGTAAACTCAAGCCTCTATGGTGATGCCCCATAACAATGGTCGCCAAAGAATGAGTAGAACTAAAGAGAAGATAAACTGTAATTTATGACGGTGGCATGGAAGGATATTATCACTACTATGGGGGCACCCAGGAGGGCATCACACAGAGATAGAGAACTTGCACAGGAGTGAGAAGGCATCACATATAGTGACACCTTTATATTTTATATCCAGATACTAATATAGACTTTGTTCTTCTTTACAGCTACTGTGTGAGGACCCAAGCAGACGACTGGGAATAAATGGCTGCATTAGACAACATCCCTTCTTCCAGCACATAAATTGGGAGGATCTGGAAGCCCTTAAAGTACCACCACCGTTTATACCAGGCACTGTAAGTACATAAGCCCAATTTACCCAATTTGGTCTCACCAAATTTCTGGTGTAAAACACTATGAAAGGTAACATAAGTGTCCCAACCACGTTCGCCAAAGTGAATAACGCATGGGCGTGACAAGGTGTGGCAATGCCAGCCCAATAAATTCTTCAAAACTTATGCCAATTTAGTGGTGCAACTTATGACAGAAAAGTACCTGAGTCCCTGCCAGGAGTAAGATTTCTGTTATGTCGCAGGAAGGTGCACACTAGTGATAAGATGAGTCTAAGGCATTAATTGGCATGTTCTTCTTAATAAATTAGGCGCATCTTACTCCATCTCGCCCCTTCAGTAAGACTTTTGTGAACTACGCGTTAATGATTAGGCCCATAGTCGTTTGCAGTTATGACTCATGTAAAATGTTTAAATGTTGAGCAGCAACAGAAACCATTCTGATATATGATATTTTCCATCTACAGCCATCAGAACAGAAGCCTGTACTCCAGACCCCTCAGAACTAGTTATGCTGGCAGCCAGGGAAAGCCAAGTTCTGCCCCAGGAACTCCATAGACCATTTATGAGATTACAGCACAGCTCTCAATGATTCATTCCCTGCAATACTATTGGATAATACATGGATAAATCCAGGGAGTAATTCCGATTGCCAAATTTGGAGTCAGGAAGGAATTTTTTTCCCCTATATGAGGACAATTACCTCACACATAATTTATAGGGGTTTTTCTTTCGCCTTCCTCTGGATCAATAATGGGTTGAATTTAAAAAACTTTATTCACCCTCAATACCCATTTACCTAAGTGTGCAGAAGAGCTGTGAACTGAAGAGAAAGCTTGGAAAGTTAACCTGAAGACTACTCACCCAACTTATGACAAACTTTACCAGATTTGACTTCACAAATTGTGGTGACCCTTCACCATGCTGCTGGTGAACATCCTGGCATTTTCTGCTATCAACATCAATACCATCGAATGCCCCTATAAAACATCTACAAGTAGCCACAATAAAAATGCTACTATCAAACTACATGTCTTAAAGTTCTTTATTAATGTTTGACATAGAGAAATCTTTCTCCCAGATTAAAACAAAACTAGAAGTGACAGCTCTTTCCTATCAAACAGTACATTGGGCTGACACAACCGATCATTTAAGTAAGTTATCCAAACTTTTTTTTCTCTATGGGGCTAAGCACTGATCTGTGGAGAGTTGCGAACCACCCGCCTGTTCTGCCATACAACGCTCTCTCCCGGCACATGGCAGTAATTCTCCTTTTTTTATGCTTTCACGTTGTCACAACAGCTCCTTGTCATCCGCTCTGCTTTTTCCAGGGGGCGTCACTGCCGGTCTCATGTTGATTGACAGCGGGATCCCGCCTGCCTAACATTGGGGGAGCTGGTGTCAATCAACATGACATCAGCAGGGGGCTAAATTATATGAATTACGAGATAACTCACAGATAATGTAAGTTATATATTACACTATCTTGGGAATTGTATCTGATTTCAAGACCAAACATTTTACTAACAGTCTTTAAGGTGTAGGCGGGGAACGGGGAAGATATTGGACGGAGTGTATATCTCTCCCCGAAAGTTAAGCTGGGCAAGATATTAAAAGTCGAGTAGTGCTGGTCGGTGCAGCAGCTTAGTTGCTGAGCCGTTTTATTTATGGTAGCTTCAGGCCGGTTTTTATTGGAGTGTTATGAGTAGGATTTGACAGTAGGACTCATCACTCCCACTCCCGCTCCAGTACAGATAGTGCTGGAGGCTTATGCAGCTCAGCTGAGAGAGGTTGTCTTATTACAGACATAGAAAGGAAAACTTTCATTGGGGTCACAGCCTCCAGACTGACAGGAGGTGTTCCTGAGGAGGAAATGCATGGCGGTTAAATGTGCTAAACCGGAGTTGCTGAAAAGCCAGGTCCGCATACAGTCAGAGGTATGGTAAGTTAGTTAGCACCTAGCCAGGCAAGTCTTTGTTGTTTTTTGGTTGCTTTATTGTTTTGCTGCATTTTGGCTGAAAATAAAATCCCCACATTTTCTTTATATGGACTGTTGCTGACTATGTCACTGCCACGCTGCCCTGCAACGCTCCTAGCGCGTTACAAAGGGTTTAGATTAGATATGAGCTAATCAAATTGCTGCATATCACATCCATGTTAAATTTTATGAAATTTGCAGGTCCCAGTGAATCAATTTGCTCAAATCACTCAAAATATTCCCTTCATCATTTTACACAAAGCAAATAATTGCATCAGTCACTAAAGGCCCACATTATCTCAGGTGTGGGCATGCAGGCTTCCCCAATGATTTACTAGTGTTAGGACTGTCCCATTAGGGTTGCCGTGTCGTGGCAGGATGGCTTTTACATTATTTTGATCAAAATTTATGTTAACTAAATACCCTTTATTATTTATCATTATTTTTATGCACTTTGCGATTTATTCATTTCCCTTTGGGTATTTGTGTATTGTGCTTTTGTCTTTGTTTTTTTCTGTCTAATGGCCTTATGTGAACATGCATTTACATTTTGCACACACACTAATTTATGTTTCAATTCAGACTCCCAGGTTTTTTCCCCAATGATTTGCAGCAATCACGTCAAATGGTATAGTGCAGCCAGTCAGGAGGGATTTTCGTAGCCTGTATAAAAGACGAGGCAGGAAATGCAGCAGACATTTTATGGTAATTCAGGATAGAGAGAGGATCGCTCACAGCTCTGCACAGGAGATAGGGAAAGAAATATCTAAACATTGGACCGCTACTTCAAACAGTTTGTGTTGGACAACTGCAGCACTGAAGAAGATGAGTGTAGCTGTCTGTGAATAATGAAGAGATTTATTTGATGGGGGAGTGGGAAATATAACAGCGATGCCAGCTGCGACAGTGACAGACTCAGTGTAATTGATCAGTAATACGGTGTAACTGGCTTCTATCCTGCTGCGTTAGAATTACACACGTTATCACATTATTTCTTCATAATTAATGTACTTGAAAGCATCGTGTGCCAGTAACAGCAGCATTCGGAGCTAAGATCTTTGCTGCTAACCCATTAAATAGCACTAACAGTCTCAGACAGCGGCATTTATAGCACGCTGTCCCATGTGTGTATCATTTGAGGTGCCAATGGGTTTGCATGGCAGCATGCAACCTGCTGAAGACCTCAATGGTAACTCTTATAATGGCCCAGTGTCAAATGTCAAAAATACCTCCAAGGAATACAGGTAGGTTTGGCACGGCGTATCCCCACCCCGACGTGTGTTTCACCTCTGGATTCACCCGGAGGTGTCACTGGGAGAAGCTAGAGGGACTCTGTCTTCTTTGACACTGGGCCATTATAAGAGTTACATGGTATTGCATTTATATATGCACATTGACATCTTAATATATCGTGACATATAACTGCACTATCTACATGCAGCAGCAATTTGGGGTGTCAGTTTATACTGTTAGAATAGCATTCAATCTTCTATTTAATGCCAGCATACACTGTTAGTATTGCATTTCCCTTTTTTACCTTGCGTTTGGACCTTATGGGTTCATTTTATCTCCTGTTTGGTCTTCATTTTTTACTTTCTATGGCATGTTAGTGATTTGTGCATATGGCAAGTCACTGTACTCTATTTAAATGATTACCATATTGTAACCAACACTACAGTTGAAACCAGAAGTTTACATAGACTATATAAAAGACACATATGCATTTTTTCTCAATATCTGACATGAACTTGAATAAACCTTTCCCGTTTTAGGTCACTTAGGATTACCATCATTTTTAATATTTGCCAAATTCCAGAATAATGAGAGAGAATGTTTTAAGGCATTTTTATTACTTACTGCAAAGTTAAAAGTTTACATATATTTCATAAGTATTTGGTACCATTGCCCTTAAACTGAATGACTTGGGTCAAACGTTTGGGATATTGTGGCGCCCTGCTGTGCATTGGTGCCACAGATCCTAGAGGGGTGCATGGACGGATTCCTCCACAAGAGGCCCACACAGCATACACACACTTCCACCTTCCTCCTTAGACCACCAGAGGGAGCCCGTTAGGGATGTAAAAAGGGAAGGTGGAGGTAAGCAGTCAGTCTAGAGAACAGTTTCCTCAGGGGACAGAAGTAGTTCCAGTCCCTCTAGAGAGAGTTCAGACTCATAAAGCTCAGACTAGTGAGCCAATGGCGTGCCGACGCCATAAGAGCGGTGAAGAGCAGCGAGGTCTACTGCCAGTGTGAAGTCTAGTGAGGGCCCAGAGTGGCCGAAGGCAAGTGGAGTAAGCGAGCTACATAGGGGGCAGAAGAGCTTAACCAGCTCACCCCACAACCATATACCGGACACCGGGTCCGCGTCTGCAGGGATCTCTACGACAAGCAGAAACTACCGGAAGCCCTGGCGAGCTACATGTCCCAGGAACATCAAAAGCTGACCGTTATCCCAAGGTCAGGAATCAGAGAGACCCAAGAGACCAGGGAGTGTGATCTCCAACAGAAGGCCCTACCACCAGGCCAGCAGGTGCAAGACAGAGACCAAGTTAGGCCTAGCTCCAGGCAGGTCATAAACTTATCAGGAAAAGGCAAGAAACAGGAGGCCCCACACTCGCTCATTGGGGAGAGTCCTGAAATGCACCCTTCACCCTACAGTGCCCTGGATCGTGCCTGAAACACCACCAGTAAAGGTACTGAAGTGAACTGTTGTGTGTGTGCCTATTCTTCTCCTGGGTCCCCTCTGTCCTGCATCCCTTCTCCTACGCAGCCCTGAGGCCCCCCTCCACCTGTGGGGAGCTGCACCAACTAAGCTGCCTGACCACCGGCCTCAGAGGACTGTAGCAGCGCTGGTGATCCTCACCAGACACCACGGGTGGCGTCACAAACTTTTCCTATCCCATATACCTTTCCCCATTATTCATTGCTTTTAAGAGTGACCCCATGGTATGGCCCCGGGAGCCGGCCATCGCGGCATCCCCCAAAAACTAACAACAACGCCCGGGTGCCAAGTCATCCCCATCCCCTGGATGCGTCAATAACCTTCCACAAGCTTCTCACAATAGTTGGTTAGAATTTGGGCCCATTCCTCTGACAAAGCTGATGTAACAGATCCTGGTTTGTAGATCGCCTTGCTCGCACCTGCCTTTTCAGCTTTGCCCATAAATTTTCAATAGGATTGAGATCAGGGCTTTGTGATGGCCACTCCAAAACATTGACTTTGTTATCCTTAAGCCACTTTGTTACCATTTTGACAGTATGTTTCGGATCATTGTCTATTTGGAAGACCCATTTCCGCCCAAGCTTTGGCTTCCTGGCTGATGTCTTGAGATGTTGCTTCAGTATTGCCACATAATCTTCTTTTCTCATGATGCCATCTATTTTGTGATGTGTACCAGTCCCTCCTGCAGCAAAACAACCCTACAACATGATGCTGTCACCCCCATGTTTCACATTTGGGATGGTGTTTTTAGGCTTCCAAGCTTCTCCCTTTGTCATCCAAACGTAACGATGGTCATTATGACCAAAAACTTAAATTTTAGTTTCATCAGACCACAGGACTTGTCTCCAAAAATTAAAGTCTTAGTTCCTGTGTGCATTTTCAAACATTAATCTGGCTTTTTTATTTTTCATTTGGAGTAATGGCTTCTTCCTGGCAGAGTGGCCTTTCAGCCCATGTGGATACAGTACTAGTTTTACTTTGGATATTGACACAATCTTACTAGCTTCCGCCATCATCTTCACAAGGTCTTTTGCTTTTGTCCTTGGGTTGATATGCACATGTCGGACCAAAGCACGTTCATTTCTGGGACATAGAAACCATCTCCTTCCTGAGCGGTATGATGGCTGAACAGTCCCATCTTGCTTGTACTTGCGTATAATTATTTGTACAGATGAACGAGGCACCTTCAGGTATCTTGAAATTGTACCTAAGAATGAGCCAGATGTGTGCAAGTCCACAATTCTCTTCCTGATATCTTGGCTGATTTCTTTAGACTTTCCCATGATGCTATACAAAGAAGCAGTGTGTTTCAGGTGTTCATTAAAATACATCCACAGGTGTGTCTCTAATTAACTCAGATGTTGCCAAAAAAACTATTAGAAGCTTACAAACACATGACATCATCATATGGGTAGTCCAGAATTGTTTAAAGGCATAGTAATCTTGGTGTATGGAAACTTTTGAGTTTGCAGTAAGTAATAAAATGCTTTAAAACATTCTGTCTCATTATTCCGACATTTGGCAAATATTAAACATTATGGCAATCCTAATTGACCTAAAACGGGAAAGGTTTATTTTGATTTCTTGTCAGATATTGAGAAAAACATGCAGATGTGTCTTTTTATATATACTTCTGGTTTCAACTGTATGTAATTTCTATGTATTGTTAGGATCCTTTGACGTCCCATTATTTAGGCACTCTGCCATTTGAATTATGTTTTTATAGGTATTTTCTAATAAATATTTATTAATTTTACTGATATGGTTCTCTTTGTTTCTTTGGCTGTTGATTTTCAGCCTGAGCATGGTAGATTGCATTGTGTGTGAAGTGCCATAAGCTTCATAGTGTTTGGACATTGTGATTAATTTTTATTATGTACGGTATTTTAGACCCTTTTTGTGCTATAAGCTGATTTCCACAAGCCTTGCTTTCTGCATCTGTGGCAGCAAATTTTGCTGAGTGTAAGCTTTGGTCAGCTACACATTATGCAGCTAGTGGCCAGTTTTGTGGAAATGTAGTATTACATATCGATCAGTCAGATAAATTGCCCTTGTGTAATACACCTCTTATTAAGCAGGTCTCCATTCTGACTCACAGAGAGGGACCCAACTGAAGGATCCCTCTCTATGACAGCAAGATGCCCTTATACAGTGGTGGCCAAAAGTATTGGCACCCGTGCAATTCTGTCAGATAATACTCAGTTTCTTCCTGAAAATGATTGCAATCACAAATTCTTTGGTATTATTATCTTCATTTAATTTGCTTGCAAGGAAAAAACACAAAAGAGAATGAAGCAAAAATCAAATCATTGATCATTTCACACAAAACTCCAAAAATAGGCCAGACAAAAGTATTGGCACCCTCGGCCTAATACTTGGTTGCACAACCTTTAGCCAAAATAACTGCGAACAACCGCTTCCGGTAACCATCAATGAGTTTCTTACAATGCTCTGCTGGAATTGTAGACCATTCTTCTTTGGCAAACTGCTCCAGGTCCCTGATATTTGAAGGGTGCCTTCTCCAAACTGCCATTTTGAGATCTCTCCACAGGTGTTCTATGGGATTCAGGTCTGGACTCATCGCTTGCCACCTTAGAAGTCTCCAGTGCTTTCTCTAAAACCATTTTATAGTCCTTTTGGAAGTGTGTTTTGGGTCATTGTCCTGCTGGAAGACCCATGACCTCTGAGGGAGACCCAGCTTTCTCACACTGGGCCCTACATTATGCTGCAAAATTTGTTGGTAATCTTCAGTAGAGATGAGCGGTGTTCGACTCGAACTGTTCGCCAATCTCAAATTCGAGCTGTTTTGGGCGGTGTTCGAGCAGTTCGACGAACACAAACGATTTGAAAAAAATTCGGCTGTTCGAGGTTATGTTCGATAACTGTTCGTGCACCAAAATCATAACTGGATTTTTTCTCAGTAATGCTGAAAATTAATGTTAATACGCAGTTTGAGTGTACAGCGGGGTGGGGGGAGGGGCAGGGGATGGATCTCTGCAGGAATAATGAAGATCTCCATTTTTTTTTCTCTTTCCCGCATTTACAGTGGGGAGGTGCAATCTGTCAGCCTATCAGCAGCGCACACATGGAGCGAACTGCTTTTTTTCACACAAGCAAGGGCATGTGTCATTGGCTGTGTATGTCACATGTCCGTACCCTATAAGACCCAGCCATTTTCCCCGTCGCCACCATTTTCTCACTGCTGCAGCTGCGTGTTAGACGGCACTGCTGTTGCTGTGTGCGCTATACCTTGTTAATTTCAAGCCAATTTTCGCACAAATCTACAGATAGCTTGGGAGTAGGGAATAGTTGTGATTGCAGTCCTTTTAAGGACTAGGTTACATCATTTCCTACGACTTTTATCAGGCAGGTCTGTGCTCTTAATAGATAGATTGGGAGTAAAGACTAATTGTAATTGCAGTCCTTTTCAGGACTAAGTTACATCAGTTCCTATCAGTTTTTGCCAGGCAGGTCTGTGCCAGTGCTGTGCAAGTTTTTTTCACAGCATTTGGCTAAATCTAGCAAAGCAAATCCTTTTTGGCCTATTGCAGAGTGTGTTAGTCAGTGGAGTAGCCTATCTGTGTTGCAAGATATACCACCTGTGTATAGAATACCAATTTTTTTACTGCACCTAGTGAAGTTAAACCTTTTGGGCATAGCATAATTCTATTAGTCCATCTATACTAACCTCCATCAGGTTGCAAATTCAATATAATTTTTTTCTGCATCTAGCTCTGAAAAAATATTTGGGCTTCTAGCAGTGTGTGGGACTTGTTCTATTAGTCCATCTATACTGACCTCCATCAGGTTGCAAATTCAATATAATTTTTTTCTGCATCTAGCTCTGAAAAAATATTTGGGCTTCTAGCAGTGTGTGGGACTTGGTCTATTAGTCCATCTATACTAACCTCCACCAGGTTGCAAATTAAAAATAATTTTTATCTGCATCTAGCTCTGAAAAAATATTTGGGCTTCTAGCAGTGTGTGGGACTTGGTCTATTAGTCCATCTATACTAACCTCCACCAGGTTGCAAATTAAAAATAATTTTTATCTGCATCTAGCTCTGAAAAAATATTTGGGCTTCTAGCAGTGTGTGGGACTTGGTCTATTAGTCCATCTATACTGACCTCCATCAGGTTGCAAATTAAAAATAATTTTTATCTGCATCTAGCTCTGAAAAAATATTTGGCCTTCTAGCAGTGTGTGGGACTTGGTCTATTAGTCCATCTATACTGACCTCCATCAGGTTGCAAATTAAATATAATTTTTTTCTGCATCTAGCTCTGAAAAAGTCGGATTTTGGTAAGAACTTACCTGTAAAATCCTTTTCAGCGAAGAAAGGAAGGGAGACACAAATCCATTACTTAGTGGGTAGGCGGAGCCCCATAGGATAGTTCACCTCAGATTAGAAAAAGTGACGACCGGCCCCTCCAGTATAAAGGCTCCTCCCACTCCCATGTTCTCCAGTCCGTACACAAGCTAAGGAAGAGCAGACAACACCAGCAGAACAACACATCCTCTTCTGAAAGTTCAGAAATGAGAGAAAACAGGTTATGTAATAGAAACACACAGTCCTAGGCATACTTCACTGGACCTGACAACTGTGTAGAGCTGGCGATACTGGAAGGAGAGCCGTAGAGCGCTAAACCCAGTCCAGATGATCGTCATCAAGAAGGAGACGCGCTGCATCTAGAAGCACAAAAAAACCCACTTCTGCCATGGGAGGGTGCTGTGTCTCCCTTCCTTCCTTCGCTGAAAAGGATTTTACAGGTAAGGTCTTACCAAAATCCGACTTTCAGCAGCAGAAGGGAAGGAAGGGAGACACAAATCCATTACTTAGTGGGACGTCCTAAAGCAGTACCTCACTTAAGGGTGGGAAATAGTGGCAGAAGCTCCAACACCCCAACAACTTAGGCAAGAGCGCAAACCGCGCTGAATAAAGAAAAAATAAACAATAAAGAGATAACTTAAACTACTGCCGCCTGCAGGACCCTGCGTCCCAAGGCCGCATCAGCGGAAGCACTCACGTCCACTTTATAAAACTTAGTAAAGGTGTGAACGGAGCGCAGGTGGCCACCCGGCAGAGCTGCGCTGCCGAGGCCCCCTGACGAAAAGCCCACGATGAGCCAATGGCTCTCGTGGAATGAGCTTGAACTTTAACCGGACAAGGCTCGCCCTTGAGCCGGTACGCTTCCAGGATAGCCGAACGGATCCACTGAGCTATCGTGTCCTTGGAAGCACGTTGACCACTCCGACGACCAGCCGGAATCACAAAAAGAGAGTCCGACTTCCAAAAACCTTGTGTGATTGTAAGATAGAACTTCAATACCCGCACTAAGTCCAACGAGTGCAAGGCCCGCTCCCTTGGATTCTTAGGTTTTGGACAAAGAGAAGGCAACACAATGTCCTGATTAATGTGGAATTGTGACACTACCTTAGGTAAAAAATCTTCACGGGTATGAAGCACCACGCGATCCGGAAGGAATTCCAGAAAAGGAGGCGAGCAAGATAGTGCCGCCCACTCCGACACCCTTCTCAAAGAGGTGACTGCCACCAAGAAGGCCACCTTCCAAGAAAGTAACAAAAGTTTAGCAGAATCCATAGACTCAAAAGGCCTATGCTGAAGGGCTTCCAGGACTAGATTAAGCCGCCACGGAGCCACAACTGCCCTCCGCGGTGGAAACTGACGTGCGACTCAAAAAAGAACGCACATCCCTGCGTGAGGCAATAGCCCTTCTAAAAAGTGCGGAAAGTGGAGATACCTGACCCCGCACGGTACTAACCGCTAGACCCCTGGCCAAACTATATTGCAAAAAAGCCAAGAAGTTGGGGATGGAAAAAACCCTAGGGTTTCTTGAAGATCCAGAACACCATGAATAGAAAGATTCCCAAGTTCTGTGATAAATCCTAGTCGTAGCTGGACCCCTGGCTGCCCGCAAGGTAGCAATGACCTCGGGCGAAAAGCTGCGACGGGTCAGGATCTCGGTCTCAACAGCCACGCCGTCAAACAAAGTGACCTCAGGTCCGGATGACGAATGGGCCCCTGGCTTAACAAGTCCGAGCGAAGTAGTAGTGGAAACGGAAGCGCCGCTCGAAGAGATACCAGCGTCGAATACCACGCTGTTCGTGGCCTTTCCGGTGCTACCAAGATTACTGATACCCGTTCTAGTTTGATCCTTCGGATTACCAGAGGAAGTAAGGATATCGGCGGAAATACATAGACCAGCTCGAACTGGTCCCACGGGGCTACTAGAACATCTACCGCCACAGCCTCCGGATCCCTGTACCTGGACATGAACGTCGGAACCCTGGCATTCAGCCTGGACGCCATCAAGTCCACCTGAGGAGTCCCCCAACGGGAACACAGCAGAGAAAAAACATCTGGATGGAGACTCCATTCCCCAGGATCCACTTGCTCGCGACTGAGGAAGTCGCCGAGATATTCAGCACATCTGGGATGTGGATCGCAGAGATTGCTGGAATCCTGGACTCGGCCCAAACCAAGATCCGAGAGACCTCCATCATGAGTCTGGAACTTCTCGTCCCGCCCTGATGGTTGATATACGCGACCGCCGTCGCATTGTCCGACTGAATCCGGACCGGTAGACCGTTCAAAAGGACCGTCCAATGTTGGAGGCAGAGAAATATCGCTCTCAACTCCAAAATGTTGATCGAGAGAGACGACTCCTCTGACGACCAGACCCCCTAAACCCAGAGGTCGTTCCAAACTCCCCCCCAACCCGTCAGGCTGGCGTCGGTGGTAATCACCGACCACCTCGGAGAAGGAAGGATTTCCCCAGGGATAGAGTCTCTGGACGTAACCACCATCCAAGAGACTCTCGCACCCTGCGGGAGATAACGACCGAGCGATCCAGAGAAGTCAGAGATCGATCCCAATGTGTCAGAATAAGATTTTGGAGATCCCGAGAATGAAATTGTGCAAACGGTACTGCTTCCATAGCTGCCACCATTTGACCCAGAAGGCGTATGCATTCCCGAAGGGACATTGACAACGCCGACCTCATAGCCTGGACCAGAAGCCGAAGGTTCGCCTGTTTGACAGGAGGCAGAGACACAACTGCCTGAACTGTATCAAAATGCATCCCCAGGAACAGAATGGACTGCGCTGGTTCCAATGACGACTTCTTCCAATTGATCAGCCACCCGAAGTCCATCAGGTTATTAAGGGAGAGGTCGCGAGCTGTTATCGCCTCCTCCGCTGTGGGCGACACTATGAACAGGTCGTCCAGGTAGGGGAGGATCGTAACCCCTTGTCTTCGAAGAAGCGCCATGAGAGGAGCCAGAACCTTTGTAAAAACCCTGGGTGCCGAGGCCAACCCTAATGGTAGGGCCACAAACTGGTAATGGGTTCGACCTATGGCGAAACGCAAAAAACGCTGGTGAGCCCTGCCGATAGGGATATGCAAATAGGCGTCGCGGATGTCGATAGACACCAAGAAATCGTACTGCAACAGGGTCGCTATCACTGAACGGAGAGACTCCATGCGGAACTTCCGTGTTAGGACGTAAATGTTCAAATCTCTGAGATCCAGTACCGGGCGAAACTTGTCCTCCTTTTTGGGGACCACAAAAAGGTTGGAGCAAAAACCCCTTCCCTGGTCTTCCGAGGAACCTGAACCACCACACCCTGCTGCAGGAGAGAGTCGACCTCCTGTAACAGTGCAGCAGCCAGCCTTGGCACGGATGGAATGCACGTCTGACGAAACCTGTCTGGAGGTGGAGAATGAAACTCTATGAAATAGCCTGCCGACATAACCCGCGTCACCCAGGCGTCCAATATGTGGGATGCCCAAATTGACCCGAATTGTAGCAGACGACCTCCCACCCGAGAATCCTCGGGGGGATCCCTGGCGTCAATTAGCCTTAGCGGATCTTTTGTCAACCTCCCGTCTGTCCTGACGGGACTGTTGCTTCCAAGGAGTACGAGATTTCTGGGAGGATCTGCCGGAGGACGAAGGACGACCTGATCTCCAAGAAGGCTGACTGAATCGTCCCCTGGTCCGAAAGGACCGATGACCTCTACCGGGCCCTGACCTGCCAGATGTGGATGCCGCTGCCTTCTTTAGAGGCAGGGAAACATCCTTGTCCTTGGCCTTGGCAATCAGCTCCGAAAGGTCCGAACCAAAAAGCTGACCGCCCCTATATGCAAGACTAAGCAAACCTTGCTTGGATACTGTATCTCCGGTCCACTGCTTAAGCCACAGTGCTCTTCTAACTGTGACGGCCGAAGCTTGAGCCTTGGACAAAATTGAAGTAGTGTCCAGTACTGCATCCCTGCCATAACACATGGCTTCTTCCATCAACTGAAAAAGCCTTTCCACTTCTGAACGCGGAGTCCCACCTTGCCATGCTGTTCGCAGCTGATCCAACCACCGCAGGGAAGCCTCACTGGCCCACATGGCCCCTAAGGCCGCTCGGAAACCATGACCTGCGGCTTCATAGATGGATTTCGCCACTGACTCCGATCTCCTGTCCAGAGGATCCTGAAGATTGGCTTTCCCTTTAACCGGAAGCAAGGAGGACTTGCTCAACTGAGACAGGGATATATCCACCTCGGGAGAAGGAACCCAATCAGTGACCATCTCCTTAGCGCAGGGATACAGAGCATCAAAAAACGGCATCCCCTGGAAGCGTTTATCCGGACACCGGCGCTCCTTCTCCACTGCCTCGTTAAGTTCCTCATGCGCAGGCAACGTTGGACGAGCACGGCGCGTTTCCTGATATAGCCGGGCAGACTTAGACGGTCTTGCCGGCTCTTCAGACAGCTGTAACACTTCCCGCATGTCCTTAATAAGCACATCTACGTGGCCTGAAAGTGAAATAGAGCGACCTCGTCGATCCTCTTCCTCGGAATCAAAGATTTCCTCAACCGAACTCGTTGGTGAAACCAAAACCTCTGATGCGCTGTGCGAGGGAGATGGTGCCACAGTCGTGCGGCGCTTTTTTCCTCGTGGCGACGGATGCGATCTGGCTGACACCCACTGACCCAGGAGGCTAGAAAGACTATCAATGGAGCGAGTGAGCGCTTCCACCTTAACATCAGCAAGGGTCGAACTTGACGTCGTGGAAGGCCTGGGTGTATCAGAAGCGTGCGACCGAACTTGGAACGGATCAGGAGAGCGGTCCGCACTCCCAGGCCCCTGATCCGACATACCACCCACACCAGATGCCAGGATGTTACAATAAGGATGGCAAATAAAAGTGTGAAAGTTGCACAGCCTGTTTTCAAAACTCTTCTTTTTTTTTTTTTTTTTTTTTTGTATGCCTCAAGCTCTGAAGGGTTAAAGCTCACCCTTAGAGAGAGCTACCCCAGAGCTGCAGAGCAAATAATTTAACTTAATCAACTAGGGGAAGCGTCCTCAAACACCAGGTGTTTCCCCAGGAAAAGAAAAAACAACCCTAAAGAACCATCCTGTTCAGAAGGGGTTAATATCACTGCAACTAAAATACTACACTGCCTACTAAGATCAGCGAAGTAAATCGTTTCAAAAGAGAAGCGGTAGCGCTCACTATGTCTCAGGGGCGGACACAGACTGTAGTGGGCCCCTGTGCAAGAAATTTTGGGGGGCCCCCCCTGCCCTTCATAAGGCAACAAAGTTATGTAAACATAACCCCCCATGTGCATCTCTCACCCCCCCCATGTGCAGCTCTCATCCCACCCATGTGCAGCTCTCACCCCCCGTGCATCTCTCATCCCCCCCATGTGCATCTCTCATCCCCCCCCATGTGCATCTCTCATCCCCCCCATGTGCATCTCTCATCCCCCCATGTGCATCTCTCACCCCCACCATGTGCATCTCTCACCCCCACCATGTGCATCTCTCACCCCCACCATGTGCATCTCTCACCCCCACCATGTGCATCTCTCACCCCCACCATGTGCATCTCTCACCCCCACCATGTGCATCTCTCACCCCCCCATGTGCATCTCTCACCCCCCCCATGTGCATCTCTCATCCCCCCCGTGCATCTCTGATTCCCCCCACTCCTAGTTAATTAATTGTATTTAAAAAAAATAAAACTTGTTATACTTACCCCCATGCAATCCCTGCAGAATCCTGGCGCTCGTCCACGTCGCTGCCACCAGGTTCTCCTGACGTTCGGCCATGTGACGGCGCCACATACATAGCCATCAGCTTTTGTTTTGGCCAAAAGATTTTTAAAGCCGCCACCACGATAAGGTAGACTCTTCTGGGCGGGCCCTACTCTAACCTATTAAAATTTTCTTAAAATATCCAATACTCTTTTTAGATATATTTTTATTTAGTTTTCTTTAAGGGAATGTGTCATATACATTTTTTTTTTAAATGACCAATAATACCACATACAGGGAATACCGCCACACCATGACCAGACCACATATTACCACAACATAGTGACCGAATAATACCACACAGAAGGGAGAAAAACTGCCACACCATGACCAGACCACATATTACCACTACATTACTAATATTACCACCACATTACTAATATTACCATAAGTGTCATTATACACGGGTGCTCTATACATGGTATGTATAATGTAAGTGTCCAGGTAATCTAGTGATCGCCAGTGAAATTATACACAGGAGCTCTGTATATAGTGTCAGTGTACAGGTAATACAGTGATCACCAGTGACATTATACACAGGAGCTCTGTATATAGTGTCAGTGTACAGGTAATACAGTGATCACCAGTGACATTATACACAGGAGCTCTGTATATAGTGTCAGTGTACAGGTAATACAGTGATCACCAGTGACATTATACACAGTGTACATGTAATAGACTGACTCACCGGTGACGTCTCTAGGTGAAGTCCTTCATCTTCGCTTTTCTCCTTCATCCAGCACAGACCGCCATCACATCTTCCAGCCAGGACTCGTCTCTGCATAAAATAACACAGTTATCTAGAGCACATTCCCCAACTTCTACATTACGCAGCTGAATACAGACGTGCATCCACCATCAATATATGGTTAGTTATTATGCAACCTACCATTCCAAATATAAATTGTAATCCACCACTGTGCCCCCATTAACTGTAAATAGGCACTTAATATATAATTTAATTAGAACCTCTACTCTTTCCGCCAATTTGTTACCAGTCACACTCCTGCATCCGCAACGCCCCCTACTCTATACTTCCTGCTCCCCGCATTCAATATTTACATGCACCCCCTGCCCCAATTCATTATATCATGTCCGTGCTCTCCCCACCCCATCATCATTTATCATTTACTCTCCCCCACCCCACATTCGTTATGTGCAGCTCATTATCCCCTACTCCCAATTCCCCCATGTGCAGCTCTCAAACCCCCCCATGTGCAGCTCTCACCCCCCCATGTGCACATCTCTCACCCCCTCCCCCACATGTGCCCCTCTCGTCCCCCTCCCCCACATGTGCCCCTCTCTCATCCCCCTCCACCACATGTGCACCTCTCTCATCCCCCCCACATGTGCATCTCCCATCCCCCCCCCCCACACATGTGCATCTCCCATCCCCCCCCACACATGTGCATCTCCCATCTCCCCCCCACACACATGTGCATCTCCCATCTCCCCCCCACACACATGTGCATCTCCCATCTCCCCCCCACACACATGTGCATCTCCCATCCCCCCCCCCCACACACATGTGCATCTCCCCCCCCCCACACACATGTGCATCTCCCATCTCCCCCCCCACACACATGTGCATCTCCCATCTCCCCCCCCCACACACATGTGCATCTCCCATCTCCCCCCCCCACACACATGTGCATCTCCCATCTCCCCCCCCCACACACATGTGCATCTCCCATCTCCCCCCCCACACACATGTGCATCTCCCATCTCCCCCCCCACACACATGTGCATCTCCCATCTCCCCCCCCACACACATGTGCATCTCCCATCTCCCCCCCCACACACACATGTGCATCTCCCATCTCCCACCCCACACACACACATGTGCATCTCCCATCTCCCCCCCACACACACACACACACACACACATGTGCATCTCCCATCTCTCCACTCCTAGTTAATTGTATTTTAAAAAAAATAAAACTTGTTATACTTACCCCCATGCGATCCCTGCAGAATCCTGGCGCTCGTCCAAATCGCTGACAGCAGGTTCTCCTGACTTCCGGCCATGTGACTGCACCGTCACATGACCGGAAGTCAGGGGAATCATGAAGGCGCTGCTGCAACAGCGCAGCTCAGCGCTGAAATGTCCCGGACCCGGCGCATAGCATGGGGCCGGGGGCCCCATGAGGAGAGAGACGCACAAGAGGGGGGCCCCCGAGGGGGCCCCTACCGGCCGGGCCCCATACTGGAGTCAGGGCAGTCATGCCCTGATGGCGGCCCTGCTGGAGGCTGGAGGGGCCCCCTCTCCCTCGGGGCCCCCGTTCAATGAACCGGCTGCACGGGCGGTAGTTCCGCCCCTGCTATGTCTCCCTAGCAGGTTAGCCAAAGTGAAAAACGATGTAAGGGAACCTCTGCCAAAGGCAGAGGGAACTCACCGATACCGCGGCGACCGCTCCTTCTGAGTGTGTGGCGGTGGACGGGGAGCAGAGAGCAGGAGGTGCCCGATGGAACACGGAAGCCGGAGGAGAAGCAGGGACTGACACAGTGCGCGCCCAAGCCAAGAGCTTCCTGCCTGAGATATGAAGCCAGGAGACGCTAACCCACGCCCCCGCTAAGCCGCGCCCCGACAGAGCCCGCGCTATTCAGAGAGATTCCTGCCTCTATGAAGGCAGGAAGCAAGAAAAGAAAAAGCGTGCGCTAATACAAAAAGCTTCCTGCCTGATACACGGCAGGAAGCTAAGCACTGTGGGGCCACATATAAACATTACTGGCCTCCGTCTCTGCTACCCCCAGTAAAGGCAGCATCTGCAATAGACAAAAACACACAGGCAGTCACACTTCTAGAAACGGCGGCTGCTGCCGCAGCCGTTAAGGTACTCTTGTGCAAAAGAGCACTTACCCGGCTGAACGCCACAGAGATCCTCAGGGATGTGTGGCGCCGTGGCCCTTTGCTCCCCCCTACGGCGGAACACGCAGGGACCCCCAGATGTGGTGTGCGCCTCCGCCAGGGAGTGCCCTGTATCCCCCGGGGCCGGCAGGCTTCTGTGGGGACCTCCTCTATTGGTCTATTAGTCCATCTATACTGACCTCCATCAGGTTGCAAATTCAATATCATTTTTTTCTGCATGTAGCTCTGAAAAAATATTTCAGCTTGTAGCAGTGTGTGGGACTTGTTCTATTAGTCCATCTATACTGACCTCCATCAGGTTGCAAATTCAATATCATTTTTATCTGCATCTAACCCAGCCAATAGTTTTGGCCTAATACCACAGTTTGGCCACTCAGCTCTGCTCGGTTCCCATCCATTGTTTTTTTGTGCAAACAACTCCAGAGTTGTGAATTAGTTAACCACCAAAATGAGTGGAAAAAGGCCTGCTGCTGGTGGAAAGGGGAATAAGCGTGTTGGGAAGGAGAAAAAGGTTGTGTCCGTGGGGTAGGTGTTAAAGCAACAGTAACATCTGTAGAAGAAAGACCATCTTCCAGCCAAACTAAAATGTCTACTTCTTTTAGCGGACAATGTGATAAGATCCCTTTCTTACAGCCACGCCAATCGCTACAAATTCCAGATGAGGCACAAAAACAGCAGGTGCTTCAACGGATATCAAGTGCACCTTTAAGTGGGCTCTCCTCCACCTGAACTTCAACATCACAAATACTCCAGTCCTCAGAGGTGTCACCCCAATCGCACTTGCTTCCTCACAGCTCCCAAATCTCCAGCTGCCCGTCTGAGTATGGGGTAGAACAGATGGTTGAGTCTGCAGAGCTGTTTACTCATACTATAGCCTGGGAATCAGAGGTCGGCTCCAGAGCTTCTGTAAATCCAGACGAGGAAATGATCTGCACTGATGCCCAGAATCTTTATGAGTCGGATCCAGGACCAGACGCAGAAGGTTCTGACCATAATGTAGACCCTCATTCCCAAACTTTAACTCCTGTTGGTGGAGACAATGAGGAAGACGATGATGAGACTCAAATACCTGAGTGGAGCGACAACTTTAGTTTTTTGTCAGGGCAGGAACAGGTTGGCTCTGAGGACGACGGGTGTGATAACACTCAGGGTGATGATGATGAGGTTGGAGATCCCACTTACTGTCAACCCACAGTAAGCTAAGAGATGAGGTCAGCAGAGGTGGTGGAGGAGGATGCTAGTGACGACGAGGTCAGGTTGCGCCTTCCTGGACAGAGACGTAGTACTGGAAGCACGTCAACAACTGCATCCTCAAACACAACTCTGCCTCTGACCACAAATCGTGGTGGCTCTTCAGGTCGCATGGGTGCTAAGCCTTGCATAGCCTGGGCATTTTTTCAGATCGATAAAGATGACCCAACTCGTGTTATCTGTAACATTTGTCAGCAAAAGCTAAGTAGAGGCCAAAAAATACATAGTTTGAGTACTTCATGCATGAACCGGCACATGGACATGAAGCATAAGTTGCAGTGGGAAGCTCACTGTGCTACAATGCGGCCTAGCCGGCCGGGCCAACCACCGTCTGCCACATCTTGTGCATCTGCGGCCTCTTCATCCTCTGTGACTGGGGGGACAGCAGTCACACCTGTTTTGGGACGCAGACCTGCTGACGCGCCCCCTGGGCCTGTGCTGCTGGGGGTAGTAGTCCTCGTGGCGGTGACCCGGTCCGTGCCCAGGGTGTCAAACTAAGCGGCGGAGTTTAGTATAAGATGTTATAGTGTTCGACTACGCCACCCGTTGAATGCGGTTATGAAACCGCCACTGCAGGGCAGACCGCTGAGGCCGGTGGTACGGTTGTGCAGCGTGGATAGTATAACCCCCAACGGGAGGGGTATGGCCTCAGGGTAGCGGACGTGGATGATGGGGATAGTAGAATTGCTCGCAGGCACCAGGAACCACTCAGACGGTGCGGTGTAGTTCAGGGTCTTTACTGGTGGCAAAGGTAGACCCTCCCGGGAGTACTGGCTAGCGATCGGGGCCTGGTCAGTCCGTGAGCAGATAGGATCTCCCCTGGCCAGGCGGAGTTGTAGGCCTCCCCACTAATTGTACTCTTCCTGGCTACCTTGCTAGAAGCGGGTAAAAGTAGCCCACGTCCCTGAGTGTACCGTGTGGTGCTCACCCGTATGGCCGGTGACTCGGGGCCTTCTGGTAGCCTCCGCTCCACGACAGCGGTGCTGGTCCCTTGCGTGTGACCGTGCCTTCGGGTTTCTTGGCCAGAGGACCTGAAATCCCCTGCCGGTCGGTTTCTGCTGCTGGGTATGGCTCAGTCCCCACAGCCTCGGACTCCGTGTCCGGTGAGATCTCTTCAGTCAGGACGAGCTCTACAGCTTCCAGTCTCTGACCCCTTTTATCACTGCTCCCACAGAGCTCCTGATCTTGCTCTCCCTGTATCAGCTCCACTCCAGACCAGACTGTGTCTCTGTCTGGGACTCCTCTTCTTCTCTTCTTTTTCTTTTTCTAACCCCACCTCAGCCCCAGTTTATATAGGGAAAGTTCTTCCCCTCCCAGGACTGGGCAGGAGGTGTGGCATGCTTAGGGTTCCTGACCAGGAGACCTCCCACCTGCTCACAGACGTAATATTGCTATTACTGTGGTAACCAGAACCCTGGGGTGCCACACTGCCACCTCTTTACCCGCAACAGCCAGCGTGATTGGCAGGTCATCATTTTCTTTGGAGGTGGTAACACCAGCTGGTGTTGAGAGCTGTCCGACATCGATAGCGCCACCTTTGGATCAAGGCAACCTAACATGTCCGCCTGCATCTTCCTCACAGACCGGCAGTTTGCCGGGGACACCCTTTTCAACCCCGTCTAAGCACAACAGCCAGCCCTCGGTCCCTCAGATGTGGACAAGTAAAAGACCATTTCCTCCTAGCCATGAGAAAGCTAAGAGGTTGAATTTCACCATCTGCAAGCTCTTGGCTACAGAAATTCTGCCTTTCCGCCTAGTGGACACAGAGGATTTTCGAGACCTTATGTCCGTCGCAGTGCCCCAGTACCAGATGCCCAGTCGGCACTACTTCTCAAAGAAAGGTGTGCCTGCGCTCCACCAGCATGTCGCACACAACATCACCGCTTCTTTGAGAAACTCTGTGTGTGACAGGATGCATTTCACCACAGACACTTGGATGAGTAGGCATGGACAGGGGCGATACATGTCGCTGACTGGGCACTGGGTAACTATGGTGGCAGCAGGACAAGGGGCTCCTGTCCAAGTCTTGCCATCCCCACGGGTTGTGCGTCAATCCTCTTTATCTCAAAGTTCCTCCACTGCTTCTGCCTCCTCAACCTCCTCTCGGTCCTCCACCTGCACCCAAAGCCTGTCTGGTCATGCCACAAGCATTCTAACTGCGCAGAAGGGATCCTGCACACCTCCTTACTATGCTGGCAGTAGGGCTCAACGTCATCAGGTGATTTTTACTTTGAAATGTCTGGAAAATGTGAGTCACACAGCTGAGGAGTTGTGGTCAGCTCTGGAGAACCAATTTCATGAATGGTTGTCTCCACTGGACCTGAAACCAGGGAAGGCCGTGTGCGACAATGCTGCAAACCTGGGTGCGGCCCTTCGCCGGGGCAATGTCACACACGTGCCTTGTATGGCTCACGTGTTGAAACTGGTAGTCCAGCAATTTTTAGCCCACTATCCCGGACTAGATGGCCTTCTGCAGAGGGCACGGTCGCTGTGTGCACCCCGCAGCTCAGCGACTTACATCTCTACAGAAGTCGTTGGGCCTGCCACTTCACCAGCTAAAATGCGATGTGCCTACCCGGTAGAATTCAACTCTGCACATGTTGCAGTGACTGTGGCAGCACCGACAAGCCCTGGTGCAATACGTTCTGACTTATAGCCTGGGCCAACGAGATCCAGAGGTGGGGCAAATCACGCTGGAGGAGTGGTCTCAGATCAGGGACCTATGCACCCTTCTGCACAGTTTTGAAATGGCGACGAAGATGTTTAGTGCTGACTATGCCATTATCAGCATGACTATTCCGGTGATTTACATGCTGGAGCACATGTTAAACAGAATTCGGAGTCAGGTGGTGGCACAAGAGGAGGTGGAGGAAGTAGAGGAGGAGGAGTTGTATGCGGAAGGGCTAACATCTGCAAGGTCCAGACGGTCGGCAGCACCAAGGCGGCAGGCATGTGAAGGTGGGGGAGATGGTTTTACCAGGGTGCATGGAAGCAGCTAAACTAGTGAGGAAGGTGCAGGAGCCCAGGAAGAAGTGGAGGACGAACTGATGGAAGACTCATCAGATGAGGGAGACCTTGATCACATTTCTGTTGTGCGAGGTTGGGGGGAGAGGACAGAGGAAGGAAGCATGATTGTTACCTCGCCACCAACACAACAGGGACTTGGTGCTCCTGGATGCGCAACACACGAGTGCCTTCTTGCTGCACTACCTGCAACATGACCCTCGAATAGTGAGAATTAGAAATAATCCTGACTACTGGGTTGCTACACTGTTATATCCCCGGTACAAAAGTAAATTTGCAGAAATTATTCCTGCCATAGAGAGGGATGCACGCATGCAGGAGTATCAGCAGAGACTGTTGCAGAATCTTACATGTGCTTTTCCACAAAACACCAGTGGTGCACGTATTGAATCTCACAGTTCCAACTTGCCAACCGTGGGACCGTCGAGTGTCCAGCACTCAAACCGTAACAGAAACACAGTATCTGCTGGTAACATCAATTTTGCGGAATCATTTCACCACTTTTTTAGCCCATCCTTTGCAAGGCCACAGGAGACAAGAAGTCTGACACATAGTCAACGCCTAGAGACGATGGTACAGGAGTATCTCCAAGTAAACATTGAAGCCATGACTGTGTCACTGGACCCTTGCTCTTTTTGGGCTTCCAATCTGGATAAATGGCCGGAGCTCGCCACTTACGTCTTGGAGATTTTGTCATGCCCCGCAGCCAGCGTTCTGTCTGAACGTGTGTTCAGCGCTGCTGGTGGTGTGCTGACAGATAAGCGCACGCGGCTCTCCACTGATAATGTAGACAGACTCACGTTCATAAAGATGAACAAATCATGGATCCGAAATGACTTTTCTACCCCTGTGTCATCCTGGGGAGAGTAAAAGCTTCATGATTGGTTAAAATCACCTCACCAACCGTTTTAAGCTTTCAAATTACTTGTTAGAACCTTGCTCTTAGGTTTTTTCTATTGCTGGTCACATGACCTTGTTGGCCTATTTAGTCTTGCTCCGCCCTTCTGGCTTTGCTGGACTTCATTGTATTACTACTCTTTAGCTAGCCAGTGCTCAGTATCTAACTCTGTTAGTTTGCTTGGTCTTCGGACCTCTGTGTTCTATATATTTTGTTTGTTTGTCTGTCTGCTACTATTTCTGTTAGGAGGTGTCCACTTTGCTCTCAGTCCCTAGTACTTGTAGGGATTCCTCCCCCACATCTATAGGTCTCCGTACAGACTAGCTGAGGACTTTAGCAGGTCTGATCGCAGGATCAGGTTCCCTGTTACATCGTAGGGATCAAGCTGAGTTCTATCGTAGGGACAGATCTCCTCTCTTTCCTTAGCTCTGGTAGCAGAACATAACAGTAAGTCCAGCCTGCAAATTCTCTAAGGAAAGATTTTTCTGTTCCATCATGGTGTCGGTTCAGGATTTGGCTCAACGCCTGCAGGGACTCTCTCTGGAGGTGGCCGATCTTCATCAGCACGTGAGTAACTGTCCTGGAGCACATTTCTTGGAGCCTAAGGTACGTTTGCCTGATTTATTTTTTGGTGAACACCAAGAATTTTTTTCATTTAAAAATGCTTGCTTATTGTATTTTCGTTTGAGACCCAGGTCCTCTGGGGATGAATACCAGCGAGTAGGGTTCATAATGTCACTTTTGCGCAAAGAGCCTCAGGAGTGGGCCTTTTCTTTGCAACCTAGTGATACATGCTTTAGATCCGTGGATAGTTTTTTTCTGCTTTGGGGCTATTATATGATGATCCTGACCGTGTCTCATCTGCTGAGACTGAGTTGAGATGTTTGAGACAGGGATCAGGTAATGTGGAAAAATATTGTACTCATTTCCGTCGGTGGTCTACTCAAATAGGGTGGAACGATTCTGCTCTGAAGAGTCTGTTTCTTGCTGGGCTTAGTGAAAGGGTTAAAGACCTGCTAATTGCTTATCCCACACCTGAAGATTTGCAACAGGCTATGCAATTAGCTATACGGGTGGATAGGAGACTGCGTGCAAGGGTTAATGAGAGCAAATCCTCTGCTATGTCAGTTTCTGGTCATGAGAATGTGTGTACTGACAGTGGAGAGCCGATGGAGATTGGAGCGATGGCACCTCGCTCTCAAGAAAAGGACCGCAGATTTTCTGAAGGTTTGTGTTTCTATTGCGGAAATTCTGGTCATTTCATTAAAAGCTGTGTGCTTCGTATGAAGAAAGAAAAAAAAATGGTCAGTCATGCCCGTATTGCCTGTTTAAATTCCAAGGGTGTATTTTTAGCTGCTTCCACTTTTGCTCAGGAAAAATTAATGGAATTTCGGGTGTTTGTCGATTGTGGGTCTACTCTGAATGTAATTGATGGGGGATTCTTGGAAAAACTCAATTTAAAACCCGAACCTTTGTCATCCCCCATTGCTGTGGTTTCTGTGGATGGCTCCCCTTTGAAGAATGTTACTCTCAGGGTCTGTGAGTTTCCCCTCACTATTAATGGTGTTCACCATGAGAAATTGGATTTGGTAGTTTTGAATAACTTGCCTTCTCCGGTGGTGTTGGGATTGCCCTGGTTAAAATTGCACAATCCTGTACTGGATTGGTCTACCAATGAAATTAAATCCTGGAGCCATAAATGTTATGACAAGTGTTGTAACGGGCGTATTGCAGCTGTGGATAGGGGGGAATTGCCTGTTCCTATTCAGGATTTTTGGAGAGTATTTTCTGAGAAGGAATCGCAGGTTTTGCCTCCCCATAGAGACTATGATTGTACTATTGAATTTGTCCCTGGAGCGACTCTTCCTAAAAGTCGTTTATTTAACCTTACTATTCCTGAGAGAAAGGCTTTGGAGGAATACATACAGACAAGTTTGGCCGCCGGTCACATTAGGCCCTCTAAGTCTCCTGTGGCGGTTGGATTTTTTTTTGTAAAAAAAAAGGACGGCGGTTTACGTCCTTGTCTGGATTTTCGTGAGATTAACAAAATTACTGTACGCAATCCTTACCCACTGCCATTGATTCCTGATCTGTTTAACCAGTTAGTGGGGGCCAAGTGGTTCTCTAAAATTGACCTTCGGGGGGCATACAATCTGTTGCGCATGAAGGAGGGTGACGAATGGAAGACTGCTTTTAACACTCCTGTGGGTCATTTTGAGAATTTGGTTATGCCTTTTGGTCTTACTAATGCTCCTGCATTTTTTTCAGAATCTTATTAATGACATCCTTAGACCTTTGATCGGCAAAAATGTGGTTGTGTATTTGGATGACATTTTGATTTATTCGCCGGATCTGGAGTCTCATTGGCGGAGCGTACGTGAAGTATTACAGTTATTAATTGACAATTCGCTTTTTGCTAAGCTGGAGAAATGTGAGTTCGCTGTACAGAGAATTAGTTTTTTGGGCTACATTATCTCCAGTGAAGGTTTTGAGATGGACCCGGTTAAAGTTCAAGCTGTGCAGGAATGGCCTAGGCCTATTGGTTTGAAATCGATACAGAGGTTTTTGGGTTTCACCAATTATTATAGAAAATTCATTAAAAATGTTTATTATTGTCAAACCTCTGACCGATCTCACCAGGAAAGGTGCTGATGCGGTTCAGTGGACTTCTGAGGCCATTGAAGCTTTTGTGTATCTCAAGGAGAGGTTCACCTCTGCTCCCATCCTTATGCAGCCTGATGTGACTAAGCCGTTTTTGGTTGAGGTTGATGCTTCCTCTGTGGGGGTTGGCGCAGTATTGTCTCAGGATAACGGGGATGGAGTACATCCCTGTGCCTTTTTTTCAAAAAATTTTTCGGAGACTGAACTGAATTACGATATTGGTAATCGGGAATTATTGGCTATTAAACTCGCATTTGAACACTGGCGCCACCTCTTGGAAGGTGCTGAATTTCCCGTTCAGGTTTTTACGGATCATAAAAATCTGATATATCTTGATGCTGCCAAGCGCCTGAATGCCCGTCAGGCTAGGTGGGCACTGTTTTTCTCGCGGTTTAATTTTTCCGTTACTTACATCCCAGGTACTAAGAATGTTAAGGCGGATGCCTTGTCTCGCAGTTTTTCTCCCATAGTCGGTGCTGAGAAAGAGGAGAACATTTTACACGAAGGTGTTGTGATAGCTGCTTTGGACTCCGTTTTGGAAGATGAGATTCTTAAAGCACAGGAGAATGCCCCATCTAACACTCCCCATGGGAGGTTGTTTGTGCCTGGGACCTTAAGGAGAGATTTGTTTGTTGAGTGTCACGAATCTCGGTTGGCAGGTCATCCCAGAATCTCTGAGACCAAGAGACTGGTGGGTCGCAGTTTTTGGTGGCCTGGATGGCAGAAGTAAGTCATTAAGTGGGTGCGTCAATGTACTATATGTGCTAGATCTAAGTCCTCACATACTCCTGCTGCGGGGTTACTTTGCCCTCTGGAGGTTCCCAGTGCTCCTTGGACACATTTGGCTATGGACTTTGTAACTGACCTTCCCCCCTCTGAGGGTTTTACTGTCATCTGGGTGGTCGTGGACCGTTTTAGCAAGATGTGTCACTTGGTTCCCTTCGTCAAACTGCCCTGCGCTAAGACTCTCGCTAAGGCCTTTGTCAAGGAAATTGTCAGACTTCATGGCGTTCCTACTGACATTGTTTCTGATAGGGGACCTCAGTTCGTGGCTCGTTTTTGGCGCGCCTTTTGTGACAGGTTGGGAGTTCATTTGTCGTTCTCATCCGGATATCATCCTGAATCTAATGGCCAGACAGAAAGGAAAAACCAGGATGTTGAGCAGTTCTTGCGTTGTTTTGTGGCAGACAATCAAGAGGGGTGGTCTGAGTTTCTGCCACTTGCTGAATTTGCTCTGAACATTCATACATCTTCTTCTGCTGGTTGTTCGCCTTTTTTTTGTTGTTCTGGGAGACATCCGTCGTTTGGGTCGTTCTCCAAGTTGGTATCTGCCGTGCCTGAGGAGGAGAATTTTTCCGGCGATTTGGAGAGAGTTTGGACGGATGTACGTGGTAATCTTCAGGAGGCTAACAGAAAATCTAAAGACTACTTTGATAGGAAACGACAGGAGGTTTTGTTCGCTGTTGGTGACATGGTTTGGTTGTCCTCTAGGAATCTGCGGTTGAGGATTCCTTCTAAGAAATTGGGTCCCAAGTTTGTTGGGCCCTTTAAGGTGCTTCAGGTTGTCAACCAATCTGCTGTTAAGTTGGAGGTTCCTACCTCCTGGAGAATTAATCCGGTGTTTCATGTCTCTCTGTTGAAAAAAGCTGTTGTGTCGGATTGTGACGCCTCTGCCTCTGTTCCTCCGGTGGTGGAGGACGGGGAATATGAAATTTCTCGCATCCTTAATTCTAGACGGTATAGAGGTAGTTTGCAGTATCTCGTGGCCTGGAAAGGTTTCAGACCCGAGGATAACTCATGGGTGAGGTCGGAGGATGTTTCCGCGTCCAGACTTATCAGAGCGTTTCACAGGAGATTTCCTGATAAGCCTGGTCCTAGGGGATCCGGAGGATCCTCTTAGAAGGGGGGGTACTGTTAGAACCTTGCTCTTAGGTTTTTTCTATTGCTGGTCACATGACCTTGTTGGCCTATTTAGTCTTGCTCCGCCCTTCTGGCTTTGCTGGACTTCATTGTATTACTACTCTTTAGCTAGCCAGTGCTCAGTATCTAACTCTGTTAGTTTGCTTGGTCTTCGGACCTCTGTGTTCTATATATTTTGTTTGTTTGTCTGTCTGCTACTATTTCTGTTAGGAGGTGTCCACTTTGCTCTCAGTCCCTAGTACTTGTAGGGATTCCTCCCCCACATCTATAGGTCTCCGTACAGACTAGCTGAGGACTTTAGCAGGTCTGATCGCAGGATCAGGTTCCCTGTTACATCGTAGGGATCAAGCTGAGTTCTATCGTAGGGACAGATCTCCTCTCTTTCCTTAGCTCTGGTAGCAGAACATAACATTACTAATCATGTTTATCTGTATCTTGGCTGGAAAATTATTTGGGCTTTGTAGCAGTGTGCAGTACTGATTCTATTAGGCCATCTATACTAAGCTCCACCAGATTTAAAATTACTAATCATGTTTATCTGTATCTTGGCTGGAAAATAATTTGGGCTTTGTAGCAGTGTGCAGTACTGATTCTATTAGGCCATCTATACTAAGCTCCACCAGATTTAAAATTAATAATAATTTTTAGCTGCATCTAGCCCGGAAAATAATTTTGGGGCTCCTAGATGCGCAAGACACATGAGTGCCTTCTTGCTGCACTACCTGCAACATGACCCTCAGATTATCAGAATTCGAAGTAATCCTGACTACTGGGTTGCCACACTCTTAGATCCCCCACACTCTTCGATCAACCTTTTCATTTTAATAAAGCACAAAAAAATGGTCATTTTTGAAATTATAAGCATTAGCAGGTTATTAGAAACTGAAATCGAACAGTTTTCAACTCAAAACTTTATTCTAGGTGATGTTACATTTGCACATAGGAACCCTTGCTCGAAAGGAGCTTCTGAACACTCTCGTCCATTGAATTTGTCAGGTTTTGGATGGTTTCTGCTTCAATTGTTTTGCATGAGGACAGAATACCCTCCCAGAGCTGTTGCTTAGATGTGAACTGCCTCCTGCCATCATAGACACTCCTTTTGATGATGCTCCAGAGGTTCTGAATGGGGTAGAGGTCAGGGGAGCATGGGGGTCACACCATAAGTTTGTCCCCTTTTATGCCCATATCAGCCAGAGATGCAGATGTGTTATGTGCAGCATGAGACAGTGCATTATCATACTTGAAAATGATCGTGCTGTGGAATACACGGTTCTTCTTCTTGAACCATGGCAGGAAGTGCTGTTTGAGAAACTCCACATACATTATGGAGTTCATCTTTACCCCTTCAGGGATCCTAAAGGGGCCGACAATCTCTCTCCAGCCCAAAACATTACTCCACCTCCTCCTTGTTGGCGCTGTAGCCGTGTTTGCGTGGGGTGTCCATCAACCAGCCATCCTCCACTCCATCCATCTGGACCATCGAGCGTTGCACTGCACTCATCCGTGAACAAAACAGTTTTGAAGTCAGTCTTCATGCATTGTTTGGCCCACTGGAGCCGTTTCTGCTTGTGTGCAGTGGATAGAGGAGGTCGACAGGATGGCTTACACACAGCTGCAAACCTCTGAAGGACCCTGCATCTTGTTTTTCGGGGGACGTTGGAGGCACCAGCAGCTTCAAAAACTTGTCTGCTGCTATGACAAGGCTTTTTTGCCGCTGCTCTTTTAACCTGACGTAATTGCCTGTAGGAAAGAGTCCTCAATTTGCCCTTATCAGCACGCACACGTGTGTACTGTGAATCAGCTACATACTTCTTGATTGCCAAGACACTTCATCCTGATCATCGCACAATGTTGATTGTAGTCATGGCTTGACCTAAACACTCCACAATTTGTTGCTTCTCAGCAGCCGACACATCATATTTCTTTCCCATTTTGGCAGAAAATGTAGGCTGCTTAATAATGTGGGACAGCCTTCTTAAGTAGTCTTGCCTTTCATTGGACACACCTGCCAAACTAATTAGCACAGGTGTCTGCAATTGCTTACAGTGATATAAAGAGCCCTGACACACATCACCATCAATGAGTTTAACGGACAAACAAACAAATTCTTCCCTTATCACTCCTAAACACTTTTTGCATAATAATTTGGAACACAGTGTACATGTGCTTTTCCACAAAACACCAGTGGTTCACGTAGTGAATCTTACAATTCTAACTTGCCAACCGTGGTCTGTATGGAGTTGTTCAATAAAGGGCCCAAAATTAAGATAACATAGACGGGAGAGGTCTCTATGAATAGGAATTCCTAAATATTTGATACCCTGTGAGGGCCAGGCAAAGGGAAAGTTGGACTGGATGGAATCCTGTACGGATTTGGGGAGGGAGACATCGAGGGCCTCAGACTTCGCTGCATTGATTTTAAAATTTGACCATGTAACAAAGTGATCTATTTCAGCCATAACAGCAGGGATGGATATATGTGATTGAGTGATATATACTAGGACATCATCAGCAAATAGAGAGCACTTGTACTCGGTGCCTCCCACCTCAATCCACCTAATATTGGGGTTATGGCGAATTGATGAGAGCAGGTGCTCCGTCACTAGGATGTATTAGAGAGGGGACAGAGGACATCCCTGCCTTGTCCCATTGGTGATTATGAAAGGTGATGAAAATGTTCTGACGCGCCCCCTGGGCCTTGGGACACCCGGAGCCAGACCCTTTTTGGTGGATGCTGGTGGTTGTAGTCTCCGTGGCGGCGACCCGGTTCCGTGGCTCAGGGCGGTCAAACCAGTGGCGGAACTATTTATGTGGTTTTGATGTTTAAATGTCCGACTACGCCACCCGTGGATTGCGGTCAGAGTGAACCGCCGCTGCAGGGCAGACCGCTGAGGCTGGTGCTGTGGGTGCAGCAGAGCGTAGTATAACTCCCCACGGGAGGAGTATAGCCTCAGGGCAGTGTATGCAGAGGATGGGGGTGATGGTGCAGGGCAGCAGCAGTAACGACACGGAGTCCAGGGCCTTTACTCACTGTTCTTATTATCCAGACCACTTCTGCAGGTAACGGCTGCCCACGTCGTACTGTGCTCACCAGGTGAGGGGCTCAGACAACTCCCAGATAACTTTGGAGCGCTTCACAGTACCCCTTTGTGTGTCCTTTGTCTGGCCTTTCTTACCAACGCTTCTGTCCGGCTGCCTCGGGCCTCCTCTTGGTAAACTTGGCGCCAGTTTCCCTGATCCTATGTGGTGCCTTCCTAGCGGGTGTAGCGAGGGGCTGCGCCACATAAAATGTCACAGCCTCCGGTTTCTATCTGAGGGTCGTTTCCCGCCTCCACTAGTTTCGGGGACCGGTCTCCCCCTTTGGCCTGACCCCTCCACGCAGGTGGATTCGGGCGTGCGGTGGCGACTCGCCCGTCCGCACCCCTGGGATCCCTTCGTTCCTCGTTCCTGGAGCCTTCTCCGCTCCTCTTCCTTCCTTCTCCCTCTTCCAGGCCTAGGCCTCTGTTACTAGGCCCGCCTCCGGAGCAGAGCTCATGCAGAGCCCCTGCTCCCTGTCACTTCTGCTCAGACTTCTCTGCACTGAACTAAGATGGTGCCCACCTTTTATACTTCCTTCTCAATGCACCCAGGAACTGCTTCCTCCCTGCTCCTGCACTACAGGGTTCCCCTTCCTCAGTGTTCCCTCCCCCCACTCCAGCCAGGGACAGGGACAGTCCTGCCCATCTCAGGGGCATATTGGTCGCCCTGCCCCACGGCAATGTGGTGTAATGCATGCCGGTGTCGAGGGTCCTGATCCACACTCCATCCTTACCTGAGAGTGAGATATCACACCTCTGGGTGAGGTGCAATACCTCTGTAGCAACCGAGCCCTCGGAGTGCTACAGTTCCATTTATCTTCAGCCTAGGTGACGTATTGCGATACAGGGCCGTGATTTTGGCTATAAAAGGGTCCCCTAGACCCCTACCCCAAGCTTTTTAAGAGAATAATATATGGCGTGCCAGGAGACTCTATGGAATGCTTTCTCAGCATCCAACGAGAGTATCTAATTACAAATTTTTAACTGCATCTAGCCCAGGAAATACTTTGTGCCTAGTAGCAGTGTCTGCTAGTCAGCGGATTATCCCAGCTGTTAAGCAAGCCACACCACCTGTAGTTTGGACACTTAATTTTTTCAAAGGAAATGCTTCGGGACCCCGGGATACTCAGTGAAGAGCATCAGGAGGCACCCCAAGGCATAGGGGCTGTAAAAGGATTTCAAGTGTATTCATTCAAATTAGAGAGACAATTGAATTTAAAAAGCTTAGACCTGCCTCCACCACAGGGGGGCTCGCTCGACCCACCAGCGGACAGGCACCAGTATTGGGAGAGGGGGGCTGGCCGTCAGGGTCCACCGCGGCTCTGGCACAAACCCGGCGACACGGAGGTGGCACGGGCAGGAACGGACTGGCCGTGTCGGCTTCTCACTTTTTGGATTTTAGAAGGGCATGACATGCCTATATCTGTGTCTCCCCCTCCTTTTACTCCTCCACCTCTTTTCTTTTCGCATGACTATATGTACTTGTCACTTTTCCATGTGTTAGTTATGTCTTCTGAGCAGTTTGTCAGCTTTTGGACACCTTTGAAGGTGTTTTCTATGTGTTTCTATGTGTTTTTGTTTGCGTGCCATTGGTTTTAACGGTGTTCGAAGGTGTTCGACGAACAGTTCGGCGAACACAAGGGTGTTCGATGAACCGAACCGAACACTACGGGGGTGGCTCAACACTATTTAGGATAAAAAGCATGCAGTCCTCGATAAAATTAATCTGTTCTTCTGGCATGGTGGTGTGTTTTAGGAAGAATTTGGCTGCTTGGTAGCCTTTTTGATGTTGGATGACTGTATAGAGGGACGTGATGTCCAGTGTTCCTATTATATAGTGGTTTTCCCATCTAATTTTATTCAGTAATTGTAGAGTGTGTTTTGTATCTTTGAGATGAGCTGGCAGGAGGGGGACTAGGTTTTGTAGATGACTCAATAAATCTCGATAAATTGGAGGTTAGACTTTGAATCCCCGATATAATAGGTCTGCCGGGTGGGTTAATCAATGACTTATGAATTTTTGGGAGATAGTAGAATACAGCTATTCTAGGATACGGTGTAAGTATGTATTCGTACTCATTTTTAGTGAGAAGGCCTTCACTTAGGCCTTTGTTTAGCAGTTGCTTCAGTTCTATACTATATTTTGGAGTTGGGTCAAAGGACATTAATTCATAGGTTTGAGTATCGTTTAGGAGTCTAAGGCATTCGTTATGATATTGTGCATAGTCCAAAATGACAATACCTCCGCCTTTGTCTGCCGGGCGTATAACCAGGTCCTGGTTTTGCGCTAATGTTTGAATTGCCTTACGTTCACCTCTGGTAAGGTTATGTTTGATTGTAGAGCAATTTTTATCACTTATACGGTAAATGTCATCTATCACGTTTTTCTTAAATGCTTCCATTGACTCTGAATATTCATTCAGAGGATGGAAGTTTGATTTCTTTTTTAGTGTGCTATGATGGAGAATCTGATTAGTGGTATGAGGGGAAGTTGTGGTGATGCTATTGTTATTTTTATTTTTTGTCGCATGAATTTTTTCACCCCTATAAAGGCCTCGAATTTATCAAATCGGGATGCTGGTGCGTATTTCAGGCCCTTGTTCAATAATTTACATTCATCCGGTTTTAAGGTATAGTGGCTCAGGTTGAAAATAGAGGAGTTGTCTTGATTCATTAATAGGGCCTATATTAACTCCTTCCCTCTCCTTCCCTTCTAGGTCCTCCTCACCTACCTCAAGCTATCTACCCATTAACCTCTTGAAGCACGCTCCAAGCAAGATCCCTACCCATTGTGTTTTTAGTTGCAAATGGTCAGCCAACATCATGGTTTTTTAAATTAACTAACAATTTTATCCCAAAAAATTTTTTGCCAATACCTTTTATTATCTAATAAAATATTTATCTATTTATCTATTTGCCTACATCACCTTTTTAGTACCTCTAACCTACCAAGACCAGCGCAGATACCCTATTCTTATTTGTATTTAACCCTTGCAGCCTTTCTGGTTCACTGATTGTATCAGCTGCAGGTCTAGGTTATAGTCTAACAGCGCCCCCTATCAGTAACAACTTTTAATAGATAAATCTAAAAGTACCCTTATCAATATACATAAAGACACAACCCAGGCTATCCCTAGAATTCCCTATTGGACTCGTGGCCTTCTTAGCAGCGGAGGTTGACACCCTAGCGAATGGATTTGGTGTCCCCTCTCCACGTCGGCTCTCCCTTAACCCTTTTTACCCTTAAACAGACATACACATACATAAAAAAGTCATCAAAGATTGAAGGATACCGGCAGTCGTGTTACTGCTCACCTCCGCCCATCAGCACCTGTACTGCCTGGCCGACCACATGCACAGAATGATGGAGGTGGATGCGTCTGCTGACGCTCCCTCCTCCAAGCAGTATATAATACATCAGTCAAGCAAAAAAGCAAAAACAAGGGAAATGAAAAAATAAATATAGTGCACTGATATGGACAACTAAGTCAAATGTACCAATAAGTGAGTACGTTGATAGGATGTAAAAGTATTAGCTCAAAAAGCCGTTCTAGACAAATAAAGTGCAGCAGTGCTGATAATTCGGGGCAAGGAGAAGACAACAATATGCCCCTACTGTAATGAGAAGCCCATATGTTCAGTCGCAAGAAATAGACAACAATTTTTCATGCTGGACATGGAGAGGCTATGTGGGGGCTTATACTGTAAATAGAGAGGCTATGTGGGGGCTTATACTGTATATAGAGGCTATGTGGGGGCTTATACTGTATATAGAGAGGCTATGTGGGCCTCATGCTGTATATAGAGATTATGTGGGGCTCATGCTGTATATGGGGAAGCTATGTGGGACTCATGCAGTATATAGAGGCTAAGTGGGGCTTATGCTGTATATGTGGAGGTTATGTGGGGCTCATGCTGTATATAGAGGCTAAGTGGGGCTTATGCTGTATATGTGGAGGCTATGTGGGGCTCATTCTGTATATAGAGGTTATGTGGGGCTCATGCTGTATATAGAGGCTATTTGGGGCTCATTCTGTATATAGAGGCTATGTAGGCTCATGTTGTATATAAAGAAGCTATGTGGAGCTCATGCTGTATATGGGGAAGCTATGTGGGGCTCATGCTCTATATAGGGAGGCTATGTGGGGCTCATGCTGGACATGGGGAGGCTATGTGGGGCTTATACTGTATATAGAGAGGCTATGTGGGCCTCATGCTGTATATAGAGGTTATCTGGGGCTCATGCTGTATATGTGGAGGCTATGTGGGGCTCATGCCGTATATGTGGAGGCTATGTGGGGCTCATGCTGTATATAGAGGTTATGTGGGGCTCATGCTGTATATGTGGAGGCTATGTGGGGCTCATGCTGTATATGTGGAGGCTATGTGGGTCTCATGCTGTATATGTGGAGGCTATGTGGGGCTCATGCTGTATATAGAGAGGCTATGTGGGGCTCATGCTCTATATAGGGAAGCTATGTGGGGCTCATGCTGTATATAGGGAGGCTATGTGGGGCTCATGGTGTATACAGGAAGGCTATGTGGGGCTCATGCTATATATAGGGAGCCTATGTGGGGCTCTTAAGGTTTATAGGGGCTGTGTGTGGGCTCTTACGGTATATAGGGGGCTCATATGTTATATAGAAGGGGAAATATTTATATATACACGGTATATAGAGGGAAATAAGCATACTTAATTCTGTTCAATATTAAGTGTTCTAATTATTTTAGATTAATATTAATTGTAATTAATATGTTAATATTAATATTTAGCAAAATCAATTATAAACCCTCCATAGACTTTATTATACATGATTACATTGAATAGCATTGGCTGCAGGGCTTGTCCTAAGCACATTCTAGAATGTTGTGACATCACAAGATCTTCACCATCGTCACCTCTGCCTGGATATTATGACATCATGAGGAATATATAAGCAACCGCTCACCCGGAACTCCTTTGAGAGTTTATAGTAGGCGTTCAGAGTGAGTAAGTGTTTCTTCTACTCCTGGTCTGTCCGTATTATTTCCCATTTTCTGTCTATATACGTTTCTGATTTCTTATCACAAGCTTCATCTACTCCCCAATTCTCATTTCCCATACATTTTTAATGAGAAAGCCTTATATTTATTAATTAGCTCGTTATGGCAATATTTACTATTGATACAATTGGTTTTTAAGATCAGGCTATTCATAAGGAAACCTCTCTATTTCTTCAATTCAGGATTTTGCAGTTATTTAGATTTGAAAAATATCGAGCAAAAATCGAAGCTCAATTTATGTACCGGTAAGTCCTAAATAAGAAAAGTCATGTAATTCAGAACAGTGATTGTAATGCTGTCTCTATAAGTATATATAATAATGAAGTTCTGTTTTCTGATGTCCGTTCTTTACGCACGGCAAATGCCCGGACCAGTCAGGCCAGTACGATTACCACGATACCAAACTTGTATTTTTTCATTTAAGTGGTGAAAAAAAATTAGCAAAAATTAGCTTGAGTCTGCATTTTTGAATACCCGTAACATTTTAATTTGTTGTGGATGGAGCTGTGTGAGGACTTGTGTTTTGCATGGTGACCTGATGGTTTTATTGATACTATTTTGGGGTAGTTTCAACGCTTTGATCGCTTCTTAATGCATTTTTTGTGGAATTGTAGCAATCAAAAACCTGCAATTTTGCCATTTTGATTTCTTCTTTGCTTTACAGTTTTTACAGATTGGGTCAATTAATTTTATATTTTCATAGATTGGACTTTTCTCAACACGTTGATACCAAATATGTGTATTTTTTCTTTTTTTTCTTTCTTTAATGTTAACTGGAGAAGAGGGGGTGTGATTTGAACTTTTTTTTTACTTTTTTAAACACGTTTTTCTTCACTTCTTTCTCTGTTTGTTAGTCCTCTTAGGGGACTTGAATCTGCGATTGTCTGATCTCTTATGCCACATACAGCAGTATTCCGGTATATAGTAAAAATCACTGTCTTCTATGACGCCCAACCACAGGCAGAACGTCACAGGAGAGAGAAAAGTTTTTTTCACTGGCCCTTATATTCTATGGAGCTAGTAACCTGTCAGGTTTGGGGTGAATTGTGGATCACACTCACCCATTGACTGACTATTAGGAAAAACTTGGGAAATTTCCATCAGCTTTTTTATTTTTTCATACAAAGATAAATGGATGACATACTGATGGTAAAAATGGACACATGGACCAAAAAAAAAAAAAGGAAGCCGCACACTAATGAAAATTAGATTGTTTGGTTTTGTGCAGATGAGAAAAAAAATCACGTGTGAATATGGCCTAAAAATGAGTCGCCCAACTGAGTGACTTTTATTAAATACTTCAGTAAATCTAATTCTAAACTATTGTTTGTGTTTTCAGATGCAAGTGTAAATCACAGGTAAAAGTCCTTCCTCTCACTGTACAGTGGTGTGGTGCGCACAGGGCCGGTTTTAGACAAAGTGGGCTCTGGGCAAAAGTTTTAAGTGGGACCCCCAATGTTCACATATTGCAGCATCACACAGAAACATTTCAGTTGTATTCACATGTGCTGAGTTCAGGCCGTTAAACGAGCGCGATCAACAATATTGAAGTCGTTCAACCATTGTTTCCCGGCCTCTTTACACCGACTGAGGAAGAACGATGGACACAATCACTGATAGATCAATCTGTCCCCAAACAGTATCATGTTATCAGCAGCATATCTGAACTTTTCTCTCAGCGATGTGCTGCAGAGAACAATGATTTTTGTACCGGCATAAACAATGCAGTCACTGAATGAATAGGCAGCATTTTGATTGTTTAGTGTAATGCACAACCCATAGTCCTCCATATAGTATAATGCACAGCCCATAGTCCTCCATATAGTATAATGCACAGCCCATAGTCCTCCATATAGTATAATGCACAGCCCATAGTCCTCCATATAGTATAATGCACAGCCCATAGTACTCCACATAGTATAATACACTCCCCACAGTACTCCACATAGTATAATACACTCCCCATAGTCCTCCACATAGTATAATGCACAGCCCATAGTCCTCCATATAGTATAATACACTCCCCATAGTACTCCACATAGTATAATACACTCCCCATAGTCCTCCGCATAGTATAATATACCCCATAGTCCTCCATATAGTATAATACACTCCCCATAGTATCCACATAGTATAATGCACAGCCCATAGTACTCCACATAGTATAATGCACAGCCCATAGTCCTCCGCAAAGTATAATACACCCCATAGTCCTCCGCATAGTATAATACACTCCATAGTCCTCCGCATAGTATAATACATCCCATAGCCCTCCATATAGTATAATACATCCCATAGCCCTCCATATAGTATAATACACTCCATAGTTCTCCGCATAATATAATACATCCCATAGCCCATAGTCCTCCATATAGTATAATGCACTCCCCATAGTCCTCGGCATAGTATAATACACCCCATAGTCCTCCGCATAGTATAATACACTCCATAGTCCTCCGTATAGTATAATACATTCCATAGTCCTCCATATAGTATAATACACCCCATAGTCCTCCGCATAGTATAATACACTCCCCATAGTCCTCCATATAGTATAATACACTCCATAGTCCTCCATATAGTATAATACACAGCCCATAGTCCTCAATATAGTAAAATACACTCCCCATAGTCCTCCATATAGTATAATGCATCCCATAGTCCTCCATATATTATAATACATAGCCCATAGTCCTCCATATAGTATAATGCACAACCCATAGTACTCCACATAGTATAATACACTCCTCATAGTACTCCACATAGAATAATGCACTCCCAATAGTCCTCCGCATAGTATAAAACACCCCATAGTCCTCCATATAGTATAATACACTCCATAGTACTCCGCATAGTATAATACATCCCATAGTCCTCCATATAGTATAATACATCCCATAGTCCTCCGCATAGTATAATACATCCCATAGCCCTTAGTTCTCCATACAGCATAATGCACTCCCCATAGTCCTCCATATAGTATAATACACTCCCCATAGTCCTTTATACAGTATAATGCACTCCCCATAGTCCTCCATACAGTATAATGCACTACCCATAGTCCTCCATATAGTATAATACACTCCCCATAGTCATCCACATAGTATAATGCACTCCCCATAGTCCTCTGCATAGTATAATACACTCCATAGTCCTCCGCATAGTATAATACATCCCATAGTCCTCCATATAGTATAATACACTCCCCATAGTCCTCTATACCGTATAATGCACTACTTATAGTCCTCCATATAGTATAATACACTCCCCATAGTCCTGCATATAGTAAAATACACTCCCCATAGTCCTCCATATAGTAAAATACACTCCCCATAGTCCTCCATATAGTAAAATACACTCCCCATAGTCCTCCATATAGTAAAATACACTCCCCATAGTCCTCCATATAGTAAAATACACTCCCCATAGTCCTCCATATAGTAATATACATTCCCCATAGTCCTCCATATAGTATAATGCATTCCCTATAGTCCTCAACATAGTATAATGCACTCCCCATAGTCCTCCATATAATAAAATACACTTCCCATAGTCCTCCATATAGTATAATGCATCCCATAATCCTCCATATAGTATAATACACAGCCCATAGGCCTCCATACAGTATAATGCAGCCCCATATAGTACATATATAGTACACTGCAGCCAAATAGAGTACACTGCAGCCCAATAGAGTACACTGCAGCCCCACAGAGTACACTGCTGCCCCACAGAGTACACTGCTGCCCCACAGAGTACACTGCCGCCCCACAGAGTACAATGCCGCCCCACAGGGTACAATGCCGCCCCACAGAGTACAATGCCGCCCCACAGGGTACAATGCCGCCCCACAGGGTACAATGCCGCCCCACAGGGTACAATGCCACCCCACAGGGTACAGTGCCGCCCCATAGAGTTCAGTGCCGCCCCATAGAGTTCAATGCCGCCCCATACAGTATAATACAGTCTCATACAATATAATACAGTCCCATACAGTATAATGGCGCTCCAAAAAGTATAATGCCATCCCATAGAGTACAATGCCGCCCCCTAGAGTACAATGCCGCCCCATAGAGTACAGTGTCGCCCCATAGAGTACAATGTCGCCCCATAGAGTACAATGCCGCCCCATAGAGTACAATGCCGCCCCATAAAGTACAATGCCGCCCCATAAAGTACAATGCCGCCCCATAGAGTACAATACTGCCCCACCATAGAGTATAATGCCGCCCCATTGAGTATAATGCAGCCCCATAGGGTACAATTCAGCCCCATAGAATATAATACAGCCTCATACGGTACAATGCTACCCCACCATAAAGTATAATGCAGCCACAGAGTATAATGCTGCCTAATAGAGTATGATGCCGCCACATAGCATAGCATACAATGCAGACCTATAGAGTACAATTCTGCCCCATAAAGTATAAAGCAGCCACCCCATAGAGTATAATTCAGCCACTCCAAAGAGTATAATTCAAACCCCCTCAGAGCATAATGCAGCTACCCCATAGAGTATAATGCAGGCCCATAGAGTACAATGCCACCCCACCTGAAAGCATAATGCAGCCCCATAGAGTAGAATGCTGCCCCAGAGAATACAATGCTGCCCCATAGAGTATAATACAGCCTGATACAGTATAATGCTGCCCCACCAAAAAGTATATTGCAGCCCCATAGAGTACAATGCAGCCCCATAGAGTACAATGCAGCCCCATAGGGTACAATGCAGCCCCATAGAGTACAATGCAGCCCCATAGAGTACAATGCAGCCCCATAGAGTACAATGCTGCCCCATAGAGTACAATGCATCCCCATAGATTATAATGACGCCCCATAGAGTATAATGCCGCTGCATAGCATAAAATGCAGACCCATAGAGTACAATGGCGCCCCATAGAGTACAATGCTGCCCCATAGAGTATAATGCTGCTCCATAGAGTACAATGCAGCCCCATAGAATATAATGCAGCCACAGAGTATAATGCTGCCCAATAGAGTATGATGCCGCCACATAGAGTATAATGCAGGCCACCCCATAGAGTATAATGCAGGCCACCCCATAGAGTATATTGCAGGCCACCCCATAGAGTACAATGCCGCCCCATAGGGTACAATGCCGCCCCATAGGGTACAATGCCGCCCCATAGGGTACAATTTTACCCCATAGAATGCCATAGAGTACAATGCCACCCCATAGAGTACAATGGCGCCCCATAGAGTACAATGCCGCCCCATACAATATAATGTTACCCCATAGAATGCCATAGAGTACAATGCAGCCCCATAGAGTACAATGCCGCCCTACAGAGTATAATGCCACCCCATAGAGTATAATGCCGCCCCATAGAGTATAATGCCGCCCCATAGGGTACAATGCTGCCCCATAGGGTGCAATGCTGCCCCATAGGGTACAATGCCGCCCTCATAGAGTATAATACCACTACCCGATAGAGTATAACGCAGCCCATCCCATAGAGTACAATACAGCCCCTCAGACTACTATGCTGCCCGAAAGAGTACAATGCAGCCCCACAGAGTACAATGCTGCCGCGTAGCGTACAATGCTGTCGCATAGCGTATGATGCTTCCGCATAGCGTACAATGCAGACTTATAGAGTACAATGCCACCCCATAGAGTATAATGCCGCCCCATAGTGTATAATTCTACCCCATAGAGTATAATGTAGCCACCCCAAAGAGTATAATGCAGCCCCCCCTCATAGAGCAAAATGCAGCTACCCCATAGAGTATAATGCAGGCCATCCCACAGATTACAGTGCATCCACATAGAGTACAGTGCAGCCCCATAGAGTACAATGCAGCCCCATAGAGTACAATTCCGCCATATAGAGCATAATACAGCCCCATATAGTATAATGCCGCCCCACCATAGAGTACAATGCAGCCCCATAGAGTATAATGCCGCCCCATAGAGTATAATGCAGCCCCATACAGTATAATGCAGCCCCATAGAGTACAATACCGCCCCATAGAGTACAATACTGCCCCATAGAGTACAATACCGCCCCACAGAGTATAATGCTGCCCAATAGAGTATAATACTGCCCCATAGAGTATAATGCCGCTGCATAGTGTACAATGCAGACCCATAGAGTACAATGCCGCCCCACAGAGTATATATCCGTCCCATAGAATACAATGCCGTCCCATAGAGTACAATGCCGCCCCATAGAGTACAATGCCGTCCCACAGAGTACAATGCAGCCCCATACAGTATATTGCCATCCCACCATAAAGTATAATGCAGCCCCATAGTGTATAATCCAGCCCCACAGAGTATAATGCTGCACCATAGAGTATAATGCTGCCCCATAGAGTATAATGCCGCCGCATAGTGTACAATGCAGACCCATAGAGTACAATGCCGCCCCATAGAGTACAATGCCGTCCCACAGAGTATAATGCCGCCCCAAAGAGTATAATGCCGCCTCATAGAGTACAATCCCGCCCCATAGAGTACAATGCAGCCCCATACAGTATATTGCCATCCCACCATAAAGTATAATGCAGCCCCACAGTGTATAATCCAGCCCCACAGAGTATAATTCCGCCCCATAGAGTACAACGCAGCCCCAAAGAGTATAATGCAGCCCCCCTCATAGAGCACAATGCAGCTCCTCAAAGAGTATAATGCAGGCCATCCCATAGATTACAGTGCCTCGTCATAGAGTACTGTGCAGCCCCATACAGTATAATGCCGCCCCACCATAGCGTACAATGCCGCCCCATAGGGTACAATGCAGCCCCCTAGAGTAAACTGCGGCCCCATAGAGTATAATACAGCCCCATACTGTATAATGTCGTTCCACCATAGAGTACAATGCCGCCCCATAGAGTATAATGCCGCCCCATAGAGTATAATGCCGCCGCATAGAGTAAAATGCAGCCCCATAGAGTACAATGCAGCCCCACAGGGTATAATACAGCCCCATTCGGTATAATGCTGCTCCATAGAGTATAATGCTGCCCCATAGAGTACAATACCGCCCCATAGAGAACAATACCGCCCCATAGAGTACAATACCGCCCCATAGAGTATAATGCAGCTCCACAGAGTATAATGCTGCCCCATAAAGTATAATGCCGCCGCATAGCATACAATGCAGACCCATAGAGTACAATGTCGCCCCACAGAGTATAAATCCGTCCCATAGAATACAATGCAGCTCCATAGAGTACAATGCTGCCCCATAGAGTACAATGCCGCCCCATACAGTATATTGCCATCCCACCATAAAGTATAATGCAGCCCCATAGTGTATAATTCAGCCCCACAGAGTATAATTCTGCCCCATAGAGTACAATGCAGCCCCATAGAAAACAATGCTGCCCCAGAGAGTACAATGCCGCCCCATACAGTATAATGCCGCCCCATAGAGCATAATGCAGCCCCCCATAGAGCATAATGCAGCCCCCCATATAGAGTATAATGCAGCTACCCCATAGAGTATAATGCAGGCCATCCCTTAGAGTAAAACACAGCCACAGAGTATAATGCTGCCCCATTGAGTACAATGCCGCCCCATAGACTTTAATACAGCCCCATACATGTATAATACCGCCCCACAGAGTATAATGTCACCGCATAGTGCACAATGCAGACCCATAGAGTACAATGCCGCCTCATATAGTATATATCCACCCCATAGAGTTTATTGCCACCCCATAGAGTATAATACCGCCCCATAGAGTACAATGCAGCCCCACAGAGTACAATGCAGCCCCACAGAGTACAATGCAGCCCCATAGAGTACAATGCAGCCCCATAGAGTACATTGCAGCCCCCTAGAGTACATTGCAGCCCCCTAGAGTATAATACAGCCCCACAGTATATAATGGTTTCGCAGAGCGTACAATTTACCACCCTTTTACCACCTTGCAGCAAGATTTAACCTGTTTACTACCTGGCAGCAATATTTAACCCTTCTACAAACTGGCAGCAAGATTTAACCCGTTTACAACCTGGCAGCAAGATTTAACCCTTTTACAACCTGGCAGCAAGACAAGATTTAATGCTTTTAGCACCTGGCAGCAAGATTTAACCCTTTTCCCACCGGGTAGCAAGATTTAATCCTTTTTTTTTCCACCTGGCAGCAAGATTTAACCCCTTTTTTCCACCTGGCAGCAAGATTTAACCCGTTTACAACCTGGCAGCAAGATTTAACCTTTTTACCACCTGGCAGCAAGATTTAATCCTTTTACCACCTGGCAGCAAGATTTAACCAGTTTACCACATGGCAGCAAGATTTAACCCTTTTACCACCTGGCAGCAAGATTTAACCCGTTTACTACCTGGCAGCAAGATTTAACCGTTTACCAACTGGCAGCAAGATTTAACCCTTTTTTCTACCTGGCAGCAAAATTTAAGCCGTTTACCACCTGGCACGCAAGATTTAACCCTTTTACCACCTGGCAGCAAGATTTAACCCTTTTTTCTACGTGGCAGCATGATTTAAGTAGTTTACCACCTGGCAGCAAGATTTAACCCGTTTACCACATGGCAGCAAGATTTAATCCTTTTACCACATGGCAGCATGATTTAACCCTTTTACTACCAGGCAGCAAGATTTAACCCTTTTACCACCTGGCAGCAAGATTTAACCCTTTTTTCTACCTGGCAGCGAGATTTAAGCCGTTTACCACATGGCAGCAAGATTTAAACAGTTTACCACCTGGCAGCAAGATTTAACCCGTTTACCACATGGCAGCAAGATTTAATCCTTTTACCACATGGCAGCATGATTTAACCCTTTTACTACCAGGCAGCAAGATTTAACCCTTTTACCACCTGGCAGCAAGATTTAACCCTTTTTTCTACCTGGCAGCGAGATTTAAGCTGTTTACCACATGGCAGTGTAGCACCCTGAGGATTCGGCTGCTACAGGGGTATTGCACCTCAACCCAGAGGTGTGATATTCCACTCCCGGGTAAGGAAGGAGTGTGGAACTGAGCTCAGATAGACTGCATGCACTACATACATCCCATTCCAGAGGAGCAGGCCGACGGTACTCCCACTTAGAAATGTGCAGGTACAACCGAGCCTGTTCCTGGCTGGAGTGGGAGGGGGGTGGTACATCCCATGTAGTGTAGGGGCAGATAGGGGGAGCAGTCTGGGTAGTGATAGGAGCTCATTGGGTGCTGGTCACCTGAGCTCACACATAGAGGGATATATAAGGAGGGCACCAACTTAGATCAGGGTCAGACGCTGAGAACAAGTCAGTTGGAGAGGAGAGAGAAGGAAACAGCAGCCCTGGAGAGAGAGAGAGTGGAGCAGAGAAAGACCCAGAGGGGGAAGACTGAAGGGACCCAAGAACCCAAATTAGAACACCGGGTGAGGAGTCAGCAAGAGGGTACCGGAACCCAAGCTGGTGGGGGCAAAGACATTCCCCAGCCAGAGACCGGAGACCGTGGGCAGTGTCTGTCACGGTCACCCACCACATTCACCCCGAAGGCACACCACATGAAGGGTCAGGGAACCCAGGGCCAAGGGTGTCCCAAAAGAAGGCCCGAGGGAGCTGGACCTAGGTGAATCACTGGTGGGGACGGCTGAAGAAAGGACAGAGGGAGAGCTCAGGGCCACGCTCTGGACTTGTTTGGGGGTTGGCTGGATCCAGGACCTGGTGGACGCAGCACGGCTCGGGTGGTCACTAGCAGCTGGAGTGACCGGAACATCAGCAGTAAGTAAACACCCTTAACTGCACAACCCGAGTCTGTCTTCATTGCCGGCTGCACCACACCACCACAACCCCCATCCTCTGCGCCTGTCCCCTCTGAGGCTATACCCCTCCCGTTGGGGGTTATCCCACCAAGCTGCACATCCACCATCAGCCTCAGCGGACCCTGCTGCAGCGGCGGCCACAGTGACCGCATCACAACGGGTGGCGTAGTCGACACAAAAGAACTTTAGTAACATCTGTAAAGCTGCCACATAACACTGAGCTTGACGCCCTGGGCACGGGACCGGGTCACAGCCGCTCGGAGACTACAACCCCCCCCATCTGATCCGGTGCCGGGTATTCCCCTCAAAAAGGAATATGTCCCAGGGGGCGCGTAAACTTTGGCGTAGTCGGCAGGATTACGTGCCCGCAACACCCGGGTACTGCGTGCCTGAAGAAAAGTGCAAGTTTACCTCAGAAAGAAGTCTCCCGCCAGTTCCGGAGGGTCCACGCCATCGGACTCCATCACCAGTCGTTTCCCGCCGATTGTCCGCCATTTCCAGCTTGTTCCCGCCATCTGCAGAGTTTCCCGCCACTGGGCAACGCTTCCCGCCAAAACCGCAGATTTCCCGCCTTGGAAGAGCAGCGGACGCCATTATGGGCGTGCCAAAGGAGGGCAAGAGGCCACCTCCCATCGTGGGCCAGGACAGAAAATGGCGCCAAAAGGGGAAACCGCCCCCACCAACAGAGACTGTGATGCTGGAGGTGTCTGTCAGCGTGAAAGAACTCCCCCTGGAGCTGACAGTCACCGAGTTGCCCCGGGACCGCCCTCGAAGTGGGAGGAGACGAAAGAGAAGAGAAAAGATGGGTGTCGCTTGGAGCAGTCTGGAGCGAGCGCACCCGGAGGCAGGAAGCCTGGAAAGGAGCAGCAGAAAAGCTCACCCGGAGATGGAAAGAGAGCAGAACAGCACCGGCCCGCTGGCCAGGAGTCTGCTAGAGACCGAGGAAGGAGGGCAGAGCAGCACCGGCCCGCTGGCCAGGAGCCTGCCGGAAGCCGAGCAGAGCAGCACCGACCCGATGGTCAGGAGCCTGCTAGAGTCCACAACCCCGCTAGGTCTAGCGGAGATCCTAGCGCAGCTCCCCCGAGACCGGGAGTGTGCACAGACTGCCCTGGAGGGCCTCGCAAGGAGGATGGCCCGGGTACAGCGTGAGATACTGGCGGAGTGGAGCCGGGAGATGACCCAGCAAGCAAAGACCAGTCAACGGAGCACGCTACCCTGGAAGAGGAAGCAGACCGCCTCTGAGGATGGCGCAGGAGGACCCAAGGCCGGAGACGGCGCCGAGGAGGGAGCCGAACGCATGGAGGCAGGTAAAGGGGACGCCTATACCCCAAGCCGTGACACCGCTTACCTGCCCCAGCTCCCCGTCGCAGAGCCCGAAAGTCCCCCTGCTGTGCCCGTAGCCGCCAGGTCACCGCCATGGACTAGGCCCCGACCGGAAGCCGCCGCAGCGACCCCTGTGACGTCACGCGCCTCGACCCGAAGCGTGACAAAGCAGGAAATACCACCAGCCTGGTCGCAAGGCCTAGTACCCCCGGGCGCCGCAATACCAACAGCGCCCCCTACCTCCGCGGAGCCTCCGGCCTGGCCGCAAGGCCAGGTAGCCCAGGGCGCCGCCGTCCTAACGGTGCCCTTCACCTTCCAGGTGCCCCAGGCCTGGCCGCAAGGCCTGGGCAACCCGGGCGCCACCACCACCGCGCCCGCGCCTGCAATACCTAGGGTGCCACACCTGGGGGAGGACCTCTTCGGCCAGCTCACATGGCCGGACGGGCGGCCCTTCATCTGGCCCGAAGGGTACCCTGAGCTGGAGCGGCAGCAAAGACTAGGGCCCTTGTGTGAGCCCCTAATCCCGGCTCCGAAGCCCGTGGCTCGGGTCTCGCCTCCTCTAGCAGAAGCCCAATTCGTGTGGGACCCCACGGGAGAAGATTTGATGGGGTTCACCGGAGAAACTCGGGCAGCCGCAGCTGAACGTACAGAGTGTTGCCGTCAACAGCTGGCAGAGTTTAAGAGAGAACGGGAGGAGAGGCGGGTCAGAGAACAACAGGCCCAAATCCAGAGCGCGGAGCAGAAGAGCCGGACTAGGAGGAACCCCCGTGCAGCGCATTGTCCCCGCACCATCGGGACAGTGATAAAGTTCAACCCGCAGCATGGGTGGGGCTTTATTCGGGACCGTAACAACCGCGGTGACGTTTTTGTGACCCGCAGAGACGTCGAGTCCCACCTGCCGGAAGGTCACAAAGGCCGTGACCTCTACGTCGGAGACGAGGTCACTTTCACCCGGCACAAGTGTGCCAAAGGACCTTACGCCCTCCACGTACACCGCTTGACGGAGGAGGAGTTGCGGTACGGAGAGGAGGAGCCAGAGGACCCGGACGGGTCTGAAGAAACATCATATCAAGAAAGAGCAGGAGGAAGACGCCGTTGAGTGCGGCCGAGAAGTGATGTAAATAGTTACCCAATCGGGGTATAAAGGAACTGAAACTGGAACTGTTGCTGCTGCTAAAATAGTCCCCGTTGGGACCAGTGAACTGTTTTACCCGTTAACCCCTTCATCCTACAGGCTGAGGACTGTGAGCAGCCATTCCCTTCCCTCTACCTGGCCGAGGAACTGAGAGCGGCCAACATTCCCTGTATATAGTTGCGCGTCCTAAAGCGCCCCCTACCGGTTTTATAGAAAACCAGTTTTTCTAAGAGACTGTCGCACTTTTCCCGGACACACGTTGCACAGTGTCCGGAGGAGGAACCAGAGACAAGAGAAGTCTACGAGAATGTTTATATAAAAAGTTTTATATATATATAATGTTTATATGTTTTATATGTTTATATAAAAATTTTGTATGTTTTGGTGTTTTATGTCTTACAGCCCGAGGACGTGCTGTGATTTACCAGGGGGGAATGTAGCACCCTGAGGATTCGGCTGCTACAGGGGTATTGCACCTCAACCCAGAGGTGTGATATTCCACTCCCGGGTAAGGAAGGAGTGTGGAACTGAGCTCAGATAGACTGCATGCACTACATACATCCCATTCCAGAGGAGCAGGCCGACGGTACTCCCACTTAGAAATGTGCAGGTACAACCGAGCCTGTTCCTGGCTGGAGTGGGAGGGGGGTGGTACATCCCATGTAGTGTAGGGGCAGATAGGGGGAGCAGTCTGGGTAGTGATAGGAGCTCATTGGGTGCTGGTCACCTGAGCTCACACATAGAGGGATATATAAGGAGGGCACCAACTTAGATCAGGGTCAGACGCTGAGAACAAGTCAGTTGGAGAGGAGAGAGAAGGAAACAGCAGCCCTGGAGAGAGAGAGAGTGGAGCAGAGAAAGACCCAGAGGGGGAAGACTGAAGGGACCCAAGAACCCAAATTAGAACACCGGGTGAGGAGTCAGCAAGAGGGTACCGGAACCCAAGCTGGTGGGGGCAAAGACATTCCCCAGCCAGAGACCGGAGACCGTGGGCAGTGTCTGTCACGGTCACCCACCACATTCACCCCGAAGGCACACCACATGAAGGGTCAGGGAACCCAGGGCCAAGGGTGTCCCAAAAGAAGGCCCGAGGGAGCTGGACCTAGGTGAATCACTGGTGGGGACGGCTGAAGAAAGGACAGAGGGAGAGCTCAGGGCCACGCTCTGGACTTGTTTGGGGGTTGGCTGGATCCAGGACCTGGTGGACGCAGCACGGCTCGGGTGGTCACTAGCAGCTGGAGTGACCGGAACATCAGCAGTAAGTAAACACCCTTAACTGCACAACCCGAGTCTGTCTTCATTGCCGGCTGCACCACACCACCACAACCCCCATCCTCTGCGCCTGTCCCCTCTGAGGCTATACCCCTCCCGTTGGGGGTTATCCCACCAAGCTGCACATCCACCATCAGCCTCAGCGGACCCTGCTGCAGCGGCGGCCACAGTGACCGCATCACAACGGGTGGCGTAGTCGACACAAAAGAACTTTAGTAACATCTGTAAAGCTGCCACATAACACTGAGCTTGACGCCCTGGGCACGGGACCGGGTCACAGCCGCTCGGAGACTACAACCCCCCCCATCTGATCCGGTGCCGGGTATTCCCCTCAAAAAGGAATATGTCCCAGGGGGCGCGTCAGCAGCAAGATTTAAACAGTTTACCACCTGGCAGCAAGATTTAACCCTTTTACCACCTGGCAGCAAGATTTAACCCGTTTACTACCTGGCAGCAAGATTTAAGCTGTTTACCACCTGGCAGCAAGATTTAACCCGTTTACTACCTGGCAGCAAGATTTAATCCTTTTTTTTCCACCAGGCAGCAAGATTTAACCTCTTTTTTCCACCTGGCAGCAAGAGTTAACCCTTTTACCACCTGGCAGCAATATTTAACCCCTTTTATTCCACCTGGCAGCAAGATTTAACCTCTTTTTTTCACGTGGCAGCAAGATTTAACCCTTTTTTTTCCCCATGCGACAGTAAGATTTAACCCTTTTTTTCCCACCTGGTAGCAAGATTTAATCCTTTTTTTTCCACCTGGCAGCAAGATTTAACCCCTTTTTTCCACCTGGCAGCAAGATTTAACCATTTTAGAACCTGGCAGCAAGACAAGATTTAATGCTTTTACCACCTGGCAAGCAAGATTTAACCCCTTTTTTCCACCTGGCAACAAGATTTAACCCCTTTTACCACCTGGCAGCAAGATTTAACCCTTTTACAACCTGGCAGCAAGACAAGATTTAATGCTTTTAGCACCTGGCAGCAAGATTTAAGCCGTTTACTAACTGGCAGCAAGATTTAATCCTTTTACCAAATGGCAGCAAGATTTAACCCGTTTACTACCTGGCAGCAAGATTTAAGCCGTTTACCAACTGGCAAGCAAGATTTAACCTGTTTACTACCTGGCAGCAAGATTTAAGCCGTTTACTACCTGGCAGCAAGATTTAATCCTTTTACCAAATGGCAGCAAGATTTAACCCGTTTACTACCTGGCAGCAAGATTTAACCCGTTTACCACCTGGCAGCAAGATTTAACCCTTTTTCTACCTGGCAGCAAGATTTAAGCCGTTTACCACCTGGCAGCAAGATATAACCTGTTTACCACCTGGCAAGCAAGATTTAATCCTTTTACCACCTGGCAGCAAGATTTAACCAGTTTACTACATGGCAGCAAGATTTAACCCTTTTACCACCTGGCAGCAAGATTTAACCCTTTTACCACCTGGCAGCAAGATTTAACCGTTTACCAACTGGCAGCAAGATTTAACCCTTTTTTCTACCTGGCAGCAAGATTTAACCCGTTTACCACCTGGCAAGCAAGATTTAACCCTTTTACCACCTGGCAGCAAGATTTAACCCTTTTTTCTACGTGGCAGCATGATTTAAGTAGTTTACCACCTGGCAGCAAGATTTAACCCGTTTACCACATGGCAGCAAGATTTAACCCTTTTACCACCTGGCAGCATGATTTAACCCTTTTACTACCAGGCAGCAAGATTTAACCCTTTTACCACCTGGCAGTAAGAGTTAACCCTTTTTTCTACCTGGCAGCGAGATTTAAGTCGTTTACCACATGGCAGCAAGATTTAACCCGTTTACCACCTGGCAGCAAGATTTAACCCGTTTACCACCTGGCAGCAAGATTTAACCCGTTTACTACCTGGCAGCAAGATTTAAGCTGTTTACCACCTGGCAGCAAGATTTAACCCGTTTACTACCTGGCAGCAAGATTTAATCCTTTTTTTTCCCCCAGGCAGCAAGATTTAACCTCTTTTTTCCACCTGGCAGCAAGAGTTAACCCTTTTACCACCTGGCAGCAATATTTAACCCCTTTTTTTTCCACATGGCTGCAAGATTTAACCTCTTTTTTTCACGTGGCAGCAAGATTTAACCCTTTTTTTCCCACCTGGTAGCAAGATTTAATCCTTTTTTTTCCACCTGGCAGCAAGATTTAACCCCTTTTTTCCACCTGGCAGCAAGATTTAACCATTTTAGAACCTGGCAGCAAGATTTAACCCGTTTACCACCTGGCAGCAAGATTTAACCCTTTTACTACCTGGCAGCAAGATTTAACTCGTTTACTACCTGGCAGCAAGATTTAAGCCGTTTACCACCTGGCAAGCAAGATTTAACCCTGTTTTCTACCTGGCAGCAAGATTTAAGCCGTTTACCACTTGGCAGCAAGATTTAAGCTGTTAACCACCTGGCAGCAAGATTTAACCCGTTTACCACCTGGCAGCAAGATTTAACCCTTTCACCACCTGGCAGCAATATTTAACCCCTTTTTTCCACTTGGCAGCAAGATTTAACCTCTTTTTTCCATGTGGCAGCAAGATTTAACACTTTTACCACCTGGCAGCAAGATGTAACCCTTTTTTTTTCCACGCGACAGTAAGATTTAACCCTTTTTTCCCACCTGGTAGCAAGATTTAATCCTTTTTTTTCCACCTGGCAGCAAGATTTAACCCCTTTTTTCCACCTGGCAGCAAGATTTAACCCTTTTACAACCTGGCAGCAAGACAAGATTTAATGCTTTTAGCACCTGGCAGCAAGATTTAAGACGTTTACTACCTGGCAGCAAGATTTAACTCGTTTACTACCTGGCAAGCAAGATTTAACCCCTTTTTTTCACCTGGCAGCAAGATTTAACCCTTTTACCCCCTGGCAGCAAGATTTAAACCTTTTACCACCTGTCAGCAAGATTTAACCCTTTTTCCACCTGGCAGCAAGATTTAACTCTTTTACCACCTGGCAGCAAGATTTATGCCCTTTTTTCCACCTGGCATCAAGATGTAACCCTTTTTTTTTCCACGCGACAGTAAGATTTAACCCTTTTTTTCCAACTGGCAGCAAGATTTAACCCCTTTTTTCCACCTGGCAGCAAGATTTAACCCTTTTACAACCTGGCAGCAAGATTTAACCAGTTTACTACATGGCAGCAAGATTTAATGCTTTTAGCACCTGGCAGCAAGATTTAACCCTTTTCCCACCTGGTAGCAAGATTTAATCCTTTTTTTCCACCTGGCAGCAAGATTTAACCCCTTTTTCCACCTGGCAGCAAGATTTAACCCCTTTTTTTCCACCTGGCAGCAAGATTTAACCCCTTTTTTCCACCTGGCAGCAAGATTTAACCTTTTTACCACCTGGCAGCAAGATTTAACCCGTTTACCACCTGGCAAGCAAGATTTAATCCTTTTACCACCTGGCAGCAAGATTTAACCAGTTTACTACATGGCAGCAAGATTTAACCCTTTTACCACCTGGCAGCAAGATTTAACCCGTTTATTACCTGGCAGCAAGATTTAACCGTTTACCAACTGGCAGCAAGATTTAACCCTTTTTTCTACCTGGCAGCAAGATTTAAGCCGTTTACCACCTGGCAGCAAGATTTAACCAGTTTACCACCTGGCAAGCAAGATTTAACCTTTTTTTCTACGTGGCAGCAAGATTTAAGTCATTTACCACCTGGCAGCAAGATTTAACCCGTTTACCACATGGCAGCAAGATTTAACCCTTTTACCACCTGGCAGCATGATTTAACCCTTTTACTACCAGGCAGCATGATTTAACCCTTTTACTACCAGGCAGCAAGATTTAACCCTTTTACCACCTGGCAGCAAGATTTAACCCTTTTTTCTACCTGGCAGCAAGATTTAAGCTGTTTACCACATGGCAGCAAGATTTAACCCGTTTACCACCTGGCAGCAAGATTTAACCCTTTTACCACCTGGCAGCAAGATTTAACCCGTTTACTACTTGGCAGCAAGATTTAAGCTGTTTACCACCTGGCAGCAAGATTTAACCCGCTTACCACCTGGCAGCAAGATTTAACCTGTTTACTACCTGGCAGCAAGATTTAAGCCGTTTACAACCTGGCAGCAAGATTTAACCATTTTTTTCTACCTGGCAGCAAGATTTAACCCATTTACCACCTGGCAGCAAGATTTAATCCTATTTTTTCCACCTGGCAGCAAGATTTAACCCCTTATTTCCACCTGACAGCAAGATTTAACCCGTTTACCACCTGGCAGCAAGATTTAACCCTTTTACCACCTGGCAGCAAGTTTTAACCCTTTTTTTCCACCTGGCAACAAACCAAAAGGTTGTCCAACCAATTATACTTTTGTAATTTTATAAACACCACAATAAATTGATTTTTGACCTTTTGTTCCTCTTTAATTTCACTTGGCAGTGCCACCACCGATCACTACACCTTACGCCCTATCCACAATGTTGATAGTCATCACATGTCCCCTACATTACCAAGGGGTAATGTTTACGAAGAGAATCTTCTACTGGACCTATGCTGACGCCAGTGCCCACTTCAATTGGATGTGCACCTGGACGCACAATCAGCTGAAGTGTGTTACGGTGCAGAGACACGTTGAGTTCCTGCACCGCAATACACATCACCGGCCAATCAGAAGCCAGCAGCTGACAGGCATAGACGTTGCATGGCAGTGACGTTAGCCTACACACACAGTCTAGCCTATGCTGGGGCTACACGATGTTTGGTCACAACATAGGTCAAGCTGCCAAACTTCGGTCTATGCCGCTGCTACATGTTAGCGTGATGCAGGTGAGTAGGGTTACATTACGACCCCTGCGGTGATGTGACAAGTTCTGATTTTTTTTATCTGCTTGCTGCATTATGTAGGGTGGACGTAATGTGACCCTACTCACTTTATTTCTGCTGCCATGTCATGTAGCAGCATTTTACAATGATTATGGTGCACAACCTGCACTATGACCAAAATCACTGAGTAACCAGCATCAATAAATAATAGTGTAATGTATAGCTGAATAAAAAGAGTCACAGTACTCCATAGGAATCGGATCAGGGTCATGCAAAGATATTCAGCCGGTCAAGAAATAGTGTGCCCTTGTATTATGTGCCACATACATTCAAGATGATGAGTCTGAATACCAGCCAAAGAAGGTTGCAAGTTTTCCAATAGATCCTGCTGATCAATTGGTCGAGTTTGTATAATATATGAAGCATGTATGCAGTTATTGCTTTACATATAAAAAACGTAACCATATGAATAAAGATTGTTATAGATACATATTTATTTATAGTGATATACGGCAATAAAATGGCAGCACTCCAGACGTGAAATAGTGAAGAAAACTGATCATTACTCACCCTTGTATGCAGGGCTGCCACCAGGAATTTCAGGGCCCCATACTGGCAAAATTTTCGGGTCCCCTTGAGACTCTGCCTGGGTTCCACCCCAGCTCCACTTCTATCCCTCGAACCTTCTACAGTCCAACCGCCAACTCTTGGAAAAACTCCACTCCACACATTACCAGTTCCTAGTGAACACCAGATCACACACATAGCCATCAGCTTTTGTTTTGGCCAAAAGACGTCCTCACCAATCACACATTACCAGTTCCCAGTGAACACCAGATCACACACATAGCCATCAGCTTTTGTTTTGGCCAAAAGATTTTTACCACAATAAGGTAGACTCTTCTGGCTGGGCCCTACTCTACTTTAACCTATTTAAAAAAAATTAAAATATCCAATACTCTTTTTAGGTATAATTTTTATTTATTTTTCTTTAAGGGAATGTGTCATATACATTTTTTAAAATGACCAAAAATACCACATACAAGAGACAAATACCACCACACCATGACCACACCACATATAACCACCACATAGTGATCAAATAATACCACATACCAGAAACAAAATACCGTCACATCATGACCAGACCACATATTACCACCTCATAGTGCCCAAATAATACCACATACAAGGAACAAAAACTGCCACACCATAACCAGACCACATATTACCACCACATTGTCACTGAATAATACCACATACAAGGGACAAATACCGCCACACCACGACTGGACCTCATATTACCACCACATAGTGACCGAATACTACAATACTGATCATTAATAAAAAAAAACACAATATTACCATAAGTGCCATTATACACGGGAGCTCTGTACATGGTACAATGTATAATGTAAGTGTACAGGTAATATAGTGATCACCAGTGACATTATACACAGGAGCCCTATACATGGTATACTGTGTATAATGTAAGTGTACAGGTAATATAGTGATCACCAGTGACATTATACACAGGAGCCCTGTACATAGTATACAGTGTATAGTGTCAGTGTACATGTAATACACTGACTCACCGGTGATGTCTCTAGGTGAAGTCCTTCATCTTCGCTTTTCTCCTTCATACAGCACAGACCACCATCACTTCTTCCAGCCAGGACTCGTCTCTGCATAAAATAACACACAGTTATCTAGAGCACATTCCCCAACTTCTACATTACACAGCTGAATACAGACGTGCACTCACCATTAATATATAATTAGTTATTATGCAACCCACCATTCCAAATATAAATTGTAATCCACCCCTGTGCCCCCCACTAACTGTAAATAGCCACTTTCCCCAACTAATAAATATATAAATTAATTAGAACCCCAATTTATTACCAGTCACACTCCTGCATCCTCAATGCCCCCTACTCTGTACCTCCTGCTCCCCCAATTCATTATATTTATATGCACCCTCTACCCCAATTCATTGTCAAGTCCGTGCTCTCCTCATCCCCACCCTCTATTCAGTCAGGAGAAATATGCAGCCACGCAGCTCCGGTAAGGCACTTAGCACCGAGGTTTGTGCTCCCTTGCGGCGCCCCGGCGCTCGGCACTCTGTTACAGCATGGGGCCCCGTGAGCAGAAGCACAAGAGGGGGCCCCCCCCTCTATACTGCTGCTCAAGGGGCCCCATACAGCAGTAAGGGCAGTAATGCCCTGATGGCGGCCCTGTATGTATGTGCGACGTTTCGGCTCTTCACACTGTGAGCCTTTCTCAAGCCATGAACATTCACTGTGCATAAGCAAGGTATATATAGGTTACACCCCATAATCAGTGATTAATCACTATACATCAGGAAAGCATAGTGCATATGTATACAGTGCAGTAATATCAATCTCCTCATGTGTCAGTATGTATATAACAATAATTCATTTTTATTCTGTGCCAGTTGACAGGTCATTGCTAAAGAAGCTGGCTGTTCACAGAGTGCTGTATCCAAGCATATTAACGGAAATTTGAGTGGAAGGAAAAAGTGTGGTAGAAAAAGGTGCACAAGCAACAGGGATAACCGCAGCTTTGAAAGGATTGCTAAGAAAAGGCCATTCAAAAATTTGGGGGGAGATTCACAAGGAGTGGACTGCTGCTGGAGTCACTGCTTCAAGAGCCACCACACACAGACGTATCCAGGACATGGGCTACAAGTGTCGCATTCCTTGTGTCAAGCCACTCATGACCAATAGACAACGCCAGAAGCATCTTACCTGAGCCAAGGAGTAAAGGACCTGGACTGATGCTCAGTGGCCCAAGGTGTTGTTTTCAGATGAAAGTAAATTTTGCATTTCATTTGGAAATCAAGGTCCCAGAGTCTGGAGGAAGAGTGGAGAGGCCACAATCCAAGCTGCTGGAGGTCTAGTGTGAAGTTTCCACAATCAGTGATGGTTTGGGGGGCCATGTCATCTGCTGGTGGAGGTCCACTGTGTTTTATCAACACCAAAGTCAGCGCAGCCGTCTACCAGGAAATTTTAGAGCACTTCATGCTTCCCTCTGCCGACAAGCTTTTTGGAGATGGAAATTTCGTTCTCCAGCAGGACTTGGCACCTGTTCACACTGCCAAAAGTACCAATACCTGGTTTAAAAACAACAGTATCGCTGTGCTTGATTGGCCAGCAAAGTCGCCTGACCTTTACCCCATAGAGAATCTATGGGGTATTGTCAAGAGGAAGATGAGAGACACCAGACCCAACAATGCAGACGAGCTGAAGGCTGCTATCAAAGCAACCTGGGCTTCCATAACACCTCAGCAGGGCCACAGGCTGATCGCCTCCATGCCACGCCGCATTGATGCAGTAATTAATGCAAAAGGAGCCCCGACCAAATATTGAGGGCATTTACTGATCATACATTTCAGTAGGATAACATTTTGGATTTTAAAAACATTTTTCAAGCTGTTGTTATAAAGTATTCTAATTTACTGAGATAATGACTTTAGTGTTTTCATTGACTGTAAGCCATAATCATCAACATTAACAGAAATAAACACTTGAAATAGATCACTCTGTTTGCAATGACTCTATATAATATATGAGTTTCACTTTTTGTATTGAAGAACTGAAATAAATTAAGTCTTTGATGATATTCTAATTTTGTGAGAAGCACCTGTATATGTAACATAATATTACATGGTGCACTTTCTTGTCCTTTACATATCAGGTTCTGAACATAACAGGACGCTACATAATAAAGAACGGAGCCATACATAGCTAGAGAGGGTGCTACATAATAAGTGAGAGTGCCATACATAGCTAGAGAGGGTGCTACGTAATAAGGGACGGCGCCATACATACCTAGAGAGGATGCTACATAATAAGTGACAGTGCCATACATACTTAGAGAGGATGCTACGTAATAAGGGAAGGCGCCACACATAGCTAGAGAGGATGCTACATAATAAGTGACAGTGCAATACATACTTAGAGAGGATGCTACGTAATAAGGGAAGGCGCCACACATAGCTAGAGAGGATGCTACATAATAAGTGACAGCGCCATACATACCTAGAGAGCATGGTACGCAATAAGGGATGGCGCCATTCATAGCTAGAGAGGGTGCTACGTAATAAGGGAAGGCACCATGCATACTTAGGGAGAGTGCTATCTAATAAGGGACAGCGCCCTAGATTGCTAGAGAGGATGCTATGTAATAAAGGACGGCACCATACTTACCTAGAGAGGGTGCTACGTAATAAGGGAAGGCGCCCTACATAGCTAGAGAGGATGCTACGTAATAAGGGACAGCACTATACATAGCTAGAAAGGATGTTACGTAATAAGGGACGACGCCAGTGACAGTGTATGCCATACATACTTAGAGAGGGTGCTACGTAATAAGAGAAGGCACCATACATAGCTAGAGACGGTGCTACGTAATTAGGGACGGCGCCATACATAGCTAGAAAGGATGTTATGTAATAAGGAACGGCACCATACATAGCTAGAGAGGGTGCTACATAATAAGTGACAGCGCCATACATACCTAGAGAGGGTGCTGCGTAATAAGAGAAGGCACCATACATAGCTAGAGAGGGTGCTACGTAATAAGTGGCAGCGCTAAACATACCTAGAGAGGATGGTACGTAATAAGGGATGGCGCCATACATAGCTAGAGAGGATGGTACGTAATAAGGGACGGCGCCATACGTAGTCAGAGCGAATGCTACGTAATATGTGTCAGAACCATACATAGCTAGAGAGGGTGCTACATAATAAGTGACAGCGCCATACATACCTAGAGAGGATGGTACGTAATAAGGGACGGCGTTTTACATAACTAGAGAGGATGCTGCGTAATAAGAGAAGGCACCATACATAGCTAGAGAGGGTGTTATGTAATAAGGGACAGCACCATACATACCTAGAGAGGATGCTACATAATAAGGGGCGGCACCATACATAGCTAGAGAGGGTGTTACGTAATACGGGACGGCGCCATACGTAGTCAGAGCGAATGCTACGTAATATGTGTCAGAACCATACATAGCTAGAGAGGGTGCTATGTAATAAGGGACAGCGCTATACATAGCTAGAGAGGGTGTAACGTAATAAGGGACGGCGCCATACATAGCTAGAGAGGGTGTTACGTAATAAGGGACGGCGCCATACGTAGTCGGAGCGAATGCTACGTAATATGTGTCAGAACCATACATAGCTAGAGAGGGTGCTACATAATAAGGGACGGCGCTATACATAGCTTGAGAGGGTGTTACGTAATAAGGGACGGCGCCATACGTAGTCAGAGCGAATGCTACGTAATATGTGTCAGAACCATACATAGCTAGAGAGGGTGCTATGTAATAAGGGATGGCGCCATACATTGCTAGAGAGAATGTTGCGTAATAAGGGAAGGGCACCATACAAAGCTAGAGAGGGTACTAAGTAATAAGGAACGGCGCCATACATAGAGCGAATGCTACGTAATATGTATCAGCACCATACATACATAGAGAAGATGCTACGTAATAAGTGACAGCGCCATACATACCTAGAGAGGATGCTATGTAATAAGGTAAGGCGCCACACATAGCTAGAGAGGGTGCTACGTAATAAGTGACGGCACTATACATAAATAGAGAGGATGCTATGTAATAAGGGAAGGCACCATACATAGCTAGAGAGGGTACTACGTAATAAGGGACGGCGCTATACATAAATAGAGAGGATGCTACGTAATAAGTAACAGCGCCATACATACCTAGAGATGATGCTACCTGATAAGGGATGGTGCCATACATAGCTAGAATTGATGTTATATAATAAGGGACGGCACCATCCATAGCTAGAGAGGGTGCTGTGTAAGAAGGGAAGGTGCCATACATAGCTAGAGAGGATGCTACGTAATAAGGGACAACGCTATAAATAACTAGAGAGGATGCTACATAATAAGGGACGGCGCCATAAATAACTAGAGAGGATGCTATATAATAAGGGAAGGCACCATACATAGCTAGAGAGGGTGCTACGTAATAAGTGAAAGCGCCATACATACCTAGAGAGGATGCTATGTAATAAGGGATGGCGCCATACATAGCTAGAGAGGGTGCTACGTAATAAGTGAAAGCGCCATACATACCTAGAGAGGATGCTATGTAATAAGGGATGGCGCCATACATAGCTAGAGAGGGTGCTACGTAATAAGTGACAGCGCCATACATAGCTAGAGAGGATGCTATGTAATAAGGGAAGGCACCATACATAGCTAGAGAGGGTGCTACATAATAAGGGACGGCGCCATACATAACAAGAGAGGGTGCTACGTAATAAGTGACAGCGCCAAACATAAGTAGAAAGGATGCTACATAATAAGGGATGGCGCCATACATAGCTAGAGAGGATGCTACGTAATAAGGGAAGGCGCCCTACATAGCTAGAGAGGATGCTACGTAATAAGGGACAGCACCATACATACCAAGAGAGGATGATACGTAATAAGGGAAGGCACCATACATAGCTAGAGAGGATGATACGTAATAAGGGATGGCACCATTCATAGCTAGAGAGGGTGCTACGTAATAAGGGAAGGCACCATACATACCTAGAGAGAGTTCTACCTAATAAGGCACGGCACCTTAGATAGCTAGAGAGGATGCCACATCAAAACGGGCAGCATCATACATACCTAGAAAGGATGTTATGTAATAAGGGATGGCACCATACATAGCTAGAGAGGGTGCTACATATTAAGGCACAGCGCCATACATAGCTAGAGAGGATGCTATGTAATAAGAGAAGGCATCATACATACCTAGAGAGGATGCTACGTAATAAGGGAAGGCGCCATACATACCTAGAGAGGGTGCTACGTAATAAGGGAAGGCGCCATACATAGCTAGAGAGGATGCTACGTAATAAGGGACGACGCCATACATAGCTAGAGAGGTCGATACGTAATAAGTGACAGCGCCATACATAACTAGAGAGGGTGCTACGTAATTTGGGACGGCGCCATACATACTTAGAGAGGATGCTACGCAATTAGAGATGGCGCCATACATACGTAGAGAGGATGCTACGTAATAAGGGACGGCGCCATACATACGTAGAGAGGATGCTACGTAATTAGGGACGGCGCCATACATACGTAGAGAGGATGCTACGTAATAAGGGACGGCACCATCCATAGCTAGAGAGGGTGCTACATAATAAGTGACAGCGCCATACATGCCTAGAGAGGATGCTACATAATAAGGGACGGCCCCATACATACCTAGAGAGCATGCTACATAATAAGGGACGGCACCATACATAGCTAGAGAGGGTGCTATGTAATAAGGGAAGGCGCCACACATAGGTAGAGAGGGTGCTACGTAATAAGGGACGGCCCCATACATAGACAGAGAGTGTGCTAAGTAATAAGTGACAGCGCCATACATAGCTAGGGAGGGTGCTATGTAATAAGGGGAGGCACCATACATAGCTAGAGAGGGTACTATGTAATAAGGGACAGCGCCATACATAGAGCGAATGCTACGTAATATGTATCAGCACCATACATACCTAGAGAAGATGCTATGTAATAAGTGACAGCGCCATACATACATAGAAAGGATGCTACATAATAAGAGAAGGCACCATATATAGAGCGAATGCTACGTAATATGTATCAGCACCATACATACCTAGAGAAGATGCTACGTAATAAGTGACAGCGCCATACATACCTAGAGAGGATGCTGCGTAATAAGAGACGGCGTTTTACATAACTAGAGAGGATGCTAAGTAATAAGGGACAGCACCATACATACCTAGAGAGGATGATACATAATAAGGGAAGGCACCATACATAGCTAGAGAGGATGCTACGTAATAAGAGACAGTGCCAAACATACCTAGAGAGGGTGCTACGTAATGAGGGATGGCGCCATACATAACTAGAGAGGGTGCTACGTAATAAGGGAAGGCGCCCTACATAGATAGAGAGGATGCTACGTAATAAGGGACAGCACCATACATACCTAGAGAGGATGATACGTAATAAGGGAAGGCACCATACATAGCTAGAGAGGATGCTACGTAATAAGAGACAGTGCCAAACATACCTAGAGAGGGTGTTACGTAATAAGGGATGGCGCCATTCATAGCTAGAGAGGATGCTACGTAATAAGGGAAGGCACCATACATACCTAAAGAGAGTTCTACCTAATAAGGGACGGCGCCCTAGATAGCTAAAGAGGATGCTACATAAAAACGGGGAGCATCATACATAGCTAGAAATGATGTTATGTAATAAGGGACGGCACCATGCATAGCTAGAGAGGGTGCTACATAAGAATTGACAGCCCAAACATACCTAGAGAGGGTGCTGCGTAATAAGAGAAGGCACCATACATAGGTAGAGAGGATGCTATGTAATAAGGGAAGGTGCCATACATAGGTAGAGAGGGTGCTACATAATAAGGGACAGCCCCATACATAATACCTAGAGAGGATGCTACATAATAAGGGACGGCACCATACATAGCTAGAGAGGGTGCTAAGTAATAAGGGACGGCGCCGTACATAGAGTGAATGCTACGTAATATGTATCAGCACCATACATACCTAGAGAAGATGCTACGTAATAAGTGACAGCGCCAAATGTGGCACCCCAGGGGTCTGGTTGCCACAGTAATAAGAATATTACGTCTGAGAGCAAGTGGGAGGTTTCTTTGGTCAGGAGCCCTAAGCATGCAACACCGCCCGCCCAGACCTGGGAGGGGAGGAATCTGCCCTTATAAACTGGGTCTGGGGCGGGATTAGGTCAGTCAGAGCCTGGAGAGGGAAAGTTACAGCAGGAGCTCTGTAGGAGCAGGAGCAAGTGCCAGGGGCTGGAAGCTAGATAGCTCGACCTGGCTGAAGACTCTAAGACCGGACACGGAGTCCGAGGCTGTGGGGACATCCAGGTCCAGCAGCAGAATCCAAACGGCAGGGGATTCCAGGTCCTCTGGCCATAGAAGCCCAGAGGCACGGTCACAAGCAAGGGACCAGCACCGCCATCATGGAGTGGAGGCTAACCGAAGGCCCCAAGTCACCGGCCATACGGGTGAGCACCACACGGTACACTCATGGATGTGGGCTACTTCTACCCGTATACAGCAAGGTAGCCAGGAAGAGTACAGATAGACGGGGAGGCCTACAACTCCACCTGGCCAGGGGAGATCCCGCTTGCTCACAGACTGACCAGGCCTCTACTGCTAACCAGTAGTCCCGGGAGGGTCTGCTTTATAACACCAGTAAAGACCCTGAACTGCACTGCACTGACTCTGAGTTGTTCCTGCTGCGCTCGTGCACCATCACTCCCATCATCCACACCAACTGCCCTGAGGCTATACTTCTCCCGTGGGGAGTCATCCCATTCTTAGCTGCACACACAACACCGGCCTCAGCGGTCTGCCTTGCAGCGGCGGCCCCCACTGACCGCAATCCACGGGTGGCGTAGTCGGACCATTATCATACCAATAACCCTGCCACTGATTTGACCATCCTGGGCACGGACCGGGTCATCACCACGGAGACTACAACCCCCAGCGATCCGGCTCCGGGTATTCCCCGGACACACGTGCACACACAGCACAGGCCCAGGGGGCGAGTCACCATACATACCTAGAGAGGATGCTACGTTTTAAGGGACGGCCCCATACATAGCCAGAGAGAGTGCTACGTAATAAGTGACAGCGCCATACATAGCTAGAGAGGGTGCTATGTAATATGGGACGGCACCATACATAGAGCGAATGCTACGTAATATGTATCAGCACCATACATACCTAGAGAAGATGCTACTTAATAAGTGACAGCACCATACATACCTAGAGAGGATGCTACGTAATAAAGGATGGCGCTATACATAACTAGAGAGGATGCTACATAATAAGGGACGGCGCCATACATAGCAAGAGAGGATGCTACATAGTAAGGGATGGCACCATACATAACTAGAGAGGATGCTATGTAATAAGGGAAGGCACCATACATACCTAGAGAGGATACTACGTAATAAGGGACGGCGCCATACATAGCAAGAGAGGATGCAACATAATAAGGGACGGCCCCATACATACCTAGAGAGCATGCTACATAATAAGGGACGGCACCATACATAGCTAGAGAGGGTTCTATGTAATAAGGGACGGCACCATACATAGCTAGAGAGGGTGCTATGTAATAAGGGAAGGCGCCATACATAGCAAGAGAGGATGCTACATAGTAAGGGATGGCACCATACATAACTAGAGAGGATGCTATGTAATAAGGGAAGGCACCATACATACCTAGAGAGCATGCTACATAATAAGGGACGGCACCATACATAGCTAGAGAGGGTTCTATGTAATAAGGGACGGCACCATACATAGCTAGAGAGGGTGCTATGTAATAAGGGAAGGCGCCATACATAGCTAGAGAGGGTACTATGTAATAAGGGAAGGCACCATACATAGCTAGAGAGGGTACTATGTAATAAGGGACGGCGCCATACATAGCTAGAGAGGATGCTATGTAATAAGGGACGGCGCCATACATAGAGCGAATGCTACGTAATATGTATCAGCACCATACATTCATAGAGAAGATGCTACATAATAAGTGACAGCGCCATACATTCCTAGAGAGGATGCTACGTAATAAGGGAAGGCGCCACACATAGGTAGAGAGGGTGCTACGTAATAAGGCACGGCCCCATACATAGCCAGAGAGTGTGCTAAGTAATAAGTGACAGCGCCATACATAGCTAGGGAGGGTGCTATGTAATAAGGGAAGGCACCATACATAGCTAGAGAGGGTACTATGTAATAAGGGACAGCGCCATACATAGAGCGAATGCTACGTAATATGTATCAGCACCATACATACCTAGAGAAGATGCTACGTAATAAGTGACAGCGCCATACATACCTAGAGAGGATGCTGCGTAATAAGGGACGGCTTTTTACATAACTAGAGAGGATGCTAAGTAATAAGGGACAGCACCATACATATCTAGAGAGGATGATACGTAATAAGGGAAGGCACCATACATAGCTAGAGAGGATGCTACGTAATAAGAGACAGTGCCAAACATACCTAGAGAGGGTGCTACGTAATGAGGGATGGCGCCATACATAACTAGAGAGGGTTCTACGTAATAAGGGACGGCGCCATACATAGCTAGAGAGGAGGATACGTAATAAGGGAAGGCGCCCTACATAGCTAGAGAGGATGCTACGTAATAAGGGAAGGCGCCCTACATAGATAGAGAGGATGCTACGTAATAAGGGACAGCACCATACATACCTAGAGAGGATGATACGTAATAAGGGAAGGCACCATACATAGCTAGAGAGGATGCTACGTAATAAGAGACAGTGCCAAACATACCTAGAGAGGGTGTTACGTAATAAGGGATGGCGCCATTCATAGCTAGAGAGGATGCTACGTAATAAGGGAAGGCACCATACATACCTAAAGAGAGTTCTACCTAATAAGGGACGGCGCCCTAGATAGCTAGAGAGGATGCTACATAAAAACGGGGAGCATCATACATAGCTAGAAAGGATGTTATGTAATAAGGGACGGCACCATGCATAGCTAGAGAGGGTGCTACGTAAGAATTGACAGCCCAAACATACCTAGAGAGGGTGCTGCGTAATAAGAGAAGGCGCCATACATAGGTAGAGAGGATGCTATGTAATAAGGGAAGGTGCCATACATAGGTAGAGAGGGTGCTAAGTAATAAGGGACGGCGCCGTACATAGAGTGAATGCTACGTAATATGTATCAGCACCATACATACCTAGAGAAGATGCTACGTAATAAGTGACAGCGCCAAATGTGGCACCCAATATTACGTCTGAGAGCAAGTGGGAGGTTTCTCTGGTCAGGAGCCCTAAGCATGCAACACCGCCCGCCCAGACCTGGGAGGGGAGGAATCTGCCCTTATAAACTGGGTCTGGGGCGGGATTAGGTCAGTCAGAGCCTGGAGAGGGAAAGTTACAGCAGGAGCTCTGTAGGAGCAGGAGCGAGTGCCAGGGGCTGGAAGCTAGATAGCTCGTCCTGGCTGAAGACACTAAGACCGGACACGGAGTCCGAGGCTGTGGGGACATCCAGGTCCAGCAGCAGAATCCAAACGGCAGGGGATTCCAGGTCCTCTGGCCATAGAAGCCCAGAGGCACGGTCACAAGCAAGGGACCAGCACCGCCATCGTGGAGCGGAGGCTAACCGAAGGCCCCAAGTCACCGGCCATACGGGTGAGCACCACACGGTACACTCAGGGACGTGGGCTACTTCTACCCGTATACAGCAAGGTAGCCAGGAAGAGTACAGATAGACGGGGAGGCCTACAACTCCACCGGGCCAGGGGAGATCCCGCTTGCTCACAGACTGACCAGGCCTCTACTGCTAACCAGTACTCCCGGGAGGGTCTGCTTTATAACACCAGTAAAGACCCTGAACTGCACTGCACTGACTCTGAGTTGTTCCTGCTGCGCTCGTGCACCATCACTCCCATCATCCACACCAACTGCCCTGAGGCTATACTTCTCCCGTGGGGAGTCATCCCATTCTTAGCTGCACACACAACACCGGCCTCAGCGGTCTGCCTTGCAGCGGCGGCCCCCACTGACCGCAATCCACGGGTGGCGTAGTCGGACCATTATCATACCAATAACCCTGCCACTGATTTGACCACCCTGGGCACGGACCGGGTCATCGACACGGAGACTACAACCCCCAGCGATCCGGCTCCGGGTATTCCCCGCACACACGTGCACACACAGCACAGGCCCAGGGGGCGAGTCACCATACATAACTAGAGAGGATGCTACGTTATAAGGGACGGCCCCATACATAGCCAGAGAGAGTGCTACGCAATAAGTGACAGCGCCATACATAGCTAGAGAGGGTGCTATGTAATATGGGACGGCGCCATACATAGAGCGAATGCTACGTAATATGTATCAGCACCATACATACCTAGAGAAGATGCTACTTAATAAGTGACAGCACCATACATACCTAGAGAGGATGCTACGTAATAAGGGACGGCGCTATACATAACTAGAGAGGATGCTACATAATAAGGGACGGCGCCATACATAGCAAGAGAGAATGCTACATAATAAGGGATGGCACCATACATAACTAGAGAGGATGCTATGTAATAAGGGAAGGCACCATACATACCTAGAGAGGATACTACGTAATAAGGGACGGCGCTATACATAACTAGAGAGGATGCAACATAATAAGGGACGGCGCCATACATAGCTAGAGAGGATGTTACGTAATAAGGGATGGCACCATACATAGCTAGAGAGGATGCTACATAATAAGTGACAGCGCCATACATACCTAGAGAGGATGCTACATAATAAGGGATAGCGCCATACATAACTAGAGAGGGTTCTATGTAATAAGGGACGGCACCATACTGTTAGAACTCTCCTGTTAGTTTTTTTTTAGTTTGCTGGTCACATGACCATTTTTGCCTATTTAATCCGGCTCCGCCCTCCTGGTCTTGCTGGACTTCATTGTATTTACTACTCTTGAGCTAGCTTGGTGCTCTGTTGCCGTTCTCTATTAGTTTTGCTGGGTCTTCTGACCTCTATGCTTTTTGTTGTGTGTTTGTCTTTGACTGCTACTATTTCTGCTAGGAGGTGTCCAACTTATCCCAGTCCCTAGTTCTTGTAGGGATCCCTTCCTCACATCTATAGGTCTTCGTTCAGACTAGCCGAGGACTTTAGCGGGTCTGATCGCAGGATCAGGTTCCCCGTTACATCGTAGGGATCTAGTTTAGTTCTATTGTAGGGACAGTTCTCCTGTCTTTCCTTAGTCCCTGTAGCAGATCATAACAGTAAGTCCAGCCCTAAAAGAAAAAAAAAAAAAAAATTCTCTAAGGAAAGACCTCCAGTTTTCCATCATGGTCTCGGTTCAAGATTTGGCTCAACGCTTGCAGGGACTCTCTCTGGAGGTGGCCAAACTCCAACAACACGTGAGTAGCTGTTCTGGAGCACATTTTGTGGAACCAAAGGTACGTCTGCCTGATTTATTTTTTGGCGAACAACAAGATTGTTTTTCTTTTAAAAATGCTTGTTTATTGTATTTTCGTTTGAGACCCGGATCCTCTGGTGATGAATCACAGCGCATAGGGTTCATAATGTCAATTTTGCGCAAAGATCCTCAGGGATGGGCCTTCTCTCTCCAACCTAGTGATCCATGCTTTAGATCAGTGGATAGTTTTTTTTCTGCTTTGGGTTTGTTGTATGATGATCCTGATCGTGTCTCATCTGCTGAGTCTGAATTGAGACGTTTGAGGCAGGGATCAGGTAATGTGGAAAAATATTGTTCTCACTTCCGTCGGTGGTCTGCCCAGGTGGGGTGGAACGATTCAGCTTTGAAAAGCTTGTTTCTTGCAGGGCTAGGTGAAAGGGTTAAGGATTTACTGATTGCTTATCCCACACCTGGAAACTTGCAGGATGCTATGCAATTAGCTATACGGGTGGACAGGAGACTGCGTGCAAGGGTTAATGAGAGCAAATCCTCTGCTATGTCAGCTCCGAGTCTTGAGAGGGTCTGTGCTGACAATGGAGAGCCGATGGAGATTGGGGCGATGCCACCCCGCTCTCAGGAAAAAGATCGCAGGCTTTCTGAAGGCTTGTGCTTCTATTGCGGAAATTCTGGTCATTTTATTAAGAACTGTGTGCTTCGTTTGAAGAAAGAAAAAAAAATGGTCAGTTATGCCCGTATTGCCTGTTTAAATTCTAAGAGAGTATTCCTATCTGCCACTACTGCTGCTCAGGATGAATTAATTGAATTTCGGGTATTTGTGGATTGTGGTTCTACTCTGAATGTGATTGATGGGGGATTCTTGGAAAAACTTAGATTAGAACCTAAAACTTTGTCATCCCCTATTGCTGTGGTTTCTGTTGATGGCTCTCCCTTGAAGAGTGTTACTCATAAGGTCTGTGAATTTCCCCTCACTATTAATGGTATTCACCAAGAAAACTTGGATTTGGTGGTATTGGATAATTTGCCTTCTCCAGTAATATTGGGGTTACCCTGGTTAAAATTGCACAATCCTGTACTGGATTGGTCTACCAATGAAATTAAGTCCTGGAGCCCTAAGTGTTATGACAAGTGTTGTAACGGACGTATTGCTGCTGTGGATAAAGGGGAATTGCCTGTACCTATTCAGGATTTTAGGAGAGTTTTTTCTGAGGAGGAGTCACAAATTTTGCCTCCCCATAGAGACTATGATTGTACCATTGAATTTGTCCCTGGAGCGACTCTTCCTAAAAGTCGTTTATTTAATTTTACTATTCCTGAGAGAAAGGCTTTGGAGGAATACATACAGACAAGCTTGGCCGCCGGTCACATTAGGCCTTCCAAGTCTCCTGTGGCTGTTGGATTTTTTTTTGTAAAAAAAAAAGATGGCGGTTTACGTCCTTGTCTGGACTTTCGTGAGATTAATAAAATTACTGTACACAATCCGTACCCACTGCCATTGATTCCTGATTTATTTAACCAGTTAGTGGGGGCCAAGTGGTTCTCTAAAATTGATCTCCGGGGGGCATACAATTTGTTGCGCATGAAGGAGGGTGATGAATGGAAGAATGCTTTTAACACTCCTGTGGGTCATTTTGAGAATCTGGTTATGCCTTTTGGTCTTACCAATGCTCCAGCATTTTTTCAGAATCTTATTAATGACATCCTTAGACCTTTAATCGGCAAAAATGTGGTTGTGTATTTGGATGACATTCTGATTTATTCGCCTGATCTGGAGTCTCATTGGCGGAGCGTACGTGAGGTATTACAGTTATTAATGGACAATTCGCTTTTTGCTAAGCTGGAGAAATGTGAGTTCGCTGTACAGAGAATTAGTTTTTTGGGCTACATTATCTCCAGTGAAGGTTTTGAGATGGACCCGGTTAAAGTTCAAGCTGTGCAGGAATGGCCTAGGCCTATTGGTTTGAAATCGATACAGAGGTTTTTGGGTTTCGCCAATTATTACAGAAAATTCATAAAAAAATTTTCTATTATTGTCAAACCGCTGACCGATCTCACCAGGAAAGGTGCTAATGCGGTTCAGTGGACTTCTGAGGCCATTGAAGCTTTTGTGTTTCTAAAGGAGAGGTTCACCTCTGCTCCCATCCTTATGCAGCCTGATGTGACTAAGCCGTTTTTGGTTGAGGTTGATGCTTCTTCGGTGGGGGTCGGTGCGGTGTTGTCTCAGGAAAACAAGGATGGAGTACATCCCTGTGCCTTTTTTTCCAAAAAATTTTCTGAGACTGAACTTAATTACGATATTGGTAATCAGGAATTGCTGGCGATTAAACTCGCATTTGAACACTGGCGTCACCTCTTGGAAGGTGCTGAATTTCCCATTCAGGTTTTCACTGATCATAAAAATCTGATCTATCTTGATGCTGCCAAGCGCTTGAATGCCTTTTTTTCTCGCGGTTTAATTTTTCTGTCACTTACATCCCGGGTACCAAGAATGTTAAAGCGGATGCTTTGTCTCGCAGCTTTTCTCCCATGGTCGGTGTTGAGGAGGAAGAGGAGAGCATTTTACAAGAAGGTGTTGTGATTGCTGCTTTGGACTCCGTTTTGGAGGATGAGATTCTTAAAGCTCAGGAGAATGCCCCATCTAACACTCCCCATGGGAGGTTGTTTGTGCCTAGGACCTTTAGGAGAGATTTGTTTGTTGAGTGTCATGAGTCTCGGTTGGCAGGTCATCCAGGAATTTCTGAGACCAAGAGACTTGTGGGTCGCAGTTTTTGGTGGCCTGGATGGTAGAAGGAAGTCATTAAGTGGGTGCGCCAATGTACTGTGTGTGCTAGATCCAAGTCTTCGCATGCTCCTGCTGCGGGGTTGCTTTGCCCTCTGGAGGTTCCTAGTGCACCTTGGACACATCTGGCTATGGACTTTATTACTGACCTTCCCCCCTCTGAAGGTTTCACGGTCATCTGGGTGGTCGTGGACCGTTTTAGCAAGATGTGTCACTTGGTTCCCTTCATCAAACTGCCTTGCGCTAAGACACTCGCTAAGGCCTTTGTCAAGGAAATTGTCAGACTACATAATGTTCCTACTGACATTGTTTCTGATAGGGGACCTCAGTTCGTGGCTCGTTTTTGGCGTGCCTTTTGTGACAGGTTGGGAGTTCATTTGTCGTTTTCATCTGGATATCATCCTGAGTCTAATGGCCAGACAGAAAGGAAGAACCAGGATGTTGAGCAGTTCTTGCGTTGTTTTGTGGCAGACAATCAAGAGGGGTGGTCTGAGTTTCTGCCACTTGCTGAATTTGCTCTTAACAACCATGCATCCTCTTCTGCGGGGTGTTCGCCTTTTTTTTGTTGTTCTGGGAGACATCCGTCTTTTGGGTTATTCTCCAAATTGGTTTCGGCTGTGCCTGAGGAGGAGAGTTTTTCCGGTGATTTGGAGAGAGTTTGGACGGATGTGCGTGGTAATCTTCAGGAGGCTAACAAAAAATCTAAGAGGTACTTTGATAGGAAACGGCAAGAGGTTTTGTTTGCTGTTGGTGACATGGTTTGGTTGTCCTCTAAGAATCTGCGATTGAGGATTCCTTCTAAAAAATTGGGTCCCAAGGTCGTAGGGCCCTTTAAGGTGCTTCAGATAGTTAACCAATCTGCTGTTAGGTTGGAGGTTCCTACGTCCTGGAAGATTAACCCGGTGTTTCATGTTTCTCTGTTGAAAAAAGCTGATGTGTCTGATGGTGACGCCTCTGCCACTGTTCCTCCAGTGGTGGAGGACGGGGAATATGAAATTTCCCGCATCCTAAATGCTAGACGGTATAGAGGGAGTTTGCAGTATCTCGTCGCTTGGAAGGGTTTCGGACCTGAGGATAACTCATGGGTGAGGGCGGATGATGTTTCTGCTTCCAGACTTGTCAGAGAGTTTCACAGGAGGTTTCCTGGTAAGCCTGGGCCTAGGGGATCCGGAGGATCCTCTTAGAAGAGGGGGTACTGTTAGAACTCTCCTGTTAGTTTTTTTTTAGCTTGCTGGTCACATGACCATTTTTGCTTATTTAATCCGGCTCCACCCTCCTGGTCTTGCTGGACTTCATTGTATTTACTACTCTTGAGCTAGCTTGGTGCTCTGTTGCCGTTCTCTGTTAGTTTTGCTAGGTCTTCTGACCTCTATGCTTTTTGTTGTGTGTTTGTCTTTGACTGCTACTATTTCTGCTAGGAGGTGTCTAACTTATCCCAGTCCCTAGTTCTTGTAGGGATCCCTCCCTCACATCTATAGGTCTTCGTTCAGACTAGCCGAGGACTTTAGCGGGTCTGATCGCAGGATCAGGTTCCCCGTTACATCGTAGGGATCTAGTTTAGTTCTATTGTAGGGACAGTTCTCCTGTCTTTCCTTAGTCCCTGTAGCAGATCACAACACATATATAACTAGAGAGGGTGCTATGTAATAAGGGATGGCACCATGCATAGCTAGAGAGGATGCTATGTAATAAGGGAAGGCACCATACATAGCTAGAGAGGGTGCTACATAATAAGTGACAGCGCCATACATACCTAGAGAGGATGCTACATAATAAGGGATGGCGCCATACATAACTAGAGAGGGTGCTACGTAATAAGGGACGGCGCCATACATAGCTAGAGAGGATGCAACGTAATAAGGGAAGGCACCATACATACCTAGAGAGAGTTCTACCTAATAAGGGACGGCGCCCTAGATAGCTAGAGAGGATGCTACATAAAAATGGGTTGCATCATACATAGCTAGAAAGGATGTTATGTAATAAGGGACGGCACCATACATAGCTAGAGAGGATGCTACGTAAGAATTGACAGCGTCAAACATACCTAGAGAGGATGGTACGTAATAAGGGATGGAGCCATACATTGCTAGAGAGGGTGCTACGTAATAAGGCACAGCGCCATACATAGCTAGAGAGGATGCTACGTAATAAGGGAAGGCATCATACATACCTAGAGAGGGTGCTACGTAATAAGGGAAGGCGCCATACATAGCTAGAGAGGATGCTACGTAATAAGGGACGACGCCATACAAAGCTAGAGAGGTTGCTACGTAATAAGTGACAGCGCCATACATACTTAGAGAGGATGCTACGTAATTAGGGACGGCACCATACATACCTAGAGAGGATGCTACATAATAAGGGACGGCCCCATCCATACCTAGAGAAAATGCTACGTAATAAGTGACAGCGCCATACATGCCTAGAGAGGAAGCTACGTAATAAGGGAAGGTGCCATACATAGCTAGAGAGGGTGCTACATAATAAGTGACGGTGCCATACATAGCTAGAGAGGGTGCTAAGTAATAAGGGACGGCACTATACATAACTAGAGAGGATGCTACATAATAAGGGACGGCACCATACATAGCTAGGGAGGGTGCTACATAATACGGGACGGCACCATAGGTAGTTAGAGCGAATGCTACGTAATATGTGTCAGCACCATACATACCTAGAGAGGGTGCTACGTAATAAGGGACGGCGCCATACATTGCTAGAGAGAATGCTGCGTAATAAGGGACGGCCCCATACATAGCTAGAGAGGGTGCTACGTAAAAAGGGGTGTCGCTATACATTGCTAGAGAGGATGCTACGTAATAAGGGACAGCGCCATACATAGCTAGAAAGGATGTTACATAATAAGTGACGGTGCCATACATAGCTAGAGAGGGTGCTACGTAATAAGGGACGGCGCTATACATAGCTAGAGAGGGTACTACGTAATAAGGGACAGCTCCATACATAGAGAGAATGCTACGTAATAAGTGACAGCGCAATACATACCTAGAAAAGAGGCTACGAAATATGTGACAGCGCCATACATAGGTAGAGAGGATGCTACGTAATAAGGGAATGCGCCACACATAGGTAGAGAGGGTACTACGTAATAAGGGACGGCTCCATACATAGAGCGAATGCTACGTAATATGTATCAGCACCATACATACCTAGAAAAGATGCTACGAAATATGTGACAGCGCCATACATAGGTAGAGAGGATGCTACGTAATAAGGGAATGCGCCACACATAGGCAGAGAGGATGCTAGTTAATAAGGGACGGCCCATACATAGCTAGAGAGGGTGCTACGTAAAAAGGGGTGTCGCTATACATTGCTAGAGAGGATGCTACGTAATAAGGGACAGCGCCATATGTGTCACCCTACCTGGATGCCACAAGTGTAATAAAGCTGTGTCTGAGAGCAAGGGGGAGGTTCTCTGGTCAGGGGAACATTAGCATGCAATGCCTCCTGTCTCAGGCCAGTAGGGGGAGCAGGCTGCCCCTATAAAAGCTGGTACTGGGGACAGGGTTAGGGAGAACTGGATTGCCTGTCTCAGCTTTGAGACGTGTTCCAGAGTGGAGCAGGGACAGAAAGTTGATTGCACCTAAGAGGAAGTGTGGCAGTAGGAGAGCCACAAGCCAGAGACAAGAGGCGAAGAGAGCCTGTCTTGGCAGAGAAAGACTTAGCTTTACCAGACTTTGGTGTCTGAGGCTGGAAGGATTCCACATCCCCCAGCAGAGAACTAGTCCGCAAGGGACTGTACATTCCTTGGCCTAAGAAGCCTGGAGGCCCTGCCACAACCGAAGGGACCAGTAAAGCCGTACAAGGCTGGGAGCAAAAAGGAACCCACGTCGCAGGCCATACAGGCAAGAAAGCACGGAAAGCTCGGAAACGTGGGCTGTTATCCTATCAGGAGGAGATAGTCAGAAGGAGCGCAGAAAGCACGGTAGGCCTACACCCTCACCCTGACCAGGGCCAATTTCCCCGTTGCTCTCAGACGTCCAGGTCCCCTCCTAGCTGGGACTGTTTGTGGGTCAATTTACCTGTTTTAGTAAAGACCCTGGACTGCAACCTGTTGTCTGTGTGCTCCTTGCTCCTCCAGCACTACCAGCACTGGGACTCTCACTACCATCACTCCCAACATCCACTATACTGCCCTGGGGCTGCACTCTTCCCGTGGGGAGTCACACCATCCCAGCTGCACATATCATCAGCCCCAGCGGTCTGCATGCAGCGGCGGTTCCTAATAACCGCAAATCCACGGGTGGCGTAGTCGGACATAATCATTAACACATAACGGACTACCACTGGCCTGACCACCCTGAGCCACTACTACTCCCATCGTTTCCCTAATTGCCCGGATCCGAGTGCCCCACGGCCCAGGGGGCGAGTCAACTTTGGCGTAGTCGGCAGGATTTCGTGCCCGCAACCACCGGGTACTGCGTGCCTGAAAAAGACTGTTGTAAACTTACCTGTGGAGAAGTTTCCCGCCATCAGACGCCATCTCGGACCGTTTCCCGCCGTCCGGAGTCGTTTCCCGCCATCCGAAGCCGATTCCCGCCATCAGACGCCATCTTGGACCGTTTCCCGCCGTCTTCTGCCGTCTTCTGCCGTCTTCCCGCCATCGGACGCCATCTTCAGGACGCCGCGCGGGAAGAAGAGGGGCGTGGACGTCAAAACCGCGCGAGATCCGAAGCTCCGCCCCACGCACCGACGCTGCGCAAGGTCCTGGAAGGGAGAGAGAGCGACGCTGACGTCATCAGGACGCGACGCCAGGTCCTCGTCCATAGCAGCAGCAGCGGAGCCGCGGCCTACAGAAGAGGATCGCCGGAAGGTAGGCCACACTTCACTAGGGGGGGAGGAAGATGTCGGACACAGAGGCGCCCACTACCACCAACGCAGCTGCAGCAGCGGTGATGCCCTTTTCCTTGCCCTACATCCCTGGAGCGGCCTAGCTGCCCAAATACTCAGGGGAGCCCCATGCCCTAACTGACTTCAAGGAAAGACTGTATAGTTTGTTCCAAGTTTACCCCCTGACAGAGGAACAGAAGGTCAGCATATTGACAGGGCAGTTAACTGGCGCAGCCCAAAGGGAGGTAAAATCATGGCCCATTGAGGAGAAAGGGACTGTGAAGGGTATTCTGGCCCGGCTGCGGGGTACCTTTGATACACGTACCTCCGCTGAAATTAAAATGAGGTTCTATGGATGTAAGCAGCGGGCACAGGACAGCATCAGAGACTATGCCCTAAATCTGCAGGAAGCCTTGAGGGCTATTCAACAAACTGACCCTGGCAGTGTGCAGGAAACCGATAAGCTGCTAACAGAACAATTCATAGAGGGTCTGCTGTCCAGCGCCCACAGGGCCCAGCTGCGCCTCATGTTCTTTCAGAACCCCGACCTGACTTTTGCCCAATTTAAGGACAGGGCCATAAGGGTGCTCCGTGAATCTGCAACCAGTGGTGCTATAAACCCCCGGCGCCCTGTTATCACCTACCACCAGGAGGCGGCGCCCTCCTCTATGGACTCCGTGGAGGCTGATGCACAGGCCCTGAACAAAGCCCCGTCGAAAGGCCTGCACCACCAAGTCCAGGAGCTAACCAGGAGCGTCGCGGCGTTGACCAGGACCGTCCAGGCGTTGCAAGTGGACCCGTCAAGACCCATCGAGGTGGCTTCAAGTCCGAAGGATGTCCCGTGGCGTCGACAGAGGAGGATCCCGTCGTTCCGAGGGAGGCCCACAGACCGCTACGCAAAGGATGGACAGCCCATTTGCCGTCGATGCAACCAGCCTGGACACCTTTCCAGGTACTGTAATTTAAACGGGTCCAACCTGGGGCAGAGGGCCGACCCCCAGGCATAAGATCACCAGGCCCTTATAATTGGCGTGATAAGTACGTTGGGGGGCGCCCGGTTTTACCCGTGGTGCTGGACGGTATCCCCATGAGCGCCTTGCTGGATACTGGGTCGCAAGTAACCACAATCCCTTATGTACTTTTTAAGCAGTATTGGACTCATGCTGATATCACATGGTATCCAGACAGTAACTTGAGCATCATCGCCAGTAATGGCTTACCCGTGCCGCAGATGGGGTTCAAGGAGATGACCATTAAAATTGGTAAAGTTGAACTGCCGGCACAGGGAGTGATTATTGTGGACATTGACCGTCATGAAAGTCACCCTAAAATAACTGTGGGTACTAACATAATTGAAAATTGTCTTTCAGAAGTAATTGTAATTCTACAACAGGTGGCGGTGAATGCTAGTTCCAGCCAAAAGAGAGTCCTCAACAAGGAGATAAAAGCCCTGATGAGACGGCAGCAGGTAGAACTGTCTGGTGGTGAGATCGGTAGCGTAAGACTGAGTGACCCATTCCCCATTTCCATGCCTCCCAAAAGTAAAATGATGATCTGGTGTCGGACTGCAATCGGGTTGAGAGGTAGAGACTACCAAGCCATGGTAGAACCCGTGTACTCAGACAGCAGGCCCACCATTTTGACAGCCCGGGGGGTGGTTGATGTCCGTCATGGGAGGGTGCCCGTCCACATCCTCAACATTGGGGAGAGGGAAGTACACTTACCCAGGTACGCTACACTCGCCAAACTGTTTGTCGTTGAACACAAAGCTATCAGGGCCGTGGAACCCTTGCCTCCATCTCCACAGGCGGAGGGTAATGGCTCCCAGAAACAAAAGGAGGACTGGTGCCAGAAACTCCACGTCGGTGCTGACTCCACTCCCCTGCACCAAAAACAAGGAGTCTACCGGGTGGTACAGGAGTACGAGAGAGTCTTTAGTAAGCACCCGCTAGACTTCGGCAGAGTAAAAGGGATAGAACACCACATCCCCACAGGGAGCCACCCACCAATAAAAGAGAGGCACAGACCTGTACCCCCTGCAGATTATCAGAACGCCAAGGGTATGCTAAGGGAGATGAAAGAAGCTGGGGTCATTAGAGACAGCTGTAGCCCCTGGGCAGCCCCCTTGGTTCTGGTCAAAAAGAAAGACGGCACCATGAGAATGTGCGTGGACTATAGACAAATCAACCGTATCACCCACAAAGACGCATATCCGCTGCCTAGAATAGAAGAGTCTTTAGCCGCACTAAAATCTGCTAACTTCTTTTCTACTTTGGACTTTACTAGCGGGTACTGGCAGGTTCCTGTGGCAGAGGCTGACAAGGAGAAGACCGCCTTCACCACCCCGATGGGACTGAGCGAATTCAACTGTATGCCTTTCGGGCTCTGCAACGCACCAGGGACCTTCCAGCGGCTGATGGAATGCTGTCTAGGGCACCGAAACTTCGAGACGGTCCTCCTTTACCTGGACGACGTGATCGTCTATTCGAAGACCTACGAGGACCATCTCAAGCACCTGGCTGAGGTGTTCGAAGCCCTGGCAGGCTATGGCCTGAAGGTGAAACCATCGAAGTGCCACCTGCTGAAACCAAAGGTCCAGTACCTAGGGCACGTGGTAAGCGCGGAAGGAGTGGCCCCCGACCCTGACAAGGTCACGGCAATCAAGAGCTGGCCAAGCCCCTCGAACATCAAAGAGGTGAGACAGTTTCTCGGGTTGGTAGGCTACTACCGAAGGTTCATCCCCGGATTCACTAAGATGGCAGTTCCTATGCAGGACCTCCTGATCGGACAGTCCAAGTCCAGAAGTCAAAAGCCACTCTTCAAGTGGGATAAACCGGAAGAGGAGTCCTTCCGCCAGCTAAAGTTGGCCCTCACTGGGGATGAGATCCTGGCCTACCCTGATTATGGCCAGCCTTTCATTCTCCACACAGATGCCAGTAATGTGGGACTGGGAGCCGTACTGTCCCAAAACCAACAGGGCAGAGAACGGGTGATCGCATACGCCAGCCGGAAGCTGAGGCCCACCGAGAGGAACCTGGAGAATTACAGCTCCTTCAAGCTAGAATTCTTGGCGGTGGTGTGGGCCGTGACGGAACGCTTCAAGCATTACCTGGCCTCCGCAAAGTTCACCGTGTACACGGACAACAACCCGTTGACACACCTGGACAATGCAAGACTGGGTGCCCTGGAACAGCGGTGGATGGCCCGTCTCTCCAACTATGACTTCGTGATCAAGTACCGGGCAGGCAAAACCAACGCCAACGCGGACGCCCTATCAAGGATGCCTCACTTACCTGAAGGTGACGAAGACCCAGAAGAGCTGGAGGAAGTAGAACTCCCTGCGTTTCACCGGTATGGAGCCGCTCAACACTCTCACCGCGTGAAGGAGGAGGATCTAACAACTGTGATGATGAATCCCCTACCTCACCACAGCTGGGCCGAGACCCAAGATAGTGACCCTGCAGTCCGCCTGGTGAAAGATCTGCTGACCCGGGAAGACGCCCGCCTAGATCCAGATGCCCCAGAGGAAGCCAAGCAGCTATGGAAGGAGAAGAGCAAGCTGTTCCTCTACGAAGGCAAGTTGTGCAGAAGGATTGTTAACCACCGGACGCACGAGCTGACCTGGCAAGTCGTGGTCCCAAGGCGAGATGCAGCTATGGTCCTGGGGGCTTACCATGACAGAGCGGGACACTTCGGTTGGAAGAAACTGGAGTTCCTACTAAGAGGAAGGTTCTTTTGGGTCGGCTGTGGAAAAATGGTGCAGAGACTGTGGCCCTTGTCACCTAAGGAGGAAGGACCGTACCAGCCAGAAGACACCCTTGAGGCCCATCGTCACCACGCAGCCTCTTGAGCTGGTAGCTCTGGACCATGTCAAATTGGCTCCCAGCCGGTCAGGATACATCTATGCCCTGACAATCGTGGACCACTATTCCCGTTTTCTAGTGGTGGTCCCGGTAAAGGACTTGACAGCCCAAACAGCGGCCAGAGCCTTCCAGCAATACTTCTGCCGTCCACACAGGTATCCGGAACAGGTCCTGACAGACCAGGGTCCAGCGTTTGAAGCTGAAATCTTCCAGGAGTTCTGCAACCTCTATGGCTGTAAGAAGATTCGTACAACGCCTTACCACCCCCAAACCAATGGGATGTGTGAGAAGATGAACAATATAGTCATTGATCTCCTGAAGACGTTGCCCCTGGAGGAGCGCAGCCTGTGGCCAGAAAAACTGCCGGACCTGATAGACATGTACAACAATATCCCGGTGAATGCTACAAACTGCACCCCGGCTTACCTGATGCGAGCCAGACCAGGTAAGCTGCCCGTAGACCTGGAGATTGGAGTCCTAATACCTGAGGACACCTCCCCGGATGCTGACTGGGATACGGAAAGGCAACTGCAGTACAAGAAGGTACAGGAGAGTGTGGAGAAGAGCCTGGCCCAGGTGAGAGAGAGGCAAGAAAAACTCTTCAATCAACACGCCCCTGCTGGTCCCCTAGAACCTGGTGAGCAAGTCCTAAAGCGAAAAAGAAGGCTACATAAGTTGGACGACCAATGGGAAAGGGAACCCTACACCGTACTGCAGTCTGATCACGACAACCCAAAGGTGTGCGTAATCACCAAGGACGGAGGAGAAACCACTATTGTTGTCTCCAGGGACCACCTCAAAAGATGCCCCGAGCAACTCCGTAGTGCAGAAGAGGATCAGAGTGACCTTGAACCCGCAGAGGACAAGGAAGAAATGATCAGCACCGTTTTCGGAGAGTTCCCTCAGTCCTGGACTCGCATAAATGATGCTATAGTGGTACCAGTCCTGCATTTCCTGCAACCGGCACAGCAACAACCAACACCAGAGCCGGAAGGTGAAGAGGAGCAAGCGGTTCCAGAGGCAGAAGAGCCTGTTCCAGCAGCCCAGGAGAGTCAACCCTCTGCTGACAGTGAGCCTGCCATGCCTGCGGTAAGCCAAAGAACCCGCAGACAGCTGCCTGCCCTACCTGTACACCCAGCTGGTAGCTGTACCCCTAACGCTAGTGGGGAAAGCCAGGTTAGTCCACCACCAGACAGTGGGTTAAGGAGGTCAACCAGGAGCACAAAGGGACAGATACCCGCTCGCTGGAGAATATAGAGTGTACTAAATTGTAAATAACCTTGTTGCCAAATGTTGAAATGTTTGCTAAAGTTACCTGCATGTTTATTGATAGTGTGTTTCAGTCTCTTGCAGCAACCGTAAGGACTCAAAGGTTATGGACTTTTTATAACCGGGACTTTGCATGGACTGCATTCTGAGCCTAACCCAGGAATGAACTAAGACTGTGAAGGACTTGGGGTAGGACAGACCCCCACCTGGATAAGGCTCCCCGTTGTTTTGGTGATATGGACACCCAGTCACAGGCCACACTGTGACCTAAAGAACTCAATTTGTGCGCCGTCTGTCTATTAATGTTTTATTGTTATGCATATTGTCTTTGTTTATTGTTTAGTCCCGGAGTACTAAATTTCACTAGGGGGGAATGTGTCACCCTGACCTGGATGCCACAAGTGTAATAAAGCTGTGTCTGAGAGCAAGGGGGAGGTTCTCTGGTCAGGGGAACATTAGCATGCAATGCCTCCTGTCTCAGGCCAGTAGGGGGAGCAGGCTGCCCCTATAAAAGCTGGTACTGGGGACAGGGTTAGGGAGAACTGGATTGCCTGTCTCAGCTTTGAGACGTGTTCCAGAGTGGAGCAGGGACAGAAAGTTGATTGCACCTAAGAGGAAGTGTGGCAGTAGGAGAGAGCCACAAGCCAGAGACAAGAGGCGAAGAGAGCCTGTCTTGGCAGAGAAAGACTTAGCTTTACCAGACTTTGGTGTCTGAGGCTGGAAGGATTCCACATCCCCCAGCAGAGAACCAGTCCGTAAGGGACTGTACATTCCTTGGCCTAAGAAGCCTGGAGGCCCTGCCACAACCGAAGGGACCAGTAAAGCCGTACAAGGCTGGGAGCAAAAAGGAACCCACGTCGCAGGCCATACAGGCGAGAAAGCTCGGAAACGTGGGCTGTTATCCTATCAGGAGGAGATAGTAGGCCTACACCCTCACCCTGACCAGGGCCAATTTCCCCGTTGCTCTCAGACGTCCAGGTCCCCTCCTAGCTGGGACTGTTTGTGGGTCAATTTACCTGTTTTAGTAAAGACCCTGGACTGCAACCTGTTGTCTGTGTGCTCCTTGCTCCTCCAGCACTACCAGCACTGGGACTCTCACTACCATCACTCCCAACATCCACTATACTGCCCTGGGGCTGCACTCTTCCCGTGGGGAGTCACACCATCCCAGCTGCACATATCATCAGCCCCAGCGGTCTGCATGCAGCGGCGGTTCCTAATAACCGCAAATCCACGGGTGGCGTAGTCGGACATAATCATTAACACATAACGGACTACCACTGGCCTGACCACCCTGAGCCACGGAATCGGGTTGCCACTACTACTCCCATCGTTTCCCTAATTGCCCGGATCCGAGTGCCCCACGGCCCAGGGGGCGAGTCACCATACATAGCTAGAAAGGATGTTAAGTATTAAGGGACAGCACCATACATAGCTAGAGAGGGTGCTACGTAATAAGGGACGGCGCTATACATAGCTAGAGAGGGTACTACGTAATAAGGGACAGCTCCATACATAGAGAGAATGCTACGTAATATGTATCAGCACCATACATACCTAGAAAAGATGCTACGAAATATGTGACAGCGCCATACATAGGTAGAGAGAATGCTACGTAATAAGGGAATGCGCCACACATAGGTAGAGAGGATGTTAGGTAATAAGGGACGGCCCCATACATAGCTAGAGAGGGTGCTAAGTAATAAGTGACAGCGCCATACATAGCTAGAGAGGGTGCTACGTAATAAGGGGTGGCGCTATTCATTGCTAGAGAGGATGTTACGTAATAAGGGACAGCGCCATGCATAGCTAGAGAGGATGCTACATAATAAGTGACAGCGCCATACATACCTAGAGAGGGTGCTACGTAATAAGAGAAGGCATCATACATAGGTAGAGAGAGTGCTACATGATAAGGGACGGCGCCATATATACCTAGAGAGGGTACTACGCAATAAGGGACGGCGCCATACATAGAGCGAATGCTACGTAATATGTGTAAGCACCATACATACCTAGAGAAGATGCTACGTAATCAGTGACAGCGCCATACGTACCTAGAGAGGATGCTACATAATAAGGGAAGGCGCTATACATAGCTAGAGAGGGTGCTAAGTAATAAGTGACAGGGTCATACATAGCTCGAGAGGGTGCTACGTAATAAGTGATAGCGTCATACATAGCTAGGGAGGATGCTACGTAATAAGGGACGGCGCTAAACATAACTAGAGAGGATGCTACATAATAAGGGACGGCGCCATACATAGAGTAAAAGCTGCGTAATATGTTTCAGCACCATACATACCTAGAGAAGATGCTACGTAATAAGTTACAGCGCCATACATACCTAGAGAGGGTGCTGCGTAATAAGGGAATGCACCACACATAGCTAGAGAGGGTGCTACGTAATAAGGGACGGCGACATACATTGCTAGAGAGAAAGCTGCGTTATAAGGGACAGCACCATACATAGCTAGAGAGGATGCTACGTAATAAGGGACAGAGTTATACAGAGCTAGAAAGGATGTTACGTAATAAGGGACGGCCCCATACATAGCTAGAGAGGTTGCTACATAATAAGTGACAGCGCCATACATACCTAGAGAGGGTGCTACGTAATAAGGGACGAAGCCATACATACCTAGAGAGGGTGCTACGTAATAAGGGACGGCCCCATATATACCTAGAGAGGATGCTACATAATAAGGGACGGCGACATACATAGCTATTGAGGGTACTAAGTAATAAGGGACGGCGCCATACATAGAGCGAATGCTATGTAATATGTGTAAGCACCATACATACCTAGAGAAGATGCTACGTAATTGACGCGCCCCCTGGGCCAGTGCTGTTTGGGGATACCCGGAGCCGGATCAGATGGGGGTCGTAGTCTCCGAGTGGCGGCGACCCGGTCCGTGCCCAGGGTGTCAAACTCAGTGGCAGTCTGTTAGCAGTTGATGTTGGATGACTACGCCACCCGTTGAATGCAGCTTTGGAGCTGCCGCTGCAGGGCAGACCGCTGAGGCCGGTGGAAGGATGGTGCAGCGGGGATGGTATAACCCCCAACGGGAGGGGTATGGCCTCAGGGCAGCCGACGTGGATGATGGGGGTAGCAGGAACCACTCAGAGACGATGCGTGTAGTTCAGGGTCTTTACTGGTGACAAAGATAGACCCTCCCGGAGTACTTGCTAGCGATCGGGGCCTGGTCAGTCCTTGAGCAGATGGGATCTCCCCTGGCCAGGCGGAGTTGTAGGCCTTCCCAACTAACTGTACTCTTCTGGCTACCTTGCTAGAGGTGGTATAAGTAGCCCACGTCCCTGAGTGTACCGTGTGGTGCTCACCCGTATGGCCGGTGACTCGGGGCCTTCTAGTAGCTTCCGCTCCATGACGGCGGTGCTGGTCCCATGCGTGTGACCGTGCCTTCGGGTTTCTTGGCCAGAGGACCTGAAATCCCCTGCCTGACGGATTCTGCTGCTGGGTAGGAGTTAGTCCCCACAGCCTCGGACTCCGGGTCCGGTAAGAAATCTTCTCAGTCAGGGCGAGCTCTGCAGCTGCCAGCCCCTGATTCGAAGTAGTATTGCTCCCACTGAGCTTCTGCTGTTTCTTCCTGTGACTGTTTCTTGTCTCTACTCTCCTTGACTGACTAACCCTGCTTCAGCCCCGGGTTTATATAGGGGAAGTTCTTCCCCTCCCAAGACTGGGCAGGAGGTGTGGCATGCACAGGATCCCTGGCCAAGAGACCTCCCACCTGCTCTCAGACATAACATTGCTTGTTACTGTGGAAACCAGACCCCTGGGGTGCCACATTCCCCCCTAGTGAAATTTAGTACTCCGGGACTAAACATATTTTAGAAAAACATAACAAGATATAACAATAACAATACAATAAAGAAACACATAAAGGTGGTCACGGCATGTCCGTAACCGGGTGCAGTCTTTGAAGAAACAAAGGTGTCCATTCCACCAAAACAGGGAGACGTAACCAGGTAGGGGTCTGTCCTACCCCGAGTCCTTAACAGTCTCTAGTCCATCCTGGGTTACGCTCCAACTAATTGTACAAGGATTCCCGGTAGATCCACCAAGGATTCCTAAAAATAACTAGAAACACAAAATTATACACAAGCAACAATACACAGGTAAACATAAATAAAACAATTTATACACTTTAAATCCTCCAGCGTGCGGGTAACTGGCCTCTAGTGGCTCTAGTGGACCTACGGAGCTGACTGTCTGGCCCCGAACTACAGGGTGTAGGAGCTGTCAAGGGTAAACTGGGCAGCTGTCTACGAGTTCCCTGGCTCACTAGGGATATGGCAGGCTCACTGCAAGCAGAGGATTGATCCTCCTGGTCTGCGGGTGTGGGGTCTTCTGCCTCCTGGACCGGCTGTTCTTCCAGCTCTACCTGTTGCTCCGTAGGTGCTTGGGATGACGGTTGGAGGAAGGTGAGTACGGGCACCACAACCGCACCATTGACTTGAGTCCAAGACCGAGGGAAGTCCCCGAGCACAGTACTAACCATATCTTCCCTTTCCTCTACGGGTTGATGGTCTTCTTGTTCCTCTTCAGGGTTCCTCAGTTGTTCGGGACACTTCTTCAGGTGGTCCCGGGATACAATGGCTGTGGTTTCCCCTCCGTCTTTACTGATGGTGCAGACCTTCGGGTTCTCGTGGCTTGAGGGCAGTACGGTGTACGGGTCCTTCTCCCACTGGTCGTCCAACTTGTGGAGCCGTCTTTTCCTCTTTAAGACCTGCTCTCCGGGTACCAGGGGAACGGCGGGAGCGTACTGGTTGTAAGTTTTCTCTTGTCTTTCCCTAGCCTGACAGAGACTTCGCTCCACGCTCTCCTGTACTTTCCGGTACTGTTGCTGCCTCTCTGTGTCCCAGTCTGCTTCTGGTGAAGTGTCCTCGGGTGTCAGGACTCCCATTTCCAGGTCAACAGGTAACTTACCAGGTCTCGCCCTCATTAGGTAAGCCGGGGTACAGTTGGTGGAACCTACCGGGATGTGGTTGTATAGGTCCACCAGATCGGGCAACTTCTCAGGCCACAGACTGCGTTCTTCCAGGGGCAACGTTTTTAGAAGATCCATTACCACCTGGTTCATTTTTTCACAAAGTCCATTAGTTTGCGGATGGTAGGGTGTCGTCCTTATCTTCCGGCAGCCATACAGATTGCAAAATTCCTGGAAGACCTCCGCTTCAAAGGCAGGTCCCTGGTCCGTCAGCACTTGATCCGGGTACCCGTGTGGACGGCAGAAGTGCTGCTGAAAGGCTCTAGCTGCTGTTTGAGCCGTTAAGTCCTTGACGGGGACAACAACCAAGAACCGGGAGTAATGATCCACGATGGTTAACGCGTAGACGTAGCCACTTCTGCTTGGGGTCAGTTTTACATGATCCAAGGCTACCAGTTCCAACGGTTGCCGGGTGACGATGGACTGCAGGGGAGTCTTCTGGCTGGCACGGTCCTTCCTTCTCAGGTTGCACGGGCCACAGTCTCTGCACCACTTCTCGATGGTTCCCCTCATGCCTACCCAGTGGAACCGCTCGCGCAGCAGGAACTCCAGCTTCTTCCACCCGAAGTGTCCAGCTCCGTCATGGTATGCCTCCATCACCATGGCTGCGTCTCTTCGTGGCACCACTACTTGCCAGAGTAATTCATGCGTCCGGGAGTTAACCATTCTGCGGCACAACTTCCCTTTGTAAAGGAACAGTCGACTCTTCTCTGCCCATAGTTGTTTGGCTTCCTCCGGAGCGTCTGGTTCAAGGCGAGCCTCCGGCCGAGTCAGCATCTCCTTCACCAGTCGGACGGCAGGGTCGCTGTCTTGCGTTTCCGCCCAGTTGTAGTGGGGTAAGGGGTTCAACGTAGCAGCCTGCTTACTCCTTACCCGGTGGGAATACTGGATAGTCCCATGACGGTGGAACGCAGGGAGTTCAACTTCTTCCAGTCCCTCCGGATCTTCTCCTCCGTCCGGCAGGTTGGGCATCCTGGACAGGGCGTCCGCGTTGGTATTGGAGCGTCCTGCCCGGTATTTGATTGTGAACTCGTAGTTGGACAGACGGGCCATCCACCTCTGCTCCAGGGCCCCCGAGTCTTGCCGTGTCCAGGTGTGTCAACGGGTTGTTATCCGTGTACACGGTGAACCGGGAAGAAGCGAGGTAATGCTTAAAGCGCTCGGTGACTGCCCATACCACGGCCAGGAACTCTAACTTAAATGAGCTGTAGTTCTCGGGGTTCCTTTCGGTGGGTCGCAGTTTTCGGCTTGCGTAGGTGATTACTCGTTCTTTCCCTTGCTGAATCTGGGACAGTACGGCTCCTAGCCCGATGTTACTGGCGTCGGTGTAGAGCAGGGGTCTCAAACACGCGGCCCGCGGGCCGCATGCGGCCCCTGAGGCTGCTTTATGCGGCCCGCAGGCACAGACCCCTTGACGATCCCGACCTGGTCCAGGAGGAGCCGCCGACAGCAGCGCTGAATTGCCGCACAGAGACTGTTTCCCAGCACTGTATTTCCAATGCCAGCCGCTGGCCAATCAGAGGCCAGCAGCTGATATCTGCGTGTCGGCGCAGCGAGTATGACGTCATTGCCATATGCCGATGTCAGCTGCTGGCCTCTGATTGGCCGGCGGCTGACATTGAAAATGCTGTGCTGGGAGACAGTCTCTGTGCGGCAATGCAGCGCTGCTGTCGGCGGCTCCTCCTGGACCAGGTCGGGATCGTCAAGGGGTCGGACTCTGTGGTGCCTGCGGGCCACATCTGCAGGAAGGCCGCCGAGGGAACGGAGGACAGGTGAGAATCATCTTTTTTTTTTTTCTATTTTATGTGTGTGAAGAACAGCACAGGGGGCACAGAGCCACAACATGGGGACCAGGATGGGGCACATAGCCACAAGAGGGGACCTGGATGGGGCACATAGCCACAAGAGGGGACCTGGATGGGGCACATAGCCACAAGAGGGGACCTGGATGGGGCACATAGCCACAAGAGGGGACCTGGATGGGGCACATAGCCACAAGAGGGGACCTGGATGGGGCACATAGCCACAAGAGGGGACCTGGATGGGGCACATAGCCACAAGAGGGGACCTGGATGGGGCACATAGCCACAAGAGGGGACCTGGATGGGGCACATAGCCACAAGAGGGGACCTGGATGGGGCACATAGCCACAGGATGGGGACCTGGATGGGGCACAGAGCCTCAAGATGTGGACCTGGATGGGGCACATAGCCTCAAGATGTGGACCTGGATGGGGCACATAATGGGGACCTGGATGGGGCACAGAGCCACAAGATGGGGACCAGAGCCACAAGATGGGGACCTGGATGGGGCACATAGCCACAGGATGTGGACCTGGATGGGGCACAGAGCCTCAAGATGTGGACCTGGATGGGGCACATAGCCTCAAGATGTGGACATGGATGGGGCACATAATGGGGACCTGGATGGGGCACAGAGCCACAAGATGGGGACCAGAGCCACAAGATGGGGACCAGAGCCACAAGATGGGGACCAGAGCCACAAGATGGGGACCTGGATGGGGAACATTGCCACAGGATGGGGACCTGGATGGGGCACATAGCCCCAAGATGGGGACCTGGATGAGGCACATTAGTACAAGATGGGCGCCAGGATGGGGAACGTTGACACAGGATGGGGACCTGGATGGGGCACATAGCCACAGGATGGGGACCTGGATGGGGCACATTAGTACAAGATGGGGACTTGGATGGGGAACATTACTACAAGATGTTTTCCATTATTACTATATGATGCTAATTGTAAGACAATATTACTGTATGTGGCCAATTGGGGGAAATAAAATTGTAAAAAAAATAAAAAATAAAATAAAGCATGAAAAAATATTGGGCACTAAAAATGCTGTTTTATATGTAAACTAAAGTAAACACAAAAAAGTGCACGTTTATTATCGCCACATCCATAACGATCCAAGCCATAAAAAAATAAACACGGCAAAAATGTTCAAAAGGTGTACACAAAAAAAAATGGTATCACTAAAAATGTCACATTGAACAAAGAATGCGGCCCCCCAAATTAAAATTTTTTCCATGTGCGGCCCATATACCCAGCCGAGTTTGAGACCCCTGGTGTAGAGGATAAAGGGCTGGCTATAATCCGGGTATGCCAGGATTTCATCCCCCGTGAGGGCCATCTTCAGCTGGCGGAAGGACTCTTCTTCCAGCTCCTCCCATTTGAAGGGCGGCTTCTGGTTCTTGGCCTTCCGGGACTGGCCTATCAGGAGGTCCTGCATAGGAGCTGCCTTTTTGGTGAAGCCGGGGATGAATCTGCGGTAATAGCCTACCAACCCAAGGAACTGCCGCACTTCCTTTACACTGGAGGGACTTGGCCATTCCTTAATTGCGGTGATCTTATCAGGGTCGGGAGCCACTCCATCAGCGCTCACCACGTGTCCCAGGTACTGCACCTTTGGCTTCAGGAGGTGACACTTAGAGGGTTTCACCTTCAGGCCGTAACTTGCCAGGGCTTCGAACACTTCCGCCAGATGTTTCAGGTGGTCCTCATAAGTCTTGGAATATACGATGACATCGTCCAGGTACAACAAGACCGTCTCGAAGTTTTTGTGTCCCAGACAGCACTCCATTAATCGTTGGAAGGTTCCTGGTGCGTTACAAAGTCCAAACGGCATACAGGTAAACTCGCTAAGTCCCATCGGGGTGGTGAATGCGGTCTTCTCCCAGTCCGCCTCTGCTACAGGAACCTGCCAGTACCCGCTAGTGAGATCCAAGGTAGAGAAGAAGTTAGCAGATCTTAAAGCAGCCAAAGACTCCTCTATCCTTGGTAAAGGGTACGCATCCTTGTGTGTGATACGGTTGATTTTCCGGTAATCTACACACATCCTCATAGTGTTGTCTTTCTTTTTGACTAAAACCAGTGGGGCTGCCCAGGGGCTACAGCTATCCCGGATTACCCCAGCCTCCTTCATGTCTCTAAGCATCCCCTTGGCGTGTTGGTAATGTGCAGGGGGTACGGGTCGATACCTCTCTTTTATGGGAGGATGATCTCCCGTGGGGATGCGGTGTTCTACCCCCTTGACTCGCCCGAAGTCTAACGGGTGTTTACTAAACACTCTCTCATACTCTTGAACCACCCGGTAGACTCCCTGTTTCTGGTGGGAGGGAGTGGAGTCAGTTCCCAAGTGTAGTTGCTGACACCAATCCTCCATTACTTTCTTAGAGCCGTTACCTTCCTCCGGGTGAGATGGAGGCAAGGGTTCCACAGATTGTATAGCATTTTGGCTAATGGTATATAATTTGGCTAGCGTGGCATACCGGGGCAGGTACACTTCCCTCTTCCCGATATTGATTATGCGAACGGGCACCCTCCCATGGCGTACATTAACCACCCCCCGTGCTGTCAAGATGGTGGGCCTACTGTCTGAGTAAACTGGTTCTACCATTGCCTGGTAATCTCTACCTCTCAGACCAATAGCTGCCCGGCACCAAATCATCATTTCACTTTTTGGGGGCATGGCAATAGGAAAAGGGTCACACATTCTTACGCTACCAATCTCACCGCCGGAGAGTTCCACCTGTTGCCGTCGCATCAGTGCCCGGATCTCTTTCTGGAGCACCCGCTGCTCGCCGGAGCTGGCGTTCTTGGCAACCTGCTGTAGAAGGAAAATCACCTCTGCAAGACAATTTTCAATTACATTAGTTCCTAGAGTTATTTTTGGGTGACTCTCATGTTTGTCAATATCTACAATGATCAGTCCCTGTGCTGCCAGTTTGACTCTACCGATTTTGATGGTCACCTCTTTAAATCCGATCTGTGGCACGGGCTGGCCATTGCTGGCGATGATACTCAAGTCGTCGTCAGGGTAGCGGGTAATATCTGAGTCATTCCAGTACTGCTTAAAGAGCACGTACGAGATGGTGGTGACCTATGACCCGGTGTCCAGTAGGGCACTCATGGGAATGCCATCCAGTACCACAGGCAAGACTGGACGTCCTCCCACATATCTGTCGCGCCAGTTCGATGGGCCTGGTGATCTTTTTCCTGGGGGTTGGTCCTCTACCCCAGGTTGTGCCCGTTTAAAGAACAGTACCTTGCCATATGTCCGGGTTGATTGCAGCGGCGGCAGATGGGTCGTCCGTCCTCGCTGTATCGGTCACTGGGTCTTCCTCTGGCCGGTGGGGTCCTCCTTGGTCGACGCCACGGGATGTCCTCCGGTCCGGATGCCAGCTGGATCTTCCCTGGGGTGGAAGCCTGTAAAGACTGCACAGTTCGGGTTAGCGCAGCAACGCTCTTAGCTAGCTCTTGGACCTGATGGTGTAGGTCTGGAGCCGGGTCATTGTCCAAAGCCTGCGCATCAGCTCCCACAGGCCCTGCCGACAAGGGCGCCGCCTCCTGGTGGTAAGTGATAGCAGGGCGCCTGTGGGTCACAACGCCACCGGTTCTCGGAGCACCCGGATGGCTCTGTCCTTGAACTGCGCAAAGTCCAGATGGTGATCCTGTAAGGCCATTGCCCGCAACTGGGTTCGGTGGGTATTACAATATAGTCCCTCTATAAACTGTTCGGTCAACAGCCTGTCCTCGTTTCCCACTCCATCAGGGTCGGTCTGCTTAATGGCTCTCAGGGCCTCTTGTAGGTTTAGTGCATAGTCCCTTATACTCTCATGCGCTCGCTGCTTGCACCCGTAGAATCTAAGCTTAATCTCGGCTGAGGTGCGGGTATCAAAGGTGTCCTTCAGCCGGGTTAGTATCCCTGCGACAGTCTTCCTCCCAGGTGGCCAGGATTTTACTTCCCTTTTGGCTGCCCCGGTTAGTTGGGCCACCAGGATGCTCACTTTTTGCTCTTCTGTGAGGGGGTACACCTGGAAGAGGCTATCCAGCTTTTCTCTAAAGTCATGCAGGGTATGTGACTCCCCTGAGTACTGGGGTAGCCAAGCTGCTCCCGGGATATAGGGCATGGTGAGGGGCATAACTGCAGCAGCGGTAGCGCTGGCGGGGGTTGAGGCGGTGAAGCTCTCCTCCGTATCCGACATCTTCCTCCCCCCTAGTGGACCGTGGCCTACCTTGCGATGATCCTCTTCCGTAGGCCGCGGCTCCGCAGTGGATGGTTGAGGACCTTCCGTCGCGCTCCTGTGACGTTGGCGTCTGCTGGGCTCCTTCCAGGACCTTACGCAACGTCCGGACGTGAGGCGGGGCTTCAGTTCTCGCGCGCTTTCGGAGTCCACGCCCCTCTTCTTCCCGCGCGGCGTCCTCAAGATGGCGTCCAATGGCGGGAAACCTCCACGGATGGCGGGAAGAAGGCAGAAGATGGCGCCGGATGGCGGGAAACTTCACCGATGGCGGGAAGAAGGCTGAAGATGGCGCCGGATGGCGGGAATCTTCACCACAGGTAAGTTTGAAAAGTCTCTTTTTCAGGCACGCAGTACCCGGTGGTTGCGGGCACGAAATCCTGCCGACTACGCCAAAGTTGACGCGCCCCCTGGGCCAGTGCTGTTTGGGGATACCCGGAGCCGGATCAGATGGGGGTCGTAGTCTCCGAGTGGCGGCGACCCGGTCCGTGCCCAGGGTGTCAAACTCAGTGGCAGTCTGTTAGCAGTTGATGTTGGATGACTACGCCACCCGTTGAATGCAGCTTTGGAGCTGCCGCTGCAGGGCAGACCGCTGAGGCCGGTGGAAGGATGGTGCAGCGGGGATGGTATAACCCCCAACGGGAGGGGTATGGCCTCAGGGCAGCCGACGTGGATGATGGGGGTAGCAGGAACCACTCAGAGACGATGCGTGTAGTTCAGGGTCTTTACTGGTGACAAAGATAGACCCTCCCGGAGTACTTGCTAGCGATCGGGGCCTGGTCAGTCCTTGAGCAGATGGGATCTCCCCTGGCCAGGCGGAGTTGTAGGCCTTCCCAACTAACTGTACTCTTCTGGCTACCTTGCTAGAGGCGGTATAAGTAGCCCACGTCCCTGAGTGTACCGTGTGGTGCTCACCCGTATGGCCGGTGACTCGGGGCCTTCTAGTAGCTTCCGCTCCACGACGGCGGTGCTGGTCCCATGCGTGTGACCGTGCCTTCGGGTTTCTTGGCCAGAGGACCTGAAATCCCCTGCCTGACGGATTCTGCTGCTGGGTAGGAGTTAGTCCCCACAGCCTCGGACTCCGGGTCCGGTAAGAAATCTTCTCAGTCAGGGCGAGCTCTGCAGCTGCCAGCCCCTGATTCGAAGTAGTATTGCTCCCACTGAGCTTCTGCTGTTTCTTCCTGTGACTGTTTCTTGTCTCTACTCTCCTTGACTGACTAACCCTGCTTCAGCCCCGGGTTTATATAGGGGAAGTTCTTCCCCTCCCAAGACTGGGCAGGAGGTGTGGCATGCACAGGATCCCTGGCCAAGAGACCTCCCACCTGCTCTCAGACATAACATTGCTTGTTACTGTGGAAACCAGACCCCTGGGGTGCCACATAATCAGGGACAGCGCAATACGTACCTAGAGAGGATGCTACATAATAAGGGAAGGCGACATACATAGGTAGAGAGGAAGCTATGAAATAAGGGATGGCACCATACATAGCAAGAGAGGGTGCTACATAATAAGGGACAGCACCATACATAGCTAGAGAGGGTGCTACATAATAAGGGACAGCACCATACATAGCTAGAGAGGGTGCTATGTAATAAGTGACAGCGCCATACATAGCTAGAGAGGGTGCTACTAAATAAGGGATGGCACCATACATAGCAAGAGAGGGTGCTACATAATAAGGGACAGCACCATACATAGCTAGAGAGGATGCTATGTAATAAGGGACGGCGCCATACATAGCTAGAGAGGATGCTACATAATAAGGGATGGTGCTATACATAGCTAAAGAGGATGCTATGTAATAAGGGACAATGCTATACATAGCTAGAGAGGATGCTATGTAATTAGGGACAATGCTATACATAGCTGGAGAGGATGCTATGTAATAAGGGACGGCGCCATACATAGCTAGAGAGGGTGCTGCGTAATAAGGGAAGGCACCATACATAGCTATAGAGGATGCTATATAATAAGGGACAATGCTATACATAGGTAGAGAGGATGCTACATAATAAGGGATGGTGCTATACATAGCTAGAGAGGATGCTATGTAATAAGGGACGATGCTATACATAGCTAGAGAGGATGCTACGTAATAAGTGACAGCGCCATACATAGCTAAAGAGGATGCTGCATAATAAGGGATGGGGCTATACATAGCTAGAGAGGATGCTATGTAATAAGGGACAATGCTATACATAGCTAGAGAGGATGCTATGTAATTAGGGACAATGCTATACATAGCTAGAGAGGATGCTATGTAATTAGGGATGGTGTTGTATAGAGAGGAGGACATTATGTAATTAAAGGGGTATTGCCATCTCTAAGATCCTATGCCAATATGTAGTAAGTAAAGTAATATTAGCAAATACCTAAAATTAGAAATTTAGTATAGTTCTCCTAATTAGCTATGTCACTTACCTCATGTGCAGGCATTGCACTCGCCTACGTATTGTAAGGCGGCGGTGTTCACACCATGCAGTAACTGAGGCAGTGACACAAGCAAGTCCAACATAAACAGCTTTTATTCAGCAACTCACGGGTAAACACAAAGTCCTCCGGTTCGCAGCCGGGTTAACATGAGTCCATAAACAACGGTTGCCGGGAGCAACGGCCGCGCCGGGCCGCTCAGAGCCTGACAGGTGCAGAGGCTTCCCAGGAGTGGGTTCAGCCACCCTCAATCCTGCTGAGCTCCCTGCTGAGCTCCTAGCAGGTTCCAACATAGAACAACACTAATCCTTAGTGCAGGGATTTTAAAGGACCTGTGGCAAGAGCCACTGGAAAACCCGGGTTGGAGGGAGGAGGCCGCCCCACTGCCTCCTGTGACCTCCTCCAAGAAATGAAGGCCCTGCCGGGTTTTACTTAATCTGCCTTAGCCAGATAGCCTGACCAGGTGATTGCTCACCTTCATTCCAGCATTGCAGCTGTGTCTATGACTGCAATGCACTCCAATGGTTTTAATTGGTCTCTGTACACATTCTGGGGGAGATATAATGTCCCTCGTATACGATCCCGGTCACTGCCTCACATATCCCCCCCTCCTCTGTTCAAACTTGTGGGGTTGAACATTTGCCATCATACACGGTGCCCGGGACAGGGCATCCGCGTTTCCCTGTGACTTCCCGGGGCGATGTTCTACAGAGAAACTGAAATTTTGCAGTGATAGGAACCACCTGGTGACTCGTGCATTCCTCTCCTTGGCATTTCTCACCCATACCAAAGGTGAGTGGTCCGTCACCAAGCGGAACTGACGCCCGAGTAAATAATAACGTAGCGATTCCAAGGCCCACTTAATAGCCAAACACTCCTTCTCTACCAAGCTATAGTTTTTCTCTACCGGGACAAGTTTTCTACTTAAGTAGGTGACCGGGTGCTCTTCACCATTCACTTTTTGTGACAATACCGCCCCTAGGCCTACCTCCGAGGCATCTGTCTGTACAATAAAGGTTTCCTTGAAGTTGGGGCTGATGAGGACCGGCTGTCCACACAGGGCCAACTTCAGGGACTGAAAAGCTTCTTCTGCCTGAGGGTTCCACCGGACCATTACCGATTTTTTTTTTTCCTTTCAAGAGATCGGTCAGGGCCGCCGTTCGCCCAGCAAAATTAGGTATAAACCGGCGGTAATACCCAAGGATGCCAAGGAACGCCCTCACCTGCTTTGTACTTGACGGTTTAGACCAGTTTTTTATGGCCTCAACTTTATTGATTTGGGGCTTGATAGCTCCTCGGCTTATCACATACCCCAAATATCGGGCTTCCTCTAGCCTTATCGCACATTTTTGGGGTTTGCCGTTAACCCCGCGGCTCTGAGAGAAATCAGCACCGCTTGTACCTGTGATAGGTGCGTATGCCAGTCGGTGCTAAAGATGATAATATCATCTAGATACGCGGACGCGTACTCCTGATTAGGCTTGAGCACTATGTCCATCAACCTCTGGAATGTAGCCGGGGCCCCATGTAACCCAAAAGGTAAGACCACATAGTGATATAACCCCGCTGGAGTTATGAAGGCAGTCTTTTCCTTCCCCGATTTTGTGAGAGGTACCTGCCAGTAACCCTTGGTGAGATCGAGCGTGGTAAAGTACTGGGCCTGCCCCAGTCTCTCAATCAGCTCATCCACCCGGGGCATTGGATAAAGGTCAAACTTCGACACTTCATTCAATTTCCGGAAATCGTTACAGAAGCGTAAAGATCCGTCTGGTTTCGGAATCAGTACGATGGGGCTAGCCCACTTACTCCGTGATTCCTCTATAACGCCTAACTGAAGCATTTGTTTGACCTCAGCAGTGATGGCTTGCCTCGGGGCTTCGGGTACCCGGTACGGTCTCATTCACACCCTTACCCCAGGTTCGGTGACAATGTCATGTTGGATAACCGTAGTCCTACCCGGTAGCTCTGAGAACACGTCGGTATTGTGCTGCACCAGCGAGCGAGCCTCACGTTGCTGCTGTTTAGTGAGGGCATCATTTATCCTGACCTCCCCATCGGACGCTTCCCTGGCTTAAGGTAGAGAACTCTCTGGCGATATGCCCGGAGTGACGTCTGTAACTAAACACTCTCGATCTTTCCAAGGCTTTAGCAGGTTTACATGGTAAAGCTGCTCAGGTTTCCTCCTTCCGGGCTGATATACCCGGTAATTTACCTCCCCCACCTTTTCTCGAACCTCACATGGCCCTTGCCACTTGGCCATGAGCTTACTCTCGGCTGTGGGTACCAGTGCTAACACACGATCGCCCTTGTTAAAAGACCTGACTCTGGCTCTTTTATTATATGTGCGCCTCTGGGCTGCTTGGGCATCTAACAGATGTTCTTTCACGATGGGCAGGACCGCCGCGATCCAGTCCTGCATACTAGCCACGTGTTCAATTATACTCCTATGTGGAGTCGGCTCTTGTTCCCATGTCTCTTTGCTACGTCCAACAGACCCCTAGGGTGTCTGCCGTACAATAACTCAAAGGGAGAGAACCCTGTGGAAGCCTGGGGTACCTCACGGGCGGCGAACATCAAATAGGGTAGCAACATGTCCCAATCCCTTCCGTCCTTAGAAACCACCTTTTTTAACATGGACTTGAGGGTTTTATTGAACCGTTCTACTAGCCCGTCTGTTTGAGGGTGGTACACCGAGGTGCGCAATTGTTTAATTTTTAGCAATTTGCACAGTTCCCTTGTCACTTTGGACATAAAAGGGGTCCCCTGATCCGTCAGGATCTACTTAGGTAGTCCAAGGCGACAGAACATGGCAAACAGCTCCCGTGCAATCAATTTTGCCGAGGTGTGGGGTAGCAGTATAGCCTCCGGGTGCCGGGTGGCATAGTCGACGACCACCAGTATATGTTGGTGGCCACGGGCGGATTTTACAATGGGCCCTACCAAGTCCATTGCAATCCGTTCAAAAGGTACCTCTATCACTGGCAGGGGTACCAAAGGTCTACGGAAACTTGCGATGGGTGTGGTCAACTGACATTCGGGGCAGGATTCGCAGTACCTTCTGACCTCCGCATAAACCCCAGGCCAAAAGAACCGCTGCAAAATACGTTCTTGCATTTTTTTTTACCCCAAAGTGTCCACCCAGCAGGTGTGTGTGTGCCAAATCTAGAACCACCCGACGGTACGACTGAGGTACCACAAACTGTTCCACGACCTCGTCCCTGATCTTATCTATCCTATATAGCAACTCACCGTGGACTACCATGCGTGGAAATTCAGTATCTGCACCGGGCTGTTGGGCTACGCCATTTACCTCTAACAACCTTTCCCGCGCCCGAGTCAGGGTGGGATCCTGTAGCTGAGCCGTCCCTAAAGTGTCCCGGGACACTTCCAGCTCGGGGATCGATGTGGTTTCCTCGACCTCTCCTGCCAGCACCTCTAAGGGAAAACTATCAGGGTCACACTCTGTCCCTAGGTTGGACACCCCTAAGGCAGGTTCCCCTGACTCGGGTTCGTCGGGTACAGCGCCTGTAATACATTTTACCGGGGGAGAGTGGATTTTGTTTTTCCACAGAGTCCAGAACAGAGGCAAGTCTCTTCCCAACACAGTCCCATAGGGAAGAGTTTTTACCACCCCCACCACATGTTTTATATCTCCACATGGCGTGGACAAAACTACCTCCGCAGTTGGGTACTCTCGGAGGTCCCCATGGATACACACAACCCCGACTGGCCGTCCACTGGGCTTGTCTCCTGCCACCAGCGACCCATGTACCAAAGTCACGAGGCTCCCTGAGTCCAGGAGCGCCTCCGTGGGGTACCCATTAACCAGTACCTGGAATAGTTGGAGTTCACTGTCCCGGGGGTCGGCGCTCGCCGTGCAGACGGTCTGGGCATACATTGAGACCCGGCGGCTATATCCGCAGTCCATGGGTTCCGTAGTCAGGGGAAAATTAGCAACCACATGTCCCGGCCCCTGACACCGCCACCAGCACCTAAGGGTGGAGGTACTGTTAGGTCTTATGACAGTTTGGGAGGGAACCGGTCTCCTGCCACTCTCACTCCGCGGTACCCCTTCAGTACGGGCACGGTGCTGACTGTCCTCAGCAGAGGGACGCGACCCCTTTCCCGATTCCTGGGTTGGCAGAGATCGGCGTTACAGCCGAGAGGGGGTGGAGTCTCGAATGAAGTCCTGAGTGGCCGAGTAGCGCTCGATCAAACTGACCACCTGGTCGAGGGTGCCGGGGTCCCCTTGCCCCACCCAACGTTGGATAGAGGCTGGCTGAGTCCTAACCAGCTGGTCAACCACCACCCTCTCCACCATCTGGGCTGTAGACAAAGTATCAGGCTGGAGCCACCTCTTTACCAGCTGTAGGAGGTCATAAGCCTGAGACCGGGTGGGTCGGGTCTCCACATAGGTCCACGAAAACACACGCTGAGCCCTCACGTATGTATTGACCCCCAGCCGGGCAAGGATCTCACCTTTGAGCCTCTAGTACTCCTGGGCGTCCTCCCGACTGAGGTCGAAGTAGGCCTTTTGGGCATCGCCAACCAGAAACTGAGCCACCACTTCTGCCCACTGGCCAGCTGGTATGTTTTCCCGCTCTGCGGTGCACCCATAAAAGGTCAGGAAGGCCTGCATGCGCCCGCCATCTTGGATCCGTGAAATCGCACCGTCGGAGCCCGCCTCCGCTCCTAGTGCACTCCCCTGACAGGACTCTTCGCTAGCCAGGGGCAAGTGCTCTAGTTCACGGTCCCCTGGGAGACCCACAAAACGAGGAGACAAAGGAGACCAGAGCTACAACAAATGCTGACTAAAGGAGTCTCTCCTTTTATAAACCTGATGGCCCTGGAGTGAAAGCCGTTTATGGAGGCAATTGGTTTAGAAAATCTTGATAAATTACCTCAATTAAGGGGGGGTTAGGTTTGAATTTGAATCTTACTTTAAATTTAAATGTAATCTGTTATATTACACACATGGTCGGGCAAAAGTGAAGCCCAGGAGATAGTTTTTCCCTAGCGAGCAGTTAAAAATGTTTACGCTCTTGCTAGGTCAGTTCTTTAAAACTTTTATATATTGTTTTTTGAATTTGTTTCACATGTTTGAGCTTCGCTCGTTATTACGGAATTTAACTACATGTCATCATTATTTTACAAGTTGTTCACCAAACATGTCTATCATTGCAGTCTTTGAATATGTATATTGTATCTTGGAATGTTAAGGGTTTGCCTTCTCCCCAAAAACGGATGAAAGTCCTTAGACATTTAAAACGTTTAAAGCCTGACATAGCCCTGCTACAAGAAACTCATTTGCCTGAAACAGATTTCCCCCGGATGAAGAAGTTTTGGGTTGGGGGTATTTATGGTTCACCGTCCATAGATAGAAAGGATGGTGTCTTAATCCTTATTAATAAGCAGTTTATACATCAGGTCATAAGTCAGCAGCAGTATGAAGAAGGGAGGTTGATTCAATTAACATTATCTACGTCTTGCGGAACCTTCTCTATCTACAATATATACGCGCCTAATATAAGCAGCAAACTTTTTTTTAAACAATTGGAGACTAGACTCCTATTTGATTCCAACCCTAACAAAATAATAGGTGGAGACTTTAACTCGGTAGTCTCGGTTCAGGAGGATAGGAAAAACACTACTGGTACTCCGCAATCGGTTACCTCGCATGACAAAGCACTGGCACCTTTTTTGTATAGTTGCCAATTAACTGATTCATGGAGGTTTTTGAACCCCAGTAATAGAGAATATACACACTTCTCACACGCCAACGACTCTTGGTCTCGTTTTGACTACTTTTTTGCATCTTCTCCTCTGTTGGCTAAATTGGTAATGGTGCAAATTGATGATATTGTTATTTCTGATCATGCTCCGGTGAGATTGGAACTGTCGAGGGATTTCCCTCGGGCCAAGACTTCTTGTGGAGATTTTCAGATTATTTTTGCAAAGACGACTCTTTCGTGGAACGAGTTCTTATCTGACAACTCGGCACACCAAGATAACCCCACATTATTATGGGAGTCGGCCAAGGCGGTACTTAGAGGTAGGATTTTGGCATATACCTTTTCTCACAAAAAGAGGGTTATGAAAAAATATAGTGAACTGTCCTCTGAACTGAAACAAGCCTATTCTACATTTCTTCTTGATCCTTCCCCTCTTAATAAAACACATTGGTCCCAAAAACAATCTGAATTCAATCAATATGCAGATGTGAGAGAAAAATTTCATTTATCTCAAACAGAAGCATTCTTTTATAGATTTGGTAACAAATCGGGGAGGATGATGGCCAATTTAGCTAAAGGCATGAGAAAGCCACAGGGAATCTTTCAACTAAGAAATAAAAATGGAGTTATTCTCATGGACCCTAAATCAATTAATGAGATTTTAGGCTCATTCTATAAGGCCCTCTTTAAACCAAAACAAACCTTGCCCCTTTCTAATACACTCTTGGATAAAGTCAAATTACCATTTTTTTCGGAGGAACATAAATCTATATTAAACAAACCTATTTCATTGGAAGAGATTGCCACTACAATTAAAAATTTTAAACCAAATAAAGCTCCTGGATCTGATGGATGCACTTCTGATTTCTTTAAATCCTTAATGGAAGAGGTGTCCCCACTATTAGTACCGATCTTCAACAGGATAATCTGTGGCAATCCCATTCTCCCATCCGCAAATATGGCTTATGTCAAGTTATTACTAAAACCAGACAAAGATCCATTATCCCCCAATTCATACAGACCGATTTCACTTACAAATATCGACATTAAGCTTTTATCCAAAATAATGGCTGATAGACTGGCCTCCATTCTACCTCACCTTATATCTCCTGCACAAGCAGGCTTTGTTAAGGGTCGCTCAGCCACACTAAATATTAGGAAAGTATTGTTGGCGCTCGATAAAGGTCTTTCTACTCCTGATCTAAAGGGATCCTCAGCAATTATCTCCCTTGACGCCGAAAAGGCCTTTGATAATATAAATTGGGATTGGTTATACATGGTTTTGACTAAAATGTCATTGTCAGGCCCCTTTTTTAATCATATTCGTAATTGATATACGTCTCCTAAAGCCCAGGTATATACCCCGGGTTTTCTATCCTCTCCCTTCCCTCTTGAAAAGGGAACGAGACAAGGATGTCCTCTACCCCCCTTACTTTTTAATCTGGCTCTAGAACCCTTAGTCCGTATTTTGTCAGACCCTAGAACTTTTTCGGGCATCCAATTTAACAAAAAATCAGTTCAGGCGGCTTTTTTTGCAGATGACATCATTCTGTTCATGTCAGATCCCTTCCTACATTTACCTCTGGTGTTGGATCTACTTAAGAATTTTGGCTCATATTCTGGTTTCAAAATAAACACTAAAAAATGTGAATTGCTACCATTAACTGAAAAGGGTATGAAACTCTACCCAAAGAAATCTTTTTGTGATATTAACATAACTACATCCCATATTACCTATCTGGGAATAAAAATAGGACGGCTACCTTCTTCTCTATATACATTAAATTATCCCCCCCTCATCAAAAAAATTACTGATCAGTTGAAGTCGTGGCAGGATTTGCCCTGGTCTTTCTTGGGTAGGGCGCATCTCGTTAAGATGATAAGCACCTCGAAAATTATGTATCAGCTCCAAACTCTGCCATTACTATTGAAACACTCCGACGTAATCACACTTAATAAGGCATTCAGTCATTTTATATGGAGAGGAAAACCTCCTAGGATTAGCCTTGACAAACTTATGTCGTCCAAGGATGATGGAGGCATCAATTTTCCAAGTATAAGAAATTATAACCTGGCTTGTCTTTTTCGCTACATAATTGACTGGCTCCACAAAAGACATACATACTCTGATTACTCTTTGGAATCAGACTATGCTTACCCCTTTAATTTAACTGCTCTTCTACACTCTCGCTACTCTTCTCTACCCCCAGCAATCAAAAAATCTGTGACTCTTAAAGACACCATTTCCGCTTGGAAAGCGGTTAGAAAGAAATATGGCCTTTCTTTCAGAGTTTCTAAACACCTGCCGCTATGGCGGAATCCGGAATTTCCACAGGGCAGTGAAAATATATTATTTATGAAATGGCAGCAAGCAGGTATTCATAACATATCCCACCTACTCCACCCAACCGATCGGAGATGGTTGACGTTCCCAGAATGTATAGATAAATATGATCTACCTCTGCAGCATGGCCTCCAATTTGAACAAATTAGATTATCTATTATGTCAAACTTAAAGGATGTCACCTTCGAGACCTTTCAAAACGAATTAGATGTAATTTTACTATCTCCAACTGGTACTCCCTCAATTTCTAGTCTTTACTCGGCTATGAAATCTAATTTATTAAAGATACACCCTGATGTCTTCTTTAAATATTGGAAGCAACAATTAGATGATGTTGAAATCCCTACTAAAATCAGATCGGGTTGGAATATATTTAGAAAATACATTATAAACGAATCATGGAGAGAGACTCAGTATAAAATAATACATGGGGCCATTTACGCTTTTAACATACCGAAAAAAGATCCCTTGTCAAATAGGATGATTGCTTGCCCTAAATGTCATCACCCATACTCTGATCTTATGCGCGGCCTATGGTCCTGCCCTGATTCAACAGTATACTGGAATCAAGTATCAGATGTGATAAAGACTATTTGGGGCCCAGGATACAATCTCTCTCCATATGTAGCAATATTACATCATTGGGATAAACCAGAAAACCCTGACCAAAAATCAAAAGGCCCCCCAAAACTGCTTCATACTCTACTCCTCCTGGCAAAAAAACAGTTACTTAAACATTGGCTGGATCCCATCATTCCCCCATAGCAGAGCTAATAATCCAAATGAACCATTTTATGGGAGTGGAGCAATTAGATGCCCTTAGTAACAAGGAACAGCTAGCTGGCAAATTTCTATCGAAATGGAAACAGTTTATTATAACTTGCCGTTCTCTGTCTGAAAAGAATAAAATTGTCCAACCATTTACTTCTACAGAATGGTATATTCTGGAGGATCTAAATAATAACCTAGGACTCTTACGTGTTAACTAAAGCAGGGGAGAAATTCATCACAATGTATCGTTATTTAATTAATTCCATTGATTGTAGATGACTGTAACTTGCTAATACTGAGTTTAGATGTCTATTTGTTAAGCCCGGTAACCGGAGCTTGTTGATCATTTATGGTGCGTGATTTGTGTGCAGGTTTATTATTCTCTACATCCTGGCTCTGTTCTATTTGTTCTTATTTGTTTTTTTATGATTTCTTATGTTTAAAAACCAAAAAAAAATGATGCTTGAGAAAAAAAAAAAAAAATGGTCATGAAGGCTTCCACGTCGTCCTCCGGTCCCATCTTCCTCAACGCTGAGCGAACCTGGTCCCGGCCTCTCAACGTTCCGGGGCTGGTGCCGTCGGCGTCTCCCGCATGGCAACAATCTGTTGGAGCAACAGTTGGTTTGTTTTCTGCTGCTGCTGGTGCAGTAACTGCTGCTGCTGATCACGCTGCTCCGGGAGAGTATCCACTGTTTGTACAGCTCCTCCATTTTGTCCACGGGGTGGAACTGAAAGGTGGCAGGTCGGGTTGTGGCCATGCAGCTGCCAGTGGGGGTATGCCTCAGTCACTATGCCCACATTCTCCACCAAGCTGTAAGGCGGCGGTGTTCACACCGTGCAGTAACTGAGGCAGTGACCCAAGCAAGTCCAACATAAACAGCTTTTATTCAGCAACTCACGGGTAAACAGAAAGTCCTCCGGTTCGCAGCCGGGTTAACATGAGTCCATAAACAACGGTTGTCGGGGGCAAAGGCCGCGCCGGGCCGCTCAGAGCCTGACAGGGGCAGAGGCTTCCCAGGAGTGGGTTCAGCCACCCTCAATCCTGCTGAGCTTCCCTGCTGTGCTCCTAGCAGGTTCCAACATAGAAGAACACTAATCCTTAGTGCAGGGGTTTTAAAGGACCTGTGGCAAGAGCCACTGGAAAACCCGGGTTGGAGGGAGGAGGCCGCCCCACTGCCTCCTGTGACCTCCTCCAAGAAATGAAGGCCCTGCCGGGTTTTACTTAATCTGCCTTAGCCAGGTAGTCTGACCAGGTCAATGCTCACCTTCATTCCTGCATTGCAGCTGTGTCTATGACTGCAATGCACTCCAATGGTTTTAATAGGTCTCTGTACACATTCTGGGGGAGATATAACGTCCCTCGTATACGATCCCGGTCACTGCCTCACAGTATCTATGGTTACGACCAACAACAGCTGACTAACTAACAATATGTGTGTAGTTGTAACCATGGATACCTAAGCTACTGCAATGCCTGCACATGGGGTAAGTGACATAGCTAATTAGGAGAACTATACTACATTTCTAATTGGAGGTATTTGTTACTATTATTATACCTACAACATATTGAAATAGGAACTTGGAGATTAGAATACTCCTTTAAGGACTGTGCTATCCATAATAAGTGAGTACATTATACACTAAGGGACTGCTCTATATATATAATAAGGCTACATTTCTGCATCAGTGTCCTGCTTGATTTTCTTTTTCTTTCAAACAGCACACAGACCCACTGAGTAAGTCCTATTCCGATCTTCAAAACCGGATCAGAACAGGACATGATTTGAGTCTCGCAGATCTCATTCTCGGATCTGTGACTTTCACAGATATGTGAATGGATTTATAAAACTCTGAGTCTGTGTGCCGTCTAATAAAAAAATCTGGCAGCTCATGGACATTTCACACAAAAATGAGAATGTGGCCTAAGTGATTTTACAAATAACAGTATTACTCCAAGTCATACAGTGCAGATACAGAATAAATACTTACATCCAGTGATCGCTGACGTCTCTTCTGATCAGAGCCGGTTTCTGTTGTTTCTTCTCCATCTGGTCAGACCTTCATGTCGACATCTCCCAGCCATGACTCGTCTTGTCACACTGATGACCGCAGCCATAAAAATAACAAATAACAAGGTCACACATATATATATATATATATATATATATATATATATATATATATATATATATATATATATAATATATATATATATACACATAAAGTACAGACCAAAATTTTGGACACACCTTCTCATTTAAAGATTTTTCTGTATTTTCATGACTATGAAAATTGTACATTCACACTGAAGGCATCAAAACTATGAATTAACACCAGTGGAATTATATACTTAACAAAAAAGTGTGAAACAACTGAAAATATGTCTTATATTCTAGGTTCTTCAAAGTAGCCACCTTTTGCTTTGATGACTGCTTTGCACACTCTTGGCATTCTCTTGATGAGCTTCAAGAGGTAGTCACCGGAAATGGTTTTCACTTCACAGGTGTGCCCTGTCAGGTTTAATAAGTGGGATTTCTTGCCTTATAAATGGGGTTGGGACCATTAGTTGTGTTGTGCAGAAGTCAGGTGGATACACAGCTGATAGTCCTACTGAATAGACTGTTAGAATTTGTATTATGACAAGAAAAAAGCAGCTAAGTAAAGAAAAACCAGTGGCCATCATTACTTTAAGAAATTAAGGTCAGTCAGTGCGAAAAATTGGGCAAACTTTGAATGTGTCCCCAAGTGCAGTTGCAAAAACCATCAATTGCTAAAAACAAACTGGCTCACATGAGGACCGCCGCAGGAAAGGAAGACCAAGAGTCACCTCTGCTTCTGAGGATAAGTTTATCCGAGTCACCAGCCTCAGAAATCGCAGGTTAACAGCAGCTCAGATTAGAGACCAGGTCAATGCCACACAGAGTTCTAGCAGCAGACACATCTTTACAACAACTGTTAAGAGGAGACTTTGTGCAGCAGGCCTTCATGGTAAAATAACTGCTAGGAAACCACTGCTAAGGACAGGCAACAAGCAGAAGAGACTTGTTGGGCTAAAGTACACAAGGAATGGACATTAGACCAGCGGAAATCTGTGCTTTGGTCTTATGAGTCCAAATTTGAGATCTTTGGTTCCAACCACTGTGTCTTTGTGCGACGCAGAAAAGGTGAACAGATGGACTCTACATGCCTGGTTCCCACCGTGAAGCATGGAGAAGGAGGTGTGATGGTGTGGGGGTGCTTTGCTGGTGACACTGTTGGGGATTTATTCAAAATTGAAGGCATAGTGAACCAGCATGGCTACCACAGCATCTTGCAGCGGCATGCTATTCCATCCGGTTTGCGTTTAGTTGGACCATCATTTATTTTTCAACATGACAATGACTCCAAACACACCTCCAGGCTGTGTAAGGGCTGTTTGACCAAGAAGGAGAGTGATGGGGTGCTACGCCAGATGACCTGGCCTCCACAGTCACTAGACCTGAACCCAATCGAGATGGTTTGGGGTGAGCTGGACCGCAGAGTGAAGGCAAAAGGGCCAACAAGTGCTAAGCATCTCTGGGAACTCCTTCAAGATTGTTGGAAGACCATTTCCGGTGACTACCTCTTGAAGCTCATCAAGAGAATGCCAAGAGTGTGCAAAGCAGTCATCAAAGCAAAAGGTGGCTACTTTGAAGAACCTAGAATGTAAGACATATTTTCAGTTGTTTCACACTTTTTTGTTAAGTATATAATTCCACATGTGTTAATTCATAGTTTTGATGCCTTCAGTGTGAATGTACAATTTTCATAGTCATGAAAATACAGAAAAATCTTTAAATGAGAAAGTGTGTCCAAACTTTTGGTCTGTATGTATATATAGGTAGCATATGGCTTGAGGGTTGTGGTTTCCAGAACAAGAGTGTCAGGGTATTCCACAGCGACGATACCGGGGGGGATCACGCAATATCTCGGTGTTGCTGTCATGCTGTCAGGATTTCGTCAGGGACCCTCGAGCATACGGTCCCCACTACTCGTAGCGTATGGCATCACACCTTTGGATTCCAACGCATGGAATATGTGTTTACGCCCTCTGTACGGTTACTGTCAGCTTCACGATAGCACGATTATAAATATTATTTGCTGCCACCACCGGCCGAGTTTGAAATATATTACAGGCCTGGCCGGACGCCTGCGTTCTGATAGCGCATGGCTTCGGGGAAGGGAACGATTACAGGAAAAAAGAAACTATTAAATTTTATATTTAATTCAAAAGGGAGGCAGTGTTTAGGAAAAATATACAAGGGTTTTACAAAGGGGACAATACAATACATAAGCAGTTACACAAAATAATAAGGATTAAAGCAGAAACTTACTATACGATCGCTGAGATGATGCAATATAGCTGGAGGGGAGCTCTCCTCTGATTTGACTGTTATTGAACATGATCCGTTGCATATAATAACTATATACTCCCGCAATGAATGTTATGCCAACCTCAGCAGACTATTTTATGCTGAAGGGAGAGACCTACCCACACCCCCCTGGGCCGACATCACAGGAGCAGGGCTCCACCCGTTATGCTTTTATTAAAAACGCTAATTTCTGCAATAACTTTTCGCTCATTGATCGCAGAAGCTTGCAAACAACGCCATGTTTTCCGTGATTATGGCTTATAGCCAATGAAAACACAAAAGTCATCATCTCAATAAATTTAAATAATTAACAAAAAACACCTGCAAAGACTTCCTAAGCATTTAAAAAGGTCCCTTAGTCGGTTTCAGTAGGCTCCACAATCATGGGGAAGACTGCTGACTTGACAAATGTCCAGAATGCAGTCATTGACACACTCCACAAGGTTCCAGAATTTCAATTTTCATTTGGAAATCAAGGTCCCAGAGTCTGGAGGAAGAGTGGAGAGGCCACAATCCAAGCTGCTTGAGGTCTAGTGTGAAGTTTCCACAATCAGTGATGGTTTGGGGAGCCATGTCATCTGCTGGTGTAGTTCCACTGTGTAAAAGTAAAGAGATAATTAGTAGCTTTATACAGTGGGTAAACCTAAACCTTTATGGATATAATATTGTTTTGGACCCCAGGATATGTTAAAATCCAGCTTATTTCGACTTTGGGTAGATTGGCTAAAATATAAAAAAAAAAGTATGGTAACTAGTTGGGTAATTTAATATATATGTTATGGGCATGTCCATTCATGAACATCTTTTGGAAAGATACAGTACAGACCAAAAGTTTGGACACACCTTCTCATTTAAAGATTTTTCTGTATTTTCATGACTATGAAAATTGTACATTCACACTGAAGGCATCAAAACTATGAATTAACACATGTGGAATTATATACTTAACAAAAAAGTGTGAAACAACTGAAAATATGTGTTATATTCTAGGTTCTTTAAAGTAGCCACCTTTTGCTTTGATGACTGCTTTGCACACTCTTGGCATTCTCTTGATGAGCTTCAAGAGGTAGTCACCGGAAATGGTGTTCCAACAATCTTGAAGGAGATCCAAGAGATGCTTAGCACTTGTTGGCCCTTTTGCCTTCACTCTGCGGTCCAGCTCACCCCTAACCATCTCAATTGGGTTCAGGTCTGGTGACTGTGGAGGCCAGGTCATCTGGCGTAGCATCCCATCACTCTCCTTCTTGGTCAAATAGCCCTTACACAGCCTGGAGGTGTGTTTGGGGTCATTGTCCTGTTGAAAAATAAATGATGGTCCAACTAAGCGCAAACCGGATGGAATAGCATGCCACTGCAAGATGCTGTGGTAGCCGTGCTGGTTCAGTATACCTTCAATTTTGAATAAATCCCCGACAGTGTCACCAGCAAAGCACCCCCACACCATCACACCTCCTCCTCCATGCTTCATGGTGGGAACCAGGCATGTAGAGTCCATCCGTTCACCTTTTCTGCGTCGCACAAAGACACGGTGGTTGTGACCAAAGATCTCAAATTTGGACTCATCAGACCAAAGCACATATTTCCACTCGTCTAATGTCCATTCCTTGTGTTCTTTAGCCCAAATAAGTCTCTTCTGCCTGTTGCCTGTCCTTAGCAGTGGTTTCCTAGCAGCTATTTTACCATGAAGGCCTGCTGCACAAAGTCTCCTCTTAACAGTTGTTGAAGAGATGTGTCTGCTGCTAGAACTCTGTGTGGCATTGACCTGGTCTCTAATCTGAGCTGCTGTTAACCTGCGATTTCTGAGGCTGGTGACTCGGATAAACTTATCCTCAGAAGCAGAGGTGACCCTTGGGCTTCCTTTCCTGGGGCTTTCCTCATGTGAGCCAGTTTCTTTGTTGCGCTTGATGGTTTTTGCAACTGCACTTGGGGACACTTTCAAAGTTTTCCCAATTTTTCAGACTGACTGACCTTCATTTCTTAAAGTAATGATGGCCACTCGTTTTTCTTTACTTAGCTGCTTTTTTCTTGCCATAATACAAATTCTAACAGTCTATTCAGTAGGACTATCAGCTGTGTATACACCAGACTTCTGCACAACACAACTGATGGTCCCAACCCCATTTATAGCCAAGAAATCCCACTTATTAAACCCGACAGGGCACACCTGTGAAGTGAAAACCATTTCCGGTGACTACCTCTTGAAACTAATCAAGAGAATGCCAAGAGTGTGCAAAGCAGTCATCAAAGCAAAAGGTGGCTACTTTGAAGAACCTAGAATATAAGACACATTTTCAGTTGTTTCACACTTTTTTGTTAAGTATATAATTCCGCATGTGTTAATTCACAGTTTTGATGCCTTCAGTGTGAATGTACAATTTTCATAGTCATGAAAATACAGAAAAATCTTTAAATGAGAAGGTGTGTCCAAACTTTTGGTCTGTACTATATATTGGATATACAGTGCCTACAAGTAGTATTCAACCCCCTGCAGATTTAGCTGGTTGACACATGCGGAATTAACTTGGCATTGTGACATTTGTACTGTAGATCAGCCTGGAAGTGGGAAATGCACTGCAGCAAATTTTTTTTTTGTTTTTTTTTTAAACGTAAAAAGTTAATTCAGAGTGTCATTTACTATTCAACCCCTCAAACCACAAGAATTCTGTTTGGTCCCCCTAAAGTATTAAGAAGTAGTTCAGGCACCAAGAATAATGAGCTTCACATGTGTGGATTAAAGATCTCTTTTGCCAGCCTTTTCTGACTATTTAAGACCCTCCCCAAACTTGTGAACAGCACTCAGACATGGTCAACATGGGAAAGACAAAGGAGCATTCCAAGGCCATCAGAGACAAGATCGTGGAGGGTCACAAGGCTGGCAAGGGGTACAAAACCCTTTCCAAGGAGTTGGGCCTACCTGTCTCCACTGTTGGGAGCATCATCCGTAAGTGGAAGGCTTATGGAACTACTGTTAGCCTTCCACGGCCAGGAAAGCCTTTGAAAGTGTCCTCCCGTGCCGAGGCCAGGCTTGTCCGAAGAGTCAAGGCTAACCCAAGGACAACAAGGAAGGAGCTCCGGGAAGATCTCATGGCAGTGGGGACATTGTTTTCAGTCAATACCATAAGTAACGTACTCCACCGCAATGGTCTCCGTTCCAGACGAGCCCGTAAGGTACCTTTACTTTCAAAGCGTCATGTCAAGGCTCATCTACAGTTTGCTCATGATCACTTGGAGGACTCTGAGACAGACTGGTTCAAGGTTCTATGGTGTGATGAGACCAAGATCGAGATCTTTGGTGCCAACCACACACGTGACGTTTGGAGACTGGATGGCACTGCATACGACCCCAAGAATACCATCCCTACAGTCAAGCATGGTGGTGGCAGCATCATGCTGTGGGGCTGTTTCTCTGCCAAGGGGCCTGGCCATCTGGTCCGCATCCATGGGAAGATGGATAGCACGGCCTACCTGGAGATTTTGGCCAAGAACCTCCGCTCCTCCATCAAGGATCTTATGATGGGTCGTAATTTCATCTTCCAACAAGACAACGACCCAAAGCACACAGCCAAGAAAACCAAGGCCTGGTTCAATAGGAAAAAGTCAAGATGTTGGAGTGGCCTAGTCAGTCTCCTGACCTTAACCCAATTGAAAACTTGTGGAAGGAGCTCAAGAATAAAGTCCACATGAGACACCCAAAGAACCTAGATAACTTGGAGAAGATCTGCATGGAGGAGTGGGCCAAGATAACTCCACAGACCTGTGCCGGCCTGATCAGGTCTTATAAAAGACGATTATTAGCTGTAATTGCAAACAAGGGTTATTCCACAAAATATTAAACATAGGGGTTGTATAATAATTGACCCACACTTTTATGTTTAAAATTTAATAAAATTCAACAGAGCAACATAACTTTTTGGTTTGTAAGATTTATGCTTCTGTTCATAAAACCTACTCTTGTTTGCAGTTTGAAGGCTCTAACTTATTTGCATCTTATCAAACCAGCTAAATCTGCAGGGGGTTGAATACTACTTGTAGGCACTGTATGTGGACCAATTGTATATCATTAACCTCTTCCCAACATTTGAAGTACATGTATGTAATAACGTAATAATCAGGAAGGAATACACACACTGTGACTCACTTATCTCATGGTGAACATGTGGGCACAGGAGCAGTGCCCGCAAGATCACTGCTAGACGAATTCTGTTTGGGAGTTAGCATATTGCATACTTGACCGCCATTGAGGGTGAGGGAACTTACATTATTGATACCACTCTAGCACTGAAATAAAAACAAAATTGCTGGCGTGGTGCTTTAGTCAATATCTCACTAAACGCAAGAACAAAGACTTAGTTTCATAGAACATTTTTTTGACCCATAACATATAAGTATGGTTAGTAATATAACTTTCATTACAAAATCAGTTTTACTCATATTAGTTGATGCAGAAATGAGTACACCCCACATCAAAAACTACTACATGTAGTATTTAGTATGACCTCCATGAATTTTATGCGCAGCATCAAGTCCTCTAGGCGTGGAATGAACAAGTTGGCGATATATTGCATCATCTATCTTTTTCCATTCTTCAAAAACCTAGGGCAGTATGAATCAGAGCCTGGCTGCACTGTTGCAGCCAAATATGTCTTACTGTGAAATGCTGGTTTTTTTTCTTCGAGACAACATAGAAAAGTCAGCTGGGGAATATACCAAGAGGCACGACTAGTCCAGCATGGCTCCCAGCTTCTCCCTGTGTGATTGACAGCTCTCTCCCTATATGCACACATGGGAGAGACCTGTCAATCAACAGAAGCTGGTCGGGAGCCATACTGGATTAGTTACATCTGTCCCTATAGTCCCCAGCTGACTTTTTGATCTAGGTTTTCTCTAGAACGCTGCATCATTTCACAGTAAAACATTGCGCAGCCAGACTCTGATATATGCTGCCTGTGCTTTGCGCAGCATGAATATAGTGGTAGGTTCCCATTAAGTGATATATGTTTACAACCCACAAATAAGACAGAAAACTGTTTTCACTGTAAATTAATAATTACAGTCGCAATAATTTGTACAAGTTTCTCCAGCTTCAAAAAAAGTCACCCATGTTTCCATTCTTTTTTTATTGACAGGGAAAATAAGTGCCCTATTTTACAGACTATCTTGGAATTTCTGGACGGTTAGCAAACCTGATAGTGTTATGTAAGTTGGAACTCCACTTATCAATTACGGGTGAAGAAATCAAATAGGCAAATGCCTCTTCAGAGAGGAAGAGGACTTGAACTCTATAGCGCCGCCTGTTGGAAACAGCAATCCTACAAGTCACTATCGACCCTTTAACGAGCCTTGTAATATGACTTAGGATAAAAGCCAAATCAGAACCTCAATTTGCAGACCCGGTGTTTCGGGGTATTGCTCCTTGTCAGTGCAAAGTATGAGAACTGATATGACTAGGTGAGAGGCTCTGGACTGAGGTCTAATGGGTAATGTTTCTCCTTGGGGAGAGTGACATACCGGCTCTGGCATGCTAAGGTTAGGAGGCTTATTAGCCATGCAATGCTTCTCTGGGAAGTTAAACATGCAAAGAAAATTGAGAAGAAAAGGGCTAGACCTCTGTAGCGTCACTTGTTGGAAGCAGCGATCCAACAAGTCACTATTGACCATGTAACCAGCCTTGCCTTGTGTGAAGAAATTTGCGTTTTTGATGTCTACTTTAGATGAAAGAAAAGTGGATTTCACATACTCGACCCTGTGATCTGCCAGTAATGGGTGTTGAGTTGTGAGATATTATATTGATTTTATTGTCTTCAGAAAGCGCTTTGTTGTGGACTTGATCTTTGTGGGCTTTCATCCATGCTAAAGATTCCTGGACATTGCAATTTGTGCATAATTAAGGGATCTTCTCCTGCTTGATTGGACATTGTGGTTGCACAGACGCAACAGCAGCCTGGGCAGTAGAGTTATATCATGCATGGGTCCTATTGTGAATTATTAGGAGCCGTGCAGAATACTTGCTGAGCGTGCTATAGTTGCCTGGAGAACTGTACTGTCCATGCACCTGAATCCCTCCACAACCGACGTCAGATCACGTGGAAGAGTATTTAATATTTATTTTTAGAGCCCCATTGGTTCAGTGGTGCTGTACATGTGAAAACTATCCCAAGAGGTTCATGTCTCTCCTGGCTGTGACGCGATCGCTGGAAGAGACAGTGCCGACACCGCTGGAACAGCATCGGCGGTGAGTAAAACTGTTGGCAATTTAAAATGGGGAAATCGTGATTGAGAAGAGGTAACAAGTCATGGCGTCTTCAGCAGTCCTTGAAATAAAGAAGTTCTGGAAAGTTCTGCCTCATGTTTATGACGCGCCCCCTGGGTCGTGGGGTACTCGGTGCCGGGCCGGTCGTTGCTAAGGGAGATGTCACAGTGGCGGTGACCCGGTCCGTGACCCAGGGCGGTCAGTAAAAAGGAGAATATTTACAGGGGATTTATGTACAAAGTTCGTGACGCCACCTGTGGTATGCGGCTATATGGAGCCGCCGCTGCGGAGCAGGTCCTCTGGAGCTGATGTTAGTGCAACAAAGCTGGTGTGGCTCTCCACAGGTAGAGCTTAGCTCCAGGGCAGTGTAGATGTTATAGGTTATGCTGGGCGTTGTAGTGCAGGGGTTGATGGCGCAGCAATAATCACAGAGACAGTGGGGTGCAGTCTTCTGAGTTTACTCACAGTTGATAAATTCCTCAGGTTACAGGGTCCAGACCACAACCTCCCACGTCGTGCTGCGTTCACCAGGCAGGGGTTCAGCAATCCCTCAGGTAATTCAAGAGTGCCTGACAGGACCCCTTTCTATGTGCCTTCCTCAGTCGTCTTCCTGCGCTGGCTCTCGCCCTCCTGACCTGCGCCTCGCAACCAGTGTCCCAATCCTGTAGCCTCGGGTCTTGTCGGGCGACCTGCAGTCCCCTGGACCCTCTGTGGCCGCCTTTTCGGAGATATAGTTGTTGATGTGGCCACTGCACCTTGCAAGTACAGCAGCCTCCGGTTCCAAGCTGAGCCTTGTAGTTCTCCACTAGTTTAGAGGCCGGTCCCCTCTGCGGCTCGATTCCTCCACTGCCTGGCAGATTCGGGCGTACGGGTGGCCTCCAGCACTGCCCGCACCCCTGGGATCCCTTCTGTTCCTGGAGCCTTTCTCCTGCTCCCGCTCCTCTCTCAGTCCTGGGCCTCTCTGGCTAGGCCCGCCTCCCGAGCAGAGCCTCTGCTCCCCTCACTTTCCTCCTCTGACTGGCTTGTCCTTCTAAGATGGCTCCCCTTTTTATACAGCTTCCTTTCATGTGCTCCCCTGATCTACGTCCTCCACCCACACCCACTACATGGTTCCCCCTCACTAGGTTCCCCTCCACTCCAGCCAGGGACCAGGGACTGTGCTCTCCCGCAGGAGCAATCTCGCCCTGCCCTACTGAAGTGGACATGTTGGATGCAGGTGTTAGTGTCCCGGGCAGCAATCTATCCTTACCCGAGAGTGAGATACCACACCTCTGGGTGAGATGCAGTACCTCTGTGGCGACTGAACCCTCAGGGGCACCACTTTTACTGATAGCAAAATTGGTTCATACTAAAGATTAGTGGGAGCATCAATAATATCCTATTAATTTCTAGTAATCCCCCCATTGTCCCTCAGCTTCTTTGTAACGTGGCCTATAACCGCCCGCTGACTATTATACTTTGTGCTGACTATAGCATGCACACAGAGGGCAGCAGCAATTTGTGTACAGCGGGACATACAGGTGCATCTCACTAAATTAGAATATCATCAAAAAGTTCATTTATTTCAGTTCTTCAATACAAAAAGTGAAACTCATATTATATAGAGTTATTACAAACAGAGTGATCTATTTCAAGTGTTTATTTCTGTTAATGTTGATGATTATGGCTTACAGCCAATGAAAACACAAAAGTCATTATCTCAGTAAATTAGAATAATTAACAAAAAATACCTGCAAAGGCTTCCTAAGCGTTTAAAAAGGTCCCTTAGTCTGTTTCAGTAGGCTTAACAATCATGGGGAAGACTGCTGACTTGACAGATGTCCAGAAGGCAGTCATTGACACACTCCACAAGGAGGGTAAGCCACAAAAGGTCATTGCTAAAGAAGCAGCTGTTCACAGAGTGCTGTATCCAAGAATATTAATGGAAAGTTGAGTGGAAGAAAAAAGTGTGGTAGAAAAAGGTGCACAAGCAACAGGGATAACCGCAGCTTTGAAAGGATTGTTAACAAAACGCCATTCAAAAATTTGGGGGAGATTCACAAGGAATGGACTGCTGCTGGAGTCATTGCTTCAAGAGCCACCACACACAGACGTATCCAGGACATGGGTTACAAGTGTCACATTCCTTGTGTCAAGCCAATCATGACTAATAGACAACGCCAGAAGCATCTTAACTGGGCCAAGGAGTAAAAGACCTGGACTGATGCTCAGTGGTCCAAAGTGTTGTTTTCAGATGAAAGTAAATTCTGCATTTCATTTGGAAATCAAGGTCCCAGAGTCTGGAGGAAGAATGGAGAGGCCACAATCCAAGCTGCTTGAGGTCTAGTGTAAAGTTTCCACAATCAGTGATGGTTTGGGGAGCCATGTCATCTGCTCGTGTAGGTCCACTGTGTTTTATCAAGACCAAAGTCAGCGCAGCCTGCTACCAGGAAATTTTAGAGCACTTCATGCTTCCCTCTGCCGACAAGCTTTTTGGAAATGGAAATTTCTTTCTCCAGCAAACTTGGCACCTGTCCACACTGCCAAAACCAGCTGAAACCAGATGCCAACCAGCTGAGAGAAAGCCTACAGACGGGGGCTGGTGTTATTATTCTGGTTAAAGGCCAATAGCATTAAAGGTTTCCAGACTATTAATAACAGCTCACAGCTGTCTGTTTAGCCGTTACTGGTTATTAAAAAGGGGGTACCACCCAAAAAAAGACTTGGGCTCCCCCTAATTTTAATAATCACCAAAGGCTAAAACAGACAGCTGTGGGCTTATATTAATAGGCTGGGAAGGGGTAATGGATATTGGCCCCCTCCCAGACTAATAACATCAGCCCTCAGCCACCCCAGAAAAAGCGCATCCATTAGATGCACCAATTCTGACGCTTAGCTGCGGCTCTTCACACTTGACCTGGTGTGTTGGCAAGTGGGGTAATAGTTTTGGGGTTGATGTCAGCTGTTTACTGTCTGCTGACATCAAGCCCAGGGGTTAGTAATGGAGAGGTGTCTATTAGCCACCCCTATTACTAACCCCGTAGTTAAAATACAAACACAAATAAACACACAGAGAAAAGTCCTTTAATTGAAAAAAAAATCCCCTACAATTCCCCTCATTTTCCTATTTAGTACCATAGAAATGAAAGATATGCTCACTTGTCCACCTTATTTCCATAATAAAGAGGGCCCAAAGTTATATTCACCTGTCTCACTGTGAGCGGTGACGTCAGTAAGATTACCGCAGTTCATAGGCTGACTCAAACAGAGGTTACCGTGGGAACCGATGCCTGTGCCTGGCGGTGACCTTGATGACGTCACCGCTCGGCACTGCAGCCGGGTTCTCATGGTACTCTCATTGTGTTCCAGCTGGCGTGGTGAGCAGTTGCATTACTCATGTCACCGCTCACCACACCACCCGGAGGTAACAGAGTTGGAGATCATTGTGGGACCTCCTTATTATGGCGGACAGGTGATGCAGACCGTGGGGAATACATTGGTGGAGGAGGGGCCACCAATAATGTGTATGCAAGGGCGTACATAGAAATCATGTGGCCCAATAACAGAAGTTCTAATTGGGCCGCCGCACCCCAAAAAAACCTACCTCCCCATGGTCCTCCTCACAATATAATGCACCCCTTTATGGTCCCCTATACCAGTATAATGTGACCCCCAAGATCCTCTATACAGTATAATGCACCGCCATGGTCCCCCAAACAATATAATGCGCCCACCATGATCCTCCACCCAGTATAATGTACTCCCCATGGTCCTCCACACAATATAATGCACCCCCCATGGTCCTCTATACAAGTATAATGCACTCCCATGGTCCTCCACACAATATAATGCACCCCCCATGGTCCTCTATACAAGCATAATGTACCCCCATAGACCTCCATATAGTTTAATGCACCCCCATGGTCCCCCACACAATATAATGCGCCCACCATGATCCTGCATACAGTATAATGCACCCCCATGGTCCTCCACACAGTATAATGCACTCCCCATGGTCCTCCACACAATATAATGCACCCCCCATACTGTATTATGGCCACTGGTCACTGATTTTAAAAAAATAAATACAGTACTCACCTCTCCTGGTTCCACCCAGTGCTCCAGTCTCCTCAGCGTGCATTGTGAAGCGCCGGACATCTCAGAGCAACGGGCGCCAAGTGTTGGCGTCATCGCAACCGCTGCTCTAAGACGTCAGACAACGAGGAAGAATTATGGGGTGGAAGCGACTGCTTACGCTCCCTCCTCCATCATCATTGCTTGCACTGGGCCTCCCCCCCTCCAGCCATCAGCGCGAGCAATGATGATGGAGGAGGGAGCGTCAGCAGACGCTTCCACCCCCATCATTCTGTGTGGGTGGTCGGCCAGGCAGTATGGGTGCTGATGGGCAGAGGTGGGGCCCGGTGCGGGGAGGGCCCAGTGTGGTGCGCCCCCCTCCCCGGTTCACGTCTCCATAGCAGTGATGGCCTGCCTTCATTGGCGGTACGCCACTGTGTGTATGGGATGTTTGGCTTCAGATGGGAAGGCTATGGGGCTCTCATGCTGGACATGGGGAGGCTATGGGGCTCTCATGCTGGACATGGGGAGGCTATGTGGAGCTCAAGCTGTATATGGGGAAGCTATGTGGGGCTCATGCTGTATATGTGGAGGCTATGTGGGGCTCATGCTGTATATAGAGAGACTATGTGGGGCTCATGCTCTATATAGGGAAGCTATGTGGCGCTCATGCTGTATATAGGGAGGCTATGTGAGGCTCATGGTGTATATAGGAAGGCTATGTGGGGCTCATGCTATATATAGGGAGCCTATGTGGGGCTCTTAAGGTTTATAGGGGCTGTGTGTGGGCTCTTACGGTATATAGGGAGCTCATATGATATATAGAAGGGGGAATATTAATATATACACCGTATATATACACGGTATATAGGGGGAAATAAGCATACTTAATTATGTTCAATATTAAGTGTTCTAATTATTTTATATTAATAAATAACCTATAAATGTGACTCATGGACAGTATAAAATGGACATTAATTGAAAAATTCATAAAAACACATACAAAACAATAATACAAAAGAGGAAAAAAGTAAACAGAAAAATGGGCATCTGAGGGTAGGTAGAAGCATAAATCGACATTTTAAACCATGTACAAAAGCACAGTGACCAAAGTCAGCCTAAGGTAAAGATGCATATGGAGACCATCATTTAAATAAAGTGCAAAGTGCAACAAGGTGTCCCAAGTGAATAGGTACTTAGGCTACATAGAAAAGGGGTCAGTAAATAAATAAATACGACAGCTGATACAGAGGTCAGAGGTACTGGAAAATGGACATGAATGTATCACATGAGCTACCTGAAGATCCCTCAGAGTCCACACAGGTCCGACGCGCGTTTCGCCGTAGGCTTTTACCAGGATACAGAAAGGGGGGTGAGGAGGGGGTATATATAGGACAATTGGCCAATGAGAAGAGTATAAGAACAAAAGCATAGCGCTATGCAAAAAGAGCGCCAAGCAGCGATCTGTTAGAAGACCGCGTCTCATCAGAGCACAGTCCTACCACAGTATCGGTGTTGGCGTGCGTGTCACGTTGGAACGCAAACGCGCCCGGAAGTGACGTAAACTGAACATCCGGGATTCATGTGGAACGCAAACCGGAAGTGAGGTGATAAGAATCACCAGGATTGAAGTAGCGAGGAGGGGAGGAGAATATCTGCAAGGAGTTTATGCGCGCCAACATGGAAAGCAAGGAAACAGTGGTACAGGTAGGTGTAGAAGAGAAGATAGATGTATGTAGAAATAAGAACGTGAACGTGACTAGAAAAACAATGAAAGACAAAATAGGATATATATGTGAAAATAATACATGAGAGAATATAATATATAAATAAATAAATACATAAAAGGCGGCAGATGTAACAAATATGCACCCGATAAATATTATGTCCACGCTCACAAGAAATAAGAACATGGAATTATCGTGATAATCAAAAAATACAGAAAAAGACATAATACTAAGAGACAAAGCAAAAAGTGAAAAAATGAGGTGAAAATATTCATAATAAAATGTGTATATCCATATTGTGGTAGGCATGTAGTCCATCCCAAAGAATGTTTCAAAGTACAGCATAATGGTGTATTTCTTCTCTTCAACTCATGGCCAAAACGAGACTCCTCAAGAAATACATCAAATAGGCGAAAGAACTAATAAGCAAAAGAAAAATAAGTGAAGAACAAGCAGTAAAAACATCATAAAAACAATAAAAATAGACCAATAAAAATAGTGATAAGCAGAAATATAATCAGCAGACAACAATAAAGAGACAACAAAGAAGAAAAGAGAGAAAAGAGAAGAAAGAAGAAGGAAACTGAGAAAGCAGAATACAACGGAAGAGGGAAGTAAATTTAGAGGAAAGGAACAAAGCTGTTGGATTCATTAAGACCATGGGGTACCATGGTATTAAGAGTAAAAATCCATTTCACTTCTTTTTGGGCCAAGACCTTTTTCCAATTTCCGCCTCGGATCCCCACATAGACTCGGTCTATACCACTAACCTTGAGGAGAGAGGCATCACACTCATGGTGCCTTTTAAAATGGCGGGGTAAAGTTTTCAGTTAATCCAAGTTAGTTACTTCTTTGGCTGCTATGATGTCCAAAACATGTTCTCTTGTTCGTTTGCGGAGCTCCCTAGTAGTCATGCCAATATAAATCTTATCACAGGGGCATCTAGCACTATAGATGACCCCTATTGTTGTACACGTGATGGCATGAGTTATGGTATACTCCCTAGATTTGTCCGCGTTAGTGAATGTCTTCTCAGAACAAGTATTTGGACAGGCCACACATGACCCGCAAGGTCTACATCCCCATGAAGGGCCTTTTGATCCAAATATATAGGTTTTCTTCTTACTATTAAGATTACTATGAACAAGTCTATCCCGTAAATTCTGAGCCCGTCTATAAGTAACCATAGGGTTGCGGGGGATATAAGAGGAGAGGGTTTTGTCCAAAAGAAGAACCTGCCAATGTTTGTTCAAAGCATTCCATATCTCATTACTTCTAGAATTAAATGTTGAGATAAATCTCACGATATCCTTTCCTCCAATTTTTCGTTGTTGGTATAGTAGGTTCTTCCTATCTGAGAATTTTGCTCTTCGATAACTTCTCTGTATAGCTTTCTCACTATAACCCCTCTTTCTGAACCTATCTTTGAGGTCCAATGCCTGTTTTTCAAAAGTCTCATCATTGGAACAGATTCGGCGAATTCTCAAAAATTGGCCTGTGGGGATGCCATTAATCAGTTTCCTGGGGTAAGAGGAATTAGCATGCAAAAGGGCGTTAGTCGTCGTAGGCTTCCGAAAAACGCCCGTTTGGATGAGTCCATCACAGTCAATGCTCAGCATAACATCCAAAAACTCCATGTTGTGTCTCCCAGTCTTGAAAGTTAAATTGATGTTGAGGTTGTTGAGGTTTAGAGTGTAGATGAGATGCGCAACCTCCGTGTCAGAGACCTGCCACAAAAAGAAAATATCATCAATGTATCGACCCCAGTACAGGATCCTATCAATACCCTGTACTGGATCGGTCATGAAGATCTCCCTCTCCCACAGCCCCAGGAACCGATTAGCGTAAGAGGGGGCACAAGCCGCTCTCATAGCTGTCCCCTGGAGCTGTAGGTAGAAGGACTCTCCATACAGAAAAAAATTGTGACTTAAGGAAAACTGTAAGAGCTCGACCACAAGGTCGCGCATCCCAATCTCCATATCCGACATCTCAAGAAAAACCTTGGTGGCCCTAACTCCGTCCTCATGGCGGATGGACGTATAAAGAGATTCAACATCATTCAACATCACAAACCACCATGAGGACATCCTCATCCACATGTACCCAATCCATTTTTTTTAAGAAAATCGGTAGTGTCCCTAAGGTGGGACGGTAATGTCTCTACCAGAGGATGGGGACAAATTGGTTCACAGAAGTTTTGTACACCAGACACTATAGGTCTACCTGGGGGGGCAGTCATAGTAACATAGTTTGTAAAGCCGAATAAAGACTTGCGTCCATCAAGTTCGACCTGTTAGTTCTGTAATTGCTAAAGTTGATCCAGAGGAGGGCAAAAACCCCAAATGATTTAGCTAATCTTCACCTGAGGAAAAATTCCCTCCCGACTCTGAAACCAGCAGTCAGAATAAATCCCTGTATCAACCTACTATTTTATTTTATTTTTAAGTATACGCTGAAATCTGCCTGGTATCTAGAAATGCATCCAGTCCCCGCTTGAACTGGTGTAGTGAATCCGACATTACCGTCTCCTCACTCAGTGAATTCCATATTCTCACTGCTCTTACAGTAAAGAACCCCTTTCTATGCTGGTGCTGAAACCTTTTCTCTTCCAATCTTAGTGAATGCCCTCTTGTTACCGTAATATCCCTCCTTTTGAACAAATCCCGGGCAAGATCTCTATACTGTCCCCTAACATATTTGTACACATTTATTATGTCCCCCCTCAACCTTCTCTTTTCCAGGCTGAATAGTCCTAGTTTTGCCAACCTCTCTGGGTATTGCAGTCCCTCCATTCCCTTTATTAATTTTGTTGCCCTCCTTTGTACCTTTTCAAGCTCATTTATATCCTTTCTATATATTGGGGCCCATAACTGAGCACAGTATTCCAAGTGTGGTCTGACCAGTGCTTTGTACAGTGGAAGAACAATGTTCTCATCCTTTGCAGCTATATCTCTTCTGATACATCCCATTACCCTGTTTGCCCTTACAGCAGCGGCCTGACTTTGGGCACTCCAATTTAGTTTGCTATCAATCAAGATGCCCAAGTCCTTCTCCATCTCTGAATTCCCCAATGATTTCCCATTCAGTGAGTACTGGTGACTTCCATTTTTCCTTCCCATATGTATGACCTTACATTTCTCCTCGTTAAACCTCATTTGCCATTTAATGCTCCACCTACCCAGCTTATCCAAATCCCTCTGTAGGTCTGCACTGTCCTCTTTTGTATTAATTGTTTTACATAACTTTGTGTCATCTGCAAATATTGATATTTTACTATTTATCCCGTTGACTATGTCGTTAATAAAGATATTAAATAACATTGGGCCTAGTACAGACCCCTGTGGTACCCCACTAGTGACGCTTACCCATTCTGAGTATATTCCATTTATAACTACCCTCTGCCTTCTATCCTTTAGCCAGTTAGCTACCCACTTGCAAACATTTTCCCCCAGCCCCATCATTCTCATTTTGTATACCAACCTATTATGTGGCACGCTATCGAACGCTTTTGAGAAGTCGAGATACACGACATCCACTGGTTCCCCCTGATCTACTCGAGAGCTAACCTCCTCGTAGAAGTCAATCAGGTTTGTTTGGCAGGGGCGATTCCTCATGAATCCATGTTGGTTCGGGATTAAAAGATTATTAGCATCAAGATGCTCCGTAATTGCCTCTTTAATGAAGCTTTCAAAAATTTTGCCCACAACGGACGTCAGACTCACCGGCCGATAGTTTCCGGCGTCACTTTTTGCTCCCTTTTTGAATATTGGCACTACATTCGCCTGTCGCTAATCAAGTGGTACAGACCCAGTCTCAACAGAGTCCTTAAATATAAGATATAACGGTCTGTCTATCACATTACTTAGTTCCCTTAGTACCTGTGGGTGTATGCCATCAGGTCCTGGTGATTTGTTTATTTTAATGTTACTGAGGCGTTTCTGTACCCCAGCTTGGGTTAGATTTGTCATACTTAGTGGAGGATTAAGTTTGTCACTTCTCATTTCTCCTGTTAGTTCGATTTCCTTTGTGAAAGTTGTCGAAAAAAAATTATTTAATAGATTAGCTTTATCCTCATCTTTCTCTATGATTTTGCCTTCCTCACTTTTTATCGGTCCAATATTATCCGATTTAATCCTTTTACTATTTATATACGTAAAGAACAGTTTGGGATTTGATCTACTTTCCCTAGCAATATGTTTCTCTGTTTCCTCCTTCGCTATTTTTATTTGTTTTTTACAGGTTCTCGTTTTTTCCTTGTAACACATTAGTGCCTCCTTACTGTTTTCCTGTTTTAATATCTTGAATGCCTCTTTTTTGCTATTTAACGCCCCTTTTACGTTCTTGTTCAACCATATTGGTTTCCTCTTATTTCTGGCCCTTTTATTCCCATACGGTATATACCTCTCGCACTGAGTATTCAGAATTCTTTTGAAGGTTTCCCATTTACTATTCGTATTCCATTGATTAAGTACTTTGTCCCAGTCAATAAGTTGAAGGTTTTCTATCAGCTGATCAAACTTCGCCCTCCTAAAGTTTAATGTTTTTGTTGTTCCCTTATTGATAACCCTACTGAAGGGCATTTTGAAGTCGATAATATTATGATCGCTATTACCTAGGTGCCCCCCTATCTGTACCTCAGTTATTCTATCAGGCCTATTAGTCAATATTAAGTCCACCACGGCCTTCCCTCTCGTTGGTTCCTGCACTAGTTGGGAGAGATAATTATCCTTAATATTTGTCAAGAACCTCTTTCCTTTTTGAGATCTACAGGTTTCTGTTTCCCAGTCAATATCCGGGTAGTTGAAATCCCCCATTACAATCACTTCATTATGTTTTGCTACTTTGTCTATTTGTCCTAATAACAGATTCTCATTCTCCTCTGTTATATTTGGTGGCTTATAGCAGACCCCCAGTAATATTTTATTATTATTTTTTGCCCCCTCTATCTCTACCCACATGGACTCGACCCCCTATTCTCCCTCTCCTATATCTTCCCTTAGTCTGGGTTTTAGACATGACTTTACATATAAGCAGACTCCTCCGCCTTTCCCGTTTCCGGTCCCTTCTAAATAAACTATAATCTAATAAATTTACCGCCCAGTCGTAGCTATCGTCTAGCCAAGTCTCTGTTATACCTACGATGTCATACCTCTCCTCCGATATAAGCGCCCGCAGCTCATCCGCCTTATTGGTCAGGCTTCTTGCGTTGGTCAGCATGCAAGATAAAACTTTGGGGTTATTTAGCATCCTATTCTTCTCTAACGATCTATGGAACTCTCTGCCGCATGATGTTGTAATGAGTGATTCACTACTAAAATTTAAGAAGGGTATGGATGGCTTTCTTGAAAAGTATAATATTACAGGTTATATATACTAGATTCCCTGATAGGGCATTAATCCAGGGAACTAGTCTGATTGTCGTATGGAGTCGGGAAGGAATTTTTTTCTCCAATGTGGAGCTTCGTGTTTGCCACATGGGTTTTTTTCTTGCCTTCCTCTGGATCAAGATGTTAGGCTATGGGTTGAACTAGATGGACTTAGTCTTCCTTCAACCTTAAAAACTATGTTACTATGTTACATTCCTCAAAAGTTGAATTTGGGACAAACTGAACAATCAGCACTGAGTGTAATTATTTGTATAATAAAATTGCTAGTTTTATTCATTACAAAAAACTAAATTTTGCTGATTTTTTTGGCTGCATCGAAATACATAAAAAATATAAAACGGTATTAAAAATGAATGTACAACTTTGGATGTTTACTCACTTAAAGGGAATCTGTCACCCCCTGGGATCTATCAGACCTCTAATATGGGCATACATAATATGGGTGTATGAAATGTAAATCTATACATACCTGTATGGCCCATATTAGAGGTCTGCTTGCTTTGAAATATCTTTTTATAAAAGCCATTCTGCTAAGCTTGGCGTCCAGGGGACGCCAAGAAATGCCCATCTACCTGCTTAATTTAAATATTCCCCCCTCACCATCACAGTCTAGGTCTGCACATCCCGCACATGCGCAATGCGCCTATAATGCAAGGCGCGTTCTTTTTTCTCCCTTCCCTATTTTACACTGCTGGGCTCTAGTGCGCAGGTGCTAGGGAGTCACTGTGACTTCCGCTCCAGTGACCTCCGGTGTGCACAACAGTAAGGTTTGGTCTCCACTTCCTCCCGGCATCCTGATTTTATAAAAAGATATTTCAAAGCAAACAGACCTCTAATATGGGCCATACAGGTATGTATAGATTTACATTTCTATCACCTGTATGCCCATATTAGAGGTCTGATAACTCCCAGGGGGTGACAGATTCCCTTTAAAAAATCAATTTACTTCAAATAAAAACACCATGAAATCATCCACTGGGATTTAGCTTTCTTATATAAAGCAGGCAAAATCCTAGAGGGGGGAAGGAACTGGTGCATTGGGCCAGTAGTTATAGTATTAACCCCTTATATAAAATAAATTAATCTGATCACTAAACGGCATAATGAGAAAAAAATTTAAAGGCCAGAATTACGTGTTTTTGGCCACCACAACATTGCAATAAAATGCAATAAGAGGCGATCAAAACATGGTATCCACGCCAAAATGGTATCAATAAAAACGTCCCGCCAAAAAAGAAAAAAAAAAGCCCCCAACGACGATGTGGACAGAAAAATAAAAAAGGAAAAAAATGATAAAACTGAAAATGGCCCGAGGGTTAAAACACCCCTAGGTGCAAGCTTGGAAGAAATCTGTGGTCCTGTGATCAACAAAAATGATCACCAGTAAATGAAATGGACGTGGATGTGATCAGAGCAGGATATTGTACAGACCGAAATCAGGGGGGTAATTCCTGTGTATAAACATCCCATAAAAATAGATATGAGCCATATCTAGTCCACGGCTCAATATTACTGCGAAAAATACCATTCCAGAATTCCTATAGATCCAGGGGCGGACAAAGAATGTAGTGGGCCCCTGTGCAAGAATTTTTTTGCCCCCCCCCCGTGCATCTCTCATCCCCCCCATGCATCTCTGATTCCCCCCACTCCTAGTTAATTGTATTTAAAAAAAATAAAACTTGTTATACTTACCCCCAGGGCCGGCTCCAGGTTTTTGTGGGCCCTGGGCGAAAGAGTCTCAGTGGGCCCCTTTAACACATACCATGATTCATGATGCACAGATACGACAGGGAAATATATATATATAGTACAAGGCCAAGGATTTCACTTACTACATTACATGAGTGATATCTATTGTAAATTCTACAATAGCTCAGAAACCGGCAAATCCTCACAGCGCACAGTGCAGACCGGACAGTATAGTCCTCCATACAGTATTATGGGCACCATATCATGCTCCATACAGGATACTGACCCCCTTATAACGCTCCATACAGGATATTGGTCCCCATATAACGCTCCATACAGAATACTGGTCCCCATAAATAGCTTCATACAGGATACTGGTCCCCATATAACGCTCCATACAGGATACTGGTCCCAATATAACGCTCCATACAGGATACTGGTCCCCATATAACGCTCCATACAGGATACTGGTCCCCATATAACACTGCATACAGAATACTGGCTCCCATAAAATGCTCCATACAGAATACTGGCCGCCATATAACGCTCCATACAGAATACTGGCCCCCATATAACGCTCCATACAGAATACTGGCCCCCATATAAAGCTCCATACAGAATACTGGCCCCCATATAACGCTCCATACAGAATACTGGCCCCCATAAAAAACTCCATACAGAATACTGACCCCCATATAAAACTCCATACAGAATACTGGCCCCCATATAAAACTCCATACAGAATACTGGCCCCCATATAAAACTCCATACAGAATACTGGCCCCCATATAACGCTCCATACAGAATACTGGCCCCCATATAACGCTCCATACAGAATACTGACCCCATATAACGCTCCATAGAGAATACTGTCCCCCATATAACGCTCCATACAGAATATTGGCCCACATATAACGCTCCATGCAGGCTGTTCCCCCCCTTATAATGCCCCATGCAGGATGACACCCCCCTTTTAATGCCCTATGCAGGATGTCACCTCTACCCCCCATAAAATGCCCCATGCAGGATGTCACCTCTCCCCCCCATATAATGCCCCTTGAAGGATGTCACTTCCCCCCTTTTCAATGCCCCATGCAGTAAGTCAGACCACCCCCTCCCTTATCATGCCCCATGCAGTAATTCAGACCACCCCCTCCCTTATAATGCCCCATGCAGGATGTCACTTCCCCCCTTCCAATGCCCCATGCAGGATGTCACTTCCCCCCTTCCCCTCTTATAATGCCCCATGCAGGATGTCACACACCCCCCACAACCATATAAAGCCCCATGCAGGATGTCAATTCCCCCCTCCCCCTCTTATAATGCCCCATGCAGGATGTCACTTCCCCCCTCCCCCTCTTATAATGCCCCATGCAGGATGTCACTTCCCCCCCTTCCCCTCTTATAATGCCCCATGCAGGATGTCAATTCCCCCCTCCCCCTCTTATAATGCCCCAAGCAGGATGTCACTTCCCCCCTTATAATGCCCCATGCAGGATGTCAACCCCCCATATAATGCCCCATGCAGGATGTCACCCCCCCATATAATGCCCCATGCAGGATGTCACCCCCCCCATATAATGCCCCATGCAGGATGTCACCCCCCCCATATAATGCCCCATGCAGGATGTCACCTCTACCCCCCATATAATGCCCCATTCAGGATGTCACCTCTCCCCCCATATAATGCCCCATGCAGGATGTCACACCCACTCTCCCCCCACCATATAATGCCTCATGCCCCCATACATAAAAAAAAAAAAATCAAATACTCACCTCCCTTCTTACCTGCTGCTGATCCGGACTCCAGCGTTGCGTCGTGCCCTGATGGCGGCCCTGCTGGAGGGGCCCCCTCTCCCTCGGGGGCCCCCCATTCAATGAACCGTCTGCACGGGCGGTAGGTCCGCCCCTGTATAGATCTACATCCAATAAGTGTCCTGCATCCCAGTGGGGTTCAGCATTGTCATATAGGGCAGGATAAAGCCCAGTGGCCAGAAGGGCCTGGTCCCTCTGCCCAGCAGGGAATAGCCGGCTCTGGGTGACAGCACAATGCCAGTGGCCAGAAGGGCCTGGTCCCTCCGCCCAGCAGGGAATAGCCAGCTCTGGGTGACAGCACAATGCCAGTGGCCAGAAGGGCCTGGTCCCTCTGCCAAGCAGGGAATAGCCGGCTCTGTGTGACAGCACAATGCCAGTGGCCAGAAGGGCCTGGTCCCTCTGCCCAGCAGGGAATAGCCGGCTCTGTGTGGGTGACAGCACAATGACAGTGGCCAGAAGGGCCTGGTCCCTCTGCCCAGCAGGGAATAGCCGGCTCTGGGTGACAGCACAATGCCAGTGGCCAGAAGGGCCTGGTCCCTCTGCCCAGCAGGGAATAGCTGGCTCTGTGTGGGTGACAGCACAATGACAGTGGCCAGAAGGGCCTGGTCCCTCTGCCCAGCAGGGAATAGCCGGCTCTGGGTGACAGCACAAGGCCAGTGGCCAGAAGGGCCTGGTCCCTCTGCCCAGCAGGGAATAGCCGGCTCTGGGTGACAGCACAATGACAGTGGCCAGAAGGGCCTGGTCCCTCTGCCCAGCAGGGAATAGCCGAATCTGTGTGTCAGCACAATGCCAGTGGCCTGGTCCCTCTGCCCAGCAGGGAATAGCCGGCTCTGTGTGACAGCACAATGCCAGTGGCCAGAAGGGCCTGGTCCCTCTGCCCAGCAGGGAATAGCCGGCTCTGGGTGACAGCACAATGACAGTGGCCAGAAGGGCCTGGTCCCTCTGCCCAGCAGGGAATAGCCGGCTCTGGGTGACAGCACAATGCCAGTGGCAAGAAGGGCCTGGTCCCTCTGCCCAGCAGGGAATAGCCGGCTCTGGGTGACAGCACAATGCCAGTGGCCAGAAGGGCCTGGTCCCTCTGCCCAGCAGGGAATAGCCGGCTCTGTGTGACAGCACAATGCCAGTGGCCAGAAGGGCCTGGTCCCTCTGCCCAGCAGGGAATAGCAGGCTCTGGGTGACAGCACAATGCCAGTGGCCAGAAGGGCCTGGTCCCTCTGCCCAGCAAGGAATAGCCGGCTCTGGGTGACAGCACAATGCCAGTGGCCAGAAGGGCCTGGTCCCTCTGCCCAGCAGGGAATAGCCGGCTCTGTGTGACAGCACAATGCCAGTGGCCAGAAGGGCCTGGTCCCTCTGCCCAGCAGGGAATAGCCGGCTCTGGGTGACAGCACAATGCCAGTGGCCAGAAGGGCATGGTCCCTCTGCCCAGCAGGGAAGAATAGCCGGCTCTGGGTGACAGCACAATGCCAGTGGCCAGAAGGGCCTGGTCCCTCTGTCCAGCAAGGAATAGCCGGCTCTGGGTGACAGCACAATGCCAGTGGCCAGAAGGGCCTGGTCCCTCTGCCCAGCAGGGAATAGCCGGCTCTGGGTGACAGCACAATGCCAGTGGCCAGAAGGGCCTGGTCCCTCTGCCCAGCAGGGAATAGCCGGCTCTGGGTGACAGCACAATGCCAGCGGCCAGAAGGGCCTGGTCCCTCCGCCCAGCAGGGAATAGCCGGCTCCAGGTGACAGCACAATGCCAGTGGCCAGAAGGGCCTGGTCCCTCTGCCCAGCAGGGAATAGCCGGCTCTGTGTGGGTGACAGCACAATGACAGTGGCCAGAAGGGCCTGGTCCCTCTGCCCAGCAGGGAATAGCCGGCTCTGGGTGACAGCACAATGCCAGTGGCAAGAAGGGCCTGGTCCCTCTGCCCAGCAGGGAATAGCCGGCTCTGGGTGACAGCACAATGCCAGTGGCCAGAAAGGCCTGGTCCCTCTGCCCAGCAGGGAATAGCCGGCTCTGTGTGACAGCACAATGCCAGTGGCCAGAAGGGCCTGGTCCCTCTGCCCAGCAGGGAATAGCAGGCTCTGGGTGACAGCACAATGCCAGTGGCCAGAAGGGCCTGGTCCCTCTGCCCAGCAAGGAATAGCCGGCTCTGGGTGACAGCACAATGCCAGTGGCCAGAAGGGCCTGGTCCCTCTGCCCAGCAGGGAATAGCCGGCTCTGTGTGACAGCACAATGCCAGTGGCCAGAAGGGCCTGGTCCCTCTGCCCAGCAGGGAATAGCCGGCTCTGGGTGACAGCACAATGCCAGTGGCCAGAAGGGCCTGGTCCCTCTGCCCAGCAGGGAATAGCCGGCTCTGGGTGACAGCACAATGCCAGTGGCCAGAAGGGCCTGGTCCCTCTGTCCAGCAAGGAATAGCCGGCTCTGGGTGACAGCACAATGCCAGTGGCCAGAAGGGCCTGGTCCCTCTGCCCAGCAGGGAATAGCCGGCTCTGTGTGACAGCACAATGCCAGTGGCCAGAAGGGCCTGGTCCCTCTGCCCAGCAGGGAATAGCAGGCTCTGGGTGACAGCACAATGCCAGTGGCCAGAAGGGCCTGGTCCCTCTGCCCAGCAAGGAATAGCCGGCTCTGGGTGACAGCACAATGCCAGTGGCCAGAAGGGCCTGGTCCCTCTGCCCAGCAGGGAATAGCCGGCTCTGTGTGACAGCACAATGCCAGTGGCCAGAAGGGCCTGGTCCCTCTGCCCAGCAGGGAATAGCCGGCTCTGGGTGACAGCACAATGCCAGTGGCCAGAAGGGCCTGGTCCCTCTGCCCAGCAGGGAATAGCCGGCTCTGGGTGACAGCACAATGCCAGTGGCCAGAAGGGCCTGGTCCCTCTGTCCAGCAAGGAATAGCCGGCTCTGGGTGACAGCACAATGCCAGTGGCCAGAAGGGCCTGGTCCCTCTGCCCAGCAGGGAATAGCCGGCTCTGGGTGACAGCACAATGCCAGTGGCCAGAAGGGCCTGGTCCCTCTGCCCAGCAGGGAATAGCCGGCTCTGGGTGACAGCACAATGCCAGCGGCCAGAAGGGCCTGGTCCCTCCGCCCAGCAGGGAATAGCCGGCTCCAGGTGACAGCACAATGCCAGTGGCCAGAAGGGCCTGGTCCCTCTGCCCAGCAGGGAATAGCCGGCTCTGTGTGGGTGACAGCACAATGACAGTGGCCAGAATGACCAGGCCCTTTACCGCACTGGGAGAGCCACAACCCTGCTCCAGCCCCAGGGTGCACCGCAGCCTCCGGCTCCTCTGCTATCACGTGTCTCTGCGCGCCATGCAGTGACGTCACCGCGCTGCCCGACGTCCCCTGCGTGACACCGGATTCCCTGCGTCCTGCTGAAGTGACAGACGAGGCCCTCAGCTTCTGTCCCGGACGAAGCTGACACCCCAGGGAGGTACCGCCGGCGGGGGGCGGGCAGAGAGCGGTGTTAGGGGCTGCCTGCCCCCCCGGCCGTCACTGTGCTGGAGCCGGAGGAGGGAGCCTGGCGGCCAGCGCTGGCTGCGACAGTTGGTGATTTTGTTTAAAACTGCGCCATCTACCGCCCGGTAAATGTATTGACACGACATGTAATGTGCGGCATCATGCAGCTCGCTCCTGCGCTCCCTCTACTGGTGGCTGCTGGTAGTGCTCTTGTCACCATTTGTACCATGAAGTATATAGATATGGATTATATCATGTGCACTATAGTAGAGACTCCGGGGCACATCCTGTGCTGGGTTTATTGGGGGTGGTTGTTCTATCACAGAGAAGTTTCTAAATAAATATTTATTCCAGATTACAAAGAAAATGAAGAAAGCAGTGACAATAATGAATTGCTGTGCTGGTCCTGGGCTTCTCTCTTCTCTTTTGACCTCATCGCCTTCTGCCTTCTGACATCGCTCGATCCGCCACTCGCACCAGCTGCAGCCGATCACTTGAGCAGAGCAGTCGTCTCACCGGCAGATGTGTCCTCCCCTTAGACCCCAAACATGAGCAGCATTTTCTCCAGGCCGCAGATGGAAGATTGTGATTTACTGATCTCAGGCTCCGCACAAAGTGACAGATAAGTATTAATGATCCGTGTCCGTATTCCTCCCTCCACTGTCTTCCCTGCGGTAGATCTTTCTAGGACCCCGGTACAATGGCCGCAGTACTGCAGGATACAAGGATTGCAGCAGGTGTCTCCCCTCACCCCTGGTATCACATCTGTTACTGTGCGGCTGAACCTGCTGCAGGGACTGTGGGAGAAATCCTAAAGACACTGTCCCATATTACTGCCGCCATCCTGGGGACACATTCACAGACCGATTTTGGCCTGGATTTGGGTCAGGAATTTGTAAGCCAAAATCAGGAGTCGGTGCAAAAGAGGTTCAGGTCTCTCCAAGATAGATTTTATCTGTTTGTTTCACTCCTGGTTCTCTCTAAAAAAAATGCTGATTTAATCCATAGTGTATATGTGGTGGTTGCATATCTGTAGTATAGATGTGCTGTCTATTTACACACAGTATGTGAAGTGTATGTGTTAGCCTACCTTCACACATCCACTTTTTAAAGGGAATCTGTCACCACTTTGGAGCTATGGGCATACAGGGTATAGAAAAGTAAATCTATACATACCTGTATGGCCCATGGTAGAGGTCTGAATGCAGAGAAATGTAGTTTTATCTCCTTGGTTTTTCACAAGATACCAAGCTATCCCCACCAATCTGCTTATTATTCCACCAATTCCCGCCTATGTCCACGTTTACCATATTTCTCCCCCTCCCCGCACTTGACAGGTCCCTGTGACGTGCGCTTTCTTCCCTCACCTCCCGGCACAAGCGCAAAGCGCGGCATACCGGGAGCGCACTTTGTTTCCTCCTGGGCCCGTTTGGCTGAGCACAGTGCCACAGTGACTCCCCAGCGCCTGCGCAATAGAGCACTGTGGCACTGTACTCAGACAAACGGGCCCGGGAGGAAACAAAGCGCCCTCCCTGTGGGGGGACACCAAGCCTGTGAAAAACCAAGGAGATAATACTACGTTTCTCTGCATTCAGATCTCTACCATGGCCATACAGGTATGTATAGATTTACTTTTCTATACCCTGTATGCCCATAGTAGAGGTCTGATAACTCCAAAGTGGTGACAGATTCCCTTTAAGGGCTGCAAAAACGGACACACGCACACCCATTGTATTCAATGGTGGTGCACGAATGTAGTTTTTTTCACATGGACGACGTGTCCGTGTGAAAAACTTGCAGACATGTAATTTTTTCTAGCAGCACGAAGGAAATGCGTGCATGCCGCACACGTGCACACTGATGACACACGTGCACACTGATGACACACGTGCACACTGATGACACACAGTTGACATGTACCAGAATGAAAAGCTCCAGCGCCTGGAAAAGCAGTACAGTTAGCGCCAGGACTGTGGAGTCGGTAAGCCAAACCTCCGACTCCTCAATTTCCATGACTCCGACTCCCTCATACATGGCTCATGTTTAAGTGATAAATTTACTGCAGTACACATTCATCTCAGCTAAAAGTCTAGACCCTTAGATCAGGAATAGGACAGACATTTATAGGACATTTCATAACTTTCCAAAATTCTTATGAAAAAATATTCCCCACAAACTGCATTGAACTACTGTACCCAATTTATTATATATTTTAGGAGTCAGAGTCAGTCCATTTGATACTGACTCTGACTCCACCAAAATGGACTCTGACTCCACAGCCCTGGTTAGCGCTGATACCGGGTGCTGACAACTGTCATCATCCTCTCCTGGTCTTCCTGTGACTAGCAAGATCAGGCAACGCTGATGACGGTTGCAGTCAGCGCATTAAATAATTGAAAAAAAAAAACGCCGTGGCCTCCCCCCATATATTTTATCCCCTAGTGACCAAGCCAATTTTGACCTTAAATGGAATCTTTCACCCCCTGGGACTTATCTGACCTACCAATATGGGCATACAGGTGATAGAAATGTAAATCTATTCATACCTGTATGCCTCATATTAGAGGTCTTGTTGCTGTGAAATTTCTTTTTATTCATTCTGATTTCTGATGGCTTGCGGGCCCTGCGCCTGGAATAAATCCCTGCCTCCTATATTACTTATAATGTTTCCCCCCTCCCCTGCACGTCACAGTGCCCTGTGACGTGCATTTGCGGCGACCAAATCCCGCGCACTTCACATTTTGCAGAAGGCGCACTCCCGTGTTTGGTCATAGTACTGCAGGGATCTTGTATTCAAGCACCTACAAGTCTCTATGACTTCCCGGTCCGGGATTTGGCCGCCGCAACTGCACGTCACAGGGCACCGTGACGTGCAGTGGAGTGGGGAAACATTATAAATCACACAGGAGGTGGGGATTTCTTCCGGGTCCAGGGACTGGAACGCATCAGAAACCAGAATGAATAAGAAGACATTTCACAGCAATAAGACCTCTAATATGAGGAATACAGGTATAAATAGATTTACATTTCTGTCACCTGTATGCCCATCTTAGTAGGTCAGATAAGTCCCAAGGGGTAACAGATTCCCCTTAATGACCAAACCAATTTTTACAATTCTGACCAGGGTAAGTTTATGAGGTACTAACCCCGGAACGCTTCAACAGAGCTCACTGATTCTGAGACTGTTTTTTCGTGACATATTGTCCTTCATGGTAGTGGTAAAATTTGTTCAATATGACTTGCGTTTATTGTCAAAAATGTTGAAAATGTTGCAAATTTTCAAATTTGAATTCTTATGCCCTTAAATCAGAGATATGTCACACAATATAGTTAATAACATTTCCCACATGTCTACTTTACATCAGCACAATTTTTGAAACAATTATTATATGTTATAATGGTTAAACGTTGACCTGCGATTTCTCATTTTGTCAACAAAATTTACAAAACCGTTTTTTTTTTTTAGGGACCACATTACATTTGAAGTGATTTTTAGGGGTCTATATGACAGAAAATACCCATAAGTAACACAATTCTAAAAACTGCATCCCTCAAGGTGCTAAAAAACACATTAATATTATTATTATTATTATAGTGCCATTTATTCCATGGCGCTTTACATGTAAAAAAAGGGGTATACCTACAAAAACAATTACAATGATCTTTAACAAAATGTGACGGCGACTGGTACAGGAGGAGCGAGGACCCTGTCCGTGAGGGCTCACAGTCTACAAGGGATGGGTGAGGATACAGTAGGTGAGGGTAGAGCTAGTCGTGCAGCGGTATGGTGGAGCAATGGTTACTGGCTGGAGCAAAGGTTGTAGGCTTGTTGGAAGAGGTGAGTGAGTCTTCAGGTTCCTTTTGAAGGTTTTCACGGTGGGCGAGAGTCTGATATGTTGGGGTAGAGAGTTCCAGAGTAGTGTGGACGCACGGCAGAAATTTTGTATGCGATTGTGGGAAGAGGAGATAAGAGGGGAGTAGAGCAGGAGATCTTGTGAGGATCGGAGGTTACGTGCAGGTATGTCCCGGGAGACTAGGTCACAGATATATGGAGGAGACAGGTTGTGGATGGCTTTGGGCTTTGTATGCCGTGGTTAGGGTTTTGAACTGGAGTCTGGGTAATGCGGAGCCAGTAAAGGGATTGACAGAGAGGTGAGTCTGGGGAATAGCGTAGGGACAGGTGGATTAGTCGGGCAGCAGAATTTAGGATAGATTGGAGGGGTGCAAGAGTGTTAGAGGGGAGGCCACAGAGAAGGAGGTTGCAGTATTCGAGGCGGGAGATGATGAGGGTGTGCACTAGTGTTTTTGCAAATTCATGGTTGAGGAATGTGCGGAATCGGGAGATATTTTTGAGTTGGAGTCGGCAGGAAGTGGAAAGGGTTTGGATATGTGGTTTGAAGAAGAGATCAGAGTCCAGGGTTACCTATGTACCGTACGTCACGTCTGCGTCCTTTGTGTGTGCATAACTCACTCACTGACACACACATGCACACACTCCCCGACTCTCTTTTTCTCTTTCTTGCACTCACAAACATTCTTTCACATTCTTTCACACTCTCCTACACACACACTCACTATCATGTGCATACACTCACACAACCTTTCTCTCACTCTCCTACACACACTCTCAGACACACTCACACAAACTCACTATCACATGCACACATACACACTATCACGCACACACACACATTGTCTATCAAACACTGTCATGCACACACACACCCTCTCTCACACACTCACTATCACGCATGCATACACGATCTCGCACAAGCACGCTGGCACAAGCACGCTGGCACTCACATAAAAACACTCACACAAGCATGCACACACAAACTCACACACACGCTTACAGAAACAGGCTCCCACAAAGACGCTGACACTCTCACAAACATGCTCACACTCTCACAAACACGCTCGCATAAACACGCTCGCACAAACACACTCGCACAAACAATTGTTTGATAGGCAAACATCACATCTAGAGTTTGCAAGATATACCTTCCAGCTACTTAATGTGAATTAGAAGCAAATTCTTTGAAGATTACGTCTACCTAAATGGAAGAAAACGCACCTATCTTGGTGATGGATAGGACAGCTTGAGGGGATATGGAGGAGGCTGTTTTTTTGATAGCAAAATGTTTAAATTACACCTAATAATTTATAGAAAGTATCAGATTTTTCTAACTATTGAACTCACCTTAATTTAAAACACACCCCAGGTTTAGATAGTAACAAAATAGGAGCAATACTTTTGCAACTAATTTAAATTTCCTGGAGGTGTAAATTTGGGAAGGATTTGATAATACTAACTTTACTTTACACACACACACACACACACACACACACACACTCTTTCACATACTGTCTCTCACACACACACTCTTTCACATACTGTCTCTCACACAAGCACAGTCACTCAAACACACAAGCACAGACACAAACAGACTCACACAAACAGACTCACACAAACAGACTCACACAAACAGACTCACACAACACTCTCACACAACACTCTCACACAACACTTTCACACAAACACATGCACACACTCTCACACAAACACATGCACACACTCTCACACAAACACATGCACACACTCTCACACAAACACACAAACGCGCTGGCACAAACACATAAATGCTCACACAAACATGATCACACTCTCACACAAACACGCTCACACAACACTTACACAAACACGCTCACAAAAAGACGCTCACACAAATACTCACATAAACACGCTCGCACAAACACGCTGACCCATCCACACTTGCACAAACACACTGACACAAACACACTGACACAAACACGCTCGCACAAACACGCTGACCCATCCACACTTGCACAAACCTCACACAAATCTCCTCACACGCTCACACTCTCACACAAACCCGCTTACACCAACACTCTCTCACAAGCACGCTCACACAAACACGCTGACACTCACACAAACACACAAGCATGCACACACAAACACGCTGACACTCACACAAACACACAAGCATGCACACACAAACACGATCACAATCTCACACACGCTTACACAAACACGCTCACACAAACACACTTACACCATCAGGCTCACAGGCTCACACAAACAGGCTCACACACTCATACAAACACGCTGACAAACAAGCTGACACAAACAAGCTGACGCTCTCACACAAACAGGCTCACACTCTCACACAAACTGACTCACAAACACTCTTACACAAACACGCTCACACAACACTCTCACACGCTTACACAAACACGCTCACACAAACACACTCACATAAACACTCTCACACAAACACGCTGACAACGCTCACACAAACACGCTCACACTCACACAAACACGCACACAAACGCGCTGACACAAAGATGCGGACACAAAAAAGTCTGATACAAACGCTGACAAACACACAAACACTGTTAGAAAAAACTAACAGGAGGGTTCTATCTTGTGTTTGTGGTCTCGTGACCATCTGCCTATATATTTCAGCTCCGCCCTTCTGGCTTTGCTGGACTTCAGTGTTGTTTTGACTGTCTCTAGCCAGGTGCTTCGGTGCCTATCTGTCTAGTTCGCTTGGTCCTCTGGACCTCTAGTACTTTTTGTCAGTTTGTCTTTTGTGCTCTGCAACATCTTCTGTTTAGGAGGTGTCCCATTTTTGTCACAGTCCTTAGTTCATTTAGGGACCCCTTCCTTAAATCTATAGGTCTCCGTTCAGACTAGCCGAGGACGAAGGTGGGTCTGTTCACAAGGAACAGGCAGCCCGCTACATCGTAGGGATTCAGCTTAGTCTTACTGTAGGGACAGCTTTCCCTTATCTTTCCTTAGTTTATGTTGCAGATCATAACAGTAAGTCCAGCCCAAAAAAAAAAAAACTAAAAAGGAAAGAAATTCGGGGATCAGTATGGTTTCTGTCCAGGAGTTGGCTCAATGCCTGCAGGGATTGTCTCTGGAGGTGGCCGAGCTTCAGCAACACGTGAGTAGCTGTCCTGGAGCGCATTTTGTCGAACCCAAGGTAGGACTGCCTGATGTTTTTTATGGTAAACAGCAAGATTTTTTTTTTCTTTAAAAATGCTTGTTTGTTATATTTTCGTTTGAGACCAAGGTCCTCTGGGAATGAATCACAGCACATTGGTTTTATTATATCACTTTTGCGCAAAGAACTACAGGGGTGGACCTTTTCTGTCCAACCTAATGATCCGTGTTTAAGTTCTGTTGAAGAATTTTTTTCTGCTATGGGGCTATTATATGACGATCCTGATCGAATCTCATCTGCTGAATCAGAACTTAGACGTTTGAATCAGGGGTCAGATGATGTTGAAAATTATTGCACACACTTCAGGAGATGGGCCTTAGAAGTTAAATGGAATGATTCTGCGCTGAGATGTTTATTTCTTGCTGGTCTGAGTGAAAGGGTTAAGGATTTGCTAATTGCATTCCCTGTACCTGAGACTCTACAGGAAGCTATGCAGTTAGCTGTTCGTATTGACAGGAGACTGAGGTCCAGGGTTAATGATGTAAAAACTCCTGTAACTTCAGGTCCTAGTTCCCAGAAAATCTGCTCTGTCAGCGGAGAACCGATGGAGGTTGGGGCGAGGTCACTCCGCTCTCAGGAAAGATCGGAGATTCACCGAAGGTTTGTGTCTTTATTGTGGTAAAGCCGACCATTTGATTAAGTATTGTGAGCATCGTTTAAGTAAAGAAAAAAAAAAAAGGTCAGTTACATCTGCATAGCTTTTTTACGCTCTGCAGGAGTGTTTCTTTCTGGGAGTACTACTCTGCAAGGAGATTTGATTGAATTTCAGGTATTTGTGGATTGTGGTTCAACACTTAATGTGATTGATAAAGGGTTTTTGGAAAAACTTAAATTGAAATCCAAACCGTTGCCATCACCTATTTCTGTGGTTGCAATTGATAACACTCCTTTGAAATGTATTACTCACAAGACTGCTGCATTTCCTGTCACTTTCAATGGAGGTCACCAAGAAATTTTGGACTTGGTTGTTTCGGATAATTTGCCCTCTCCAGTTGTTCTAGGATTGCCTTGGTTAAAACTGCACAATCCTTTATTGGACTGGTCTACTAATGTGATTAAGTCTTGGAGTCCGAAGTGCTATGATAAATGTTGTAATGGTCGCATTGCAGCTGTGGAAAAAGGAGAATTACCATACCTATTCAAGATTTTTGGAGTTTTTTTTCGGAGGAGGAGTCGCAAGTTTTACCTCCTCATAGGGATTATGATTGCGCCATTGAGTTTGTTCCAGGTGCTACTCTTCCCAAAAGTCGCTTGTTTAATCTGACTATCCCTGAAAGAAAGGCCTTGGAGGAGTACATAGAGGCTAGCCTGGCTGCTGGTCACATTAGACCTTCTAAGTCACTTGTGGCAGTTGGATTCTTCTTTGTTAAAAATAAGGACGGCGGTTTACGTCCATGTCTGGATTTTCGTGAAATTAATAAGATTACCGTACGCAATTCCTACCCATTGCCGTTAATTCCTGACTTGTTTAGACTTGTTTAACCAGTTAGTGGGAGCCAAGTGGTTCTCCAAAACTGATCTCCGGGGGGCATACAATTTGTTACGTGTGAAGGAGGGTGATGAATGGAAAACTGCCTTTAACACTCCGGTAGGTCATTTTGAGAATCTGGTGATGCCTTTTGGTCTTACCAATGCACCTGCATTTTTTCAGAACCTTATTAATGACATCCTGAGACCTTTGATTGGTAAGAATGTGGTTGTGTATTTGGATGACATTTTGATTTATGCGCCAGATCTAGAGTCCCATTGGCAGAGTGTACGTGAAGTTTTGCAGTTATTGAGTGATAATTCACTCTTTGCTAAGCTGGAGAAATGTAAGTTCGCTGTGCAGAAAATTAGTTTTTTGGGCTACATTGTCTCCAGCGAGGGCTTTGAGATGGACCCGGTGAAGGTTCAGGCTGTGCAGGAATGGCCTAGGCCTATTGGTTTGAAATCTATACAGAGATTTTTGGGTTTTGCCAATTATTACAGGAAATTCATTAAGAATTTTTCTGTAATTGTTAAACCTCTAACCGATCTCACCAGGAAAGGGGTGAATATGGCCCAGTGGACTACTGAGGCCATTGAAGCGTTTGAGTATCTCAAAAGAGAGGTTCAGTTCTGCCCCTATCCTTATTGAGCCTGATGAGACCAAGCCTTTTTTGGTCGAGGTCGATGCTTCATCGGTGGGGGTCGGAGCAGTTTTGTCTCAGGAGAATAAGGGTGGAGTACATCCTTGTGCCTTCTTTTCGAAAACCGAACTGAATTATGATGTTGGAAATCGGGAGTTGCTGGATATTAAACTTGCGTTTGAACATTGGCGTCATTTTTTGGAAGGCGCTAGATTTCCTATTCAGGTTTTCACAGATCATAAGAATCTGATCTATCTGGATGCTGCCAAGCGCTTGAATGCCCGTCAAGCTAGGTGGGCACATTTTTTTCTCGGTTTCATTTTTCTGTTACCTATATGCCTGGTACTAAGAATGTTAAAGCCGATGCTTTATCTCACAGCTTCTCTCCTACGGTTGGTGCCGAAGAGGAGGAGAGCATTTTACGGAAAGGAGTTGTGGTGGCGGCTTTGGACTCCGTTTTGGAGAATGGGATTCTGAAAGCTCAAGATGATGCTCCATCTAACAGTCCCAATGGGAGGTTGTTCGTGCCTAGAGCCTTTAGGAGAGATTTGTTTGTGGAGTGTCATGAGTCTCGGTTGGCAAGTCATCCAGGAATTTTGGAAACTAAGCGACTTATCAGTTGCAGTTTTTGGTGGCCTGGATGGCAGAAGGAAGTCTTCAAGTGGGTGCGTCAATGTACTGTGGGTGCTAGGTCAAAGGCTTTACATACTCCTGCTGTGGGGTTGCTTTGCCCTCTGGAGGTTCCTAGTGCACCTTGGACGCATCTCACAATGGATTTCATTACTGATCTTTCTGTGTCCAAGGGTTTTACTGTCATCTGGGTGGTCGTGGGCCGTTTTAGTAAGATGTGTCATTTGGTTCCATTCTTTAAGTTGCCCTGCACCAAGACACTCGCTAAGGCGTTTGTTAAGCAGATTGTCCAGCTCCATGGCGCTCCCACGGATATTGTTTCTGATAGAGGACCTTAGTTTGTGGCTCGCTTTTGGCGTGCTTTTTGTGACAGGTTGGGAGTCCATTTGTCATTTTTGTCTGGTTATCATCCTGAGTCTAATGGACAGACTGAAAGAAAGAACCAGGATGTTGAACAGTTTTTGCGTTGTTTTGTGGCAGACAATCAAGAGGTGTGGTGTGAGTTTCTGCCTCTCGCAGAATTTGCTCTTAACAATCATACATCCTCCTCTGCTGGGTGTTCTCCTTTTTTTTTGTTGTACTGGGAGACATCCGTATTTTGGTTCGTTTTTCAACTTAGGGTCGGCGGTGCCGGAGGAGGAGAATTTTTCCGGTGATTTGGAGAGAGTTTGGACTAATGTAATTTGCAACCTTCAAGAGGCTAACAACAAGTCCAAGAAGTATTTTGACAGGAAACGTAAAGAGGTTTTGTTTACTGTGGGTGACATGGTTTGGTTGTCCTCAAAGAACTTGCGGTTGAGGATTCCCTCTAAAAAACTGGGTCCTAAGCTTGTGGGTCCATTTAAAGTGCTTCAGGTAGTTAACCCGTCTGCTGTTAGGTTGGATGTCCCTACTTCCTGGAAGATTAATCCTGTGTTTCATGTCTCCTTGTTGAAAAAGGCTGATGTATCTGATAGGGACGCCACTATCACAGTTCCTCCTGTGGTGGAAGACGGCGAATATGAAATTTCTCTTATCTTGAATTCTAGATGGCATAGAGGGAGATTACAGTATCTTGTCTCCTGGAAGGGTTTCGGTCCCGAAGGCAACTCCTGGGTAAGGACGGATGATGTCTCTGCTCCTAGGTTTGTTAAAGCTTTCCACAGGAGGTTTCCGGATAGGCCTGGGCCTGGAGGATCCAGAGGCTCCTCATAAAAGAGGGGGTACTGTTAGAACCCTTCTGTTTGTTTTTTTTTATCTTGGGTTTTGCGGTCACCTGACCATCTGCCTTTATATTCCAGCTCCGCCCTCCTGGCTGTGCTGGACTTCAGTGTTTGACTTTCTCTAGCCTGGTGCTTCGGTGCCTTTCTCTGTCAGTTCGCTTGGTCCTCTGGGACCTCTAGTACTTTTTGTCAGTTTGTCTTTTTGTGTTCTGCAACAACTTCTGTTTAGGAGGTGTCCCATTTTTGTCCCAGTCCTTAGTTCTTTTAGGGACCCTAGGGACCCCTCCCTTAATTCTATAGGTCTTCGTTCAGACAAGTCGAGGACTAAGGAGGGTATGTTCACTAGGAACAGGCTGCCCGCTACATCGTAGGAATTCAGCTTAGTCTTACTGTAGGGACAGCTTTCCCCTATCTTTCCTTAGTGCTTGTTTCAGATCATAACAGCCAACAAAGTGAACAACACTCTCCAGGAGGTAGGCGCATCAATATCCAAATCTACCATAAAGAGAAGACTGCATGAAAGTAAATACAGAGGGTTCACTGCATGGTGCAAGCCACTCATAAGCATCAAGAATAAAAAGGCTAGACTGGACTTTGCTAAAAAAACATCTAAAAAAGCCAGCACAGTTCTGGAAGAACATTCTTTGAACAGATGAAACCAAGATCAACCTCTACCAGAATGATGGAAAGAGAGAAGTATGGCGAAGGCGTGGTACAGCTCATGATCCAAAGCATACCACATCATCTGTAAAACACGGCGGAGGCAGTGTGATGGCTTGGGCATGCATGGCTGCCAGTGGCACTGGGTCACTAGTGTTTATTGAAGATGTGACACAGGACAGAAGCAGCCAAATGAATTCTGATTTGTTAAGAGCCATACTGTGTGCTCAGATCCAGCCAAATGCAGCCCAACTGATTGGTCATCATTTCATACTACAAATGGACAATGACCCAAAACATAAAGCCAAAGCAACCCAGGAGTTTATTAAAGCAAAGAAGTGGAATATTCTTGAATGGCCAAGTCAGTCACCTGATCTCAACCCAATTGAGCATGCATTTCACTTGTTAAAGACTAAACTTCAGAGAGAAAGGTCCACAAACAAACAGCAACTGAAAACCACCACAGTGAAGGCCTGGCAGAGCATCAAAAAGGAGGAAACACAGCGTCTGGTGATGTCCATGATTTCAAGGCTTCAGGCAGTCATTGCCAACAAAGGGTTTTCAACCAAGTACTAGAAATGAACATTTTATTTACAATTATTTAATCTGTCCAATTACTTTTGGTCCCTTTTAAAAACAGGGTGGCACATGTTAAGGAGCTGAAACTCCTAAACCCTTCATCCAATTTTAATGTGGATACCCTCAAATGAAAGCTGAAAGTCTGAACTTCAACTGCATCTGAATTGTTTTGTTTAAAATTCATTGTGGTAATGTCTAGAACCAAAATTAGAAAAATGTCTCTGTCCAAATATATATGGACCTAACTGTAGGTGGATAGATAGATGCACATACACATAGATAGATGTTTCATAGCTAGGAGATAGATATAGATAGATTATGTGACAGATATTTAATATTGTAAGGTGATCACAGGGGAGATGTGTCATCCAGTTTGTAAAGCTTGGTGATATGAACCCGGAATTAATGCTCCAATGTCACAGATGCTGAGAGACTTAAATTAACTTTAACAGGGCTGTGTTTTTTTGTGAACAGCTAAAGAGATGGGCGGGATGGCTGTTCACCATATCTCCACCTCAGGGTGTGGTCCATAGAGATATATAGATATAGACATACATAGATAAATAGATAGCTAGATAGATATGAGATACATAGATGATAGATACATATGAGATACATCAATGAGACATACATGAGAGATAGATAGAAATGACACACATACATTAAATATAGATTGAGACACAGACAAATAACATGATATAGACAGATATATGATAGATCAATATAAAATACATATATAATAGATACAGGGATAGATAGACATAGATTATAGAATAAAATGTGTTTTTTTGTCCTTATGTGGATACAATGTTAATAAAATGTTACCTTTATCTACTTTGCTTTCATTTTAACAAAGGGGGAGGGATGAGTGCACTTAGGAAAGGGGACACACAGGGGGGAGACAGCTCAAACGAAAGAACAAAAGAGGGAAGAAGACAGCACGGGTGGAGAGAGATAGCAGACAAGGGGGATAGTACGTGGGGTACACAGGTCAAAGAAGAGAGCACAGACGGGAGAAGTCAGCACATGGGGGAAAAAGAGAAAGTGGATAGGTGGGTGAGCACATGGGGGGGTGGTGGGGAGATTCTCAATGCTGCAAAGCCTGCCCCCATCGTGACATTACCACCCTCCCGATGCCATAGCATCGGGCCTAAACCTAGTAATTATATATTACAGTATTTTAAACCTGTGTCCGACCTTCATCATATGAATGTCGTTGTTTGTTCTACGGGGTTTTGGAGGGAGAGGAGGCAACTGGTAATACCATTTTGGTGTCGCTGCAGTCTCATACTGACCTGAAGGATCATATTGACAACTATTAACGTTGAAACCAATACCCTTCCCACATCGCTTGCCAAAGAAACAAAACAAACAAAAATAAAAGGATTTGCGTTTATTCACTCCATGTTTTAATTGCACTGTGGGGAAGGGACGCCATTTTAATTTTTACCTCAGTTATCAGGCAAGATAAAAATAGAATTAGACTTACCAGTAATTTGGTTTCTAATAACCCACCACTACAGCACCACAGCAAGATATCACCCCACCGTAATAGCCTAGGGACAGTAAACACAAAGAGGTTAAAAAGCCCCCCCACATCCTCTCTCCAGGGTTATTATAAAGGACCATAAGAGTATGAATGCTTCAAATTATGTTTATTTTCACCTGATTCAAAGTAATGCAGTAAATAATTGAGCAAGGTGAGGGAATTACCTGTGCTGTCGTGGTGGGTTATTAGAAACCAAATTACCGGTAAGTCTAATTCTGTTTTCTCCAATTACCCCCATGGACAGCACCACAGGAGGAATACCAAAGACTAATGTTTAAGGAGAGATAATAGCCTGGAGAACTTTTATACCAAAGGCCAAATCTTTAACAGACGTTAAGTCTAGTCTGTAATGTTTGGAGAAGGTACGGACTAGTGATGAGCGAGTGTATTCATTACTATTCACACGGATAGTACGGTATTCGGATTACTCGTTATATTGCTAGTATTTGTGTACTCACCTCGCTATATTCGGATGTCCCGCCCTGCAGTTTTGGCGCCTCCTTTGCAGCCACTAAACATGCTGGGCTTCTTAACCAATCACAGTAATGCTGCAGACATCTTGGTTGTGGCATTACTGTGCTTGGCTGGCCGCCCAGCGTCATAGGGTCTATTTAAGCCCTGCCACCGCCATTTTGTGCACATTGCGTTTGGAGCCTGCATTCTATAAGCATAGGGAGAAATTGCCGAGCTGCTAGGGAGAGTGTTTAGGCCTCTTGATAAAACAAAAGCCCTTGTAAAGCCTACCTGCAGTGTATACTAGTTATGTGTTTAAAGGAGCCACTCACTAGCTCTATAATACCACCAAAAAATAGCTCTTTTCAGAGCTGAAGGCACACTACAAAGTGAGAGTACAAGGAGGGAGAGATTGTGTATTAGGTAGGGAGAGGTTAAAGTGTTCTTCCAGTTTCCATCTTAAAACAGCTCTTGTCAGAGGCACAGCAATATTTTACCAGCACACACAGAAGTAGCATTTTGTGCTGCCTTTTTTTTTTTTTTTTTTTTTTTTAGCACCGGTCTATTTTCCCTGCTGTTTTAGGGGTCAGAGCCTGCCTTCTGTCCAAATTAGTCCACTTAAAAAAGCTTTTTGTGCCCTAAACAAAGCAGTAGTCCAAACATTTCATGCTGCCCACTACAAAGCATGCACCAGACCATTTTAACCACTATTTTGGCTGTGACAGCTAGCTTTGCTTGTGCATTCATCATCTGAAAATCTGTCAACAAAACCCAAAATGCCAAAAAAGCCTGTTATTAAGGGACGTGGACATGGACGTGGTGTTGTCAGTGGTGCGCGAGAAGGCACTCAGTCTGTGTCAGGTCAGAAGAAGCTTGATGCATCCACTATGTTCCTGGAAAAATTTCCCGGTCTGGAACGTAAATGTGTGTGGAAGCCACAAGAGCGAGAGCAGATTCTGTCTTGGATAGCAGACAAGGCTTCTACGCATTTGTCAAGCAGCAACAAATCTTCCACGACCACACAGTCTACTGTGGATACACAGAAGGCTGGCCCATCCAATCCTGAAGCTGGTTCTCCTTCCTCTAGCCATTATCAGTCACAGGAGACATATGACCCCAAGTTTGGCCACTCCGAGGATCTGTTTGTTACGTATCCTTTAGGCTCTGGACTATCACCGTGCAGCATTGAAGAGGCACAAGAGGAGGTGGCGTGCGTTGATGCCCAGAGTGAGAACTGGGTCAACTGTTCCCAAGAGCCCCCCCGCTGTGCACAAAGTCTGGGCAAGGGGGCGTTCAGCTGCTGTGTGGAATTTTTTTTCTGAAAGTCCTTCAGAGAAAAACATGGTATGGCACATGCTACAAAGTTGAGCAGAGGCCAGGGCAAAGGCAACCTAAGCACCACCAGTATGCGAAACCACATGGCAGCCAAGCACTCTAGTAGGTGGGCGGAACACCAGGGTACCAAATCTGCGTCTGCGGGTCAAACCAATGCCATGTCGCCTGGGCTATGTCCTTCAGAATCTGCTGTTCAGGAAGCAGGCACTCATACCTTCTGCCCACAAGCTGCTTTTGCTCACACACAACAAACATCAACCACATCCACGTCCTTGTTCCAGCAAAGCGTCCAATTGTTCGTGCCTGAGAGCTTGGAAAGAAAGCGTAAATACCCAGCCACGCACCCACAAAATGGGTAATTTTTCTACTGTTGGGGACACAGAATATTTGCCTTTTTGCAGCTTGGCCGACTTGGCACAGTTCATCTGTAAGTGTCTGTGGCAAGAGCCTTGTGTGATACACATTTTATCCAACAACTTTATACTGGTTGGCCACCTTTCTCCATCCACAGTACAAGGAGAAATTTCCCTCTCTCCTTTTGGAGTCTACAAAAAGTTTTACAATGCAATCGTTCAAGAAGGTCGTTGTAGATCAGTTGCTGAAAATATCACCCTCAGACAATGCTGGTGGCAGAGGTACCAGCTCTTTTCAACACCAAGGGATAATGGGGAGAGACACGAACCCCAGCTCTAACAGAGGTGGGGGGAAAATGTGCACAAATTAGTCAATTTTCCATAGACCAGTAACACAGCAAGGGCTATCTGTGCCTATAAACATGCCCAGGAGGGATAAGTCGCAGAACATGGTCAAGGGTTACTTAAGTGACCATACGTGTATCCTTTCTGACGCTTCAGTTCCCATTAATTATTGGGTGTCTAAGCTGAAAACTTGGCCCGACCTCTCCTTATAGGTGGTGCTGGCCTGCCCGGCTGCTAGTGTGGTGTCTGAGCGTGTTTTCAGTTCCGCTGGGGCAATAATCACTGATAGGCGCACACGCCTCTCCACGGAAAATGCAGACAGACTTACTCTAATTAAATTCAACAAGGACTGGATATCTCCACAGTTTGTAATTCCTCCAGATGACAGCAAGCCAACCTAAATTCACCAAAAATGCAGATTCATGCTACTGCTGTTAACCATAAAAACCCGTTTCCTTCCTTCGTCAACCATGACTCAGCCCATAGGGCTAATTTTTACAAACCCTATACACATTGTGTAGTGAACAAATCTGGAATGTACATTGGTCCTACCAAATTAATATTTGTCATTGGAGGCCCTTGTCACAGGTTGTGTCACATTGTGACTGAGATAGGAGATACATATTCAATAGAAATGTACTGTCAGTCACCCTATTTGGCAAAAAACATGCCTGGCTTGTGCCACATTGTAACTGAGATAGGGGATACATATTCAATAGAAATTTACACTGACTGTTCATAACCGACTGATGGCCCTCTGAAAACTTGAATTGAGGGCCACAACTTCTACAGTACTCCATCGTAGATAATGTTTGACAAGGGATGCCCTTGTCAAGGATTCTCCCTGCACCTATGACACAGCCCCCAGGAGTAGTTTTTGGAAATATGATGCACATTCTGCACTGGACCAAGTAGTACAATATCAAGAAGTCTTCTCTTCTTATATAATCTTGGGAATATTGACAATCAAAATCTCTGAGCCATTTGGAGAAACTTCTCCAACCCTCCTGGAGGGGGGGGGGGTCACCATATATCCTTTGTCCATTGACTTGCACAAGTGATATATTTGAGCTCGTCATCCAGTTAACTAGTGCAGCTTTATTTTTCCAGTTCACGGAGTTCAGCCATACCTGAGGATCGCAGGCTGCACTCACTGCTACCTTCTAGTACTCCATGTCTCTTGGCCTTTTTCTCTGTAGTCTCTGCTCTTAAATTAGTTAAATAATAGAGTGAGGGCCCTGTAATATGAATAAGTGAGGGCACTCTCAAATGTACACAAGAGGGACCTCCAAAAATCTCTAGAGGAGGGCACTTCAAAATGTATGTTACAGGGCCACATGAGGGCTCTCACAAAACTCAGCTTTCCTGCCTACTGCAGGGCCTCTGAACATTTGAATTTAAGGCCACAGTATCACATGGTGGTGCAGGAGTAGGAGGAGGAGGGTCAACCCAATGCTACAATGGGCACATTGTAAACTGCTATTGAATATGTATTCCACTATCTGAGTGTCAATGATGGAGGAACTGCCCAAATGTCTAAATAACAGCTGTCTGTCCAAAACGCATGTTATAGAGCCACCTGAGGCCTCTCGGGTCAAAGATCAACATACCTACTAGTACGTTCTAGCTGAGTTGTAAAGTGCTGGGTAATAGCGAACTAAAAATGATGTATGAGAGAGGGACCTACAAAATGTATAAGTGAGGACCCTCCCAATTGTAAAAAGCAAAAAAAAGCCACAACAGTATGTGTGAACAAACGCTGAAAGGCATATTTTTTTGGTTTCTCTGGTTTATTTAGCCTTATATACAAGTTATTGTGCAGGAAAAACCTGTTTCTTAACCGTTTTGGCCTGTTAAATGCCATTTAGGTTAGGTTTGGTAGTTGTTCTTGTGTGTCTGTAAAAGTGGCGTAATACTGCGACAAACTTATTCCCAGAAACCATGTGCGAGTCAGAAATGCATGCAGGCACATTCTCCGGACTCTTCTATTCTGTTTCATCACTTTCCCATCCATTTCAGCCTTTTCCTCAGGCCCCCAGGCCCCTTAGTAGGGTCCAGCAGAAAGTTACTTGCATTTCCCATTGACTTACATTGTAATAATCGCGTATTCATGCCGAATACCGAGTATAAAGTACTCGTTACGAGTATAGTGATTAGTGTTGAGCCACCCCCGTAGTGTTCGAGTTCGGTTCGCAGAACACCCATATGTACGGGTATGTAAGCTGACAAACTGCTCAGAAGACACAACTAACACATGGAAAAGTGACAAGTACATATAGTCATGTGAAAAGAAAAGAGGTGGAGGAGTAAAAGGAGGGGGGAGACTCAGATATAGGCATGTCATGCCCTTCTAAAATCAAGAAAGGCTGGAGTAAAAATCTAAAATCAGCCTACCAACACCCAGACGTCGTGACAAGAAAATTAAAAAAAGAAATATCTTTAGGTAGAATGGCGGTTCCATTCAGAACACTTTCCTTACAAGACGTAGTGGTATCCCCGTTGGGAGTCGTGCCAAAAACGGAACCCAATACATTCGGACTAATCCACCATTTGTCATATCCAAGGGGCAGGTCAGTAAACGACAACATCGACGTGGAACCAAGTACAGTAGTATATACTGTACATCCTTTGACAAGGCAATCAGGCGGATCAAGAAGTTGGGAAGGGTCAGCCTAATGGCCAAAACAGACATTGATGCTTCGTTCCGGTTACTTAATACCTGTGCCTCCGAATAGTGTCCACCTATTGGGCTGTTTCTGGGAAGGAGCATACTATATAGATCACTGTTTGCCCATGGGGTGGTCCAGATCCTGCTCACTATTTGAGGCGTTTAGTTGCTTCCTCGAATGGGTTGTAATGGACGTTTCTAAGGGGGCACATATTAACCATTACCTTGACAACTTCTTATGCCTGGGCCCAAAAGATTCGCCACAGTGTGAATACACGCGGTAGTCCACCTGTGAGAAGGAGAGAGCTGGAGGGAGAGCGGACACCACAGAGCCAAGGGGTTAGATGGAGAACGGAAGAAGGAAAGAGGGCGAGGGAGGTAAGGGAGTACAGTGGAAGGCCGACCTGAGCTCCCCCACGTTCCTGCTGGGCGGGGAACAGCCCTGGGAAGAAAAGCCACTTGCGCATCCCTTTGAGGTTACGGGCGCGAGCGGGCAGAGGGACTACGCTGGAGTGCGAAGCCGACACGGCCAGTCCGTTCCTGCCCGTGCGACCTCCGTGTCGCCGGGTTTGTGCCAGAGCCGCGGTGGACCCTGACGGCCAGCCCCCCTCTCCCAATACTGGTGCCTGTCCGCTGGTGGGTCGAGCCCCCCCGCGGTGGGGGGGGGGAGTAACATCTGCAGAAGAAAGACCATCTTCCAGCCAAACTAAGACTAAACTACTTCTTTTCATGGACAATGTGATACGATCCCTTTCTTACGGACACGCCCATCGCTACAAATTCCAGATGAGATACAAAAACAGCAGGTGCTTCAACGGATATCAAGTGCTCCTTCAAGTGGGCTCTCCTCCACCTCAACATCACAAATACTCCAGTCCTCAGAGGTGTCACCCCAATCGCACTTGCTTCCTCACAGCTCCCAAGTCTCCAGCTTCCCGTCTGAGTATGGGGTAACACAGATGGTTGAGTCTGCACAGCTGTTTACTCATACTATAGCCTGGGAAATGGAGGTCTGCTCCAGAGCTTCTGTTAATCCAGACGAGGAAATGATCTGCACTGATGCCCAGAATCTTTATGAGTTGGATCCAGGACCAGATGAAGAAGGTTCTGAGCATAATGTAGACCCTCTTTCCCAAACTGTAACTCCTGTTGGTGGAGACAATGATGAAGACGATGAGGAGACTCAAATACCTGATTGGAGCGACAACTTGACTTTTCGGTCAGGGCAGGAAGAGGTTGGCTCTGAGGACAACTGGTGTGAGAACACACAGGGTGATGATGACGAGGTTGGAGATCCCACTTACTGTCAACCCACAGTCAGCCAGTCGATGAGGTCAGCAGAGGAGGTGAAGGAGGATGTGACTAGCCCAGGGGATGGGGATGACTCGGTACCCGGGCCTTTGCCTGGCCTTGGGGATGTCGCGGTGGTCGTCTCCCCGGCCCCTACACTGGGGTCACTCTTTAAAAGGGTGGATAATTGTTAATATTATAAGAGTTCGGGACGCCACCTGTGGTATCTGGTGAGAAGCACCAGCGCTGCAGCAGTCCACTGAGGCCGGTGATAAGGCAGCTTGATGGTATAGCTCCCCACAGGTGGAGCTAGGCCTCAGGGCAGCGTATGCAGGGGGAATGCAGGACAGGCGAGACCCAGCTGGGTTAGAGGAAGAACCTTTTACTGGTGGAAATTCAGGCACATCCTGGAGCACTGTAGGGTGAAGGGTGCATATCAGGATCCTCCCCAATGAGCGGGTGTAGGGCCTCCTGTTTCTTGCCTCTGCGTAGTAAGTTTCTGACCTGCCTGGAGCTAGGCCTAACTTTGTCTCTGTCCTGCACTGGCTGACCTTGTGGTAGGGCCTTGTCTTGGAGTTCTCTCTCCCAGTATGCGGGGCCTAAGCGTCTCCTGGCTCTGTTACGTATCAGCACCTTAGCGATCCTGGGACTTGTAGTTCTCCAGGGATTCTGGTTATGCCTTACTGGGTCCTAGAGATCCCGGTAAGCTCGGATCCGGTGTCCGGTAAATGCTTCGGGGTGAGCTGGTTAAGCTTCTCTGCCCCCTATGTACTAACTCTCCACTCACCTTCGGCCTAATCGGGCCCTCACTCGGCTATACACACTAACGGCAGCTTGCCGCGCTTCACCGATCTTATGGCGCCGGCACACCTTAAGCTCTAACTGGGCTCCCTGAATCTAGCTAGCAGGAGCCTCGTGCTCCACTGCTGAACTATTAACTGAGTTCTGTAGACTAGACTGAGCTCCAGGCAGGAACTCTTCAGAGGAACTGAACTGCCTAGCTCCACCTTCCCTATTAATATCCCTAACGGGCTCCCTCTGCTGGTCTGAGGTGGAAGGTGGAGATGTGTGAATGTTTATGGGGGCCTCTTGTGGAGGATTCCATCAATGCAGTCTTCTAGGATCTGTGATACCAAGCGCAGCAGGGCGTCACAGATGCTATTGACGAGGTTAGGTTGCGCCTTCCTGGACAGAGACGGAGTACTGGAAGCACGTCAACAACTGCATCCTCAACCACAACTCTGCCTCTGACCACAAGTCGTGGTGGCTCTTCAGGTCGCATGGGCTCTAAGCCTTGCATAGCCTGGGCATTTTTTCAGATCGATAACGATGACCCAACTCGTGTTATCTGTAATATTTGTCACCAAAAGCTAAGTAGAGGTCAAAAAATCCATAGTTTGAGTACTTCATGCATGAACCGTCACATGGATACGAAGCATAAGTTGCAGTGGGAAGCTCACTGTGCTACAATGCGGCCTAGCGGGCCGGGCCAACCACCGTCTGCCCCATCTTGTGCATCCGCGGCCTCTTCATCCTCTGTGACTTGGGGGACAGCAGTCACACATGTTTTTGGACGCAGACCTGCCACCTCTTTACCTGCAACAGCCAGTGTGATTGGCAGGTCGTCAGTTCATTGGGAAGTGGAAACACCTGCTGGTGTTGAGCGCTCTCCGACATAGAGAGCACCACCTTTGGATCAAGGCAACCTAACATGTCCGCCTGCATCTTCCTCACAGACCGGCAGTTTGCCGGGGACACCCTACTCAACCCCGTCTAAGCACAACAGCCAGCCCTCGGTCCCTCAGATGTGGACAAGTAAAAGACCATTTCCTCCTAGCCATGACAAAGCTAAGAGGTTGAATTTCACCATCTGCAAGCTGTTGGCTCCAGAAATGCTGCCTTTCCGCCTGGTGGACACAGAGGATTTTCGAGACCTTATGTCCGTCACAGTGCCCCAGTACCAGATGCCCAGTCGGCACTACTTCTCAAAGAAAGCTGTGCCTGTGCTCCACCAGCATGTCGCACACAACATCACCGCTTCTTTGAGAAACTCTGTGTGTGACAGGGTGCATTTCACCACAGACACTTGGACGAGTAGGCATGGACAGGGGCGTTACATGTCGCTGACTGGGCACTGGGTAACTATGGTGACAGCAGGACAAGGGGCTGCTGTCCAAGTCTTGCCGTCCCCACGAGTTGTACGTCAATCCTCTTTATCTCGAAGTTCCTCCACTGCTTCTGCCTCCTCAACCTCCTCTCGGTCCTCCACCTGCACCCAAAGCCTGTCTGGTAATGCCACCCGCTTTATAACTGCGCAGAAGGAATCCTGCACACCTCCTTACTATGCTGGCAGCAGGGCTCAACGGCATCAGGCGGTGTTTACTTTGAAATGTCTGGGAAATGTGAGTCACACAGCTGAGGAGTTGTGGTCAGCTCTGGAGACCCAGTTTCATGAATGGTTGTCTCCACTGGACCTGCAACCAGGGAAGGCCGTGTGCAACAATGCTGCAAACCTGGGTGCGGCCCTTCGCAGGGGCAATGTCACACACGTGCCTTGTATGGCTCACGTGTTGAACCTGGTTGTCCAGCTATCTGGCCTGACCCCTCTACCTCCTGGTAGCAGCGGGCGTACGGGTGGCCTTCTGCACGGCCCTTACCCCTAGGGTCCCTTCGGTTCCTGGAGCCTTCCTGCTCCCACTCCTCTCTTCTCTCCTTCAGTCCTGGGCCTCCCAGGCTAAGCCTGCCTTCGGAGCAGAGCTCATGCAGAGCCTCTGCTCCTGTCACTTCTCCTCCTCTGACTGGCTTGCTCTTTCTAAGATGGCTTCCTATTTTTACTCTCCCTGTCATGTGCTCCCCTAAGCTGCTCCCCTAAGCACCCACTACATAGGACCCTCCCGCCAGCTAGGGACCTGGGACTGTGCTCTCCCTTAGGAGCAATTACGCCCACTGTGGGTATGTGTTGGATGCAGGTGTTAGGGTCCTGAGCCATACTTCTTCCTTACCTGAGGGTGAGATACCACACCTCTGGGTGAGATGCAGTAACTCTGTGGCGACTGAACCCTCAGGGGCACCACACACCCTTCTGCACAGTTTTGAAATGGCGACAAAGATGTTTAGTGCTGACGACGATGCCATTATCAGCATGACTATTCCGGTGATTTACATACTGGAGCACACATTTAACAGAATTCAGAGTCAGATGGTGGGACAAGAGGAGGTGGAGGAAGTAGAGGAGGAGTCGTATGCGGAAGGGATAACATCTCCAAGGTCCAGACGGTCGGCAGCACCAAGGCGGCAGGCATGGGAGGGTGGGGGAGAGGGATTAACCAGGGCGCATGGTAGCAGCCAAACTGTTGAGGAAGGTGCAGGAGCCGAGGAAGAAGTGGAGGACGAACTGCCAATGGACATGGAAGACTCATCAGATGAGGGAGACCTTGATCACATTTCTGTTGTGCGAGGTTGGGGGGAGAGGGCAGAGGAAGGAAGCATGATTGTTACCTCGCTACCAACACAACAAGGACTTGGTCCTCATGGATGCGCAAGACACATGAGTGCCTTCTTGCTGCACTACCTGCAACATGACCCTCTGATTGTCAGAATTGGAAGTAATCCAGACTACTGGGTTGCCACACTCTTAGATCCCCGGTACAAAAGTAAATTTTCCGGAATAATTCCTGCCATAGAAAGGGATTCACGCATGCAGGAGTATCAGCAGACGCTGTTGCAGAATCTAACATGTGCTTTTCCACAAAACACCAGTGGTGCACGTAGTGAATCTCACAGTTCTAACTTGCCAACCGTGGGACTGTCGAGTCTTCAGCACTCAAACCGTAACAGTAACACAGTATCTGCTGGTAACAGCAATTTTGTGGAATCATTTCACCACTTTTTTTAGACCATCCTTTGCAAGGCAACAGGAGAGAAGAAGTCTGACACATAGTCAATGCCTAGAGAGGATGGTACAGGAGTATCTCCAAGTGAACATCGAAGCCATGACTGTCACTGGATGCTTGCTCATTTTGGGACTCCAATCTGGAAAAATGGCTAGAGCTCGCCACTCACGCCTTGGAGATCTTGTCATGCCCTGCAGCCAGCGTTCTCTCTGAACGCGTGTTCAGCGCTGCTGGTGGTGTGCTGACATAAGCGCAAGCGGCTGTCCACTGAGAATGTAGACAGACTCACGTTCATAAAGATTTACAAATCATGGATTCGCAAGGACTTTTCTACCCCTGTGTCATCCTGGGGAGACTAAAAGCTTGAGGATTTGGTAAAATTACCTCACCAACCTTTTTAAGTAACTCTGGGGCAATTGATGCCACTTAACCCTAGAACGCATGACCATAAAAATCTACACTTTCACATACCTGGGGCCTTTTAGGCCCGTGTGCAAATAACATGGAATAACTCAAACTCAAATGACAAACAACTATATAGATGAGGAATACCTAGAGTTTCAAAATTCTAACTAAAGTAATCTTGCAGAAAATAGAAAACAATTAACAGGGCGGGCCTGTGAGGCCCCAGGTATGCGTTCTAGGGTTAAGTGGTGTCTGTGCCACAATTTTTGGAAAAAATGGAGACTCTTTTTGGAGACCCCTTGCTGTGTTTTACGTGACGTTGGCATAGTCATTTCCAGGTGGGTTGGGTCGCTTCCCCCCCCTTTTAACTGTAAGAAACTACATACACTATGGCTCGGGGTAACACAGATGATTGAGTCTGAAGAGCTGTTTACTCAGAGGTCTGCTCCAAAGCTTCAGTGTCTGCTAGTCAGCGTAGAATTTTTAACTGCATCTAGCCTAGGCAATACTTTGAGCGTAGTAGCCCAGCTGCGAAGCAAGCTGCACCGCCTGTGTATCTAATAAGAATTTTTAAATGCATCTAGCCTAGGCAGACTGTGGGGACCCCCAACCAAACCCAGACGCTCAGCCCCCCTACCGCCCCCCTTTCCTTGACAATACAATAATTTAACTCTTACAACTGGATGGGTGAGGATCGGTCACAGCTTTATTAACTCTTTATACTTATTCCTTTAGAAAGGCATTTTATTTCGAAAATAATTCAGCTTGTTGCAGTATGCTCTGGGTCTCCACTCCAGCAAGTTGGCCAACAAGTGTAACTCTCCAACATGTCCTTTCTATTTCCAGGCCACGGAGGATCCTGCGTACTCATATGCAGGATTCTGACCCCCATCCATCACTCTTAACGCTTGTTCCTGACAGGAATATATCCAGTCCAATATCCATTAAGTGAACACCGTCGGGCCGTATGAGGCCTGCTTTATCTCCTTCCAGTTGTCGGTGTTGTACCACTACACCGCCTCTGTCTCTTCTAAATTTTGCCATCCGAATATTTATTACCCGCCTTGTCCGTTCGATGGCCGTGATGTCTCGCACACCTTGCCATACCGCTATCGGCACAATCTCTGACCATACTATAGTTAGTTTTGTGAAAAATTCTCTGAAGCGCTCAGTGTCTAGTTTCATTATTGCCATTAGTTATGCGCTCTTGTGATGACCTAGGTTGTTTCCCCCGGCCTGTATAACTAAAATGACCAGACCTCTTGCCTCTCTCCCTACCTTGATTACCTCCATTAGTACCTGTGGCCATAGCAGGCCTCTAATACCTCTCCAGTTGAAATATGTGTTATGAAACTCTAATTTCCTCCCGCCTGGGCGGACTTTCGCCCTTTTTTCTGCCCAATATATATACGAGTGGCCTATCACCCACACTGTTGGCTTAGTGTCACCTGTAAAAGAAACAAACCACGTTAGGATAACAAGTCCGGTCTTATGTATCTCGCCAAACACGTGGATCGCCATCTCCCTATCCTCTGAACTTCCGTTTCTGACAGTCCTGCTCTTGCTGCTTCCGTGGCCGCACCTATGCGGAATGAGTGTGTCCCGTAATCTTTGGGGTGGTTTCCTGCCAATGTTAGGCATTTATTAAATATAGCTTGGAACTGGTATCTTGATAATGGCGTTCCATCAATGTGTGATAGGAAGAAATTACTTTGTGATCTGATTGTTATATATGTTTTTACTATTGTTACCCGACTCAGTGTACCGTTTGTGGGTTGTAGAAGTACCCAAGTGCCCCTGCCCGCTGGAACCGTTTTCGATTGGCGTATGCGTAGACGTATTGCATTATTGGCTATGACTACGTCCTGGTGTAATAAGCCTCCACTGGTGGTAATTTTGGATTGAGGGACTAATTCACTTATGCATAGCGCCCCGAAGAAGGCGATCACAAATGCAGTAGACAGTAGTGTTGCTTCAAATTGTGAGTGTCATGTTAATGGTGTTAGGGATATGATGTGAGAAATCAGTTTTAGTGACACAGGACGTCTACACTCCTGACTTGGCTGACCCCTTTTCCACCCTTTTATGGATTGTCTGATGATGAATCTCTTTGTCACATCTCCCCAATTCAGTAGTTGGAAGTGAAATGCTACTCCGATCAGACACCGCTGCGCTGACGCCCCTGATATGCCCCTCATCATTAGCTGGTGGAGAAATTCTATGGTGACTTGTGATCTGGCTTGTTCACATTGGTCAACCAGTCTGCCTGCTACTAGTCGTGTCCACTCTTCCCATGCCTTACCGTATGCTTGCCACGTCGATGGGGCAACTGACGCTCTGATTAATGACATCAACTATTCGCCACTAGATCCCATAGGGAGGGTGGACAACTGTTGCCCGATGGGTGGGCGTTGGGGAGGAGCTCTGTGAAAATCTGCCAATTGAATTGTGATAAAGCGTTAGCAGCAGCTTTAGACCCCCTCAGCATCGTGGCTAGCGCGGACCCATACATTGTGTTTTAGGCACAGGAATGCTAGCCGGCGTAGTAGGCCTAGCACTGGGAGAGACGATGATGCCATCTTATTAATGCAGTGCGCTAGGCTGGTGTTTTTTGTTATGAAGCGTATATTTTTGTTTGCCAGGCGCGCGCCCCATATTTCTATTGCTACCACTATTGTGAAAAAAAATTATTTTCAGGGCTAGATGCAGCTAAAAATTATTTTTAATTTGCAACCTGGTGGAGCTTAGTATATATAGATGGACTAATAGAATGATGCTATGCCCAAAAGGTTTTAGTTGCCATGGTGCAGTGAAAAAATTTGTATTCTATACACAGGTGGTGTAGCTTGCAACACAGATAGGCTACTCCACTGACTAACACACTGCAAGAGACCAAAAAGGATTTGCTTAGCTAGATTTAGCCAAATGCTGTGAAAAAAACTTGCACAGCACTGGCACAGACCTGCCTGGCAAAAACTGATAGGAACTGATGTAACCTAGCCCTCAAAAGGACTGCAATTACAAGTAGACCCTACTCCCAACCTATCTATTTAACAGCACAGACCTGCCTGATAAAAGTCGTAGGAAATGATGTAACCTAGTCCTCAAAAGGACTGCAATCACAACTATTCCCTACTCCCAAGCCATCTGTAGATTTGTGCGAAAATTGGCTTGAAATTAACACTCAAAGTATATCCACACAACAACAGCGGTGCCGTCTAACACGCAGCTGCAGCAGTGAGAAAATGGTGGCGACGGGGAAAATGGCTGGATCTTATAGGGCAAGGACATGTGACATACACAGCCAATGACACATGCCCTTGCTTGTGTGAAAAAAAGCAGTTCGCTCCGTGTGTGCACTGCTGATAGGCTGACAGATTGCACCTCCTCACTGTAAATGCGGGAAAGAGAAAAAAAAATGGAGATCTTCATTATTTCTGCAGAGATCCATCCCCTGCCCCTCCCCCCGCCCCACTGTACACTCAAACTGCGTATTAACATTAATTTTCAGCATTACTGAGAAAAAATCCAGTTATGATTTTGGTGCACGAACAGTTATCGAACATAACCTCGAACAGCTGAATTTTTTTCAAATCGTTAGTGTTCGCCGAACAGCTCGAACACCGCCCAAAACAGCTCGAATTTGAGATTGGCGAATAGTTCGATTCGAACACCGCTCATCTCTAATAGCGATTACGAATATAACGGTACTCGCTCATCACTACTGATCATAGATGTGACTTCTCCATCTGTCTGTGACTTCTACAATATTTGTTTCAGGGTGAAGATCTGACCCATATTAACCCCTTTAAAGCCCATGACGTACTAATACGTGTCTGTGCCCTGGGACTTAAGAGCCTTACCCTTATTAGTAAGTCATCGCGATCGCGCACACAGGCTGTGCGGGCGCAATCGCCGCCGGGTGTCAGCTGTGACAATGTGCAGGGAGCGGTCCCGCACCGCTCCCGGCATATTAACCCCCGCAATGCTGCGGTCGAAGTCGATCGCATCATTGCGGTGGCTAGGGGAGGTGATCACAATACTCTCCTCCTCTTCCGGCCTCCAGCGCTGTCTGCTGCGGCTTCCCGGGTGTTGCCATGACGACCTGATGTCGACATGACAACATCCGGGTCACCAGACAGCAGGAAGATTGTTTGGTCATGCGCAGTGCATGACCAAACAATCTTCTCACTGTGCAGCGCTGACTGCCTGTATGGCACAGGGATGATGCTCCATCCCCATGCTATGCAGGCTATCAGAATAAAAAAAAAGTGAAAGTCCCAGAGTGGAACAAAGTAAAAAAAGTAAAAAAACTTTCAGAAAGTGAAAAAAAAGAAGATTAAAACAAAATTGTAAAAATATAAAAAAAAATAAAAAAAATAATCCACCAAAAATAAAAATATAATGTACCCATCAATAAATATTGTTATGAAAAAAAACAATAAAAGTACACATATTTGGTATTGCCGTGTCCGGAACGACCTGACCTATAAAATTGTCCCACTAGTTAACTCATTCAGTGAACACGGTGAAAAAAATAAATAAAAAACGAAGCAAAAAACAATGCTTTATCATCATACTGCCAAACAAAAAATGGAATAACACGCGATCAAAAAGACGAATATAAATAAATATGGTACCGCTGAAAACGTCATCTTGTCCCACAAAAAACAAGCTGCCATACAGCTCCATCATCCGAAAAATCAAAAAGTTATAGCTCTCAGAATAAAGCGATGCAAAAAAATAATTTTTCTATAAAATAGCTTTTATTGTGTAAAAGCGCCAAAACATAGAAAAACGATATAAATGTGGTAAACGTACTGACCTGTAGAATAACGCTGCCTTATCAATTTTACCACACGCGGAGTAGAATAAAAAAAAAAACAATTGCTGAATTGTTGGTTTTTGTTTATTCTGCCTCCCAAAAGCTGGAATAGAAAGCGATCAAAAAATGTCACGTGCCTGAAAATGGCACCAATAAAAACGTCAACTTGTCCAGCAAAAAACAAGCCATCACATGACTATCGGCCAAAATATGGAAAAATTATAGCTCTCAAAATATGACGATGCAAAAACTAAATTTTACAAAATATGTGTCTTTTAGTGTGTGACAGCTGTCAATCATAAAAACCCGATATCATTCTGGTATCTCTGTAGTCGCACTGACTCAAAGAATAAGGTCGTCTAATCACTTATACCGCACAAGGAACGGCGTAAAAAATAAACGCTAGGGCTGGGGTTGGGGTTAGGGTTGTGCTAATGTTAGGGTTGTTGTTTTTTCCAAAAAAAAAAGGATGACGATATGGCAACTAGTGTTGAACGCAAGTGCTCGCTACTTAAGTTTGCGTCGGGTGCTCGGGTATGCATTGAGTATCGCGGGTGCTCGAGTCTCCGCCCCATATGCTTCGTGGCCAAAAAAACCTCGCGGGGATTGCCTGCCATGCACGAGCGATCCCCGCATGTTTTTTTGGGGTGTCTAATAACCGTGAAACATGTGGGCAGGACTCGAGCATTTCAGTTGAGCACCTGTGATACATGGTGCATACCTGAGTACCCGATGCCAACTCAAGTAGCGAGCACTTGCGCTCAAGACTAATGACAACTTATTCAATATGATGACCTAATATCATCAAATTCTGTGTCGTACCTCTGGGTTCAAAATGTTCACTATACCCCTTGATAAAATCCTTGAGGGGTGTAGTTTCCAAAATGGTGTCACTTGTGGGGGGTTTCCACTGTTTAGGCACATCAGGGGCTCCTCAAATGCAACATGGCGTCCGCTAATTATTCAAGCAAATTTTACATTCAAAAAGTCAAATGGCGCTCCTTCCCTTCCGAACCCTGCCGTGCGCCCAAACAGTGGTTTTTCCCCACATATGGGGTATCTGTGTGCCCAGGGAAAATTGCACAACAAATTTTGGGGTCAATTTTTTCCTGTTACCCCTGAAAAAATAAGCAAAAAATTGGGTCTAAAGTAACATTTTTGTGAAAAAAGTTAAATGTTCATTTTTTTCTTCCACATTCCAAAAATTCCTGTGAAGCACCTGAAGGGTTAATAAAGTTCTTGAATGTGGTTTTGAGCACATTGAGGGGTGCAGTTTTTAGAATGGTGTCACTTTTGGGTATTTTCTGTCATCATGTGCTGATGTAAAGTAGACATGTGGGAAATGTTGTTTATTAACTATTTTGTGTGACATCTCTCTGATTTAAGGGCATAAAAATTCAAATTTTGAAAATTGCAAAATTTTCAACATTTTCGCCAAATTTCCATTTTTTTCACAAATAAGCGCAAGTGATATAGAAGAAATTTTACCACAATCATGAAGTACAATATGTCACGAAAAACAGTCTCAGAATCAGGGGGATCCGTTGAAGCGTTCCAGAGTAATTACCTCATAAAGTGACAGTGGTCAGAATTGTAAAAATTGGCCTGGTCATTAACGTGCAAACCACCTTGGGTTGTAAAGGAGTAAAATAGTAAAAAAATTTAAGCAAAAAATGTGGTCATGATGCGCTGTTATGGGGGAGGGGGTCTGCTGCTGACACTGGTATTGGGGTAATGTCCCCCAATTCTGTTAATATCCTCCATCCTGGTATGTATGGCCCATCCTTCCTGGTATAAGTGGCCCCCATCCCATCCTGGTATGCATGGCACCCCTTGATCCCCCATCCTGGTATGCATGGCACTCCTTTATACCCCATTTTGGTATGCATGGCACCCCTTGAGCCCCCATCCTGGTATGCATGGCACCCCTTGAGCCCCCATCCTGGTATTCATGGCACCCCTTGAGCCCCCATACTGGTATGTATGGCACCCTTGAGCCCCCATACTGGTATGTATGGCACCCTTGAGCCCCCATCTTGGTATGCATGGCACCCTCTGAGCCCCCATCCTGGTATGCATGGCACCCTCTGAGCCCCCATCCTGGTATGCATGGCACCCTCTGAGCCCCCATCCTGGTATGCATGGCACCCTCTGAGCCCCCATCCTGGTATGCATGGCACCCCCTTGAGCCCCCATCAGTCTGCCTACGAAAAAAAAAACCAAACAATCATACTCACCTCCTCTCTCCTCTAGCGCTGTCCCTCTCTGCTGCCGACACTCTCACTGTGTGAGCCGATCATGGCAGGGCGCGCATGGCGTCCCTGCCATGCGCCCTCTCACATTGTGAGATTCTGTGCTGGAATAGTCACTGCTCCCCACGCCGGGACACTGTGCTTGGGGAGCAGTGACCATTCAGTCTGTTCAATAGCCTGCACCCTGGAGCCGCAGCGCGGCTCCTGCTGCCGCTCTGCGGTCAGTGTGCCTGCTATTAAAGACTATGGATATTCACTACAACCCATGGGAGTGGGTTATAGGGAATATTCATGAGCTTTAATAGCGGGCACACAGACCGCAGAGTGGCAGCAGGAGCCGCGCTGCGGCTCCAGTGTGCCGGCTATTAAGAAAAATTAATATTCATTGCTCTCCACGCCCATGGGTGTGGGGAGCAGGGAATATTCATTTTCTTTAGTAGCGGGCATAGCATAGGCTGCAGCAGGTGGCTGCTGCCTCCTGTGCCACGCTGATCCCCCACCACCATGCACAGCCATGTATATAGTATTCGAACTATAAGACGCACCCCTCACTTTCCTCCAAAATTTTGAAGGAAAAAAGTGCGTCTTATAGTCCGAAAAATAAGATAAGTAAAAAGCAATAGTGCGTATAAATAACATAGGGTACTTGGTAAACACAGTTTTTGATTTAAAAAAAAAAAAAAGCATAAAAGCCATTCCACCAGTGTCAAAGTGTTCACAAATCGGGATGGTCTTAACCTCTAGTGTTAGAACCTTACCATGTGACGTCAATGTGAATAAGGGCCGAGCAGGACTGGGTCCCAAATATGAATACCCAGCAAATGGGAATCTATATAAACATAGTGTCCAGCCTAACCCCTTAGTGACCGAGCTAATCTTGACCTTAACCCCTTCACGACCTATGATGTATAGGTAGGTCATAGGTCGTGTATCCCCCTTTGATGCGGGCTCCGGCATGGAGCCCACATCTTTACCGGCACATGACAGCTGATTTGATTGCAATCCACCCACGGCTGTTAACATGTTAAATGCCGCTGTCAAACTCTGACAGCGGCATTTAACATGATCGCGCCGGAAGCGCGTCACAAACCCCACCCATCAGCGCCCCTGTCACATGATCGCGCGGGGCCGATCGGTTGGCATGACAATCGGGGGTCTGCCAAAGACCAACTGTGCTTATCATTGCTGATCTGCTATGAATGCTGGCCCATGACCGGCGTTCATAACAAATGATTTTTGCCACACAAAGCAGGGCTGCAGCCTTGCTATGTGTAGCACAAGCGATCAGAAGGTTGCAGCTTCAAGTCTCCTGAGCTGACTATTGAAGCAACTAAAAAGTAGAAAAAAAAAGTTTAAAAAAAGATTTAAAATATGAAAAAAATATACACTTTCAAAACACCTCCCTTTTGCCCCATTTAAAATAAAACAATAAAAAAAAAACAGATATTTGGTATCACTGCATTCAGAAACGCCCGATCTATCAAAATATAAAAAGAATTAATCCAATCTGTCAATGGTGTAACGAGAAAAAAAAATAAAAAAAATGGCTGCATTTTTTGGACGCCGCAACATTGCAATAAAATGCAATAACAAGCGATCAAAGCATAGGATCTACCCCAAAATGGTATCAATAAAAACGTCAACTTGTCGCGCAAAAAAATAACTCCTCACCCAGCCCCAGATCTCAAAAATTGGAGACGGAAAATGGCACCATTTGTTTTTTACAAACTTTGGATTTTTTTTTTCACCACGTAAGTAAAAAAGAACCTATACATGTTTGGTATCTACGAACTTGTAATAACCTGGAGAATAATGGCAGGTCAGTTTTAGGATATAGTGAACATGGTAGAAAAAAAAACAATTGTGGAATTGCAGTTTGTTTTGCAATTTCACCGCACTTGGAATTTTTTTTCCTATTTTCCAGTACACGATATAGTAAAACCAATGGTGTATTTAAAAAGTACAACTAGTCCTTCAAAAACAAGCCCTCATATGGCCATCTGGACAGAAAAGTAAAAAAAGTTATGGCTCTGGGAAGAAGCGGAGCAAAAACCGAAAACACAAAAACGGAAAATCCCAAAGTCGTGAAGGGGTTAATGACCTGGCCAAATTTTACGAATCTCACTAGTGTTACTTTATGTGGTAATAACTCTGGAATGCTTCAACGGATCCCACTGATTCTGAGAGTATTTTTTCGTGACACATTTTACTTCACGATAGTGGTAAAAGTATTACAATTTTGGCAAAAATGTTTAAAAAAATAATTGCAATTTTCAGACTTTCAATCTTTATATCATTAAACCAGTTAGTCATGCCGTACAAAATAATTAACTAAGGGTATGTGCACATGATGCAGAAATGCTCAGGATTTTTTCCTGAGCATTTCTGCGTCTCCCTGGCAGGAAAAAACGCATGCGGATTGTACATGCGGTTTCCTGCCAGGGACATGCGGAAATGAAGCGGTCTTCACTTTTATTTCCGCGTGCGGGTTGACAAGCTCTTCCCAAGCAATTTTAGCATCACTTGAGTGCTTGTCAACTTCACACTATATAAATCCATGCAAACAGCATGGATTTATATAGTGTGTGAATGTCAAAAAATAAATATATACTCACCCTCTGATGGCCCGCGGTGTCCTGCTTCGCTCGGTCCCGGCTGCCGGCAGTGAAGACTGAAGGACCTGCCAACGTCAGAGTCACGTGACCCGTCACATGACTCTGATGTCAGCGAAGGTCCTTCTTCATTCAACCGCGAAGTGCCGGGAACCAAGCAGGAGCGCTGCTCGGGCCGTCAGAAGGTGAGTGAGTATGTGTGTATATGTATGTGTATATATATTATATATATATATATATATATATATTATATACACACCATCCGCACATTAGACCGCATGGAATGCGCATCTACATATACAGTGATGCGGATTCCATGCGTTCTAATGCTAGTCAATGGCGGCAAAAAAGCAGCGTTTCCGCAAAATTAATTGACAAGCTGAAGATTTTTGAGCGCAGCGTTTACGCTGCGGAAAATTCCGCATCATGGGCACAGCACATGCGGATTTCCATTGGGGAACATTGCTGCCCTTCTACCATGCGTTTTTAATGCGTTTCCGCAGCTGCAAAAACGCCGCAGAAACGCATTAAAAATGCATCCTGTGAACTCCGCCTAATAACATTTCCCATATTTCTACTTGATATCTGTATTATTTTTTAAACATCATTTTATGTTGTTAGGATGTTATAGGGATTAAAAGTTTAGCAGCAATTTCATTTTTTCAACAAATTTACAAAACCTGTTTCTATAGGGAGCTATTCAGATTTCAATGGACTTTGAGGGAACTATATGTAGGAAACTCCCCAAAAGTGATACCATTTTAAAAACTGCACTCCTCAAATACTTCAAAACTGCTGTCAGTTTTTTTTAACCCTTCAGGTGCTACACAGGAATTAATGCAAGGTGGAATGAAAAAAATTTTTTTTTACCTCAAATGTTCCTTTAGCCTCAATTTTTTCACTTTTGCAACAGTGGACCCCACAGTTTGTTACCCACTTTCTCACAAGCACAGAGATGCCCCACATGTAGTCAAAAAGTTCTGTTTGGACACACGGCAGGGCTTGGAACGGAAGAAGCAATATTTTAATTTTGGAACATAAATTTGGCTGACACAGATAGCGGACACAGTGTTGCATTTGCAGTGCCCCTAAGGTGCCTAAACAGCAGAAATCCCTCACAACTGACCCCATTTTGAAAACTACACCCCTCAAGGATTTTATCCAGGGGTATAGTGAGCATTTTGAACCCACAGGTACTACATAGAATTTGATAATAACATTAGGTCGTCATATTGTCATTTTTTTTTCCGTAACTTTTGAAAAAAAACATAACTCTAAGCCTAACCCTAAACCTAACCCTAACCTTAAGACAAACCATAAGCCTAATCCTAATGCCAAAGAATGAAAGAAATAAAAAAAATGTGATCTAAGGGGATGACATGAGGGGGATGATCAAGGGGTTGCACAGCGAGGCACAACCCAAGTATTGTCCTTTTTACTAATTATTGGGCTTTTGATCACTGTGATAGGGTCTATCATAGTGATCAAAAGTCAGGAACCAATAGGAAAAATTCCTGCGGAAGATCTCGGCGGGCACACTGTGCATGCGCCCACCATTTTGCTTCATGAGGAGGAGGGCCAGGGGATGGCGGATCTGGTACTAAGGTACCGTGGTGGTTTGGGAACACTATTTCTCTCTCCTTTGACATATTATATGATGCCAGAAGAGAAAGTAATGATTTTTACACCGGATCTCCCTTTTTTTTATGTGATCGCCGTTATTTATTGAATAATGGCGATCACGTGATCAGGGACCGGAAAAACCAGCCCTGATCATGTTCTTCAGGGTCTCAGCTAAAACTGTGATATGGGAATAAGGCCCCATAGCGGCCGCTGTTTTAATGCATATCGGCGGTCATTAAAGGGTTAAAGAAAGAAAGGCCACACGCTTACCTGCACTAAGTGCAGAAACCTTAAACTTAACCGAAAAAAAAAATTAACTAAAGTATAAGTTGGTATGCACGCAAATAATGGAAGTGATGATATGGCCCCACAAAGCCGTGATCTCCAGATCATCGATTCTGTCTGGGATTTCATGAAGAGACAGAAGAATTTGTGCAAACCTACATCCACAGAAGATCTATACCTACTATTCTCACCTCTCTAATGGTTATCTGCCACCTGTCAGTCATGATTTAAGCTGCTGCTATTCCATTGCATCATCTCATTGTGTGACCACAGTAGCCATTACTGGCCACATAAGTGAACTGTCAATTTCAGTAATGTCAAGATGCATATCATCACTGCAGCACCATAAAGGAAGGCTGAGAGGGAACCACTGGTGTTCATTTTTAAGGTGAGAGCATTATTTTTGCCAATTTAACCTTGTAGGGACCCAGTGCTGATGTTTTGCCCTTGGCTATAACTCTGCACTGTTGTAAATTTGCGGCATGGAGTTAAAGCTTCTGCTCCTCCAATCTGATGCCTGGCTGTCAGACATATCTGGGAACTCTATGGAGAAAGCAGAGGTGGTTTATTACTGCTTCTGTATTCTTTTGCTAACTACATAGTACACAATGAGTGTTAAGGCCCCGTCACACATAACGAGATCGCTAGAGAGATCGTTGATACGTCACGGTTTTAGTGAAGCAATAGCGATCTCGCTAGCGATCTCGTTATGTCTGACAGATATTAGTGACCAGGCCCCTGCTGTGAGATCGCTGATCGTTACAAAGCTTCCTGGACCATTCCTGGGTCGTTGCGCTCCCACTGGGCAGTGTGCATCGCTGTATTTGACACCTTATCAACGACCTCGTTAGCAATTCAGAACTGAGACACGTAGGCATGCATGAATTGGACTTTAAGAGTCAGTGAAGATGTCCAGAGATCTCAGTCCGATCATGGATCACAATGCATGGACTAGCCGCAGGTCTCCCAACTGAAGCATGATATGCAGATATGAAGCAGTTTCTAATCTGGGCCATGGCAATTCTTTCAGTGTTTTTACAGCATTTTCACACATTGAAATAAATGGTGTGGTGGGGATACATAAAAAAACGCACACAAAAATGTGTATATTTTATGCAGTAGCGTTCATCAGTCGGAGAGGAGGGGGCGCGGAAAAGTAATTTTATGTATGCCTTTGTGACACAGTACAGTCCCTATCAAGGTGTGGATCGTTGAAATAGCTGCTGTGTGAAAGCGTCCCAACGACCGCCGAGATCGTTAGTTAGATCGCTGGGGAGGCCGAAATCGTTGGCAGGTTCTGCATGTTTGACAGCTCCCCAGCGATCACGAAACGACTTTCCAGTGATCCCAAAACCGTGACATAATAACGATCTCGCTAGCGATCTCGTTATGTGTGACGGGGCCTTTATGTACTGTACATAAGCATCAATAATTCTGTAGGATTTTGTGATCACATCGCCAGGTGTCTGCCAGTGTAGCAGAACTGCTGGATCTTAGCAGGCCCAGATCAGCCCCATCAGTGACTTATTTCAATGTAGCAGCTGTTTTTTTGCTTTAACTGGGGTTCTAATGGATGCCTCAGTTACAGTGGAACAAAAATCTACACATACATAATGTATCTACACAAACCTAATCACCTGGAGAGTTCATTCAATAGGCTATTTGGAGTGGAACATGAACATGTTCAGCTTTTTCTGATATTTGCGTCTCAAAATATATATATAAATTGTCGTGGTAGCCCCTCCAAGAAGAGCTAATTTGGATTGAGATACAAATTATCTCCAAATCTGCTATTTTTGATTCAAATTGGGTAAATGAAATAAATACGATGCATTGGAGAAAGAAACTAACACACAGCCAGTGTCTGAGTGTACAATTATTGTCTGCCCTCAGATCCCAAGCAACAAGTATTTATTACACCCCCAGAAGAAAGGGGATGGCGAACATTACCTAACAGAGAAAGTATTTTAATTGGAAATAACAGTCGTCCTTGAAAGCAGCTCTGTCCAATTAACTATACAGTACTTTAAAAAAAACAGAGGAAAGCGTAACAGAAACAGCTCTATACCCGGTGTTATCGCTTTTATGAATAACACTTATAAAGCGAATATTAAAATATCAAAGATAAATAGGTAGATTTAATTGTCTAAAGTAATAATCAAAGCAAAGTATGAATATTTACCATAACAAAAGTATACAATAATTTATAGGTACCCCAACTCTGTGCTAAAAAATTATATAATTTGTTGCACATAAAACAAAGCCTCATGAAGTTATATCAGTGAAAAAATAAAATTATATCTACATAAAAGTGGAGAGACTAAAACAACATTTTTTTTTTTTACTAAGACCCTTTCAGGCCCAGACATTAATAGGTTAAGTCATCTTTAATACTTCGGTATATTGGATATCATTAAACTCATAAGTATATCGTAGTGTTGAACCATATTGGAATGTTGTATAGGTGTATTGTCCCTAGGGACCCACTGACATATATATTAGGGTACGTTGAGGAAATAAAAACAGACAACATGACCAAAATAGCAATTGCGAGATTGTTTATTGCCAGAAAATTGATTGCAAAATATTGGATTAGAGAGGAGCCCCCGTCCAGACGAGAATTCATTGCCCAAACGAACTATATAATTCAACCTGAAAAAAGTATTTACACCAAGACGAATAAGCAGGAATACTTCCATAAATGATGGCAGCCACGGTTGGATAGGATCAATTAGAGTAACACCTATATATACTACTGTAGAGTAAAAAACTGCATGGCGGAGTGGAGAGGGAAGAAGGAAAGAAGAAAAGGGGAAGAGAAGGAAAGGGAGTAGGGGAAGGAAAGAAAAGAAAAGGAAAGAAGGGGGGGATAAAATAAAAAAGAGAAAGAAAGGTCTCCATGGGGGCAGAGGGGGGGGGGGACTTACTGTAATATTGTAAAACGAGTATTGGCATGTAATATCTGTTCCAAGTTTTGTTATGTTTAATAAAAATTTCTGATTAAAAAAAAAAAAAAAAAAGAACCTCCTAAGTATAAAAGTATATCTAAAGTTAATAGAAGGCAATGGATCAGATTTCTCAAAAATATCAATTATCTGTAATTGGATTTTATTTATTTTGTCAAGAATGTAACATGAAGAAACGACATCAAACACCTTGATCTCTTATATCATAACTTCAGTGGTATAGTATTTTTAACTGTACTTAAAAACTTTTTTAAATGCTTACCTTATAGATTGGAAATAGTGCCAAAACCTTGGAAGAAGTCTTTTTTGACAAATTACAACTTCATCAAGGAAAATTTGAACTCAATGAACCCAACAATGGCTGCTGTTTTGGATTTATGGCATTCTTCATTCATGTAAGTAATTACAATACAACTCTGCCTTGGTTATCTTTTCTTTTTTGATGTCTTGTAAAGTGCGCATTAAAGGGGCATTTAATAATAATAATAATAATAATTAGAAATGTAGTATAGTTTTTCTGATTCGCTATGTCTCTTTCCTCATGTGCAGGCATTGCAGGACATTAGGTATCCATGGTTACGACCACTAGCAACTAGCTAACTGTCACTATATCAGTGGTCGTAACCATGGATACCTAAAGGTCCTGCAATGAGGAAAGAGACATAGCCAATCAGAAAAACTATACTACATTTCTAATTGGAGGTATTTGATGATATTATTATTATTCCACCTACTACAAATTGAGATAGGATCTCGGAGATAGGAATACCCCTTTTATTTATAGGGCTTCAATTTTGGCTAAAAGGGGTGTACAAAACTACACCAAAACCGCACTGTCAGTACAGCCATTGCCAATAAGGTGCAGTTGTTGGTGCTTTTCTTTATTTTTAATGTACATTTTTAACTTTGTTCTTTTTAATTTCCAAAGGCAATTACGTCTTGTTGATACTGATGAATTTCACAACCGCCAGGAGTCAATGGAGCTATCCATTTTCCAAAATCTTCCTATGAGACATATTGATTCTGCCAAGGAAAAATTACTTAAGTAAGGAATATAAATGTTACTGGATAATTTGTTAGCCTATTAGTCCACTTAACTTGCCAGGGTCATAGTTTTCCAATACAGTTAGAAGAGGGGTACATAAGTATGTGAATAGACTGATACTCTACAGTAAATAGGAAAACTCTTTTCTTTTTAATCTATTGAGAATTTTATTGTACATATATATATATATTATACACACACACACATACACACACACACACACACACACACACATACACATACATACACAGTACAGACCAAACGTTTGGACACACCTTCTCATTTAAAGATTTTTCTGTATTTTCATGACTATGAAAATCGTACATTCACACTGAAGGCATCAAAACTATGAATTAACACATGTGGAATTATATACTTAACAAAAAAGTGTGAAACAACTGAAAATATGTCTTATATTCTAGGTTCTTCAAAGTAGCCACCTTTTGCTTTGATGACTGCTTTGCACACTCTTGGCATTCTCTTGATGAGCTTCAAGAGGTAGTCACCGGAAATGGTCTTCCAACAATCTTGAAGGAGTTCCCAGAGATGCTTAGCACTTGTTGGCCCTTTTGCCTTCACTCTGCGGTCCAGCTCACCCCAAACCATCTCGATTGGGTTCAGGTCTGGTGACTGTGGAGGCCAGGTCATCTGGCGCAGCACCCCATCACTCTCCTTCTTGGTCAAATAGCCCTTACACAGCCTGGAGGTGTGTTTGGGGTCATTGTCCTGTTGAAAAATAAATGATGGTCCAACTAAACGCAAACCGGATGGAATAGCATGCCGCTGCAAGATGCTATGGTAGCCATGCTGGTTCAGTATGCCTTCAATTTTGAATAAATCTCCAACAGTGTCACCAGCAAAGGACCCCCACACCATCACACCTCCTCCTCCATTCTTCACGGTGGGAACCAGGCATGTAGAGTCCATCCGTTCACCTTTTCTGCGTCGCACAAAGACACGGTGGTTGGAACCAAAGATCTCAAATTTGGACTCATCAGACCAAAGCACAGATTTCCACTGGTCTAATGTACATTCCTTGTGTTCTTTAGCCCAAACTTGTCTCTTCTGCTTGTTGCCTGTCCTTAGCAGTGGTTTCCTAGCAGCTATTTTGCCATGAAGGCCTGCTGCACAAAGTCTCCTCTTAACATTTGTTGTACAGCTGTGTCTGCTGCTAGAACTCTGTGTGATATTGACCTGGTCTCTAATCTGAGCTGCTGTTAACCTGCGATTTCGAGGCTGGTGACTCGGATAAACTTATCCTCAGAAGCAGAGTTGACTCTTGGTCTTCCTTTCCTGGGGCGGTCCTCATGTGAGCCAGTTTCTTTGTAGCGCTTGATGGTTTTTGCAACTGCACTTGGGGACACTTTCAAAGTTTGCCCAATTTTTCAGACTGATTGACTTTCATTTCTTAAAGTAATGATGGCCACTCGTTTTTCTTTACTTAGCTGCTTTTTTTCTTGCCATAATACAAATTCTAACAGTCTATTCAGTAGGACTATCAGCTGTGTATCCACCTGACTTCTGCACAACACAACTGATGGTCCCAACCCCATTTATAAGGCAAGAAATCCCAATTATTAAACCTGACAGGGCACACCTGTGAAGTGAACACCATTTCCGGTGACTACCTCTTGAAGCTCATCAAGAGAATGCCAAGAGTGTGCAAAGCAGTCATCAAAGCAAAAGGTGGCTACATTGAAGAACCTAGATTATAAGACATATTTTCAGTTGTTTCACACTTTTTTGTTAAGTATATAATTCCACATGTGTTAATTCATAGTTTTGATGCCTTCAGTGTGAATGTACAATTTTCATAGTCATGAAAATACTGAAAAATCTTTAAATGAGAAGGTGTATCCAAACTTTTGGTCTGTACTGTATACATAAAATATATGTGCTTAAAGCCCAATGAAGTGCAGGGCGATTGGCATTTACCAGAGAACACCAAGATTGGCATATTCCACACTGGCGTCCTGTGCTCTTCACGGATGAGAGCAGGTTCACACTGAGCACATGTGACAGTCGTGACAGTCTGGAAACGCCATGGTGAATGTTCTGCTGCCTGCGACATCCTTCAGCATGACCGGTTTGGCAGTGGGTCAGTAATGGTGTGGGGAGGCATTTCTTTGGAGGGCCGCACAGCCCTCCATGTGCTCGCTAGAGGTAGCCTGACTGCCATTAGGTACCGGAATGAGATCCTCCTCATTGTGAGACCATATGCAGGTTGAGTGGACCCTGGGTTCCTTCTGATGCATAACAATGCAAGGCTTCATGTTGCTAAAGTGTGTCAGCAGTTCCTGCATGATGAAGGCATTGATGCTTTGGACTGGCCTGCCCGTTCCCCAGACCTGAAGCCAATCGAGCACATCTCATTCCATCCACCATTGCCACGTTGCACCACAGACTGTCCAGGTGTTGACTGATGCTTTAATCCAGGTCTGGGAGGAGATCCCTCAGGAGAACATCCGCAACCTCATCAGGAGCATGGCCAGGCGTTGTACGGAGGTCATACAGGCACAATGAGGCCACACACACTACTGAGCATCATTTCCTTATCTTGAGGCATTTCCACTGAAGTTGGATCAACCAGACCTCCATGGGATATTTTTGATTTACATTGATTATTTTTATGCTTTATTGTTCTCAACGAATTGCACTATGTAATGAATAAAGATATGCACCTGGAGTATTTCATCCTGTGATATCTAGGATGTGGTATTTATGTGTTACCTTTATTTTTTTGAGCAGTGTATATATATATATATATTTTTTTTATATAATTATCTATATATACTTTGGGGGAAATAATCATTTGATCCATTGCTGTTTTTGTAAGTTTGCCCACTGACAAAAATATGAATAGTCTATGATTTTAAGGGTAGGTTAATTTTAACATTGAGAGATGGAATATCCAAAAAAAAATAAAATCAAGAAAATCACATAGAAATTAGATTTTTTTTTGCATTTTGCAGTGAGAAATAAGTATTTGATCCCTCTGGCAAACAACACTTAATACTTGGTGGCAAAACTCTTGTTGGCAAGCACAGCCGTCAGATGTTTTTTGTAGTTGATGATGAGGTTTGCTCACATGTCAGGAGGATTTTTGGTCCACTCCTCTTTGCAGATCATCTCTAAATCATTAAGATTTTGAGGCTGTCGCTTGGCAACTCGGAGCTTCAACTCCCTCCATAAGTTTTCTATGGGATTAAGGTCTGGAGACTGGCTAGGCCACTCCATGACCTTACTGTGCTTCTTTTTTAGCCACTCCTTTGTTGCCTTAGCTGTATGTTTTGTATAATTGTCTTGCTGGAAGACCCAGCCACGACCCATCTTCAATGCTCTTACTGAGGGAAGGAGGTTGTTGGCCGAAATCTCGTGATACATGACCCCACCCATCTTCCCTTCAGTACGGTGAAGTAGTCATGTCCCCTTTGCTGAATAGCACCCCCAAAGTATAATGTTTCCCCCACCATGCTTCACGGTTGGGACGATGTTCTTAGGGTTGTACTCCTCTTTCTTCTTCCTCCAAACACGGCGAGTTGAGTTAATGACAAAGAGCTCAATTTTTGTCTCATCTGACCGGAGCACCTTCTCCCAATAACTCACAGAATCATCCAGGTGTTCATTGGCAAACTTCAGATGGGCCTGCACATGTGCCTTCTTGAGCAGGGGGACTTTGCGGGCACTGCAGGATTTTAAACCTTTAAGGCGTAATGTGTTACCAATGGTTTTCTTGGTAAATGTGGTCCCAGCTGCCTTGAGATCATTAACAAGTTCCCCCCCGTGTAGTTTTAGGCTGATTTCTCACCTTCCTCATGATCAAGGATACCCCACGAAGTGAGATTTTGCATGGAGACCCATATCTATGTCGATTGACGGTCATTTTGTATTTCTTCCATTTTCTTACTGGATACGGGAATGCACAGCAAGTATGGAGTCCAATAATATTAAAGAAGGTGCTAACCCATGTGGTATAACCAAGAATGCAAGTAAAGGAGAAAAGAACCACATGTACGGAGCAGCACACTTCTATATATAAAAAGGTATAATTTTATTCCAGAAACTTCGTAGACGAAACATTTAAAAGATAGAGATATATATATATAGACAAAGGGGTCTGGCCCTCATGACTGCTCAGGTTAATAGATGGTCACCAATACACAGACAATACTTTGTATATCATGCAGTAAATACATGGGTATATAGCATATCAAAATACACAGAATTTACAGAAAAGAGACCATGAACACTGTACAGGAGAAACAAAAAACACAATAGCCACAACGTGGTCTTTGCCATCTAATCAACAAGATTAGTGCAATGTAAGAGCCCAATATCTAATCTAAATAAGCGGGTAATATCAAATCCTTAATGCTCCTGCAAAATAGCACAATAGTATTACAAGGTATTCTTATATAAAATCCCAATGATGCAAAAGGTCTTATTATCAATATACAGAATAAATGTTACCTATAGCCTGTATTCAGCATTAGGTAATTCTATCACTTGATCCGACCCATCTGCATACATCTAGGTGTAACACAATCTAGATGTAATGGCCAGCAGAAAGATGTAGATGGGTGTGCCCTGTCAGCGTGGCTAGTGCTATAGTATACCAGTCATGTGGAGAGGATGAAGGAGCAGAGCCCCATGCCCCACGCGTATCGCCGCGTCTCCGCGCAGCTTCGTCAGGGGAATAACGTCCACTGGTTCCTGGCTTGTCTTTATATCATGGTTAAATAAGCTAATAGTATACTGGTGTGTTTCCTCTGCCGACATCATCTCAGCTGGAAGGGGGTACATGTTACTTTACTCCTAGCATTCCTGGTATCTGGTTTAGATGATGGTCAGTGAGCAAAATTACAAAAACAGCAAGAGATCAAATAATTATTTCCTTCACTGTATATATTTATATGTCGAACATATTGTATATATAGTTCCTACAAATTGATCTATGCGTATAGAACACATGCTAAATATGTATTACTTTGATCAGAACCAGGTTTGTATTATGCAGTATTGGAAAACAAATAAGCATCTCTAACATTTTCTTAGGAAAAGTTTTATTTTGTCCTATAGTCTATTCCTATTTTTCATTAAGACGCCATGCAGGAGAGTGTATTTCCCAAATGTTGTGTTAGGTTGAATTTAAACACAATGTTTCAATGCATTTTCGGTAACGGCATTTTTTTCTTTTGCAAACACTTCTCTATGGTGCTTCAGAAACACCTAAAAATTCTATGAAGAAAATGTAAAAAGATAAAAAATGCCATCAAAGACGCTTGTATTACATATGTCTTAAAATAGTAAAGGTGAAAAAAGTTGCAGAACACGCACTTTGGTGCCCATCAAAGTAGTTTCGCCAGAATTTTTCAAACTAGGATAAAAATCACGTTTATAGCGAACCGGTCTTCAGGATCAGGCATGTTAAACTAAAGATATCGACAGCGTGGCTGTTCTTTATCTTTAGAAGTTTGTGTGCAATAAGCTGTTCGTTCATCAGGGGGATCCTGGAGCGGGACTGTAGATAAGGTCTTTGGCTCTGCTTTGGCCTCTCAGCTGCGGGGTCCTGGAGCGGGACTGTAGATAAGGTCTTTGGCTCTGCTTTGGCCTCTCAGCTGCGGGGTCCTGGAGCGGGACTGTAGATAAGGTCTTTGGCTCTGCTTTGGCCCCTCAGCTGCCTCTGGTGTCTATATCTTGTTATTGTTTTTAATTTTGCATCGGCGCCGCAAGAGGCGCCTGCATACATTGACCTCGCAGTGGGCTTTAGGAAAATGGCGTGTTGGCGCATGCGCAAATTTAGATCTCGGCTCCATGACGACTCGAGATCTCAATTTGCGAATGTGCCGCCTCTGGCGCTATTTTACTGAAGACCGCCAAGAGATCAATGTGCGCATGCGCTGACACAGCGGCGTTCTGATGAAGCCCACTGCAAGGTCAATATGCAAGTGCCACCCCCCCCCCCCTGTTAAGACCGCGCCGGCACAAAATTTGTGACAGTAACAAGATACTGGGACCAGAGGCAGCTGAGGGGCCGGAGCAGAGCCGAAGACCTTATCTACAGTCCCGCCCACAGGCCCACTCCGATGAACGAACAGCTTACTGCACACAAACGTCTAAAGATAATTAAAGAACAGTTAAAGTACCTATTAAACCAGTAGGACAGCTCCTTTATACCCATACATACGTTTAACATGCCTGATCCTGATGACAGGTTGTCTTTAAGGCTGCGTGCCCACTATGCGTTTTTCATGCGTTTCCGCTGCGGAATTTCCGCAGCGGAAACGCATCAAAAACGCTTGGTAATCCGCACCCCATGGTCCCCAATGGCATTCCACAATGTCAATGCACATGCTGTGGATTTTTCCGCAGTGCTCATAAATCCGCAGTATGTTCATTAATTTTGCAGAAGCGCAGCAGAAGCGCCGCCATTGACTTGCATTGAGACGCATATAATCCGAGTCTGTACATTTGTACACGCGGATTATATGCGGTTCAATGTGCGGATGGTACCCAGGTCTGGAGGAGAGAAGACTCTCATCCAGACCTGGGTAACATTGTACCTGTAAAAAAAAGAATAAAATAAAAAAGTTTATATTCACCTTCTCCTTCCAGGACCTGAGATGACGTCGCGGTCATGTGACCGCAGGCTGTCTCGCGATGTGCTGGCAACCCGGAAGAAGCCAGGACGAGCGCTGCAGCACACGTGGGGGATCGGGGGTAAGTATAGCTTTATTTTTCTATTTTTACGGTCACGCTATATAAATCCATGCCTTTTGCATTGATTTATACAGTGTGACCTAGTTGTCAAGCACTTTCCAAGTGATGCTATCGCCTGGAAAGCGCTTGTCAGTCCACATGCGTATCCACATGCGTTAACGCATGTGAATCTGCATGTGAATCCGCATGTATTCTGCAGGAAAAACGCATGCACAATCTGCATGCATTTTTTCTGCCAGGGAGATGCAGAAATGCTGCAGAAATTTTCTGCTTCATTTCTGCATCGTGGGCACATAGCCTAACATCTGCTGAGCTGCTGAAAAAGAAGTCTCTTGCTGTGATATTCCTTGAAGGTTCTTTATTAACCACTCCACGTTTCAACATTAAAACACTTTGAAAAGTCACAAAATTACGACTTTTTGTGCTTTCACATCACTTTCAATCATCTCTACCAAAGTTATTAGCTGGGGAGAAGCCTGACTGGAGTAACATTTATGGCAAGACACCTGCCGTAGCATGCCACTGATGAGATGCGCAAAATTAATTGACGCGTGCCTCTTAATGAATTTGATGCAAAAAGAAAGGGCTCATGTGTAGACTCACAGGGCTATTTATATAAATTAAAAAGTGCCAGTGCACTCACCTGTGATGGTTGTGTACGTCTACACAACCAAGATTAAGCGTGTGATTAATGAGGCTCCGGGTCGCCTCTCTCTATTTGTAATACCTCTCTCTATTTGTAATACAGGCTGTGCGGGCGCGATCGCCGCCGGGTGTCAGCTGATTGTCACAGCTGACACCCGGTACTATGTGCAGGGAGCGGTCCTGCACCGCTCCCAGCACATTAACCCCCGCTATGCTGCGATCGAAGTCGATCGAAATCGATCGCGGCATTGCGAGGGCAAGGGGAGGTGATCGGCGATACTCACCTCCTCTTCCGGCTTCCAGCGCAGTCTGCAAAGGCTTCCCGGGTGTTGCCATGACGACCCTATGTCGTCATGACAACATCCGGGTCACCAGAGAGCAGGAAGATTGCTTGGACATGCGCAGTGCATCTCCAAGCAATCTTCACACTGTGCACTTCTGACAGCCTGCATGGCATAGGGATGGTGCTCCATTCCTGTGCCATGCAGGCGATCAGAAAAAAAAAAGTGAAAGTCCCAGAGTGGAACAAAGTAATAAAGAGTATAAACTGTGTGAAAGTGGAAAAAAAAAATGTGCAAAAATATTATAAAAAAATAAAAAAAATATTACACCAAAAATAAAAATATAATGTACCCATCAATAAATATTATTATAAAAAAAATAAATAAATAAAAATAAAAGTACACATATTTGGTATCGCCGCGTCCGGAACAACCTGACCTATAAAACTGTCCCACTAGTTAACCCCTTCAGTGAACACTGTAAAAAAAAAAAAAAAAAAACACCGAAGCAAAAAACAATGCTTTATCACCATACCGCCAAACAAAAAGTGGAATAACATGCGATCAAAAAGACGCATATAAATAAAAATGATACCCCTGAAAACGTCATCTCGTCCCGCAAAAAACAAGCCGCCATACAGCTCCATCAGCCGAAAAATAAAAAAAAGTTATAGCTCTCAGAATAAAGCGATGCTAAAAAATATTTTTTTCTATAAAATAGCTTTTATTGTGTATAAGCGCCAAAACATAGAAAAATGATACAAATGTGGTACCGCTGTAAACGTACTGACCCGAAGAATAAAGCTACCTCATCAATTTTACCACACGCGGAACAGAGTAAAAAAAAAAAAAAAAAACAATTCCTGAATTGCTGGTTTTTGTTTATTCTGCCTCCCAAAAATCGGAATAGAAAGCGATCAAAAAATGTCACGTGCCTGAAAATGGCACCAATAACATCGTCAAGTCATCCCGCAAAAAACGAGCCGTCACATGACTGTCTGCCAAAATCTGGAAAAATTATAGCTCTCAAAATATGGCGATGCAAAAACTAGATTTTACAAAAAATGCGTCTTTTAGTGTCTTGACAGCTGTCAATCATAAAAACCCCATATGATTCTGGCATTGCTGTAATCACACCGACCCGAAGAATAAAGTCGTCTAATCACTTATACCGCACAAGGAACGGCGTCAAAAATATACTCTTGGGTTAGGATTGGGCTAGGGTTAGGGCTGAGTTTGGGGCTAGGGTTGTGCTGGGGCTAGGGTTGTGCTGGGGCTAGGGTTGTGCTGGGGCTAGGGTTGTGCTGGGGCTAGGGTTGTGCTGGGGCTAGGGTTGCGCTATGGTTAGGGTTGTGCTAGGGTTAGGGCTGGGGTTGAGATTTTTTTCAAAAGTAAGAAAAAAAGATGACGATATGGCGACTAGTGTTGAGAGCAAGTGCTCGCTACTTGAGTTTGCATCGGGTGCTCTGGTATGCATTGAGTATCGTGGGTATTTGAGTGACATGCTCGAGTCTCTGCCCCATATGCTTCGCGGCCAAAAAACTTTACGGGGATTGCCTGCCATGCACGAGCGATCCCCGCATGTTTTTTTTTGGGTGTCTAATAACCGTGAAACATGCGGAGCAGGGACTCGAGCATGTCACTCAAGCACACGCTGTACATGGTGCATACCTGAGTACCCGATGCAAACTCAAGTAGCGTGCACTTGCGCTCAAGAATAATGACAACTTATTCAATATGATGACCTAATGTAAACAAATTCTGTGCCGTATCTCTGGGTTCAAAATGTTTACTATACACCTTAATAAAATCCTTGAGGGGTATAGTTTCAAAAATGGGGACACTTGTGGGGGAGCTCCACTGTTTAGGCACATCACGGGCTCTCCAAACGCGACATGGTGTCCGCTAACAAATTGAATGGAAAATCGGCTCAAATTGTTAGCGGACGCCATGTTGAGTTTGGAGAGCCCCTGTGTGCCCAAACATTGGAGCTCCCCCACAAGTGACCCCATTTTGGAAACTAGACCCCCCAAGGCACCTATCTAGATGCATAGTGAGCAATTGGAACCCCCAGGTGCTTCACAAATTGATTCGTAAAAATGAAAAAGTGAAAAAAAAAACACTTTCATTTTTATGAATCAATTTGTGAAGCACCTGGGGTTCCAAGTGCTCACTATGAATCTAGATAGGTGCCTTGGGGGGTCTAGTTTCCAAAATGGGGTCACTTGTGGGGGAGCTCCAATGTTTGGGCACACAGGGACTCTCCAAATGCAACATGATATCCGCTAACAAATTGTCGGCTCAAATTGTTAGCGGATATCATGTTGCATTTGGAGAGTCCCTGTGTGCCCAAATATTGGAGCTCCCCCACAAGTGACCCCATTTTGGAAACTAGACCCCCCAAGGCACCTATCTAGATGCATAGTGAGCACTTGGAACCCCCAGGTGCTTCACAAATTGATTCGTAAAAATGAAAAAGTGTTTTTTTTTTCACTTTTTCATTTTTACGAATCAATTTGTGAAGCACCTGGGGGTTCCAAGTGCTCACTATGCATCTAGAAAGGTGCCTTGGGGGGTCTAGTTTCCAAAATGGGGTCACTTGTGGGGGAGCTCCAAAGTTTGGGCACACATGGGCTCTCCAAACACAACATGGCGTCCGCTAATTATTCAAGCAAATTTTACAATCAAAAAGTCAAATGGCTCTCCTTCCCTTCCGAGCCCTGCCGTGCGCTCAAACAGTGTTTCTTCCCCAAATATTGGGTATCTGCGTGCCCAGGGGAAATTGCACAACAAATTTTGGGGTCCATTTTTTCTTGTTACCCCTGTGAAAATAAAAAAAATTGGGTCTAAAGTAACATTTTTGTGAAAAAAGTTAAATGTTCATTTTTTTCTTCCACATTCAAAAAATTCCTGTGAAGCACCTGAAGGGTTAATAAAGTTCTTGAATGTGGTTTTGAGCACCTAGAGGGGTGCAGTTTTTAGAATGGTGTCACTTTTGGGTATTTTCTGTCATAAAGTCCTCTCCAAGTGACTTCAAATGTGATGTGGTCCCTAAAAAAATGGTTTTATAAATTTTGTTGGAAAAATGAGAAATCGCTGGTCAACTTTTAACCCTTATAACTCCCTAACAAAAAAAAATGTTGGTTCCAAAATTGTGCTGATGTAAAGTAGACATGTGGGAAATGTTATTTATTAACTCTTTTGTGTGACATATCGCTCTGATTTCAGGGCTTAAAAATTCAAATTTAGAAAATTGCAAAATTTTCAAAATTTTCGCCAAATTTCCGTTTTTTCCACAAATAAACGCAAGTGATATCGAAGAAATTTTTCCACAATCATGAAGTACAATATGTCACGAAAAAACAATCTCAGAATGGGGGGATCCGTTGAAGCGTTCCAGAGTAATTACCTCATAAAGTGACAGTGGTCAGAATTGTAAAAATTGGCCCGGTCATTAACGTGCAAACCACCCGCGGGGCTTAAGGGGTTAAGAAACTTAACTTTTGAATTGGGGGCTGGAAATCGCAGTATAGCAGTGTCAAGACACCCTAAGAAGTTTCCCAGGGTGATTTTAAATATGTATGGGGTTTATAATTGTAGTGGGCAATGGTATAAGGTTATTTTTGGCCATTTTATATGAAAGTGTACTGTCTCTTTAAGAAATTTCACTTTTGAATTGTGGGCTGGAAATCGCAGTATAGCACTGTCAAGACACCCTAAGAAGGTTCCCAGGGTGATTTTAAATATGTATGGGGTTTATAATTGTAGTTGTCAATGGTATAAGGTTATTTTTGGCCATTTTATATGAAAGTGTACTGTCTCTTTAAGAAATTTAACTTTTGAATTGGGGGCTGGAAATCGCAGTATAGCACTGTCAAGAAACCCTAAGAAGGTTCCCAGGGTGATTTTAAATATGTATGGGGTTTATAATTGTAGTGGGCAATGGTATAAGGTTAGTTGGCCAAAAATAACCTTATACCATTGTCCACTACAATTATAAACCCCATACATATTTAAAATCACCCTGGGAACCTTCTTAGGGTGTTTTGACAGAGCTATACTGCGATTTCCAGACCCCAATTCAAAAGTTAAGTTTCTTAAAGAGACAGTACACTTTCATATAAAATGGCCAAAATAACCTTATACCAGTGCCCACTACAATTATAAACCCCATACATATTTAAAATCACCCCCGTAACCTTCTTAGGGTGTCTTGACAGTGCTATACTGCGATTTCCAGCCCCCAATTCAAAAAATAAGTTTCTTAAAGAGACAGTACACTTTCATATAAAATGGCCAAAAATAACCTTATACCATTGCCCACTACAATTATAAACCCCATACATATTTAAAATCACCGTTGTCCTGAAATGCTATAGTGCGATTTCCAGCCCCCAATTCAAAATTGAAGTTTCTTAAAGAGACAGTACACTTTCATATAAAATGGCCAAAATTAACCTTATACCATTGCCCACTACAATTATAAACCCCATACATATTTAAAATCACCCTGGGAACCTTCTTAGGGTGTCTTGACAGTGCTATACTGCGATTTCCAGCCCCCAATTCAAAAGTGAAGTTTCTTAAAGAGACAGTACACTTTCATATAAAATGGCCAAAAATAACCTTATACCATTGCCCACTACAATTATAAACCCCATACATATTTAAAATCACCCTGGGAACCTTCCCAGGGTGACCAGAAAATGCTATAGTGCGATTTCCAGCCCCCAATTCAAAAGTGAAGTTTCTTAAAGAGACAGTACATTTTCATATAAAATGGCCAAAAATAACCTTATACCATTGCCCACTACAATTATAAACCCCATACATATTTAAAATCACCCTGGGAACCTTCCCAGGGTGTCCTGAAAATGCTATAGTGCGATTTCCAGCCCCCAATTCAAAAGTGAAGTTTCTTAAAGAGACAGTACACTTTCATATAAAATGGCCAAAAATAACCTTATACCATTGCCCACTACAATTATAAACCCCATACATATTTAAAATCACCGTTGTCCTGAAATGCTATAGTGCGATTTCCAGCCCCCAATTCAAAAGTTAAGTTTCTTAAAGAGACAGTACACTTTCATATAAAATGGCCAAAAATAAAATTATACCATTGCCCACTACAATTATAAACCCCATACATATTTAAAATCACCCTGGGAACCTTCTTAGGGTGTCTTGACAGTGCTATACTGCGATTTCCAGCCCCCAATTCAAAAGTGAAGTTTCTTAACCCCTTAAGCCCCGCGGGTGGTTTGCACGTTAATGACCGGGCCAATTTTTACAATTCTGACCACTGTCACTTTATGAGGTAATTACTCTCGAACGCTTCAACGGATCCCCCTGATTCTGAGTTTGTTTTTTCGTGACATATTGTACTTCATGATTGTGGAAAAATTTCTTCGATATCACTTGCGTTTATTTGTGAAAAAAACGGAAATTTGGCGAAAATTTTGAAAATTTTGCAATTTTCAAAATTTGAATTTTTAAGCCCTGAAATCAGAGAGATATGTCACACAAAAGAGTTAATAAATAACATTTCCCACATGTCTACTTTACATCAGCACAATTTTGGAACCAAAATTTTTTTTTGTTAGGGAGCTATAAGGGTTAAAAGTTGACCAGCGATTTCTCATTTTTCCAACAAAATTTACAAAACCATTTTTTTAGGGACCACATCACATTTGAAGTCACTTTGAGAGGTCTTTATGACAGAAAATACCCAAAAGTGACACCATTCTAAAAACTGCACCCCTCAAGGTGCTCAAAACCACATTCAAGAACTTTATTAACCCTTCAGGTGCTTCACAGGAATTTTTTGAATGTGGAAGAAAAAAATGAACATTTAACTTTTTTCACAAAAATGTTAATTTAGACCCAATTTTTTTTATTTTCACAGGGGTAACAAGAAAAAATGGACCCCAAAATTTGTTGTGCAATTTCCCCTGGGCACGCAGATACCCAATATTTGGGGAAAAAATACTGTTTGGGCGCACGGCAGGGCTCGGAAGGGAAGGAGCGCTATTTGACTTTTTGATTGTAAAATTTGCTTGAATAATTAGCGGACGCCATGTTGTGTTTGGAGAGCCCATGTGTGCCCAAACTTTGGAGCTCCCCCACAAGTGACCCCATTTTGGAAACTAGACCCCCCAAGGCACCTTTCTAGATGCATAGTGAGCACTTGGAACCCCCAGGTGCTTCACAAATTGATTCGTAACAATGAAAAAGTGAAAAAAAAAAACACTTTTTCATTTTTATGAATCAATTTGTGAAGCACCTGAGTGTTCCAAGTGCTCACAATGCATCTAGATAGGTGCCTTGGGGGGTCTAGTTTCCAAAATGGGGTCACTTGTGGGGGAGCTCCAATGTTTGGGCACACAGCGGCTCTCTAAATGCAACATGGTGTCCGCTAACAAATTTAACGCAAAATTGGCTCAAATTGTTAGCGACACCATGTTGCGTTTGGAGAGCTGCTGTGTGCCCAAACATTGGAGCTCCCCCACAAGTGACCCCATTTTGGAAACTAGACCCCCCAAGGCACCTATCTAGATGCATAGTGAGCACTTGGAACCCCCAGGTGCTTCACAAATTGATTCGTAACAATGAAAAAGTGAAAAAAAAAACACTTTTTCATTTTTATGAATCAATTTGTGAAGCACCTGGGGGTTCCAACTGCTCACTATGCATCTAGATAGGTGCCTTGGGGGGTCTAGTTTCCAAAATGGGGTCACTTGTGGGAGAGCTCCAATGTTTGGGCACACAGGGACTCTCTAAATGCAACATGGTATCCGCTAACAAATTGAATGGAAAATCGGCTCAAATTGTTAGCGGACACCACATTGCGTTTGGAGAGCTTCTCTGTGCCCAAACTTTGGAGCTCCCCCACAAGTGACCCCATTTTGGAAACTAGACCCCGCAAGGCACCTTTCTAGATGCATAGTGAGCACTTGGAACCCCCAGGTGCTTCACAAATTGATTCGTAATAATGAAAAAGTGAAAAAAAAAACACTTTTTCATTTTTACGAATCAATTTGTGAAGCACCTAGGGGTTCCAAGTGCTCACTATGCATCTAGATAGGTGCCTTGGGGGGTCTAGTTTCCAAAATGGGGTCACTTGTGGAGGAGCTCCAATGTTTGGGCACACAGGGACTCTCCAAATGCAACATGATATCCGCTAACAATTTGAGCCGACAATTTGTTAGCGGATATCATGTTGCATTTGGAGAGTCCCTGTGTGCTCAAACATTGGAGCTCCCCCACAAGTGACCCCATTTTGGAAACTAGACCCCCCAAGGCACCTATCTAGATTCATAGTGAGCACTTGGAACCCCAGGTGCTTCACAAATTGATTCATAAAAATGAAAAAGTGTTTTTTTTTTCACTTTTTCATTTTTACGAATCAATTTGTGAAGCACCTGGGGGTTCCAAGTGCTCACTATGCATCTAGAAAGGTGCCTTGGGGGGTCTAGTTTCCAAAATGGGGTCACTTGTGGGGGAGCTCCAAAGTTTGGGCACAGAGGGGCTCTCCAAACGCAATGTGGTGTCCGCTAACAATTTGAGCCGATTTTCCATTCAATTTGTTAGCGGATACCATGTTGCATTTAGAGAGTCCCTGTGTGCCCAAACATTGGAGCTCCCCCACAAGTGACCCCATTTTGGAAACTAGACCCCCCAAGGCACCTATCTAGATTCATAGTGAGCACTTGGAACCCCAGGTGCTTCACAAATTGATTCATAAAAATGAAAAAGTGTTTTATTTTCACTTTTTCATTTTTACGAATCAATTTGTGAAGCACCTGGGGGTTCTAAGTGCTCACTATGCATCTAGATAGGTGCCTTGGGGGGTCTAGTTTCCAAAATGGGGTCACTTGTGGGGGAGCTCCAATGTTTGGACACACAGGGGCTCTCCAAACGCAACATGGCGTCCGCTAACAATTTGAGCCGATTTTCCATTCAATTTGTTAGCGGACACCATGTCGCGTTTGGAGAGCCCGTGATGTGCCTAAACAGTGGAGCTCCCCCACAAGTGTCCCCATTTTGGAAACTATACCCCTCAAAGATTTTATTAAGGTGTATAGTGAACATTTTGAACCCAGAGGTACGGCACATTATTTGTTTACATTAGGTCATCATATTGAATAAGTTTTCATTATTCTTGAGCGCAAGTGCTCGCTACTTGAGTTTGCATCGGGTACTCAGGTATGCACCATGTACAGCGTGTGCTCGAGTGACATGCTCGAGTCCCTGCTCCGCATGTTTCACGGTTATTAGACACCCAAAAAAAAACATGCGGGGATCGCTCGTGCATGGCAGGCAATCCCCGTAAAGTTTTTTGGCCGCGAAGCATATGGGGCAGAGACTCGAGCATGTCACTCAAATATCCACGATACTAAATGCATACCAGAGCACCCGATGCAAACTCAAGTAGCGAGCACTTGCTCTCAACACTAGTCGCCATATCGTCATCTTTTTTTCTTACTTTTGAAAAAAATCCCAACCCCAGCCCTAACCCTAGCACAACCCTAGCCCCAGCACAACCCTAGCCCCAGCACAACCCTAGCCCCAGCACAACCCTAGCCCCAGCACAACCCTAGCCCCAGCACAACCCTAGCCCCAGCACAACCCTAGCCCCAAACCCAGCCCTAACCCTAGCCCAATCCTAACCCAAGAGTTTATTTTTGACGCCGTTCCTTGTGCGGTATAAGTGATTAGACGACTTTATTCTTCGGGTCGGTGTGATTACAGCAATGCCAGAATCATATGGGGTTTTTATGACTGACAGCTGTCACACACTAAAAGATGCATTTTTTGTAAAATCTAGTTTTTGCATCGCCATATTTTGAGAGCTATAATTTTTCCAAATTTTGGCAGACAGTCATGTGACGGCTCGTTTTTTGCGGGATGACTTGACGTTGTTATTGGTGCCATTTTCAGGCACGTGACATTTTTTGATCGCTTTCTATTCCGATTTTTGGGAGGCAGAATAAACAAAAACCAACAATTCAGGAATTGTTTTTTTTTTTTTTTTTTTATTCTGTTCCGCGTGTGGTAAAATTGATGAGGCAGCTTTACTCTTCGGGTCAGTACGTTTACAGCGGTACCACATTTGTATAATTTTTCTATGTTTTGGCGCTTATACACAATAAAAGCTATTTTATAGAAAAAAATATTTTTTAGTATCGCTTTATTCTGAGAGCTATAACTTTTTTATTTTTCGGCTGATGGAGCTATATGGCGGCTTGTTTTTTGCGGGACGAGATGACGTTTTCAGCGGTATCATTTTTATTTATATGCGTCTTTTTGATCGCGTGTTATTCCACTTTTTGTTTGGCGGTATGGTGATAAAGCATTGTTTTTTGCTTGGTTTTTTTTTTTTTTTTTTTACCGTGTTCACTGAAGGGGTTAACTAGTGGGACAGTTTTATAGGTCAGGTTGTTCCGGACGCGGCGATACCAAATATGTGTACTTTTATTGTTTTTTTTTTATTTTTTTTATAATAATATTTATTGATGGGTACATTATATTTTTATTTTTGGTGTATTATTTTTTTTATTTTTTTATAATATTTTTGCACATTTTTTTTTTTTTTTTTTTCCACTTTCACACAGTTTATACACTTTATTACTTTGTCCCACTCTGGGACTTTCACTTTTTTTTTTCTGATCGCCTGCATGGCACAGGAATGGAGCACCATCCCTATGCCATGAAGGCTGTCAGAAGTGCACAGTGTGAAGATTGCTTGGAGATGCACTGCGCATGTCCAAGCAATCTTCCTGCTCTCTGGTGACCCGGATGTTGTCATGACGACATCGGGTCGGCATGGCAACACCCGGGAAGCCTTTGCAGACTGCGCTGGAAGCCGGAAGAGGAGGTGAGTATCGGCGATCACCTCCCCTTGCCCCCGCAATGCCGCGATCGACTTCGATCGCAGCATCGCGGGGGTTAATGTGCTGGGAGCGGTGCGTGACCGCTCCCTGCACATAGTACCGGGTGTCAGCTGTGACAATCAGCTGACACCCGGCGGCGATCGCGCCCGCACAGCCTGTGTGCGCGCGCGATCGCCATGACGTACTAATACGGGTCTGGCTCTTAAGTCCCAGGGCACAGACGCGTATTAGTACGTCAGATGTTATTAAGGGGTTAAAGAGACAGTACACTTTCATATAAAATAGCTAAAAATAACCTTATACCATTGCCCACTACAATTATAAACCCCATACATATTTAAAATCACCCTGGGAACCTTCTTAGGGTGTCTTGACAGTGCTATACTGCGATTTCCAGCCCCCAATTCAAAAGTGAAGTTTCTTAAAGAGACAGTACACTTTCATATAAAATGGCCAAAAATAACCTTATACCATTGCCCACTACAATTATAAACCCCATACATATTTAAAATCACCCTGGGAACCTTCCCAGGGTGACCTGAAAATGCTATAGTGCGATTTCCAGCCCCCAATTCAAAAGTTAAGTTTCTTAAAGAGACAGTACACTTTCATATAAAATGGCCAAAAATAACCTTATACCATTGCCCACTACAATTATAAACCTCATACATATTTAAAATCACCCTGGGAACCTTCTTAGGGTGTCTTGACAGTGCTATACTGCGATTTCCAGCCCCCAATTCAAAAGTGAAGTTTCTTAAAGAGACAGTACACTTTCATATAAAATGGCCAAAAATAACCTTATACCATTGCCCCCTACAATTACAAACCCCATACATATTTAAAATCACCCTGGGAACCTTCTTAGGGTGTCTTGACAGTTATATACTGCGATTTCCAGCCCCCAATTCAAAAGTGAAGTTTCTTAAAGAGACAGTACACTTTCATATAAAATGGCCAAAAATAACCTTATACCATTGCCCACTACAATTATAAACCCCATACATATTTAAAATCACCCTGGGAACCTTCCCAGGGTGACCTGAAAATGCTATAGTGCGATTTCCAGCCCCCAATTCAAAAGTTAAGTTTCTTAAAGAGACAGTACACTTTCATATAAAATGGCCAAAAATAACCTTATACCATTGCCCACTACAATTATAAACCCCATACATATTTAAAATCACCCTGGGAACCTTCTTAGTGTGTCTTGACAGTGCTATACTGCGATTTCCAGCCCCCAATTCAAAAGTGAAGTTTCTTAAAGAGACAGTACACTTTCATATAAAATGGCCAAAAATAAACCTTATACCATTGCCCACTACAATTATAAACCCCATACATATTTAAAATCACCCTGGGAACCTTCCCAGGGTGTCCTGTAAATGCTATACTGCGAGTTCCAGCCCCCAATTCAAAAGTGAAGTTTCTTAAAGAGACAGTACACTGTCATATAAAATGGCCAAAAATAACCTTATACCATTGCCCACTACAATTATAAACCCCATACATATTTAAAATCACCCTGGGATCCTTCTTAGGGTGTCTTGACAGTGCTATACTGCGATTTCCAACCCCCAATTCAAAAGTGAAGTTTCTTAAAGAGACAGTACACTTTCATATAAAATGGCCAAAAATAACCTTATACCATTGCCCACTACAATTATAAACCCCATACATATTTAAAATCACCCTGGGAACCTTCCCAGGGTGACCTGAAAATGCTATAGTGCGATTTCCAGCCCCCAATTCAAAAGTTAAGTTTCTTAAAGAGACAGTACACTTTCATATAAAATGGCCAAAAATAACCTTATACCATTGCCCACTACAATTATAAACCCCATACATATTTAAAATCACCCTGGGAACCTTCTTAGGGTGTCTTGACAGTGCTATACTGCGATTTCCAGCCCCCAATTCAAAAGTGAAGTTTCTTAAAGAGACAGTACACTTTCATATAAAATGGCCAAAAATAACCTTATACCATTGCCCCCTACAATTACAAACCCCATACATATTTAAAATCACCCTGGGAACCTTCTTAGGGTGTCTTGACAGTTATATACTGCGATTTCCAGCCCCCAATTCAAAAGTGAAGTTTCTTAAACAGACAGTACACTTTCATATAAAATGGCCAAAAATAACCTTATACCATTGCCCACTACAATTATAAACCCCATACATATTTAAAATCACCCTGGGAACCTTCCCAGGGTGACCTGAAAATGCTATAGTGCGATTTCCAGCCCCCAATTCAAAAGTGAAGTTTCTTAAACAGACAGTACACTTTCATATAAAATGGCCAAAAATAAACCTTATACCATTGCCCACTACAATTATAAACCCCATACATATTTAAAATCACCCTGGGAACCTTCCCAGGGTGTCCTGTAAATGCTATACTGCGAGTTCCAGCCCCCAATTCAAAAGTGAAGTTTCTTAAAGAGACAGTACACTTTCATATAAAATGGCCAAAAATAACCTTATACCATTACCCACTACAATTATAAACCCCATACATATTTAAAATCACCCTGGGATCCTTCTTAGGGTGTCTTGACAGTGCTATACTGCGATTTCCAACCCCCAATTCAAAAGTGAAGTTTCTTAAAGAGACAGTACACTTTCATATAAAATGGCCAAAAATAACCTTATACCATTGCCCACTACAATTATAAACCATACATATTTAAAATCACCCTGGGAACCTTCTTAGGGTGACCTGAAAATGCTATAGTGCGATTTCCAGCCCCCAATTCAAAAGTGAAGTTTCTTAAAGAGACAGTACACTTTCATATAAAATAGCCAAAAATAACCTTATACCATTGCCCACTACAATTATAAACCCCATACATATTTAAAATCACCCTGGGAACCTTCCCAGGGTGTCCTGTAAATGCTATACTGCGATTTCCAGTCCCCAATTCAAAAGTGAAGTTTCTTAAAGAGACAGTACACTTTCATATAAAATGGCCAAAAATAACCTTATACCATTGCCCACTACAATTATAAACCCCATACATATTTAAAATCACCCTGGGAACCTTCTTAGGGTGTCTTGACCAGTGCTATACTGCGATTTCCAGCCCCCAATTCAAAAGTGAAGTTTCTTAAAGAGACAGTACACTTTCATATAAAATGGCCAAAAATAACCTTATACCATTGCCCACTACAATTATAAACCCCATACATATTTAAAATCACCCTGGGAACCTTCTTAGGGTTTCTTGACAGTGCAATACTGCGATTTCCAGCTCCCAATTCAAAAGGTAAGTTTCTTAAAGAGACAGTACACTTTCATATAAAATGGCCAAAAATTACCCTATACCATTGACAACTACAATTATAAACCCCATACATATTTAAAATCACCCTGGGAACCTTCTTAGGATGTCTTGACAGTGCTATACTGCGATTTCCAGCCCCCAATTCAAAAGTGAAGTTTCTTAAAGAGACAGTACACTTTCATATAAAATGGCCAAAAATAACCTTATACCATTGCCCCCTACAATTACAAACCCCATACATATTTAAAATCACCCTGGGAACCTTCTTAGGGTGTCTTGACAGTTATATACTGCGATTTCCAGCCCCCAATTCAAAAGTGAAGTTTCTTAAACAGACAGTACACTTTCATATAAAATGGCCAAAAATAACCTTATACCATTGCCCACTACAATTATAAACCCCATACATATTTAAAATCACCCTGGGAACCTTCCCAGGGTGACCTGAAAATGCTATAGTGCGATTTCCAGCCCCCAATTCAAAAGTGAAGTTTCTTAAAGAGACAGTACACTTTCATATAAAATGGCCAAAAATAAACCTTATACCATTGCCCACTACAATTATAAACCCCATACATATTTAAAATCACCCTGGGATCCTTCTTAGGGTGTCTTGACAGTGCTATACTGCGATTTCCAACCCCCAATTCAAAAGTGAAGTTTCTTAAAGAGACAGTACACTTTCATATAAAATGGCCAAAAATAACCTTATACCATTGCCCACTACAATTATAAACCCCATACATATTTAAAATCACCCTGGGAACCTTCTTAGGGTGACCTGAAAATGCTATAGTGCGATTTCCAGCCCCCAATTCAAAAGTGAAGTTTCTTAAAGAGACAGTACACTTTCATATAAAATAGCCAAAAATAACCTTATACCATTGCCCACTACAATTATAAACCCCATACATATTTAAAATCACCCTGGGAACCTTCCCAGGGTGTCCTGTAAATGCTATACTGCGAGTTCCAGCCCCCAATTCAAAAGTGAAGTTTCTTAAAGAGACAGTACACTTTCATATAAAATGGCCAAAAATAACCTTATACCATTGCCCACTACAATTATAAACCCCATACATATTTAAAATCACCCTGGGAACCTTCTTAGGGTGTCTTGACCAGTGCTATACTGCGATTTCCAGCCCCCAATTCAAAAGTGAAGTTTCTTAAAGAGACAGTACACTTTCATATAAAATGGCCAAAAATAACCTTATACCATTGCCCACTACAATTATAAACCCCATACATATTTAAAATCACCCTGGGAACCTTCTTAGGGTTTCTTGACAGTGCAATACTGCGATTTCCAGCTCCCAATTCAAAAGGTAAGTTTCTTAAAGAGACAGTACACTTTCATATAAAATGGCCAAAAATTACCCTATACCATTGACAACTACAATTATAAACCCCATACATATTTAAAATCACCCTGGGAACCTTCTTAGGATGTCTTGACAGTGCTATACTGCGATTTCCAGCCCACAATTCAAAAGTGAAATTTCTTAAAGAGACAGTACACTGTCATATAAAATGGTCAAAAATAAACCTTATACCATTGCCCACTACAATTATAAACCCCATACATATTTAAAATCACCCTGGGAACCTTCCCAGGGTGTCCTGTAAATGCTATACTGCGATTTCCAACCCCCAATTCAAAAGTTAAGTTTCTTAAAGAGACAGTACACTTTCATATAAAATGGCCAAAAATAACCTTATACCATTGCCCACTAAAATTATAAACCCCATACATATTTAAAATCACCCTGGGATCCTTCCCAGGGTGTCTTGACAGTGCTATACTGCGATTTCCAACCCCCAATTCAAAAGTGAAGTTTCTTAAAGAGACAGTACACTTTCATATAATATGGCCAAGAATAACCTTATACCATTGCCCACTACAATTATAAACCCCATACATATTTAAAATCACCCTGGGAACCTTCTTAGGGTTTCTTGACAGTGCAATACTGCGATTTCCAGCTCCCAATTCAAAAGTGAAGTTTCTTAAAGAGACAGTACACTTTCATATAAAATGGCCAAAAATAACCTTATACCATTGCCCCCTACAATTACAAACCCCATACATATTTAAAATCACCCTGGGAACCTTCTTAGGGTGTCTTGACAGTTATATACTGCGATTTCCAGCCCCCAATTCAAAAGTGAAGTTTCTTAAACAGACAGTACACTTTCATATAAAATGGCCAAAAATAACCTTATACCATTGCCCACTACAATTATAAACCCCATACATATTTAAAATCACCCTGGGAACCTTCCCAGGGTGACCTGAAAATGCTATAGTGCGATTTCCAGCCCCCAATTCAAAAGTGAAGTTTCTTAAAGAGACAGTACACTTTCATATAAAATGGCCAAAAATAAACCTTATACCATTGCCCACTACAATTATAAACCCCATACATATTTAAAATCACCCTGGGATCCTTCTTAGGGTGTCTTGACAGTGCTATACTGCGATTTCCAACCCCCAATTCAAAAGTGAAGTTTCTTAAAGAGACAGTACACTTTCATATAAAATGGCCAAAAATAACCTTATACCATTGCCCACTACAATTATAAACCCCATACATATTTAAAATCACCCTGGGAACCTTCTTAGGGTGACCTGAAAATGCTATAGTGCGATTTCCAGCCCCCAATTCAAAAGTGAAGTTTCTTAAAGAGACAGTACACTTTCATATAAAATAGCCAAAAATAACCTTATACCATTGCCCACTACAATTATAAACCCCATACATATTTAAAATCACCCTGGGAACCTTCCCAGGGTGTCCTGTAAATGCTATACTGCGAGTTCCAGCCCCCAATTCAAAAGTGAAGTTTCTTAAAGAGACAGTACACTTTCATATAAAATGGCCAAAAATAACCTTATACCATTGCCCACTACAAGTATAAACCCCATACATATTTAAAATCACCCTGGGAACCTTCTTAGGGTGTCTTGACCAGTGCTATACTGCGATTTCCAGCCCCCAATTCAAAAGTGAAGTTTCTTAAAGAGACAGTACACTTTCATATAAAATGGCCAAAAATAACCTTATACCATTGCCCACTACAATTATAAACCCCATACATATTTAAAATCACCCTGGGAACCTTCTTAGGGTTTCTTGACAGTGCAATACTGCGATTTCCAGCTCCCAATTCAAAAGGTAAGTTTCTTAAAGAGACAGTACACTTTCATATAAAATGGCCAAAAATTACCCTATACCATTGACAACTACAATTATAAACCCCATACATATTTAAAATCACCCTGGGAACCTTCTTAGGATGTCTTGACAGTGCTATACTGCGATTTCCAGCCCACAATTCAAAAGTGAAATTTCTTAAAGAGACAGTACACTTTCATATAAAATGGCCAAAAATAACCTTATACCATTGCCCACTACAATTACAAACCCCATACATATTTAAAATCACCCTGGGAACCTTCTTAGGGTGTCTTGACTGTGATATACTGCGATTTCCAGCCCCCAATTCAAAAGTGAAGTTTCTTAAAGAGACAGTACACTGTCATATAAAATGGTCAAAAATAAACCTTATACCATTGCCCACTACAATTATAAACCCCATACATATTTAAAATCACCCTGGGAACCTTCCCAGGGTGTCCTGTAAATGCTATACTGCGATTTCCAACCCCCAATTCAAAAGTTAAGTTTCTTAAAGAGACAGTACACTTTCATATAAAATGGCCAAAAATAACCTTATACCATTGCCCACTAAAATTATAAACCCCATACATATTTAAAATCACCCTGGGATCCTTCCCAGGGTGTCTTGACAGTGCTATACTGCGATTTCCAACCCCCAATTCAAAAGTTAAGTTTCTTAAAGAGACAGTACACTTTCATATAAAATGGCCAAAAATAACCTTATACCATTGCCCACTAAAATTATAAACCCCATACATATTTAAAATCACCCTGGGAACCTTCTTAGGGTGTCTTGACAGTGCTATACTGCGATTTCCAACCCCCAATTCAAAAGTGAAGTTTCTTAAAGAGACAGTACACTTTCATATAAAATGGCCAAAAATTACCTTATACCATTGACAACTACAATTATAAACCCCATACATGTTTAAAATCACCCTGGGAACCTCCCCAGGGTGTCCTGAAAATGCTATACTGCGATTTCCTGCCCCAATTCAAAAGTTAAGATTCTTAAAGAGACAGTACACTTTCATATAAAATGGCGAAAAATAACCTTATACCATTGCCACTACAATTATAAACCCCATACATATTTAAAATCACCCTGGGAACCTTCTTAGGGTGTCTTGACAGTGCTATACTGTGATTTCCAGCCCCCAATTCAAAAGTTTAATTTCTTAAAGAGACAGTACACTTTCATATAAAATGGCCAAAAATAACCTTATACCATTGCCCACTACAATTATAAACCCCATACATATTTAAAATCACCCTGGGAACCTTCTTAGGGTTTCTTGACAGTGCTATACTGCGATTTCCAGCCCCCAATTCAAAAGTAAAGTTTCTTAAAGAGACAGTACCCTTTCATATAAAATGGGCAAAAATAACCTTATACCATTGCCCACTACAATTATAAACCCCATACATATTTAAAATCACCCTGGGAACCTTCTTAGGGTGTCTTGACAGTGCTATACTGCGATTTCCAGCCCCCAATTCAAAAGTGAAGTTTCTTAAAGAGACAGTACACTTTCATATAAAATGGCCAAAAATAAACCTTATACCATTGACAACTAAAATTATAAACCCCATTCATATTTAAAATCACCCTGGGAACCTTCCCAGGGTGTCCTGTAAATGCTATACTGCGAGTTCCAGCCCCCAATTCAAAAGTGAAGTTTCTTAAAGAGACAGTACACTTTCATATAAAATGGCCAAAAATAACCTTATACCATTGCCCACTACAATTATAAACCCCATACATATTTAAAATCACCCTGGGAACCTTCTTAGGGTGTCTTGACCAGTGCTATACTGCGATTTCCAGCCCCCAATTCAAAAGTGAAGTTTCTTAAAGAGACAGTACACTTTCATATAAAATGGCCAAAAATAACCTTATACCATTGCCCACTACAATTATAAACCCCATACATATTTAAAATCACCCTGGGAACCTTCTTAGGGTTTCTTGACAGTGCAATACTGCGATTTCCAGCTCCCAATTCAAAAGGTAAGTTTCTTAAAGAGACAGTACACTTTCATATAAAATGGCCAAAAATTACCCTATACCATTGACAACTACAATTATAAACCCCATACATATTTAAAATCACCCTGGGAACCTTCTTAGGATGTCTTGACAGTGCTATACTGCGATTTCCAGCCCACAATTCAAAAGTGAAATTTCTTAAAGAGACAGTACACTTTCATATAAAATGGCCAAAAATAACCTTATACCATTGCCCACTACAATTACAAACCCCATACATATTTAAAATCACCCTGGGAACCTTCTTAGGGTGTCTTGACTGTGATATACTGCGATTTCCAGCCCCCAATTCAAAAGTGAAGTTTCTTAAAGAGACAGTACACTTTCATATAAAATGGCCAAAAATAACCTTATACCATTGCCCACTACAATTATAAACCCCATACATATTTAAAATCACCCTGGGAACCTTCTTAGGGTGTCTTGACCAGTGCTATACTGCGATTTCCAGCCCCCAATTCAAAAGTGAAGTTTCTTAAAGAGACAGTACACTTTCATATAAAATGGCCAAAAATAACCTTATACCATTGCCCACTACAATTATAAACCCCATACATATTTAAAATCACCCTGGGAACCTTCCCAGGGTGTCCTGTAAATGCTATACTGCGATTTCCAACCCCCAATTCAAAAGTTAAGTTTCTTAAAGAGACAGTACACTTTCATATAAAATGGCCAAAAATAACCTTATACCATTGCCCACTAAAATTATAAACCCCATACATATTTAAAATCACCCTGGGATCCTTCCCAGGGTGTCTTGACAGTGCTATACTGCGATTTCCAACCCCCAATTCAAAAGTGAAGTTTCTTAAAGAGACAGTACACTTTCATATAATATGGCCAAGAATAACCTTATACCATTGCCCACTACAATTATAAACCCCATACATATTTAAAATCACCCTGGGAACCTTCTTAGGGTGTCTTGACAGTGCTATACTGCGATTTCCAACCCCCAATTCAAAAGTGAAGTTTCTTAAAGAGACAGTACACTTTCATATAAAATGGCCAAAAATTACCTTATACCATTGACAACTACAATTATAAACCCCATACATGTTTAAAATCACCCTGGGAACCTCCCCAGGGTGTCCTGAAAATGCTATACTGCGATTTCCTGCCCCAATTCAAAAGTTAAGATTCTTAAAGAGACAGTACACTTTCATATAAAATGGCGAAAAATAACCTTATACCATTGCCACTACAATTATAAACCCCATACATATTTAAAATCACCCTGGGAACCTTCTTAGGGTGTCTTGACAGTGCTATACTGTGATTTCCAGCCCCCAATTCAAAAGTTTAATTTCTTAAAGAGACAGTACACTTTCATATAAAATGGCCAAAAATAACCTTATACCATTGCCCACTACAATTATAAACCCCATACATATTTAAAATCACCCTGGGAACCTTCTTAGGGTTTCTTGACAGTGCTATACTGCGATTTCCAGCCCCCAATTCAAAAGTAAAGTTTCTTAAAGAGACAGTACCCTTTCATATAAAATGGGCAAAAATAACCTTATACCATTGCCCACTACAATTATAAACCCCATACATATTTAAAATCACCCTGGGAACCTTCTTAGGGTGTCTTGACAGTGCTATACTGCGATTTCCAGCCCCCAATTCAAAAGTGAAGTTTCTTAAAGAGACAGTACACTTTCATATAAAATGGCCAAAAATAAACCTTATACCATTGACAACTAAAATTATAAACCCCATTCATATTTAAAATCACCCTGGGAACCTTCCCAGGGTGTCCTGTAAATGCTATACTGCGAGTTCCAGCCCCCAATTCAAAAGTGAAGTTTCTTAAAGAGACAGTACACTTTCATATAAAATGGCCAAAAATAACCTTATACCATTGCCACTAAAATTATAAACCCCATACATATTTAAAATCACCCTGGGAACCTCCCCAGGGTGTCCTGAAAATGCTATACTGCGATTTCCTGCCCCAATTCAAAAGTTAAGATTCTTAAAGAGACAGTACACTTTCATATAAAATGGCGAAAAATAACCTTATACCATTGCCACTACAATTATAAACCCCATACATATTTAAAATCACCCTGGGAACCTTCTTAGGGTGTCTTGACAGTGCTATACTGTGATTTCCAGCCCCCAATTCAAAAGTTTAATTTCTTAAAGAGACAGTACACTTTCATATAAAATGGCCAAAAATAACCTTATACCATTGCCACTACAATTATAAACCCCATACATATTTAAAATCACCCTGGGAACCTTCTTAGGGTGTCTTGACAGTGCTATACTGCGATTTCCAGCCCCCAATTCAAAAGTGAAGTTTCTTAAAGAGACAGTACACTTTCATATAAAATGGCCAAAAATAAACCTTATACCATTGCCCACTACAATTATAAACCCCATACATATTTAAAATCACCCTGGGAACCTTCCCAGGGTGTCCTGTAAATGCTATACTGTGAGTTCCAGCCCCCAATTCAAAAGTGAAGTTTCTTAAAGAGACAGTACACTTTCATATAAAATGGCCAAAAATAACCTTATACCATTGCCCACTACAATTATAAACCCCATACATATTTAAAATCACCCTGGGAACCTTCTTAGGGTGTCTTGACCAGTGCTATACTGCGATTTCCAGCCCCCAATTCAAAAGTGAAGTTTCTTAAAGAGACAGTACACTTTCATATAAAATGGCCAAAAATAAACCTTATACCATTGCCCACTACAATTATAAACCCCATACATATTTAAAATCACCATGGGAACCTTCCCAGGGTGTCCTGAAAATGCTATACTGCGAGTTCCAACCCCCAATTCAAAAGTGAAGTTTCTTAAAGAGACAGTACAGTTTCATATAAAATGGCCAAAAATTACCTTATACCATTGACAACTACAATTATAAACCCCATACATATTTAAAATCACCCTGGGAACCTTCTTAGGATGTCTTGACAGTGCTATACTGCGATTTCCAGCCCACAATTCAAAAGTGAAATTTCTTAAAGAGACAGTACACTTTCATATAAAATGGCCAAAAATAACCTTATACCATTGACAACTACAATTATAAACCCCATACATATTTAAAATCACCATGGGAACCTTCCCAGGGTGTCTTGACAGTGATATACTGCGATTTCCAGCCCACAATTCAAAAGTGAAATTTCTTAAAGAGACAGTACACTTTCATATAAAATGGCCAAAAATAACCTTATATTATTGCCCACTACAATTATAAACCCCATACATATTTAAAATCACCCTGGGAACCTTCTTAGGATGTCTTGACAGTGCTATACTGCGATTTCCAGCCCCCAATTCAAAAGTAAAGTTTCTTAAAGAGACAGTACCCTTTCATATAAAATGGCCAAAAATAAGCTTATACCATTGCCCACTACAATTATAAACCCCATACATATTTAAAATCACCCTGGGAACCTTCTTAGGGTGTCTTGACAGTGCTATACTGCGATTTCCAGCCCCCAATTCAAAAGTGAAGTTTCTTAAAGAGACAGTACACTTTCATATAAAATGGCCAAAAATAAACTTATACCATTGCCCACTACGATTATAAACCCCATACATATTTAAAATCACCATGGGAACCTTCCCAGGGTGTCCTGAAAATGCTATACTGCGATTTCCAGCCCACAATTCAAAAGTGAAGTTTCTTAAAGAGACAGTACACTTTCATATAAAATGGCCAAAAATAACCTTATACCATTGCCCACTACAATTATAAACCCCATACATATTTAAAATCACCCTGGGAACCTTCTTAGGGTGTCTTGACAGTGCTATACTGCGATTTCCAGCCCCCAATTCAAAAGGTAAGTTTCTTAAAGAGACAGTACACTTTCATATAAAATGGCCAAAAATTACCTTATACCATTGACAACTACAATTATAAACCCCATACATATTTAAAATCACCCTGGGAACCTTCTTAGGATGTCTTGACAGTGCTATACTGTGATTTCCAGCCCCCAATTCAAAAGTAAAGTTTCTTAAAGAGACAGTACCCTTTCATATAAAATGGCCAAAAATAACCTTATACCATTGCCCACTACAATTATAAACCCCATACATATTTAAAATCACCCTGGGAACCTTCTTAGGTTTTCTTGACAGTGCAATACTGCGATTTCCAGCCCCCAATTCAAAAGGTAAGTTTCTTAAAGAGACAGTACAGTTTCATATAAAATGGCCAAAAATTACCTTATACGATTGACAACTACAATTATAAACCCCATACATATTTAAAATCACCCTGGGAACCTTCTTAGGATGTCTTGACAGTGCTATACTGCGATTTCCAGCCCACAATTCAAAAGTGAAATTTCTTAAAGAGACAGTACACTTTCATATAAAATGGCCAAAAATAACCTTATACCATTGCCCACTACAATTATAAACCCCATACATATTTAAAATCACCCTGGGAACCTTCTTAGGGTTTCTTGACAGTGCTATACTGCGATTTCCAGCCCCCAATTCAAAAGTTTAATTTATTAAAGAGACAGTACACTTTCATATAAAATGGCCAAAAATAACCTTATATCATTGCCCGCTACAATTATAAACCCCATACATATTTAAAATCACCCTGGGAACCTTCTTAGGGTGTCTTGACAGTGCTATACTGCGATTTCCAGCCCCCAATTCAAAAGTGAAATTTCTTAAAGAGACAGTACACTTTCATATAAAATGGCCAAAAATAACCTTATATTATTGCCCACTACAATTATAAACCCCATACATATTTAAAATCACCCTGGGAACCTTCTTAGGATGTCTTGACAGTGCTATACTGCGATTTCCAGCCCCCAATTCAAAAGTAAAGTTTCTTAAAGAGACAGTACCCTTTCATATAAAATGGCCAAAAATAACCTTATACGATTGACAACTACAATTATAAACCCCATACATATTTAAAATCACCCTGGGAACCTTCTTAGGGTTTCTTGACAGTGCAATACTGCGATTTCCAGCCCCCAATTCAAAAGGTAAGTTTCTTAAAGAGACAGTACAGTTTCATATAAAATGGCCAAAAATAACCTTATACCATTGCCAACTACAATTATAAACCCCATACATATTTAAAATCACCCTGGGATCCTTCCCAGGATGTCCTGTAAATGCTATACTGCGATTTCCAGCCCCCAATTCAAAATTAAAGTTTCTTAAAGAGACAGTACACTTTCATATAAAATGGCCAAAAATAACCTTATACCATTGCCAACTACAATTATAAACCCCATACATATTTAAAATCACCCTGGGAACCTTCTTAGGGTGTCTTCACAGTGCTATACTGCAATTTCCAGCCCCCAATTCAAAAGTTAAGTTTCTTAAAGAGACAGTACACTTTCATATAAAATGGCCAAAAATAAACTTATACCATTGCCAACTACAATTATAAACCCCATACATATTTAAAATCACCCTGGGAACCTTCTTAGGTTGTCTTCACAGTGCTATACTGCAATTTCCAGCCCCCAATTCAAAATTAAAGTTTCTTAAAGAGACAGTACACTTTCATATAAAATGGCCAAGAATAACCTTATACCATTGCCCACTACAATTATAAACCCCATACATATTTAAAATCACCCTGGGAACCTTCTTAGGGTGTCTTGACAGTGCAATACTGCGATTTCCAACCCCCAATTCAAAAGGTAAGTTTCTTAAAGAGACAGTACAGTTTCATATAAAATGGCCAAAAATTACCTTATACCATTGACAACTACAATTATAAACCCCATACATATTTAAAATCACCCTGGGAACCTTCTTAGGATGTCTTGACAGTGCTATACTGCGATTTCCAGCCCACAATTCAAAAGTGAAATTTCTTAAAGAGACAGTACACTTTCATATAAAATGGCCAAAAATAACCTTATACCATTGACAACTACAATTATAAACCCCATACATATTTAAAATCACCATGGGAACCTTCCCAGGGTGTCCTGAAAATGCTATACTGCGATTTCCAGCCCACAATTCAAAAGTAAAATTCCTTAAAGAGACAGTACACTTTCATATAAAATGGCCAAAAATAACCTTATATCATTGTCCACTACAATTATAAACCCCATACATATTTAAAATCACCCTGGGAACCTTCTTAGGATGTCTTGACAGTGCTATACTGCGATTTCCAGCCCCCAATTCAAAAGTAAAGTTTCTTAAAGAGACAGTACACTGTCATATAAAATGGCCAAAAATAACCTTATACCATTGCCCACTAAAATTATAAACCCCATACATATTTAAAATCACCCTGGGATCCTTCCCAGGGTGTCCTGTAAATGCTATACTGCGATTTCCAGCCCCCAATTCAAAATTAAAGTTTCTTAAAGAGACAGTACACTTTCATATAAAATGGCCAAAAATAACCTAATACCATTGCCCACTACAATTATAAACCCCATACATATTTAAAATCACCCTGGGAACCTTCCCAGGGTGTCCTGAAAATGCTATACTGCGAGTTCCAGCCCCCAATTCAATAGTGAAGTTTCTTAAAGAGACAGTACACTTTCATATAAAATGGCCAAAAATAACCTTATACCATTGCCCACTACAATTATAAACCCCATACATATTTAAAATCACCCTGGGAACCTTCTCAGGGTGTCTTGACAGTGCTATACTGCGATTTCCAGCCCCCAATTGAAAAGGTAAGTTTCTTAAAGAGACAGTACACTTTCATATAAAATGGCCAAAAATTACCTTATACCATTGCCACTACAATTATAAACCCCATACATATTTAAAATCACCCTGGGAACCTTCTTAGGGTGTCTTGACAGTGCTATACTGCGATTTCCAGCCCCCAATTCAAAAGTTTAATTTCTTAAAGAGACAGTACACTTTCATATAAAATGGCCAAAAATTACCTTATACCATTGACAACTACAATTATAAACCCCATACATATTTAAAATCACCCTGGGAACCTTCTTAGGATGTCTTGACAGTGCTATACTGCGATTTCCAGCCCACAATTCAAAAGTGAAATTTCTTAAAGAGACAGTACACTTTCATATAAAATGGCCAAAAATAACCTTATACCATTGCCAACTACAATTATAAACCCCATACATATTTAAAATCACCCTGGGAACCTCCCCAGGGTGTCCTGAAAATGCTATACTGCGATATCCATCCCACAATTCAAAAGTGAAATTTCTTAAAGAGACAGTACCCTTTCATATAAAATGGCCAAAAATAACCTTATACCATTGCCCACTACAATTATAAAACCCATACATATTTAAAATCACCCTGGGAACCTTCTTAGGGTGTCTAGACAGTGCTATACTGCGATTTCCAGCCCCCATTTCAAAAGTGAAGTTTCTTAAAGAGACAGTACACTTTCACATAAAATGGCCAAGAATAACCTTATACCATTGACAACTACAATTATAAACCCCATACATATTTAAAATCACCCTGGGAATCTCCCCAGTGTGTCCTGAAAATGCTGTACTGCGATTTCCAGCCCCCAATTCAATAGTGAAAATTCTTAAAGAGACAGTACACTTTCATATAAAATGGCCAAAAATAACCTTATACCATTGCCCACTACAATTATAAACCCCATACATATTTAAAATCACCCTGGGATCCTTCCCAGGATGTCCTGTAAATGCTATACTGCGATTTCTAGCCCCCAATTCAAAATTAAAGTTTCTTAAAGAGACAGTACACTTTCATATAAAATGGCCAAAAATAACCTTATGCCATTGCCAACTACAATTATAAACCCCATACATATTTAAAATCACCCTGGGAACCTTCTTAGGGTGTCTTCACAGTGCTATACTGCAATTTCCAGCCCCCAATTCAAAATTAAAGTTTCTTAAAGAGACAGTACACTTTCATATAAAATGGCCAAAAATAACCTTATACCATTGCCCACTACAATTATAAACCCCATACATATTTAAAATCACCCTGGGAACCTTCCCAGGGTGTCCTGAAAATGCTATACTGCGAGTTCCAGCCCCCAATTCAATAGTGAAGTTTCTTAAAGAGACAGTACACTTTCATATAAAATGGCCAAAAATAACCTTATACCATTGCCCACTACAATTATAAACCCCATACATATTTAAAATCACCCTGGGAACCTTCTTAGGGTGTCTTGACAGTGCTATACTGCGATTTCCAACCCCCAATTCAAAAGTGAAGTTTCTTAAAGAGACAGTACACTTTCATATAAAATGGCCAAGAATAACCTTATACCATTGCCCACTACAATTATAAACCCCATACATATTTAAAATCACCCTGGGAACCTGCTTAGGGTTTCTTGACAGTGCAATACTGCGATTTCCAGCCCCCAATTCAAAAGGTAAGTTTCTTAAAGAGACAGTACAGTTTCATATAAAATGGCCAAAAATTACCTTATACCATTGACAACTACAATTATAAACCCCATACATATTTAAAATCACCCTGGGAACCTTCTTAGGATGTCTTGACAGTGCTATACTGTGATTTCCAGCCCACAATTCAAAAGTGAAATTTCTTAAAGAGACAGTACACTTTCATATAAAATGGCCAAAAATAACCTTATACCATTGACAACTACAATTATAAACCCCATACATATTTAAAATCACCATGGGAACCTTCCCAGGGTGTCCTGAAAATGCTATACTGCGATTTCCAGCCCACAATTCAAAAGTGAAATTCCTTAAAGAGACAGTACACTTTCATATAAAATGGCCAAAAATAACCTTATATCATTGCCCACTACAATTATAAACCCCATACATATTTAAAATCACCCTGGGAACCTTCTTAGGGTGTCTTGACAGTGATATACTGCGATTTCCAGCCCACAATTCAAAAGTTTAATTTCTTAAAGAGACAGTACACTTTCATATAAAATGGCCAAAAATAACCTTATACCATTGCCCACTACAATTATAAACCCCTTACATATTTAAAATCACCCTGGGAACCTTCTTAGGGTGTCTTGACAGTGATATACTGCGATTTCCAGCCCCCAATTCAAAAGTGAAGTTTCTTAAAGAGACAGTACACTTTCATATAAAATGGCCAAAAATAACCTAATACCATTGCCCACTACAATTATAAACCCCATACATATTTAAAATCACCCTGGGAACCTTCCCAGGGTGTCCTGAAAATGCTATACTGCGAGTTCAAGCCCCCAATTCAATAGTGAAGTTTCTTAAAGAGACAGTACACTTTCATATAAAATGGCCAAAAATAACCTTATATCATTGCCCACTACAATTATAAACCCCATACATATTTAAAATCACCCTGGGAACCTTCTTAGGGTGTCCTGAAAATGCTATACTGCGATTTCCAGCCCCAATTCAAAAGTTAAGATTCTTAAAGAGACAGTACACTTTAAAAATAACCTTATACCATTGACAACTAAAATTATAAACCCCATACATATTTAAAATCACCCTGGGAACCTTCTTAGGATGTCTTGACAGTGCTATACTGCGATTTCCAGCCCACAATTCAAAAGTAAAGTTTCTTAAAGAGACAGTACCCTTTCATATAAAATGGCCAAAAATAACCTTATACCATTGCCCACTACAATTATAAACCCCATACATATTTAAAATCACCCTGGGAACCTTCTTAGGGTTTCTTGACAGTGCTATACTGCGATATCCATCCCACAATTCAAAAGTGAAATTTCTTAAAGAGACAGTACACTTTCATATAAAATGGCCAAAAATAACCTTATATTATTGCCCACTACAATTATAAACCCCATACATATTTAAAATCACCCTGGGAACCTTCTTAGGATGTCTTGACAGTGCTATACTGCGATTTCCAGCCCCCAATTCAAAAGTTAAGTTTCTTAAAGAGACAGTACACTTTCATATAAAATGGCCAAAAATAACCTTATACCATTGCCCACTAAATTATAAACCCCACACATATTTAAAATAACCCTGGGAACCTTCCCAGGGTGTCCTGTAAATGCTATACTGCGATTTCCAGCCCCCAATTCAAAAGTAAAGTTTCTTAAAGAGACAGTACCCTTTCATATAAAATGGCCAAAAATATCCTTATACCATTGCCCACTACAATTATAAACCCCATACATATTTAAAATCACCCTGGGAACCTCCCCAGGGTGTCCTGAAAATGCTATACTGCGATATCCATCCCACAATTCAAAAGTGAAATTTCTTAAAGAGACAGTACACTTTCATATAAAATGGCCAAAAATAACCTTATACCATTGCCAACTACAATTATAAACCCCATACATATTTAAAATCACCCTGGGAACCTCCCCAGGGTGTCCTGAAAATGCTATACTGCAATTTCCAACCCCCAATTCAAAAGTGAAATTTCTTAAAGAGACAGTACACTTTCATATAAAATGGCCAAAAATAACCTTTTACCATTGCCCACTACAATTATAAACCCCATACATATTTAAAATCACCCTGGGAACCTTCTTAGGGTTTCTTGACAGTGCTATACTGCGATTTCCAGCCCCCAATTCAAAAGTGAAATTTCTTAAAGAGACAATACACTTTCATATAAAATGGCCAAAAATAAACCTTATACCATTGCCCACTACAATTATAAACCCCATACATATTTAAAATCACCCTGGGAACCTCCCCAGGATGTCCTGAAAATGCTATACTGCGATTTCCAGCCCCCAATTCAAAAGTGAAATTTCTTAAAGAGACAGTACACTTTCATATAAAATGGCCAAAAATAACCTTATACCATTGCCCACTACAATTATAAACCCCATACATATTTAAAATCACCCTGGGAACCTTCTTATAGTGTCTTGACAGTGCTATACTGCAATTTCCAGCCCCCAATTCAAAAGTTAAGTTTCTTAAAGAGACAGTACACTCTCATATAAAATGGCCAAAAATAACCTTATACCATTGCCCCTACAATTTTAAACCCCATACATATTTAAAATCACCCTGGGAACCTTCTTAGGATGTCTTGACAGTGCTATACTGCGATTTCCAGCCCACAATTCAAAAGTGAAATTTCTTAAAGAGACAGTACACTTTCATATAAAATGGCCAAAAATAACCTTATACCATTGACAACTACAATTATAAACCCCATACATATTTAAAATCACCCTGGGAATCTCCCCAGTGTGTCCTGAAAATGCTGTACTGCGATTTCCAGCCCCCAATTCAAAAGTGAAATTTCTTAAAGAGACAGTACACTTTCATATAAAATGGCCAAAAATAACCTTATACCATTGCCCACTACAATTATAAACCCAATACATATTTAAAATCACCCTGGGAAACTTCTTAGGGTGTCTTGACAGTGCTATACTGCGATTTCCAGCCCCCAATTCAAAAGTGAAATTTCTTAAAGAGACAGTACACTTTTATATAAAATGGCCAAAAATAACCTTATACCATTGCCCACTACAATTATAAACCCCATACATATTTAAAATCACCCTGGGAACCTTCTTAGGGTTTCTTGACAGTGCAATACTGCGATTTCCAGCCCCCAATTTAAAAGGTAAGTTTCTTAAAGAGACAGTACACTTTCATATAAAATGGCCAAAAATAACCTTATACCATTGCCCACTAAAATTATAAACCCCATACATATTTAAAATCACCCTGGGAACCTTCTTAGGGTGTCTTGACAGTGAAATACTGCAATTTCCAGCCCCCAATTCAAAAGTTAAATTTCTTAAAGAGACAGTACACTTTCATATAAAATGGCCAAAAATAACCTTATACCATTGACAACTACAATTATAAACCCCATACATATTTAAAATCACCCTGGGAATCTCCCCAGTGTGTCCTGAAAATGCTGTACTGCGATTTCCAGCCCCCAATTCAAAAGTGAAATTTCTTAAAGAGACAGTACACTTTCATATAAAATGGCCAAAAATAACCATATACCATTGCCCACTACAATTATAAACCCCATACATATTTAAAATCACCCTGGGAACCTCCCCAGGGTGTCGTGAAAATGCTATACTGCGATTTCCAGCCCCCAATTCAAAAGTTACGTTCTTAAAGAGACAGTACACTTTCATATAAAATGGCCAAAAATAACCTTTTACCATTGCCCACTACAATTATAAACCCCATACATATTTAAAATCACCCTGGGAACCTTCTTAGGGTGTCTTGACAGTGCTATACTGCAATTTCCAGCCCCCAATTCAAAAGTGAAATTTCTTGAAGAGACAGTACACTTTCATATAAAATGGCCAAAAATAACCTTATACCATTGCCCACTACAATTATAAACCCCATACATATTTAAAATCACCCTGGGAACCTCCCCAGGATGTCCTGAAAATGGTATACTGCGATTTCCAGCCCCCAATTCAAAAGTGAAATTTCTTAAAGAGACAGTACACTTTTATATAAAATGGCCAAAAATAACCTTATACCATTGCCCACTACAATTATAAACCCCATACATATTTAAAATCACCCTGGGAACCTTCTTATAGTGTCTTGACAGTGCTATACTGCAATTTCCAGCCCCCAATTCAAAAGTTAAGTTTCTTAAAGAGACAGTACACTCTCATATAAAATGGCCAAAAATAACCTTATACCATTGCCCACTACAATTATAAACCCCATACATATTTAAAATCACCCTGGGAACCTTCTTAGGGTGTCTTGACAGTGCTATACTGCGATTTCCAGCCCCCAATTCAAAAGTGAAGTTTCTTAAAGAGACAGTACACTTTCATATAAAATGGCCAAAAATAACCTTATACCATTGCCCACTAAAATTATAAACCCCATACATATTTAAAATCACCCTGGGAACCTCCCCAGGGTGTCCTGAAAATGCTATACTGCGATTTCCAGCCCCCAATTCAAAAGTTACGTTCTTAAAGAGACAGTACACTTTCATATAAAATGGCCAAAAATAACCTTTTACCATTGCCCACTACAATTATAAACCCCATACATATTTAAAATCACCCTGGGATCCTTCCCAGGGTGTCCTGTAAATGCTGTACTGCGATTTCCAGCCCCCAATTCAAAATTAAAGTTTCTTAAAGAGACAGTACACTTTCATATAAAATGGCCAAAAATAACCTTATACCATTGCCCACTACAATTATAAACCCCATACATATTTAAAATCACCCTGGGAACCTTCCCAGGGTGTCCTGAAAATGCTATACTGCGAGTTCCAGCCCCCAATTCAATAGTGAAGTTTCTTAAAGAGACAGTACACTTTCATATAAAATGGCCAAAAATAACCTTATATCATTGCCCACTACAATTATAAACCCCATACATATTTAAAATCACCCTGGGAACCTTCTTAGGGTGTCTTGACAGTGCTATACTGCGATTTCCAGCCCACAATTCAAAAGTGAAATTTCTTAAAGAGACAGTACACTTTCATATAAAATGGCCAAAAATAACCTTATACCATTGACAACTAAAATTATAAACCCCATACATATTTAAAATCACCCTGGGAACCTCCCCAGGGTGTCCTGAAAATGCTATACTGCGATTTCCAGCCCCAATTCAAAAGTTAAGATTCTTAAAGAGACAGTACACTTTCATATAAAATGGCCAAAAATAACCTTATACCATTGACAACTAAAATTATAAACCCCATACATATTTAAAATCACCCTGGGAACCTTCTTAGGGTGTCTTGACAGTGCTATACTGCGATTTCCAGCCCACAATTCAAAAGTGAAATTTCTTAAAGAGACAGTACACTTTCATATAAAATGGCCAAAAATAACCTTATACCATTGACAACTAAAATTATAAACCCCATACATATTTAAAATCACCCTGGGAACCTCCCCAGGGTGTCCTGAAAATGCTATACTGCGATTTCCAGCCCCAATTCAAAAGTTAAGATTCTTAAAGAGACAGTACACTTTCATATAAAATGGCCAAAAATAACCTTATACCATTGACAACTAAAATTATAAACCCCATACATATTTAAAATCACCCTGGGAACCTTCTTAGGATGTCTTGACAGTGCTATACTGCGATTTCCAGCCCACAATTCAAAAGTAAAGTTTCTTAAAGAGACAGTACCCTTTCATATAAAATGGCCAAAAATAACCTTATTTCATTGCCCACTACAATTATAAACCCCATACATAATTAAAATCACCCTGGGAACCTTCTTAGGATGTCTTGACAGTGCTATACTGCGATTTCCAGCCCCCAATTCAAAAGTTAAGTTTCTTAAAGAGACAGTACCCTTTCATATAAAATGGCCAAAAATATCCTTATACCATTGCCCACTACAATTATAAACCCCATACATATTTAAAATCACCCTGGGAACCTCCCCAGGGTGTCCTGAAAATGCTATACTGCGATATCCATCCCACAATTCAAAAGTGAAATTTCTTAAAGAGACAGTACACTTTCATATAAAATGGCCAAAAATAACCTTATACCATTGCCAACTACAATTATAAACCCCATACATATTTAAAATCACCCTGGGAACCTCCCCAGGGTGTCCTGAAAATGCTATACTGCAATTTCCAACCCCCAATTCAAAAGTGAAATTTCTTAAAGAGACAGTACACTTTCTTATAAAATGGCCAAAAATAATCTTATACCATTGCCCACTACAATTATAAACCCCATACATATTTAAAATCACCCTGGGAACCTTCTTAGGGTGTCTTGACAGTGCTATACTGCAATTTCCAGCCCCCAATTCAAAAGTGAAATTTCTTAAAGAGACAGTACACTTTCATATAAAATGGCCAAAAATAACCTTATACCATTGCCCACTACAATTATCAACCCCATACATATTTAAAATCACCCTGGGAACCTTCTTAAGATGTCTTGACAGTGCTATACTGCGATTTCCAGCCCACAATTCAAAAGTGAAATTTCTTAAAGAGACAGTACACTTTCATATAAAATGGCCAAAAATAACCTTATACCATTGACAACTACAATTATAAACCCCATACATATTTAAAATCACCCTGGGAATCTCCCCAGTGTGTCCTGAAAATGCTGTACTGCGATTTCCAGCCCCCAATTCAAAAGTGAAATTTCTTAAAGAGACAGTACACTTTCATATAAAATGGCCAAAAATAACCTTATACCATTGCCCACTACAATTATAAACCCAATACATATTTAAAATCACCCTGGGAAACTTCTTAGGGTGTCTTGACAGTGCTATACTGCGATTTCCAGCCCCCAATTCAAAAGTGAAATTTCTTAAAGAGACAGTACACTTTTATATAAAATGGCCAAAAATAACCTTATACCATTGCCCACTAAAATTATAAACCCCATACATATTTAAAATCACCCTGGGAACCTTCTTAGGGTGTCTTGACAGTGAAATACTGCAATTTCCAGCCCCCAATTCAAAAGTGAAATTTCTTAAAGAGACAGTACACTTTCATATAAAATGGCCAAAAATAACCATATACCATTGCCCACTACAATTATAAACCCCATACATATTTAAAATCACCCTGGGAACCTCCCCAGGGTGTCGTGAAAATGCTATACTGCGATTTCCAGCCCCCAATTCAAAAGTTACGTTCTTAAAGAGACAGTACACTTTCATATAAAATGGCCAAAAATAACCTTTTACCATTGCCCACTACAATTATAAACCCCATACATATTTAAAATCACCCTGGGAACCTTCTTAGGGTGTCTTGACAGTGCTATACTGCAATTTCCAGCCCCCAATTCAAAAGTGAAATTTCTTGAAGAGACAGTACACTTTCATATAAAATGGCCAAAAATAACCTTATACCATTGCCCACTACAATTATAAACCCCATACATATTTAAAATCACCCTGGGAACCTCCCCAGGATGTCCTGAAAATGGTATACTGCGATTTCCAGCCCCCAATTCAAAAGTGAAATTTCTTAAAGAGACAGTACACTTTTATATAAAATGGCCAAAAATAACCTTATACCATTGCCCACTACAATTATAAACCCCATACATATTTAAAATCACCCTGGGAACCTTCTTATAGTGTCTTGACAGTGCTATACTGCAATTTCCAGCCCCCAATTCAAAAGTTAAGTTTCTTAAAGAGACAGTACACTCTCATATAAAATGGCCAAAAATAACCTTATACCATTGCCCACTACAATTATAAACCCCATACATATTTAAAATCACCCTGGGAACCTTCTTAGGGTGTCTTGACAGTGCTATACTGCGATTTCCAGCCCCCAATTCAAAAGTGAAGTTTCTTAAAGAGACAGTACACTTTCATATAAAATGGCCAAAAATAACCTTATACCATTGCCCACTAAAATTATAAACCCCATACATATTTAAAATCACCCTGGGAACCTCCCCAGGGTGTCCTGAAAATGCTATACTGCGATTTCCAGCCCCCAATTCAAAAGTTACGTTCTTAAAGAGACAGTACACTTTCATATAAAATGGCCAAAAATAACCTTTTACCATTGCCCACTACAATTATAAACCCCATACATATTTAAAATCACCCTGGGATCCTTCCCAGGGTGTCCTGTAAATGCTGTACTGCGATTTCCAGCCCCCAATTCAAAATTAAAGTTTCTTAAAGAGACAGTACACTTTCATATAAAATGGCCAAAAATAACCTTATACCATTGCCCACTACAATTATAAACCCCATACATATTTAAAATCACCCTGGGAACCTTCCCAGGGTGTCCTGAAAATGCTATACTGCGAGTTCCAGCCCCCAATTCAATAGTGAAGTTTCTTAAAGAGACAGTACACTTTCATATAAAATGGCCAAAAATAACCTTATATCATTGCCCACTACAATTATAAACCCCATACATATTTAAAATCACCCTGGGAACCTTCTTAGGGTGTCTTGACAGTGCTATACTGCGATTTCCAGCCCACAATTCAAAAGTGAAATTTCTTAAAGAGACAGTACACTTTCATATAAAATGGCCAAAAATAACCTTATACCATTGACAACTAAAATTATAAACCCCATACATATTTAAAATCACCCTGGGAACCTCCCCAGGGTGTCCTGAAAATGCTATACTGCGATTTCCAGCCCCAATTCAAAAGTTAAGATTCTTAAAGAGACAGTACACTTTCATATAAAATGGCCAAAAATAACCTTATACCATTGACAACTAAAATTATAAACCCCATACATATTTAAAATCACCCTGGGAACCTTCTTAGGGTGTCTTGACAGTGCTATACTGCGATTTCCAGCCCACAATTCAAAAGTGAAATTTCTTAAAGAGACAGTACACTTTCATATAAAATGGCCAAAAATAACCTTATACCATTGACAACTAAAATTATAAACCCCATACATATTTAAAATCACCCTGGGAACCTCCCCAGGGTGTCCTGAAAATGCTATACTGCGATTTCCAGCCCCAATTCAAAAGTTAAGATTCTTAAAGAGACAGTACACTTTCATATAAAATGGCCAAAAATAACCTTATACCATTGACAACTAAAATTATAAACCCCATACATATTTAAAATCACCCTGGGAACCTTCTTAGGATGTCTTGACAGTGCTATACTGCGATTTCCAGCCCACAATTCAAAAGTAAAGTTTCTTAAAGAGACAGTACCCTTTCATATAAAATGGCCAAAAATAACCTTATTTCATTGCCCACTACAATTATAAACCCCATACATAATTAAAATCACCCTGGGAACCTTCTTAGGATGTCTTGACAGTGCTATACTGCGATTTCCAGCCCCCAATTCAAAAGTTAAGTTTCTTAAAGAGACAGTACCCTTTCATATAAAATGGCCAAAAATATCCTTATACCATTGCCCACTACAATTATAAACCCCATACATATTTAAAATCACCCTGGGAACCTCCCCAGGGTGTCCTGAAAATGCTATACTGCGATATCCATCCCACAATTCAAAAGTGAAATTTCTTAAAGAGACAGTACACTTTCATATAAAATGGCCAAAAATAACCTTATACCATTGCCAACTACAATTATAAACCCCATACATATTTAAAATCACCCTGGGAACCTCCCCAGGGTGTCCTGAAAATGCTATACTGCAATTTCCAACCCCCAATTCAAAAGTGAAATTTCTTAAAGAGACAGTACACTTTCTTATAAAATGGCCAAAAATAATCTTATACCATTGCCCACTACAATTATAAACCCCATACATATTTAAAATCACCCTGGGAACCTTCTTAGGGTGTCTTGACAGTGCTATACTGCAATTTCCAGCCCCCAATTCAAAAGTGAAATTTCTTAAAGAGACAGTACACTTTCATATAAAATGGCCAAAAATAACCTTATACCATTGCCCACTACAATTATCAACCCCATACATATTTAAAATCACCCTGGGAACCTTCTTAAGATGTCTTGACAGTGCTATACTGCGATTTCCAGCCCACAATTCAAAAGTGAAATTTCTTAAAGAGACAGTACACTTTCATATAAAATGGCCAAAAATAACCTTATACCATTGACAACTACAATTATAAACCCCATACATATTTAAAATCACCCTGGGAATCTCCCCAGTGTGTCCTGAAAATGCTGTACTGCGATTTCCAGCCCCCAATTCAAAAGTGAAATTTCTTAAAGAGACAGTACACTTTCATATAAAATGGCCAAAAATAACCTTATACCATTGCCCACTACAATTATAAACCCAATACATATTTAAAATCACCCTGGGAAACTTCTTAGGGTGTCTTGACAGTGCTATACTGCGATTTCCAGCCCCCAATTCAAAAGTGAAATTTCTTAAAGAGACAGTACACTTTTATATAAAATGGCCAAAAATAACCTTATACCATTGCCCACTAAAATTATAAACCCCATACATATTTAAAATCACCCTGGGAACCTTCTTAGGGTGTCTTGACAGTGAAATACTGCAATTTCCAGCCCCCAATTCAAAAGTTAAATTTCTTAAAGAGACAGTACACTTTCATATAAAATGGCCAAAAATAACCATATACCATTGCCCACTACAATTATAAACCCCATACATATTTAAAATCACCCTGGGAACCTCCCCAGGGTGTCGTGAAAATGCTATACTGCGATTTCCAGCCCCCAATTCAAAAGTTACGTTCTTAAAGAGACAGTACACTTTCATATAAAATGGCCAAAAATAACCTTTTACCATTGCCCACTACAATTATAAACCCCATACATATTTAAAATCACCCTGGGAACCTTCTTAGGGTGTCTTGACAGTGCTATACTGCAATTTCCAGCCCCCAATTCAAAAGTGAAATTTCTTGAAGAGACAGTACACTTTCATATAAAATGGCCAAAAATAACCTTATACCATTGCCCACTACAATTATAAACCCCATACATATTTAAAATCACCCTGGGAACCTCCCCAGGATGTCCTGGAAATGGTATACTGCGATTTCCAGCCCCCAATTCAAAAGTGAAATTTCTTAAAGAGACAGTACACTTTTATATAAAATGGCCAAAAATAACCTTATACCATTGCCCACTACAATTATAAACCCCATACATATTTAAAATCACCCTGGGAACCTTCTTATAGTGTCTTGACAGTGCTATACTGCAATTTCCAGCCCCCAATTCAAAAGTTAAGTTTCTTAAAGAGACAGTACACTCTCATATAAAATGGCCAAAAATAACCTTATACCATTGCCCACTACAATTATAAACCCCATACATATTTAAAATCACCCTGGGAACCTTCTTAGGGTGTCTTGACAGTGCTATACTGCGATTTCCAGCCCCCAATTCAAAAGTGAAGTTTCTTAAAGAGACAGTACACTTTCATATAAAATGGCCAAAAATAACCTTATACCATTGCCCACTAAAATTATAAACCCCATACATATTTAAAATCACCCTGGGAACCTCCCCAGGGTGTCCTGAAAATGCTATACTGCGATTTCCAGCCCCCAATTCAAAAGTTACGTTCTTAAAGAGACAGTACACTTTCATATAAAATGGCCAAAAATAACCTTTTACCATTGCCCACTACAATTATAAACCCCATACATATTTAAAATCACCCTGGGATCCTTCCCAGGGTGTCCTGTAAATGCTGTACTGCGATTTCCAGCCCCCAATTCAAAATTAAAGTTTCTTAAAGAGACAGTACACTTTCATATAAAATGGCCAAAAATAACCTTATACCATTGCCCACTACAATTATAAACCCCATACATATTTAAAATCACCCTGGGAACCTTCCCAGGGTGTCCTGAAAATGCTATACTGCGAGTTCCAGCCCCCAATTCAATAGTGAAGTTTCTTAAAGAGACAGTACACTTTCATATAAAATGGCCAAAAATAACCTTATATCATTGCCCACTACAATTATAAACCCCATACATATTTAAAATCACCCTGGGAACCTTCTTAGGGTGTCTTGACAGTGCTATACTGCGATTTCCAGCCCACAATTCAAAAGTGAAATTTCTTAAAGAGACAGTACACTTTCATATAAAATGGCCAAAAATAACCTTATACCATTGACAACTAAAATTATAAACCCCATACATATTTAAAATCACCCTGGGAACCTCCCCAGGGTGTCCTGAAAATGCTATACTGCGATTTCCAGCCCCAATTCAAAAGTTAAGATTCTTAAAGAGACAGTACACTTTCATATAAAATGGCCAAAAATAACCTTATACCATTGACAACTAAAATTATAAACCCCATACATATTTAAAATCACCCTGGGAACCTTCTTAGGGTGTCTTGACAGTGCTATACTGCGATTTCCAGCCCACAATTCAAAAGTAAAGTTTCTTAAAGAGACAGTACCCTTTCATATAAAATGGCCAAAAATAACCTTATACCATTGCCCACTACAATTATAAACCCCATACATATTTAAAATCACCCTGGGAACCTTCTTAGGGTTTCTTGACAGTGCTATACTGCGATATCCATCCCACAATTCAAAAGTGAAATTTCTTAAAGAGACAGTACACTTTCATATAAAATGGCCAAAAATAACCTTATATTATTGCCCACTACAATTATAAACCCCATACATATTTAAAATCACCCTGGGAACCTTCTTAGGATGTCTTGACAGTGCTATACTGCGATTTCCAGCCCCCAATTCAAAAGTAAAGTTTCTTAAAGAGACAGTACCCTTTCATATAAAATGGCCAAAAATATCCTTATACCATTGCCCACTACAATTATAAACCCCATACATATTTAAAATCACCCTGGGAACCTCCCCAGGGTGTCCTGAAAATGCTATACTGCGATATCCATCCCACAATTCAAAAGTGAAATTTCTTAAAGAGACAGTACACTTTCATATAAAATGGCCAAAAATAACCTTATACCATTGCCAACTACAATTATAAACCCCATACATATTTAAAATCACCCTGGGAACCTCCCCAGGGTGTCCTGAAAATGCTATACTGCAATTTCCAACCCCCAATTCAAAAGTGAAATTTCTTAAAGAGACAGTACACTTTCTTATAAAATGGCCAAAAATAATCTTATACCATTGCCCACTACAATTATAAACCCCATACATATTTAAAATCACCCTGGGAACCTTGTTAGGATGTCTTGACAGTGCTATACTGCGATTTCCAGCCCACAATTCAAAAGTGAAATTTCTTAAAGAGACAGTACACTTTCATATAAAATGGCCAAAAATAACCTTATACCATTGCCCACTACAATTATAAACCCCATACATATTTAAAATCACTCTGGGAATCTCCCCAGTGTGTCCTGAAAATGCTGTACTGCGATTTCCAGCCCCCAATTCAAAAGTGAAATTTCTTAAAGAGACAGTACACTTTCATATAAAATGGCCAAAAATAACCTTATACCATTGCCCACTACAATTATCAACCCCATACATATTTAAAATCACCCTGGGAACCTTCTTAAGATGTCTTGACAGTGCTATACTGCGATTTCCAGCCCCCAATTCAAAAGTTAAGCTTCTTAAAGAGACAGTACACTTTCATATAAAATGGCCAAAAATAAACCTTATACCATTGCCCACTACAATTATAAACCCCATACATATTTAAAATCACCCTGGGAACCTTCTTAGGATGTCTTGACAGTGCTATACTGCGATTTCCAGCCCACAATTCAAAAGTGAAATTTCTTAAAGAGACAGTACACTTTCATATAAAATGGCCAAAAATAACCTTATACCATTGCCCACTAAAATTATAAACCCCATACATATTTAAAATCACCCTGGGAACCTCCCCAGGGTGTCCTGAAAATGCTATACTGCGATTTCCAGCCCCCAATTCAAAAGTTACGTTCTTAAAGAGACAGTACACTTTCATATAAAATGGCCAAAAATAACCTTTTACCATTGCCCACTACAATTATAAACCCCATACATATTTAAAATCACCCTGGGAACCTTCTTAGGGTTTCTTGACAGTGCTATACTGCGATTTCCAGCCCCCAATTCAAAAGTGAAATTTCTTAAAGAGACAGTACACTTTCATATAAAATGGCCAAAAATAAACCTTATACCATTGCCCACTACAATTATAAACCCCATACATATTTAAAATCACCCTGGGAACCTCCCCAGGATGTCCTGAAAATGCTATACTGCGATTTCCAGCCCCCAATTCAAAAGTGAAATTTCTTAAAGAGACAGTACACTTTCATATAAAATGGCCAAAAATAACCTTATACCATTGCCCACTACAATTATAAACCCCATACATATTTAAAATCACCCTGGGAACCTTCTTATAGTGTCTTGACAGTGCTATACTGCAATTTCCAGCCCCCAATTCAAAAGTTAAGTTTCTTAAAGAGACAGTACACTCTCATATAAAATGGCCAAAAATAACCTTATACCATTGCCCACTACAATTATAAACCCCATACATATTTAAAATCACCTTGGGAACCTTCTTAGGGTGTCTTGACAGTGCTATACTGCGATTTCCAGCCCCCAATTCAAAAGTTAAGCTTCTTAAAGAGACAGTACACTTTCATATAAAATGGCCAAAAATAACCTTATACCATTGCCCACTAAAATTATAAACCCCATACATATTTAAAATCACCCTGGGAACCTTCTTAGGGTGTCTTGACAGTGAAATACTGCAATTTCCAGCCCCCAATTCAAAAGTTAAATTTCTTAAAGAGACAGTACACTTTCATATAAAATGGCCAAAAATAACCTTATACCATTGACAACTACAATTATAAACCCCATACATATTTAAAATCACCCTGGGAATCTCCCCAGTGTGTCCTGAAAATGCTGTACTGCGATTTCCAGCCCCCAATTCAAAAGTGAAATTTCTTAAAGAGACAGTACACTTTCATATAAAATGGCCAAAAATAACCATATACCATTGCCCACTACAATTATAAACCCCATACATATTTAAAATCACCCTGGGAACCTTCTTAGGGTGTCTTGACAGTGCTATACTGCAATTTCCAGCCCCCAATTCAAAAGTGAAATTTCTTGAAGAGACAGTACACTTTCATATAAAATGGCCAAAAATAACCTTATACCATTGCCCACTACAATTATAAACCCCATACATATTTAAAATCACCCTGGGAACCTTCTTATAGTGTCTTGACAGTGCTATACTGCAATTTCCAGCCCCCAATTCAAAAGTTAAGTTTCTTAAAGAGACAGTACACTCTCATATAAAATGGCCAAAAATAACCTTATACCATTGCCCACTACAATTATAAACCCCATACATATTTAAAATCACCCTGGGAACCTTCTTAGGGTGTCTTGACAGTGCTATACTGCGATTTCCAGCCCCCAATTCAAAAGTGAAGTTTCTTAAAGAGACAGTACACTTTCATATAAAATGGCCAAAAATAACCTTATACCATTGCCCACTAAAATTATAAACCCCATACATATTTAAAATCACCCTGGGAACCTCCCCAGGGTGTCCTGAAAATGCTATACTGCGATTTCCAGCCCCCAATTCAAAAGTTACGTTCTTAAAAAGACAGTACACTTTCATATAAAATGGCCAAAAATAACCTTTTACCATTGCCCACTACAATTATAAACCCCATACATATTTAAAATCACCCTGGGAACCTTCCCAGGGTGTCCTGTAAATGCTGTACTGCGATTTCCAGCCCCCAATTCAAAATTAAAGTTTCTTAAAGAGACAGTACACTTTCATATAAAATGGCCAAAAATAACCTTATACCATTGCCCACTACAATTATAAACCCCATACATATTTAAAATCACCCTGGGAACCTTCCCAGGGTGTCCTGAAAATGCTATACTGCGAGTTCCAGCCCCCAATTCAATAGTGAAGTTTCTTAAAGAGACAGTACACTTTCATATAAAATGGCCAAAAATAACCTTATACCATTGCCCACTACAATTATAAACCCCATACATATTTAAAATCACCCTGGGAACCTGCTTAGGGTTTCTTGACAGTGCAATACTGCGATTTCCAGCCCCCAATTCAAAAGTGAAGTTTCTTAAAGAGACAGTACAGTTTCATATAAAATGGCCAAAAATTACCTTATACCATTGACAACTACAATTATAAACCCCATACATATTTAAAATCACCCTGGGAACCTTCTTAGGATGTCTTGACAGTGCTATACTGCGATTTCCAGCCCACAATTCAAAAGTGAAATTTCTTAAAGAGACAGTACACTTTCATATAAAATGGCCAAAAATAACCTTATACCATTGACAACTACAATTATAAACCCCATACATATTTAAAATCACCATGGGAACCTTCCCAGGGTGTCCTGAAAATGCTATACTGCGATTTCCAGCCCACAATTCAAAAGTGAAATTCCTTAAAGAGACAGTACACTTTCATATAAAATGGCCAAAAATAACCTTATATCATTGTCCACTACAATTATAAACCCCATACATATTTAAAATCACCCTGGGAACCTTCTTAGGATGTCTTGACAGTGCTATACTGCGATTTCCAGCCCCCAATTCAAAAGTGAAGTTTCTTAAAGAGACAGTACCCTTTCATATAAAATGGCCAAAAATAACCTTATACCATTGCCCACTAAAATTATAAACCCCATACATATTTAAAATCACCCTGGGATCCTTCCCAGGGTGTCCTGTAAATGCTATACTGCGATTTCCAGCCCCCAATTCAAAATTAAAGTTTCTTAAAGAGACAGTACCCTTTCATATAAAATGGGCAAAAATAACCTTATACCATTGCCCACTACAATTATAAACCCCATACATATTTAAAATCACCCTGGGAACCTTCTTAGGGTGTCTTGACAGTGCTATACTGCGATTTCCAGCCCCCAATTCAAAAGTGAAGTTTCTTAAAGAGACAGTACACTTTCATATAAAATGGCCAAAAATTACCTTATACCATTGACAACTACAATTATAAACCCCATACATATTTAAAATCACCCTGGGAACCTTCTTAGGATGTCTTGACAGTGCTATACTGCGATTTCCAGCCCACAATTCAAAAGTGAAATTTCTTAAAGAGACAGTACCCTTTCATATAAAATGGCCAAAAATAACCTTATACCATTGCCCACTACAATTATAAACCCCATACATATTTAAAATCACCCTGGGAACCTTCTTAGGGTGTCTAGACAGTGCTATACTGCGATTTCCAGCCCCCATTTCAAAAGTGAAGTTTCTTAAAGAGACAGTACACTTTCACATAAAATGGCCAAGAATAACCTTATACCATTGACAACTACAATTATAAACCCCATACATATTTAAAATCACCCTGGGAATCTCCCCAGTGTGTCCTGAAAATGCTGTACTGCGATTTCCAGCCCCCAATTCAATAGTGAAAATTCTTAAAGAGACAGTACACTTTCATATAAAATGGCCAAAAATAACCTTATACCATTGCCCACTACAATTATAAACCCCATACATATTTAAAATCACCCTGGGATCCTTCCCAGGATGTCCTGTAAATGCTATACTGCGATTTCTAGCCCCCAATTCAAAATTAAAGTTTCTTAAAGAGACAGTACACTTTCATATAAAATGGCCAAAAATAACCTTATGCCATTGCCAACTACAATTATAAACCCCATACATATTTAAAATCACCCTGGGAACCTTCTTAGGGTGTCTTCACAGTGCTATACTGCAATTTCCAGCCCCCAATTCAAAATTAAAGTTTCTTAAAGAGACAGTACACTTTCATATAAAATGGCCAAAAATAACCTTATACCATTGCCCACTACAATTATAAACCCCATACATATTTAAAATCACCCTGGGAACCTTCCCAGGGTGTCCTGAAAATGCTATACTGCGAGTTCCAGCCCCCAATTCAATAGTGAAGTTTCTTAAAGAGACAGTACACTTTCATATAAAATGGCCAAAAATAACCTTATACCATTGCCCACTACAATTATAAACCCCATACATATTTAAAATCACCCTGGGAACCTTCTTAGGATGTCTTGACAGTGCTATACTGCGATTTCCAGCCCACAATTCAAAAGTGAAATTCCTTAAAGAGACAGTACACTTTCATATAAAATGGCCAAAAATAACCTTATACCATTGCCCACTACAATTATAAACCCCATACATATTTAAAATCACCCTGGGAACCTTCTTAGGGTGTCTTGACAGTGCTATACTGCGATTTCCAACCCCCAATTCAAAAGTGAAGTTTCTTAAAGAGACAGTACACTTTCATATAAAATGGCCAAGAATAACCTTATACCATTGCCCACTACAATTATAAACCCCATACATATTTAAAATCACCCTGGGAACCTGCTTAGGGTTTCTTGACAGTGCAATACTGCGATTTCCAGCCCCCAATTCAAAAGGTAAGTTTCTTAAAGAGACAGTACAGTTTCATATAAAATGGCCAAAAATAACCTTATACCATTGACAACTACAATTATAAACCCCATACATATTTAAAATCACCCTGGGAACCTTCTTAGGATGTCTTGACAGTGCTATACTGCGATTTCCAGCCCACAATTCAAAAGTGAAATTCCTTAAAGAGACAGTACACTTTCATATAAAATGGCCAAAAATAACCTTATATCATTGCCCACTACAATTATAAACCCCATACATATTTAAAATCACCCTGGGAACCTTCTTAGGGTGTCTTGACAGTGATATACTGCGATTTCCAGCCCACAATTCAAAAGTTTAATTTCTTAAAGAGACAGTACACTTTCATATAAAATGGCCAAAAATAACCTTATATCATTGTCCACTACAATTATAAACCCCATACATATTTAAAATCACCCTGGGAACCTTCTTAGGATGTCTTGACAGTGCTATACTGCGATTTCCAGCCCCCAATTCAAAAGTAAAGTTTCTTAAAGAGACAGTACCCTTTCATATAAAATGGCCAAAAATAACCTTATACCATTGCTCACTACAATTATAAACCCCTTACATATTTAAAATCACCCTGGGAACCTTCTTAGGGTGTCTTGACAGTGATATACTGCGATTTCCAGCCCCCAATTCAAAAGTGAAGTTTCTTAAAGAGACAGTACACTGTCATATAAAATGGCCAAAAATAACCTTATACCATTGCCCACTAAAATTATAAACCCCATACATATTTAAAATCACCCTGGGATCCTTCCCAGGGTGTCCTGTAAATGCTATACTGCGATTTCCAGCCCCCAATTCAAAATTAAAGTTTCTTAAAGAGACAGTACACTTTCATATAAAATGGCCAAAAATAACCTTATGCCATTGACAACTAAAATTATAAACCCCATACATATTTAAAATCACCCTGGGAACCTCCCCAGGGTGTCCTGAAAATGCTATACTGCAATTTCCAGCCCCAATTCAAAAGTTAAGATTCTTAAAGAGACAGTACACTTTCATATAAAATGGCCAAAAATAACCTTATACCATTGACAACTAAAATTATAAACCCCATACATATTTAAAATCACCCTGGGAACCTTCTTAGGATGTCTTGACAGTGCTATACTGCGATTTCCAGCCCACAATTCAAAAGTAAAGTTTCTTAAAGAGACAGTACCCTTTCATATAAAATGGGCAAAAATAACCTTATACCATTGCCCACTACAATTATAAACCCCATACATATTTAAAATCACCCTGGGAACCTTCTTAGGGTTTCTTGACAGTGCTATACTGCGATTTCCAGCCCACAATTCAAAAGTGAAATTTCTTAAAGAGACAGTACCCTTTCATATAAAATGGCCAAACATAACCTTATACCATTGCCCACTACAATTATAAACGCCATACATATTTAAAATCACCCTGGGAACCTCCCCAGGGTGTCCTGAAAATGCTATACTGCGATATCCATCCCACAATTCAAAAGTGAAATTTCTTAAAGAGACAGTACACTTTCATATAAAATGGCCAAAAATAACCTTATATTATTGCCCACTACAATTATAAACCCCATACATATTTAAAATCACCCTGGGAACCTTCTTAGGATGTCTTGACAGTGCTATACTGCGATTTCCAGCCCCCAATTCAAAAGTTAAGTTTCTTAAAGAGACAGTACACTTTCATATAAAATGGCCAAAAATAACCTTATACCATTGCCCACTAAATTATAAACCCCACACATATTTAAAATAACCCTGGGAACCTTCCCAGGGTGTCCTGTAAATGCTATACTGCGATTTCCAGCCCCCAATTCAAAAGTAAAGTTTCTTAAAGAGACAGTACACTTTCATATAAAATGGCCAAAAATAACCTTATACCATTGCCCACTACAATTATAAACCCCATACATATTTAAAATCACCCTGGGAACCTTCTTAGGGTGTCTTGACAGTGCTATACTGCAATTTCCAGCCCCCAATTCAAAAGTGAAATTTCTTAAAGAGACAGTACACTTTCATATAAAATGGCCAAAAATAACCTTATACCATTGCCCACTACAATTATAAACCCCATACATATTTAAAATCACCCTGGGAACCTTGTTAGGATGTCTTGACAGTGCTATACTGCGATTTCCAGCCCACAATTCAAAAGTGAAATTTCTTAAAGAGACAGTACACTTTCATATAAAATGGCCAAAAATAACCTTATACCATTGACAACTACAATTATAAACCCCATACATATTTAAAATCACCCTGGGAATCTCCCCAGTGTGTCCTGAAAATGCTGTACTGCGATTTCCAGCCCCCAATTCAAAAGTGAAATTTCTTAAAGAGACAGTACACTTTCATATAAAATGGCCAAAAATAACCATATACCATTGCCCACTACAATTATAAACCCCATACATATTTAAAATCACCCTGGGAACCTTCTTAGGGTGTCTTGACAGTGCTATACTGCAATTTCCAGCCCCCAATTCAAAAGTGAAATTTCTTGAAGAGACAGTACACTTTCATATAAAATGGCCAAAAATAACCTTATACCATTGCCCACTACAATTATAAACCCCATACATATTTAAAATCACCCTGGGAACCTTCTTATAGTGTCTTGACAGTGCTATACTGCAATTTCCAGCCCCCAATTCAAAAGTTAAGTTTCTTAAAGAGACAGTACACTCTCATATAAAATGGCCAAAAATAACCTTATACCATTGCCCACTACAATTATAAACCCCATACATATTTAAAATCACCCTGGGAACCTTCTTAGGGTGTCTTGACAGTGCTATACTGCGATTTCCAGCCCCCAATTCAAAAGTGAAGTTTCTTAAAGAGACAGTACACTTTCATATAAAATGGCCAAAAATAACCTTATACCATTGCCCACTAAAATTATAAACCCCATACATATTTAAAATCACCCTGGGAACCTCCCCAGGGTGTCCTGAAAATGCTATACTGCGATTTCCAGCCCCCAATTCAAAAGTTACGTTCTTAAAAAGACAGTACACTTTCATATAAAATGGCCAAAAATAACCTTTTACCATTGCCCACTACAATTATAAACCCCATACATATTTAAAATCACCCTGGGATCCTTCCCAGGGTGTCCTGTAAATGCTGTACTGCGATTTCCAGCCCCCAATTCAAAATTAAAGTTTCTTAAAGAGACAGTACACTTTCATATAAAATGGCCAAAAATAACCTTATACCATTGCCCACTACAATTATAAACCCCATACATATTTAAAATCACCCTGGGAACCTTCCCAGGGTGTCCTGAAAATGCTATACTGCGAGTTCCAGCCCCCAATTCAATAGTGAAGTTTCTTAAAGAGACAGTACACTTTCATATAAAATGGCCAAAAATAACCTTATACCATTGCCCACTACAATTATAAACCCCATACATATTTAAAATCACCCTGGGAACCTGCTTAGGGTTTCTTGACAGTGCAATACTGCGATTTCCAGCCCCCAATTCAAAAGTGAAGTTTCTTAAAGAGACAGTACAGTTTCATATAAAATGGCCAAAAATTACCTTATACCATTGACAACTACAATTATAAACCCCATACATATTTAAAATCACCCTGGGAACCTTCTTAGGATGTCTTGACAGTGCTATACTGCGATTTCCAGCCCACAATTCAAAAGTGAAATTTCTTAAAGAGACAGTACACTTTCATATAAAATGGCCAAAAATAACCTTATACCATTGACAACTACAATTATAAACCCCATACATATTTAAAATCACCATGGGAACCTTCCCAGGGTGTCCTGAAAATGCTATACTGCGATTTCCAGCCCACAATTCAAAAGTGAAATTCCTTAAAGAGACAGTACACTTTCATATAAAATGGCCAAAAATAACCTTATATCATTGTCCACTACAATTATAAACCCCATACATATTTAAAATCACCCTGGGAACCTTCTTAGGATGTCTTGACAGTGCTATACTGCGATTTCCAGCCCCCAATTCAAAAGTAAAGTTTCTTAAAGAGACAGTACCCTTTCATATAAAATGGCCAAAAATAACCTTATACCATTGCCCACTACAATTATAAACCCCATACATATTTAAAATCACCCTGGGAACCTTCTTAGGGTTTCTTGACAGTGCTATACTGCGATTTCCAGCCCCCAATTCAAAAGTGAAGTTTCTTAAAGAGACAGTACACTGTCATATAAAATGGCCAAAAATAACCTTATACCATTGCCCACTAAAATTATAAACCCCATACATATTTAAAATCACCCTGGGATCCTTCCCAGGGTGTCCTGTAAATGCTATACTGCGATTTCCAGCCCCCAATTCAAAATTAAAGTTTCTTAAAGAGACAGTACCCTTTCATATAAAATGGGCAAAAATAACCTTATACCATTGCCCACTACAATTATAAACCCCATACATATTTAAAATCACCCTGGGAACCTTCTTAGGGTGTCTTGACAGTGCTATACTGCGATTTCCAGCCCCCAATTCAAAAGTGAAGTTTCTTAAAGAGACAGTACACTTTCATATAAAATGGCCAAAAATTACCTTATACCATTGACAACTACAATTATAAACCCCATACATATTTAAAATCACCCTGGGAACCTTCTTAGGATGTCTTGACAGTGCTATACTGCGATTTCCAGCCCACAATTCAAAAGTGAAATTTCTTAAAGAGACAGTACACTTTCATATAAAATGGCCAAAAATAACCTTATACCATTGCCCACTACAATTATAAACGCCATACATATTTAAAATCACCCTGGGAACCTCCCCAGGGTGTCCTGAAAATGCTATACTGCGATATCCATCCCACAATTCAAAAGTGAAATTTCTTAAAGAGACAGTACCCTTTCATATAAAATGGCCAAAAATAACCTTATACCATTGCCCACTACAATTATAAACCCCATACATATTTAAAATCACCCTGGGAACCTTCTTAGGGTGTCTAGACAGTGCTATACTGCGATTTCCAGCCCCCATTTCAAAAGTGAAGTTTCTTAAAGAGACAGTACACTTTCACATAAAATGGCCAAGAATAACCTTATACCATTGACAACTACAATTATAAACCCCATACATATTTAAAATCACCCTGGGAATCTCCCCAGTGTGTCCTGAAAATGCTGTACTGCGATTTCCAGCCCCCAATTCAATAGTGAAAATTCTTAAAGAGACAGTACACTTTCATATAAAATGGCCAAAAATAACCTTATACCATTGCCCACTACAATTATAAACCCCATACATATTTAAAATCACCCTGGGATCCTTCCCAGGATGTCCTGTAAATGCTATACTGCGATTTCTAGCCCCCAATTCAAAATTAAAGTTTCTTAAAGAGACAGTACACTTTCATATAAAATGGCCAAAAATAACCTTATGCCATTGCCAACTACAATTATAAACCCCATACATATTTAAAATCACCCTGGGAACCTTCTTAGGGTGTCTTCACAGTGCTATACTGCAATTTCCAGCCCCCAATTCAAAATTAAAGTTTCTTAAAGAGACAGTACACTTTCATATAAAATGGCCAAAAATAACCTTATACCATTGCCCACTACAATTATAAACCCCATACATATTTAAAATCACCCTGGGAACCTTCCCAGGGTGTCCTGAAAATGCTATACTGCGAGTTCCAGCCCCCAATTCAATAGTGAAGTTTCTTAAAGAGACAGTACACTTTCATATAAAATGGCCAAAAATAACCTTATACCATTGCCCACTACAATTATAAACCCCATACATATTTAAAATCACCCTGGGAACCTTCTTAGGATGTCTTGACAGTGCTATACTGCGATTTCCAGCCCACAATTCAAAAGTGAAATTCCTTAAAGAGACAGTACACTTTCATATAAAATGGCCAAAAATAACCTTATACCATTGCCCACTACAATTATAAACCCCATACATATTTAAAATCACCCTGGGAACCTTCTTAGGGTGTCTTGACAGTGCTATACTGCGATTTCCAACCCCCAATTCAAAAGTGAAGTTTCTTAAAGAGACAGTACACTTTCATATAAAATGGCCAAGAATAACCTTATACCATTGCCCACTACAATTATAAACCCCATACATATTTAAAATCACCCTGGGAACCTGCTTAGGGTTTCTTGACAGTGCAATACTGCGATTTCCAGCCCCCAATTCAAAAGGTAAGTTTCTTAAAGAGACAGTACAGTTTCATATAAAATGGCCAAAAATAACCTTATACCATTGACAACTACAATTATAAACCCCATACATATTTAAAATCACCCTGGGAACCTTCTTAGGATGTCTTGACAGTGCTATACTGCGATTTCCAGCCCACAATTCAAAAGTGAAATTCCTTAAAGAGACAGTACACTTTCATATAAAATGGCCAAAAATAACCTTATATCATTGCCCACTACAATTATAAACCCCATACATATTTAAAATCACCCTGGGAACCTTCTTAGGGTGTCTTGACAGTGATATACTGCGATTTCCAGCCCACAATTCAAAAGTTTAATTTCTTAAAGAGACAGTACACTTTCATATAAAATGGCCAAAAATAACCTTATATCATTGTCCACTACAATTATAAACCCCATACATATTTAAAATCACCCTGGGAACCTTCTTAGGATGTCTTGACAGTGCTATACTGCGATTTCCAGCCCCCAATTCAAAAGTAAAGTTTCTTAAAGAGACAGTACCCTTTCATATAAAATGGCCAAAAATAACCTTATACCATTGCTCACTACAATTATAAACCCCTTACATATTTAAAATCACCCTGGGAACCTTCTTAGGGTGTCTTGACAGTGATATACTGCGATTTCCAGCCCCCAATTCAAAAGTGAAGTTTCTTAAAGAGACAGTACACTGTCATATAAAATGGCCAAAAATAACCTTATACCATTGCCCACTAAAATTATAAACCCCATACATATTTAAAATCACCCTGGGATCCTTCCCAGGGTGTCCTGTAAATGCTATACTGCGATTTCCAGCCCCCAATTCAAAATTAAAGTTTCTTAAAGAGACAGTACACTTTCATATAAAATGGCCAAAAATAACCTTATGCCATTGACAACTAAAATTATAAACCCCATACATATTTAAAATCACCCTGGGAACCTCCCCAGGGTGTCCTGAAAATGCTATACTGCGATATCCATCCCACAATTCAAAAGTTAAGATTCTTAAAGAGACAGTACACTTTCATATAAAATGGCCAAAAATAACCTTATATTATTGCCCACTACAATTATAAACCCCATACATATTTAAAATCACCCTGGGAACCTTCTTAGGATGTCTTGACAGTGCTATACTGCGATTTCCAGCCCCCAATTCAAAAGTTAAGTTTCTTAAAGAGACAGTACACTTTCATATAAAATGGCCAAAAATAACCTTATACCATTGCCCACTAAATTATAAACCCCACACATATTTAAAATAACCCTGGGAACCTTCCCAGGGTGTCCTGTAAATGCTATACTGCGATTTCCAGCCCCCAATTCAAAAGTAAAGTTTCTTAAAGAGACAGTACACTTTCATATAAAATGGCCAAAAATAACCTTATACCATTGCCCACTACAATTATAAACCCCATACATATTTAAAATCACCCTGGGAACCTTCTTAGGGTTTCTTGACAGTGCTATACTGCAATTTCCAGCCCCCAATTCAAAAGGTAAGTTTCTTAAAGAGACAGTACCCTTTCATATAAAATGGCCAAAAATATCCTTATACCATTGCCCACTACAATTATAAACCCCATACATATTTAAAATCACCCTGGGAACCTCCCCAGGGTGTCCTGAAAATGCTATACTGCAATTTCCAACCCCCAATTCAAAAGTGAAATTTCTTAAAGAGACAGTACACTTTCTTATAAAATGGCCAAAAATAATCTTATACCATTGCCCACTACAATTATAAACCCCATACATATTTAAAATCACCCTGGGAACCTTCTTAGGGTGTCTTGACAGTGCTATACTGCAATTTCCAGCCCCCAATTCAAAAGTGAAATTTCTTAAAGAGACAGTACACTTTCATATAAAATGGCCAAAAATAACCTTATACCATTGCCCACTACAATTATAAACCCCATACATATTTAAAATCACCCTGGGAACCTTGTTAGGATGTCTTGACAGTGCTATACTGCGATTTCCAGCCCACAATTCAAAAGTGAAATTTCTTAAAGAGACAGTACACTTTCATATAAAATGGCCAAAAATAACCTTATACCATTGCCCACTAAAATTATAAACCCCATACATATTTAAAATCACCCTGGGAACCTCCCCAGGGTGTCCTGAAAATGCTATACTGCGATTTCCAGCCCCCAATTCAAAAGTGAAATTTCTTAAAGAGACAGTACACTTTCATATAAAATGGCCAAAAATAACCTTATACCATTGCCCACTACAATTATAAACCCAATACATATTTAAAATCACCCTGGGAAACTTCTTAGGGTGTCTTGACAGTGCTATACTGCGATTTCCAGCCCCCAATTCAAAAGTGAAATTTCTTAAAGAGACAGTACACTTTTATATAAAATGGCCAAAAATAACCTTATACCATTGCCCACTACAATTATAAACCCCATACATATTTAAAATCACCCTGGGAACCTCCCCAGGGTGTCCTGAAAATGCTATACTGCAATTTCCAACCCCCAATTCAAAAGTGAAATTTCTTAAAGAGACAGTACACTTTCTTATAAAATGGCCAAAAATAATCTTATACCATTGCCCACTACAATTATAAACCCCATACATATTTAAAATCACCCTGGGAACCTTCTTAGGGTGTCTTGACAGTGCTATACTGCAATTTCCAGCCCCCAATTCAAAAGTGAAATTTCTTAAAGAGACAGTACACTTTCATATAAAATGGCCAAAAATAACCTTATACCATTGCCCACTACAATTATAAACCCCATACATATTTAAAATCACCCTGGGAACCTTGTTAGGATGTCTTGACAGTGCTATACTGCGATTTCCAGCCCACAATTCAAAAGTGAAATTTCTTAAAGAGACAGTACACTTTCATATAAAATGGCCAAAAATAACCTTATACCATTGCCCACTAAAATTATAAACCCCATACATATTTAAAATCACCCTGGGAACCTCCCCAGGGTGTCCTGAAAATGCTATACTGCGATTTCCAGCCCCCAATTCAAAAGTGAAATTTCTTAAAGAGACAGTACACTTTCATATAAAATGGCCAAAAATAACCTTATACCATTGCCCACTACAATTATAAACCCAATACATATTTAAAATCACCCTGGGAAACTTCTTAGGGTGTCTTGACAGTGCTATACTGCGATTTCCAGCCCCCAATTCAAAAGTGAAATTTCTTAAAGAGACAGTACACTTTTATATAAAATGGCCAAAAATAACCTTATACCATTGCCCACTACAATTATAAACCCCATACATATTTAAAATCACCCTGGGAACCTTCTTAGGGTTTCTTGACAGTGCAATACTGCGATTTCCAGCCCCCAATTTAAAAGGTAAGTTTCTTAAAGAGACAGTACACTTTCATATAAAATGGCCAAAAATAACCTTATACCATTGCCCACTACAATTATAAACCCCATACATATTTTAAATCACCCTGGGAACCTTCTTATGGTTTCTTGACAGTGCTATACTGCGATTTCCAGCCCCCAATTCAAAAGTTAAGTTTCTTAAAGAGACAGTACACTTTCATATAAAATGGCCAAAAATAACCTTATACCATTGCCCACTACAATTATAAACCCCATACATATTTAAAATCACCCTGGGAACCTCCCCAGGGTGTCGTGAAAATGCTATACTGCGATTTCCAGCCCCCAATTCAAAAGTTACGTTCTTAAAGAGACAGTACACTTTCATATAAAATGGCCAAAAATAACCTTTTACCATTGCCCACTACAATTATAAACCCCATACATATTTAAAATCACCCTGGGAACCTTCTTAGGGTGTCTTGACAGTGCTATACTGCAATTTCCAGCCCCCAATTCAAAAGTGAAATTTCTTGAAGAGACAGTACACTTTCATATAAAATGGCCAAAAATAACCTTATACCATTGCCCACTACAATTATAAACCCCATACATATTTAAAATCACCCTGGGAACCTTCTTATAGTGCCTTGACAGTGCTATACTGCGATTTCCAGCCCCCAATTCAAAAGTGAAGTTTCTTAAAGAGACAGTACACTTTCATATAAAATGGCCAAAAATAACCTTATACCATTGCCCACTACAATTATAAACCCCATACATATTTAAAATCACCCTGGGAACCTCCCCAGGGTGTCCTGAAAATGCTATACTGCGATTTCCAGCCCCCAATTCAAAAGTGAAATTTCTTAAAGAGACAGTACACTTTCATATAAAATGGCCAAAAATAACCTTATACCATTGCCCACTACAATTATAAACCCCATACATATTTAAAATCACCCTGGGAACCTTCTTAGGATGTCTTGACAGTGCTATACTGCGATTTCCAGCCCCCAATTCAAAAGTTTAATTTCTTAAAGAGACAGTACACTTTCATATAAAATGGCCAAAAATAACCTTATACCATTGCCCACTACAATTATAAACCCCATACATATTTAAAATCACCCTGGGAACCTTCTTAGGGTTTCTTGACAGTGCTATACTGCGATTTCCAGCCCCCAATTCAAAAGTTTAATTTCTTAAAGAGACAGTACACTTTCATATAAAATGGCCAAAAATAACCTTATATCATTGCCCACTACAATTATAAACCCCATACATATTTAAAATCACCCTGGGATCCTTCTTAGGGTTTCTTGACAGTGCAATACTGCGATTTCCAGCCCCCAATTCAAAAGGTAAGTTTCTTAAAGAGACAGTACAGTTTCATATAAAATGGCCAAAAATTACCTTATACGATTGACAACTACAATTATAAACCCCATACATATTTAAAATCACCCTGGGAACCTTCTTAGGATGTCTTGACAGTGCTATACTGCGATTTCCAGCCCACAATTCAAAAGTGAAATTTCTTAAAGAGACAGTACACTTTCATATAAAATGGCCAAAAATAACCTTATACCATTGCCCACTAAAATTATAAACCCCATACATATTTAAAATCACCCTGGGATCCTTCCCAGGGTGTCCTGTAAATGCTATACTGCGATTTCCAGCCCCCAATTCACCATTAAAGTTTCTTAAAGAGACAGTACACTTTCATATAAAATGGCCAAAAATAACCTTATATCATTGCCCACTAAAATTATAAACCCCATACATATTTAAAATCACCCTGGGAACCTTCTTAGGATGTCTTGACAGTACTATACTGCGATTTCCAGCCCACAATTCAAAAGTAAAGTTTCTTAAAGAGACAGTACCCTTTCATATAAAATGGGCAAAAATAACCTTATACCATTGCCCACTACAATTATAAACCCCATACATATTTAAAATCACCCTGGGAACCTTCTTAGGGTTTCTTGACAGTGCTATACTGCGATTTCCAGCCCACAATTCAAAAGTGAAATTTCTTAAAGAGACAGTACACTTTCATATAAAATGGCCAAAAATAACCTTATATTATTGCCCACTACAATTATAAACCCCATACATATTTAAAATCACCCTGGGAACCTTCTTAGGATGTCTTGACAGTGCTATACTGCGATTTCCAGCCCCCAATTCAAAAGTTAAGTTTCTTAAAGAGACAGTACACTTTCATATAAAATGGCCAAAAATAACCTTATACCATTGCCCACTACAATTATAAACCCCATACATATTTAAAATAACCCTGGGAACCTTCCCAGGGTGTCCTGTAAATGCTATACTGCGATTTCCAACCCCCAATTCAAAAGTAAAGTTTCTTAAAGAGACAGTACACTTTCATATAAAATGGCCAAAAATAACCTTATACCATTGCCCACTACAATTATAAACCCCATACATATTTAAAATCACCCTGGGAACCTTCTTAGGGTTTCTTGACAGTGCTATACTGCAATTTCCAGCCCCCAATTCAAAAGGTAAGTTTCTTAAAGAGACAGTACCCTTTCATATAAAATGGCCAAAAATATCCTTATACCATTGCCCACTACAATTATAAACCCCATACATATTTAAAATCACCCTGGGAACCTCCCCAGGGTGTCCTGAAAATGCTATACTGCGATATCCATCCCACAATTCAAAAGTGAAATTTCTTAAAGAGACAGTACACTTTCTTATAAAATGGCCAAAAATAACCTTATACCATTGCCCACTACAATTATAAACCCCATACATATTTAAAATCACCCTGGGAACCTTCTTAGGGTGTCTTGACAGTGCTATACTGCAATTTCCAGCCCCCAATTCAAAAGTGAAATTTCTTAAAGAGACAGTACACTTTCATATAAAATGGCCAAAAATAACCTTATACCATTGCCCACTACAATTATAAACCCCATACATATTTAAAATCACCCTGGGAACCTTGTTAGGATGTCTTGACAGTGCTATACTGCGATTTCCAGCCCCCAATTCAAAAGTTAAGCTTCTTAAAGAGACAGTACACTTTCATATAAAATGGCCAAAAATAAACCTTATACCATTGCCCACTACAATTATAAACCCCATACATATTTAAAATCACCCTGGGAACCTTCTTAGGATGTCTTGACAGTGCTATACTGCGATTTCCAGCCCACAATTCAAAAGTGAAATTTCTTAAAGAGACAGTACACTTTCATATAAAATGGCCAAAAATAACCTTATACCATTGCCCACTAAAATTATAAACCCCATACATATTTAAAATCACCCTGGGAACCTCCCCAGGGTGTCCTGAAAATGCTATACTGCGATTTCCAGCCCCCAATTCAAAAGTTACGTTCTTAAAGAGACAGTACACTTTCATATAAAATGGCCAAAAATAACCTTTTACCATTGCCCACTACAATTATAAACCCCATACATATTTAAAATCACCCTGGGAACCTTCTTAGGGTTTCTTGACAGTGCTATACTGCAATTTCCAGCCCCCAATTCAAAAGTGAAATTTCTTAAAGAGACAGTACACTTTCATATAAAATGGCCAAAAATAACCTTATACCATTGCCCACTACAATTATAAACCCCATACATATTTAAAATCACCCTGGGAACCTTCTTAGGATGTCTTGACAGTGCTATACTGCAATTTCCAGCCCCCAATTCAAAAGTGAAATTTCTTGAAGAGACAGTACACTTTCATATAAAATGGCCAAAAATAACCTTATACCATTGCCCACTACAATTATAAACCCCATACATATTTAAAATCACCCTGGGAACCTCCCCAGGATGTCCTGAAAATGCTATACTGCGATTTCCAGCCCCCAATTCAAAAGTGAAATTTCTTAAAGAGACAGTACACTTTCATATAAAATGGCCAAAAATAACCTTATACCATTGCCCACTACAATTATAAACCCCATATATATTTAAAATCACCCTGGGAACCTTCTTATAGTGTCTTGACAGTGCTATACTGCAATTTCCAGCCCCCAATTCAAAAGTTAAGTTTCTTAAAGAGACAGTACACTCTCATATAAAATGGCCAAAAATAACCTTATACCATTGCCCACTACAATTATAAACCCCATACATATTTAAAATCACCCTGGGAACCTTCTTAGGGTGTCTTGACAGTGCTATACTGCGATTTCCAGCCCCCAATTCAAAAGTTAAGCTTCTTAAAGAGACAGTACACTTTCATATAAAATGGCCAAAAATAACCTTATACCATTGCCCCTACAATTTTAAACCCCATACATATTTAAAATCACCCTGGGAACCTTCTTAGGATGTCTTGACAGTGCTATACTGCGATTTCCAGCCCACAATTCAAAAGTGAAATTTCTTAAAGAGACAGTACACTTTCATATAAAATGGCCAAAAATAACCTTATACCATTGACAACTACAATTATAAACCCCATACATATTTAAAATCACCCTGGGAATCTCCCCAGTGTGTCCTGAAAATGCTGTACTGCGATTTCCAGCCCCCAATTCAAAAGTGAAATTTCTTAAAGAGACAGTACACTTTCATATAAAATGGCCAAAAATAACCTTATACCATTGCCCACTACAATTATAAACCCAATACATATTTAAAATCACCCTGGGAAACTTCTTAGGGTGTCTTGACAGTGCTATACTGCGATTTCCAGCCCCCAATTCAAAAGTGAAATTTCTTAAAGAGACAGTACACTTTTATATAAAATGGCCAAAAATAACCTTATACCATTGCCCACTACAATTATAAACCCCATACATATTTAAAATCACCCTGGGAACCTTCTTAGGGTTTCTTGACAGTGCAATACTGCGATTTCCAGCCCCCAATTTAAAAGGTAAGTTTCTTAAAGAGACAGTACACTTTCATATAAAATGGCCAAAAATAACCTTATACCATTGCCCACTAAAATTATAAACCCCATACATATTTAAAATCACCCTGGGATCCTTCCCAGGATATCCTGTAAATGCTATACTGCGATTTCCAGCCCCCAATTCAAAATTAAAGTTTCTTAAAGAGACAGTACACTTTCATATAAAATGGCCAAAAATAACCTTATACCATTGCCCACTACAATTATAAACCCCATACATATTTAAAATCACCCTGGGAACCTTCTTAGGGTGTCTTGACAGTGAAATACTGCAATTTCCAGCCCCCAATTCAAAAGTTAAGTTTCTTAAAGAGACAGTACACTTTCATATAAAATGGCCAAAAATAAACCTTATACCATTGCCCACTACAATTATAAACCCCATACATATTTAAAATCACCCTGGGAACCTTCTTAGGATGTCTTGACAGTGCTATACTGCGATTTCCAGCCCACAATTCAAAAGTGAAATTTCTTAAAGAGACAGTACACTTTCATATAAAATGGCCAAAAATAACCTTATACCATTGCCCACTACAATTATAAACCCCATACATATTTAAAATCACCCTGGGAACCTCCCCAGGGTGTCCTGAAAATGCTATACTGCGATTTCCAGCCCCCAATTCAAAAGTTACGTTCTTAAAGAGACAGTACACTTTCATATAAAATGGCCAAAAATAACCTTTTACCATTGCCCACTACAATTATAAACCCCATACATATTTAAAATCACCCTGGGAACCTTCTTAGGGTGTCTTGACAGTGCTATACTGCAATTTCCAGCCCCCAATTCAAAAGTGAAATTTCTTGAAGAGACAGTACACTTTCATATAAAATGGCCAAAAATAACCTTATACCATTGCCCACTACAATTATAAACCCCATACATATTTAAAATCACCCTGGGAACCTCCCCAGGATGTCCTGAAAATGCTATACTGCAATTTCCAGCCCCCAATTCAAAAGTGAAATTTCTTGAAGAGACAGTACACTTTCATATAAAATGGCCAAAAATAACCTTATACCATTGCCCACTACAATTATAAACCCCATACATATTTAAAATCACCCTGGGAACCTCCCCAGGATGTCCTGAAAATGCTATACTGCGATTTCCAGCCCCCAATTCAAAAGTGAAATTTCTTAAAGAGACAGTACACTTTCATATAAAATGGCCAAAAATAACCTTATATTATTGCCCACTACAATTATAAACCCCATACATATTTAAAATCACCCTGGGATCCTTCCCAGGGTGTCCTGTAAATGCTATACTGCGATTTCCAGCCCCCAATTCACCATTAAAGTTTCTTAAAGAGACAGTACACTTTCATATAAAATGGCCAAAAATAACCTTATATCATTGCCCACTAAAATTATAAACCCCATACATATTTAAAATCACCCTGGGAACCTTCTTAGGATGTCTTGACAGTACTATACTGCGATTTCCAGCCCACAATTCAAAAGTAAAGTTTCTTAAAGAGACAGTACCCTTTCATATAAAATGGGCAAAAATAACCTTATACCATTGCCCACTACAATTATAAACCCCATACATATTTAAAATCACCCTGGGAACCTTCTTAGGGTTTCTTGACAGTGCTATACTGCGATTTCCAGCCCACAATTCAAAAGTGAAATTTCTTAAAGAGACAGTACACTTTCATATAAAATGGCCAAAAATAACCTTATATTATTGCCCACTACAATTATAAACCCCATACATATTTAAAATCACCCTGGGAACCTTCTTAGGATGTCTTGACAGTGCTATACTGCGATTTCCAGCCCCCAATTCAAAAGTTAAGTTTCTTAAAGAGACAGTACACTTTCATATAAAATGGCCAAAAATATCCTTATACCATTGCCCACTACAATTATAAACCCCATACATATTTAAAATCACCCTGGGAACCTCCCCAGGGTGTCCTGAAAATGCTATACTGCGATATCCATCCCACAATTCAAAAGTGAAATTTCTTAAAGAGACAGTACACTTTCTTATAAAATGGCCAAAAATAACCTTATACCATTGCCCACTACAATTATAAACCCCATACATATTTAAAATCACCCTGGGAACCTTCTTAGGGTGTCTTGACAGTGCTATACTGCAATTTCCAGCCCCCAATTCAAAAGTGAAATTTCTTAAAGAGACAGTACACTTTCATATAAAATGGCCAAAAATAACCTTATACCATTGCCCACTACAATTATAAACCCCATACATATTTAAAATCACCCTGGGAACCTTGTTAGGATGTCTTGACAGTGCTATACTGCGATTTCCAGCCCACAATTCAAAAGTGAAATTTCTTAAAGAGACAGTACACTTTCATATAAAATGGCCAAAAATAACCTTATACCATTGCCCACTACAATTATAAACCCCATACATATTTAAAATCACTCTGGGAATCTCCCCAGTGTGTCCTGAAAATGCTGTACTGCGATTTCCAGCCCCCAATTCAAAAGTGAAATTTCTTAAAGAGACAGTACACTTTCATATAAAATGGCCAAAAATAATCTTATACCATTGCCCACTACAATTATAAACCCCATACATATTTAAAATCACCCTGGGAACCTTCTTAAGATGTCTTTACAGTGCTATACTGCGATTTCCAGCCCCCAATTCAAAAGTTAAGCTTCTTAAAGAGACAGTACACTTTCATATAAAATGGCCAAAAATAAACCTTATACCATTGCCCACTACAATTATAAACCCCATACATATTTAAAATCACCCTGGGAACCTTCTTAGGATGTCTTGACAGTGCTATACTGCGATTTCCAGCCCACAATTCAAAAGTGAAATTTCTTAAAGAGACAGTACACTTTCATATAAAATGGCCAAAAATAACCTTATACCATTGCCCACTAAAATTATAAACCCCATACATATTTAAAATCACCCTGGGAACCTCCCCAGGGTGTCCTGAAAATGCTATACTGCGATTTCCAGCCCCCAATTCAAAAGTTACGTTCTTAAAGAGACAGTACACTTTCATATAAAATGGCCAAAAATAACCTTTTACCATTGCCCACTACAATTATAAACCCCATACATATTTAAAATCACCCTGGGAACCTTCTTAGGGTTTCTTGACAGTGCTATTCTGCGATTTCCAGCCCCCAATTCAAAAGTGAAATTTCTTAAAGAGACAGTACACTTTCATATAAAATGGCCAAAAATAACCTTATACCATTGCCCACTACAATTATAAACCCCATACATATTTAAAATCACCCTGGGAACCTTCTTAGGATGTCTTGACAGTGCTATACTGCAATTTCCAGCCCCCAATTCAAAAGTGAAATTTCTTGAAGAGACAGTACACTTTCATATAAAATGGCCAAAAATAACCTTATACCATTGCCCACTACAATTATAAACCCCATACATATTTAAAATCACCCTGGGAACCTCCCCAGGATGTCCTGAAAATGCTATACTGCGATTTCCAGCCCCCAATTCAAAAGTGAAATTTCTTAAAGAGACAGTACACTTTCATATAAAATGGCCAAAAATAACCTTATACCATTGCCCACTACAATTATAAACCCCATATATATTTAAAATCACCCTGGGAACCTTCTTATAGTGTCTTGACAGTGCTATACTGCAATTTCCAGCCCCCAATTCAAAAGTTAAGTTTCTTAAAGAGACAGTACACTCTCATATAAAATGGCCAAAAATAACCTTATACCATTGCCCACTACAATTATAAACCCCATACATATTTAAAATCACCCTGGGAACCTTCTTAGGGTGTCTTGACAGTGCTATACTGCGATTTCCAGCCCCCAATTCAAAAGTTAAGCTTCTTAAAGAGACAGTACACTTTCATATAAAATGGCCAAAAATAACCTTATACCATTGCCCCTACAATTTTAAACCCCATACATATTTAAAATCACCCTGGGAACCTTCTTAGGATGTCTTGACAGTGCTATACTGCGATTTCCAGCCCACAATTCAAAAGTGAAATTTCTTAAAGAGACAGTACACTTTCATATAAAATGGCCAAAAATAACCTTATACCATTGACAACTACAATTATAAACCCCATACATATTTAAAATCACCCTGGGAATCTCCCCAGTGTGTCCTGAAAATGCTGTACTGCGATTTCCAGCCCCCAATTCAAAAGTGAAATTTCTTAAAGAGACAGTACACTTTCATATAAAATGGCCAAAAATAACCTTATACCATTGCCCACTACAATTATAAACCCAATACATATTTAAAATCACCCTGGGAAACTTCTTAGGGTGTCTTGACAGTGCTATACTGCGATTTCCAGCCCCCAATTCAAAAGTGAAATTTCTTAAAGAGACAGTACACTTTTATATAAAATGGCCAAAAATAACCTTATACCATTGCCCACTACAATTATAAACCCCATACATATTTAAAATCACCCTGGGAACCTTCTTAGGGTTTCTTGACAGTGCAATACTGCGATTTCCAGCCCCAATTTAAAAGGTAAGTTTCTTAAAGAGACAGTACACTTTCATATAAAATGGCCAAAAATAACCTTATACCATTGCCCACTAAAATTATAAACCCCATACATATTTAAAATCACCCTGGGATCCTTCCCAGGATATCCTGTAAATGCTATACTGCGATTTCCAGCCCCCAATTCAAAATTAAAGTTTCTTAAAGAGACAGTACACTTTCATATAAAATGGCCAAAAATAACCTTATACCATTGCCCACTACAATTATAAACCCCATACATATTTAAAATCACCCTGGGAACCTTCTTAGGGTGTCTTGACAGTGAAATACTGCAATTTCCAGCCCCCAATTCAAAAGTTAAGTTTCTTAAAGAGACAGTACACTTTCATATAAAATGGCCAAAAATAAACCTTATACCATTGCCCACTACAATTATAAACCCCATACATATTTAAAATCACCCTGGGAACCTTCTTAGGATGTCTTGACAGTGCTATACTGCGATTTCCAGCCCACAATTCAAAAGTGAAATTTCTTAAAGAGACAGTACACTTTCATATAAAATGGCCAAAAATAACCTTATACCATTGACAACTACAATTATAAACCCCATACATATTTAAAATCACCCTGGGAATCTCCCCAGTGTGTCCTGAAAATGCTGTACTGCGATTTCCAGCCCCCAATTCAAAAGTGAAATTTCTTAAAGAGACAGTACACTTTCATATAAAATGGCCAAAAATAACCTTATACCATTGCCCACTACAATTATAAACCCCATACATATTTAAAATCACCCTGGGAACCTCCCCAGGGTGTCCTGAAAATGCTATACTGCGATTTCCAGCCCCCAATTCAAAAGTTACGTTCTTAAAGAGACAGTACACTTTCATATAAAATGGCCAAAAATAACCTTTTACCATTGCCCACTACAATTATAAACCCCATACATATTTAAAATCACCCTGGGAACCTTCTTAGGGTGTCTTGACAGTGCTATACTGCAATTTCCAGCCCCCAATTCAAAAGTGAAATTTCTTGAAGAGACAGTACACTTTCATATAAAATGGCCAAAAATAACCTTATACCATTGCCCACTACAATTATAAACCCCATACATATTTAAAATCACCCTGGGAACCTCCCCAGGATGTCCTGAAAATGCTATACTGCAATTTCCAGCCCCCAATTCAAAAGTGAAATTTCTTGAAGAGACAGTACACTTTCATATAAAATGGCCAAAAATAACCTTATACCATTGCCCACTACAATTATAAACCCCATACATATTTAAAATCACCCTGGGAACCTCCCCAGGATGTCCTGAAAATGCTATACTGCGATTTCCAGCCCCCAATTCAAAAGTGAAATTTCTTAAAGAGACAGTACACTTTCATATAAAATGGCCAAAAATAACCTTATACCATTGCCCACTACAATTATAAACCCCATACATATTTAAAATCACCCTGGGAACCTTCTTATAGTGTCTTGACAGTGCTATACTGCAATTTCCAGCCCCCAATTCAAAAGTTAAGTTTCTTAAAGAGACAGTACACTCTCATATAAAATGGCCAAAAATAACCTTATACCATTGACAACTACAATTATAAACCCCATACATATTTAAAATCACCCTGGGAATCTCCCCAGTGTGTCCTGAAAATGCTGTACTGCGATTTCCAGCCCCCAATTCAAAAGTGAAATTTCTTAAAGAGACAGTACACTTTCATATAAAATGGCCAAAAATAACCTTATACCATTGCCCACTACAATTATAAACCCAATACATATTTAAAATCACCCTGGGAAACTTCTTAGGGTGTCTTGACAGTGCTATACTGCGATTTCCAGCCCCCAATTCAAAAGTGAAATTTCTTAAAGAGACAGTACACTTTTATATAAAATGGCCAAAAATAACCTTATACCATTGCCCACTACAATTATAAACCCCATACATATTTAAAATCACCCTGGGAACCTTCTTAGGGTTTCTTGACAGTGCAATACTGCGATTTCCAGCCCCCAATTTAAAAGGTAAGTTTCTTAAAGAGACAGTACACTTTCATATAAAATGGCCAAAAATAACCTTATACCATTGCCCACTAAAATTATAAACCCCATACATATTTAAAATCACCCTGGGATCCTTCCCAGGATATCCTGTAAATGCTATACTGCGATTTCCAGCCCCCAATTCAAAATTAAAGTTTCTTAAAGAGACAGTACACTTTCATATAAAATGGCCAAAAATAACCTTATACCATTGCCCACTACAATTATAAACCCCATACATATTTAAAATCACCCTGGGAACCTTCTTAGGGTGTCTTGACAGTGAAATACTGCAATTTCCAGCCCCCAATTCAAAAGTTAAGTTTCTTAAAGAGACAGTACACTTTCATATAAAATGGCCAAAAATAACCTTATACCATTGCCCACTACAATTATAAACCCCATACATATTTTAAATCACCCTGGGAACCTTCTTATGGTTTCTTGACAGTGCTATACTGCGATTTCCAGCCCCCAATTCAAAAGTTAAGTTTCTTAAAGAGACAGTACACTTTCATATAAAATGGCCAAAAATAAACCTTATACCATTGCCCACTACAATTATAAACCCCATACATATTTAAAATCACCCTGGGAACCTTCTTAGGATGTCTTGACAGTGCTATACTGCGATTTCCAGCCCACAATTCAAAAGTGAAATTTCTTAAAGAGACAGTACACTTTCATATAAAATGGCCAAAAATAACCTTATACCATTGACAACTACAATTATAAACCCCATACATATTTAAAATCACCCTGGGAATCTCCCCAGTGTGTCCTGAAAATGCTGTACTGCGATTTCCAGCCCCCAATTCAAAAGTGAAATTTCTTAAAGAGACAGTACACTTTCATATAAAATGGCCAAAAATAACCTTATACCATTGCCCACTACAATTATAAACCCCATACATATTTAAAATCACCCTGGGAACCTCCCCAGGGTGTCCTGAAAATGCTATACTGCGATTTCCAGCCCCCAATTCAAAAGTTACGTTCTTAAAGAGACAGTACACTTTCATATAAAATGGCCAAAAATAACCTTTTACCATTGCCCACTACAATTATAAACCCCATACATATTTAAAATCACCCTGGGAACCTTCTTAGGGTGTCTTGACAGTGCTATACTGCAATTTCCAGCCCCCAATTCAAAAGTGAAATTTCTTGAAGAGACAGTACACTTTCATATAAAATGGCCAAAAATAACCTTATACCATTGCCCACTACAATTATAAACCCCATACATATTTAAAATCACCCTGGGAACCTCCCCAGGATGTCCTGAAAATGCTATACTGCGATTTCCAGCCCCCAATTCAAAAGTGAAATTTCTTAAAGAGACAGTACACTTTCATATAAAATGGCCAAAAATAACCTTATACCATTGCCCACTACAATTATAAACCCCATACATATTTAAAATCACCCTGGGAACCTTCTTAGGATGTCTTGACAGTGCTATACTGCGATTTCCAGCCCACAATTCAAAAGTAAAGTTTCTTAAAGAGACAGTACCCTTTCATATAAAATGGGCAAAAATAACCTTATACCATTGCCCACTACAATTATAAACCCCATACATATTTAAAATCACCCTGGGAACCTTCTTAGGGTTTCTTGACAGTGCTATACTGCGATTTCCAGCCCACAATTCAAAAGTGAAATTTCTTAAAGAGACAGTACCCTTTCATATAAAATGGCCAAAAATATCCTTATACCATTGCCCACTACAATTATAAACCCCATACATATTTAAAATCACCCTGGGAACCTCCCCAGGGTGTCCTGAAAATGCTATACTGCAATATCCATCCCACAATTCAAAAGTGAAATTTCTTAAAGAGACAGTACCCTTTCATATAAAATGGCCAAAAATATCCTTATACCATTGCCCACTACAATTATAAACCCCATACATATTTAAAATCACCCTGGGAACCTCCCCAGGGTGTCCTGAAAATGCTATACTGCAATATCCATCCCACAATTCAAAAGTGAAATTTCTTAAAGAGACAGTACACTTTCATATAAAATGGCCAAAAATAACCTTATACCATTGCCAACTACAATTATAAACCCCATACATATTTAAAATCACCCTGGGAACCTCCCCAGGGTGTCCTGAAAATGCTATACTGCAATTTCCAACCCCCAATTCAAAAGTGAAATTTCTTAAAGAGACAGTACACTTTCTTATAAAATGGCCAAAAATAACCTTATACCATTGCCCACTACAATTATAAACCCCATACATATTTAAAATCACCCTGGGAACCTTCTTAGGGTGTCTTGACAGTGCTATACTGCAATTTCGAGCCCCCAATTCAAAAGTGAAATTTCTTAAAGAGACAGTACACTTTCATATAAAATGGCCAAAAATAACCTTATACCATTGCCCACTACAATTATAAACTCCATACATATTTAAAATCACCCTGGGAACCTTGTTAGGATGTCTTGACAGTGCTATACTGCGATTTCCAGCCCACAATTCAAAAGTGAAATTTCTTAAAGAGACAGTACACTTTCATATAAAATGGCCAAAAATAACCTTATACCATTGCCCACTACAATTATAAACCCCATACATATTTAAAATCACTCTGGGAATCTCCCCAGTGTGTCCTGAAAATGCTGTACTGCGATTTCCAGCCCCCAATTCAAAAGTGAAATTTCTTAAAGAGACAGTACACTTTCATATAAAATGGCCAAAAATAACCTTATACCATTGCCCACTACAATTATAAACCCAATACATATTTATAATCACCCTGGGAACCTTCTTAGGGTGTCTTGACAGTGCTATACTGCGATTTCCAGCCCCCAATTCAAAAGTGAAATTTCTTAAAGAGACAGTACCCTTTCATATAAAATGGCCAAACATAACCTTATACCATTGCCCACTACAATTATAAACGCCATACATATTTAAAATCACCCTGGGAACCTCCCCAGGGTGTCCTGAAAATGCTATACTGCGATATCCATCCCACAATTCAAAAGTGAAATTTCTTAAAGAGACAGTACACTTTCATATAAAATGGCCAAAAATAACCTTATATTATTGCCCACTACAATTATAAACCCCATACATATTTAAAATCACCCTGGGAACCTTCTTAGGATGTCTTGACAGTGCTATACTGCGATTTCCAGCCCACAATTCAAAAGTTAAGTTTCTTAAAGAGACAGTACACTTTCATATAAAATGGCCAAAAATAACCTTATACCATTGCCCACTACAATTATAAACCCCACACATATTTAAAATAACCCTGGGAACCTTCCCAGGGTGTCCTGTAAATGCTATACTGCGATTTCCAGCCCCCAATTCAAAAGTAAAGTTTCTTAAAGAGACAGTACCCTTTCATATAAAATGGCCAAAAATATCCTTATACCATTGCCCACTACAATTATAAACCCCATACATATTTAAAATCACCCTGGGAACCTCCCCAGGGTGTCCTGAAAATGCTATACTGCAATATCCATCCCACAATTCAAAAGTGAAATTTCTTAAAGAGACAGTACACTTTCATATAAAATGGCCAAAAATAACCTTATACCATTGCCAACTACAATTATAAACCCCATACATATTTAAAATCACCCTGGGAACCTCCCCAGGGTGTCCTGAAAATGCTATACTGCAATTTCCAACCCCCAATTCAAAAGTGAAATTTCTTAAAGAGACAGTACACTTTCTTATAAAATGGCCAAAAATAACCTTATACCATTGCCCACTACAATTATAAACCCCATACATATTTAAAATCACCCTGGGAACCTTCTTAGGGTGTCTTGACAGTGCTATACTGCAATTTCCAGCCCCCAATTCAAAAGTGAAATTTCTTAAAGAGACAGTACACTTTCATATAAAATGGCCAAAAATAACCTTATACCATTGCCCACTACAATTATAAACCCCATACATATTTAAAATCACCCTGGGAACCTTGTTAGGATGTCTTGACAGTGCTATACTGCGATTTCCAGCCCACAATTCAAAAGTGAAATTTCTTAAAGAGACAGTACACTTTCATATAAAATGGCCAAAAATAACCTTATACCATTGCCCACTACAATTATAAACCCCATACATATTTAAAATCACTCTGGGAATCTCCCCAGTGTGTCCTGAAAATGCTGTACTGCGATTTCCAGCCCCCAATTCAAAAGTGAAATTTCTTAAAGAGACAGTACACTTTCATATAAAATGGCCAAAAATAACCTTATACCATTGCCCACTACAATTATAAACCCAATACATATTTATAATCACCCTGGGAACCTTCTTAGGGTGTCTTGACAGTGGTATACTGCGATTTCCAGCCCCCAATTCAAAAGTGAAATTTCTTAAAGAGACAGTACACTTTCATATAAAATGGCCAAAAATAATCTTATACCATTGCCCACTACAATTATAAACCCCATACATATTTAAAATCACCCTGGGAACCTTCTTAAGATGTCTTGACAGTGCTATACTGCGATTTCCAGCCCCCAATTCAAAAGTTAAGCTTCTTAAAGAGACAGTACACTTTCATATAAAATGGCCAAAAATAAACCTTATACCATTGCCCACTACAATTATAAACCCCATACATATTTAAAATCACCCTGGGAACCTTCTTAGGATGTCTTGACAGTGCTATACTGCGATTTCCAGCCCACAATTCAAAAGTGAAATTTCTTAAAGAGACAGTACACTTTCATATAAAATGGCCAAAAATAACCTTATACCATTGCCCACTAAAATTATAAACCCCATACATATTTAAAATCACCCTGGGAACCTCCCCAGGGTGTCCTGAAAATGCTATACTGCGATTTCCAGCCCCCAATTCAAAAGTTACGTTCTTAAAGAGACAGTACACTTTCATATAAAATGGCCAAAAATAACCTTTTACCATTGCCCACTACAATTATAAACCCCATACATATTTAAAATCACCCTGGGAACCTTCTTAGGGTGTCTTGACAGTGCTATACTGCAATTTCCAGCCCCCAATTCAAAAGTGAAATTTCTTGAAGAGACAGTACACTTTCATATAAAATGGCCAAAAATAACCTTATACCATTGCCCACTACAATTATAAACCCCATACATATTTAAAATCACCCTGGGAACCTCCTCAGGATGTCCTGAAAATGCTATACTGCGATTTCCAGCCCCCAATTCAAAAGTGAAATTTCTTAAAGAGACAGTACACTTTCATATAAAATGGCCAAAAATAACCTTATACCATTGCCCACTACAATTATAAACCCCATACATATTTAAAATCACCCTGGGAACCTTCTTAGGATGTCTTGACAGTGCTATACTGCGATTTCCAGCCCACAATTCAAAAGTAAAGTTTCTTAAAGAGACAGTACCCTTTCATATAAAATGGGCAAAAATAACCTTATACCATTGCCCACTACAATTATAAACCCCATACATATTTAAAATCACCCTGGGAACCTTCTTAGGGTTTCTTGACAGTGCTATACTGCGATTTCCAGCCCACAATTCAAAAGTGAAATTTCTTAAAGAGACAGTACCCTTTCATATAAAATGGCCAAACATAACCTTATACCATTGCCCACTACAATTATAAACGCCATACATATTTAAAATCACCCTGGGAACCTCCCCAGGGTGTCCTGAAAATGCTATACTGCGATATCCATCCCACAATTCAAAAGTGAAATTTCTTAAAGAGACAGTACCCTTTCATATAAAATGGGCAAAAATAACCTTATACCATTGCCCACTACAATTATAAACCCCATACATATTTAAAATCACCCTGGGAACCTTCTTAGGATGTCTTGACAGTGCTATACTGCGATTTCCAGCCCCCAATTCAAAAGTTAAGCTTCTTAAAGAGACAGTACACTTTCATATAAAATGGCCAAAAATAAACCTTATACCATTGCCCACTACAATTATAAACCCCATACATATTTAAAATCACCCTGGGAACCTTCTTAGGATGTCTTGACAGTGCTATACTGCGATTTCCAGACCACAATTCAAAAGTGAAATTTCTTAAAGAGACAGTACACTTTCATATAAAATGGCCAAAAATAACCTTATACCATTGCCCACTAAAATTATAAACCCCATACATATTTAAAATCACCCTGGGAACCTCCCCAGGGTGTCCTGAAAATGCTATACTGCGATTTCCAGCCCCCAATTCAAAAGTTACGTTCTTAAAGAGACAGTACACTTTCATATAAAATGGCCAAAAATAACCTTTTACCATTGCCCACTACAATTATAAACCCCATACATATTTAAAATCACCCTGGGAACCTTCTTAGGGTTTCTTGACAGTGCTATACTGCGATTTCCAGCCCCCAATTCAAAAGTGAAATTTCTTAAAGAGACAGTACACTTTCATATAAAATGGCCAAAAATAACCTTATACCATTGCCCACTACAATTATAAACCCCATACATATTTAAAATCACCCTGGGAACCTCCCCAGGATGTTCTGAAAATGCTATACTGCGATTTCCAGCCCCCAATTCAAAAGTGAAATTTCTTAAAGAGACAGTACACTTTCATATAAAATGGCCAAAAATAACCTTATACCATTGCCCACTACAATTATAAACCCCATACATATTTAAAATCACCCTGGGAACCTTCTTATAGTGTCTTGACAGTGCTATACTGCAATTTCCAGCCCCCAATTCAAAAGTTAAGTTTCTTAAAGAGACAGTACACTCTCATATAAAATGGCCAAAAATAACCTTATACCATTGCCCACTACAATTATAAACCCCATACATATTTAAAATCACCCTGGGAACCTTCTTAGGGTTTCTTGACAGTGCTATACTGCGATTTCCAGCCCCCAATTCAAAAGTTAAGCTTCTTAAAGAGACAGTACACTTTCATATAAAATGGCCAAAAATAAACCTTATACCATTGCCCACTACAATTATAAACCCCATACATATTTAAAATCACCCTGGGATCCTTCCCAGGATATCCTGTAAATGCTATACTGCGATTTCCAGCCCCCAATTCAAAATTAAAGTTTCTTAAAGAGACAGTACACTTTCATATAAAATGGCCAAAAATAACCTTATACCATTGCCCACTACAATTATAAACCCCATACATATTTAAAATCACCCTGGGAACCTTCTTAGGGTGTCTTGACAGTGAAATACTGCAATTTCCAGCCCCCAATACAAAAGTTAAGTTTCTTAAAGAGACAGTACACTTTCATATAAAATGGCCAAAAATAACCTTATACCATTGCCCACTACAATTATAAACCCCATACATATTTTAAATCACCCTGGGAACCTTCTTATGGTTTCTTGACAGTGCTATACTGCGATTTCCAGCCCCCAATTCAAAAGTTAAGTTTCTTAAAGAGACAGTACACTTTCATATAAAATGGCCAAAAATAAACCTTATACCATTGCCCACTACAATTATAAACCCCATACATATTTAAAATCACCCTGGGAACCTTCTTAGGAAGTCTTGACAGTGCTATACTGCGATTTCCAGCCCACAATTCAAAAGTGAAATTTCTTAAAGAGACAGTACACTTTCATATAAAATGGCCAAAAATAACCTTATACCATTGACAACTACAATTATAAACCCCATACATATTTAAAATCACCCTGGGAATCTCCCCAGTGTGTCCTGAAAATGCTATACTGCGATTTCCAGCCCCCAATTCAAAAGTTACGTTCTTAAAGAGACAGTACACTTTCATATAAAATGGCCAAAAATAACCTTTTACCATTGCCCACTACAATTATAAACCCCATACATATTTAAAATCACCCTGGGAACCTTCTTAGGGTGTCTTGACAGTGCTATACTGCAATTTCCAGCCCCCAATTCAAAAGTGAAATTTCTTGAAGAGACAGTACACTTTCATATAAAATGGCCAAAAATAACCTTATACCATTGCCCACTACAATTATAAACCCCATACATATTTAAAATCACCCTGGGAACCTCCCCAGGATGTCCTGAAAATGCTATACTGCGATTTCCAGCCCCCAATTCAAAAGTGAAATTTCTTAAAGAGACAGTACACTTTCATATAAAATGGCCAAAAATAACCTTATACCATTGCCCACTACAATTATAAACCCCATACATATTTAAAATCACCCTGGGAACCTTCTTATAGTGTCTTGACAGTGCTATACTGCAATTTCCAGCCCCCAATTCAAAAGTTAAGTTTCTTAAAGAGACAGTACACTCTCATATAAAATGGCCAAAAATAACCTCATACCATTGCCCACTACAATTATAAACCCCATACATATTTAAAATCACCCTGGGAACCTTCTTAGGGTGTCTTGACAGTGCTATACTGCGATTTCCAGCCCCCAATTCAAAAGTTAAGTGTAACATACCTGGCGGCGTCCTTGCATAGTGGTCCATTTCCCACTGTGCAGGAGCGCGCACTTGATCTCCTGTCCAGAATGTCTCTCTGGCTTCCCTCCATGCTGTCTGTTTGTGTCTGTCTCTGCTGCTTAAGGGCGGCGCCCGATCACTTCCTGCTTTTTGTGCCTGCTGTGGGTCACACCCCTTGTGCGTCCTCAGCCTATTGCTGTCTGACACTTGGTATATAGCTCAGCAGCTCCCTTCTATCCCGGCCTGTGCATAGTGTTTTCCTTCAGTGTGTGCTTGCACTCTGAAGGTGCCAGGTCCCGTCTTTGTTTCCTTGTCTGCCTTTCCTGGAGGCTGTATTTCCAGGCCTGTCTGAACTTAGTCCTGTATGTCTCCTGCTTTGCGGTATTAGTTCCCGTGTCTGAACTAAGTCCTGTATGTCTCCTGCTTTTTGTATCAGTTCCCGTGTCTGAACTGAGTCCTGTATTTCTCCTGCTTTGCGGTATCAGCTCCCGTGTCTGAACTAAGTCCTGTATGTCTCCTGCTTTGCGGTATTAGTTCCCGTGTCTGAACTAAGTCCTGTATGTCTCCTGCTTTGCGGTATTAGTTCCCGTGTCTGAACTGAGTCCTTTCTGTGTATCTTTTCTGTCCTGTCTGAACACGCTCCTAGCCTGTTCCTCCCGCCTTCTAGGAGCCGATTACCTAGACCCGCTCCTGTATCTTGTCTGTCCTGTCTGAACACACTCCTTGCCTGTTCGTTCCGCCTCTCTGGGGGCAGTATTCCCAGACCCGCTCCTGTATCCCGCTGCAGTGTCGGTCTCCTCCGTACACTCAGTTCCAGTCTGAACTCTCTCCTATCCTTTACCTGTTTTGCCTCTATGTCCGTTCCCTTCCTTTTTCTGCAGAGTCTGAACTCGTACCTAACTCCTACTTGTTGTCTCTGCAAGTACTGTGTGAGTATCTGGCTCTGTCTTTCCCTTCCTGTCTGTTCCGTGTGAACAGAGTCCTGTCCTGCCCTGCTTCTGCCCGCTGCTCCGGCAGTCCTGTCCTGCCCTGCTTCTGCCCGCTGCTCCGGCAGTCCTGTCCTGCCCTGCTTCTGCCCGCTGCTCCGGCAGTCCTGTCCTGCCCTGCTTCTGCCCGCTGCTCCGGCAGTCCTGTCCTGCCCTGCTTCTGCCCGCTGCTCCGGCAGTCCTGTCCTGCCCTGCTTCTGCCCGCTGCTCCGGCAGTCCTGTCCTGCCCTGCTTCTGCCCGCTGCTCCGGCAGTCCTGTGTTCCTACCTGCTAGTGCCTCCCTGTCTGCACTCTAGCTGTGCTTGCCTTTACCCCCCTGCCTGCATACCCGCCTGCCTGCATACCAGTCGTGCCTGCCTTTACCCACCAGTCTGTGTGCCAGCCTACCAGCCTGTTCCTGTATTCCCCTGTGTGGGTCAACAGCCGTGTCCGGGGTCTGTCCTGGAGTAGCACCTGGTCCCTCTGCTCGGTTCCTCCTTGGTGCACTGGCGTCGTATGCCGTCGTGCGACCCTGGTCGGATCGGGTGAATACTTAGTCACGCCCCTCCAGGCATTCACTCTCCGGCACGGTCCAGTGGAATCACTACCAATCACACGCACACACCGCTTAGCCCGGGCGTGTGCATAACATTAAGCTTCTTAAAGAGACAGTACACTTTCATATAAAATGGCCAAAAATAACCTTATACCATTGCCCACTACAATTATAAACCCCATACATATTTTAAATCACCCTGGGAACCTTCTTATGGTTTCTTGACAGTGCTATACTGCGATTTCCAGCCCCCAATTCAAAAGTTAAGTTTCTTAAAGAGACAGTACACTTTCATATAAAATGGCCAAAAATAAACCTTATACCATTGCCCACTACAATTATAAACCCCATACATATTTAAAATCACCCTGGGAACCTTCTTAGGATGTCTTGACAGTGCTATACTGCGATTTCCAGCCCACAATTCAAAAGTGAAATTTCTTAAAGAGACAGTACACTTTCATATAAAATGGCCAAAAATAACCTTATACCATTGACAACTACAATTATAAACCCCATACATATTTAAAATCACCCTGGGAATCTCCCCAGTGTGTCCTGAAAATGCTGTACTGCGATTTCCAGCCCCCAATTCAAAAGTGAAATTTCTTAAAGAGACAGTACACTCCTGTGGGTCATTTTGAGAATCTGGTTATGCCTTTTGGTCTCACTAATGCTCCTGCATTTTTTCAGAATCTGATTAATGACATCCTTAGACCTTTGATCGGTAAAAATGTGGTTGTGTATTTGGATGACATTTTGATTTATTCGCCAGATCTGGAGTCTCATTGGCGGAGCGTGCGTGAGGTATTACAGTTATTAATGGACAATTCGCTTTTTGCTAAGCTGGAGAAATGTGAGTTCGCTGTACAGAGAATTAGTTTTTTGGGCTACATTATCTCCAGCAAAGGTTTTGAGATGGATCCGGTTAAGGTTCAGGCTGTGCAGGAATGGCCTAGGCCTATTGGTTTGAAATCGATACAGAGGTTTTTGGGTTTCGCCAATTACTATAGAAAGTTCATAAAAAATTTTTCTAGTATTGTCAAACCTCTGACTGATCTCACCAGGAAAGGTGCTGATGTGGTTCAGTGGTCTTCTGAGGCCATTGAAGCTTTTGTGTATCTCAAGGAGAAGTTCACCTCTGCTCCCATCCTTATGCAGCCTGATGTTACTAGGCCGTTTTTGGTTGAGGTTGATGCTTCCTCTGTGGGGGTTGGCGCAGTATTGTCTCAGGATAACGGGGATGGATTACATCCCTGTGCCTTTTTTTCAAAAAAATTTTCGGAGACTGAATTGAATTACGATATTGGTAATCGGGAATTATTGGCTATTAAACTCGCATTTGAACACTGGCGCCACTTCTTGGAAGGTGCGGAATTTCCCGTTCAGGTTCTTACGGATCATAAAAATCTGATATATCTTGATGCTGCCAAGCGCCTGAATGCCCGTCAGGCTAGGTGGGCACTGTTTTTCTCGCGGTTTAATTTCTCCGTTACTTACATCCCTGGTACTAAGAATGTTAAGGCGGATGCCTTGTCTCGCAGTTTTTCTCCCATAGTCGGTGCTGAGAAAGAGGAAAACATTTTACAAGAAGGTGTTGTGATAGCTGCTTTAGACTCCGTTTTGGAAGATGAGATTCTTAAAGCTCAGGAGAATGCCCCATCTAACACTCCTCATGGGAGGTTGTTTGTGCCTGAGACCTTTAGGAGAGATTTGTTTGTTGAGTGTCACGAATCTCGGTTGGCAGGTCATCCCGGAATCTCTGAGACCAAGAGACTGGTGGGTCGCAGTTTTTGGTGGCCTGGATGGCAGAAGGAAGTCATTAAGTGGGTGCGCCAATGTACTATATGTGCTAGATCTAAGTCCTCACATACTCCTGCTGCGGGGTTGCTTTGTCCTTTGGAGGTCCCCAGTGCTCCTTGGACACATTTGGCTATGGACTTTATAACTGACCTTCCCCCCTCTGAGGGTTTTACTGTCATCTGGGTGGTCGTGGACCGCTTTAGCAAGATGTGTCACTTGGTTCCCTTCGTCAAACTGCCCTGCGCTAAAACTCTCGCTAAGGCCTTTGTCAAGGAAATTGTCAGACTTCATGGCGTTCCTACTGACATTGTTTCTGATAGGGGTCCTCAGTTCGTGGCTCGTTTTTGGCGTGCCTTTTGTGACAGGTTGGGAATTCATTTGTCGTTTTCGTCCGGATATCATCCTGAATCTAATGGCCAGACAGAAAGGAAAAACCAGGATGTTGAGCAGTTCTTGCGTTGTTTTGTGGCAGACAATCAAGAGGGGTGGTCTGAGTTTCTGCCACTTGCCGAATTTGCTCTGAACAATCATACATCATCTTCTGCTGGTTGTTCGCCTTTTTTTTGTTGTTCTGGGAGACATCCGTCGTTTGGGTCGTTCTCCAAGTTGGGATCTGCCGTGCCTGAGGAGGAGAATTTTTCCGGTGATTTGGAAAGAGTTTGGACGGATGTGCGTGGTAATCTTCAGGAGGCCAACAGAAAATCTAAAGACTACTTTGATAGGAAACGACAGGAGGTTTTGTTCGCTGTTGGTGACATGGTTTGGTTGTCCTCTAGGAATCTGCGGTTGAGGATTCCTTCTAAGAAATTGGGTCCCAAGTTTGTAGGGCCCTTTAAGGTGCTTCAGGTTGTCAACCAATCTGCTGTTAGGTTGGAGGTTCCTACCTCCTGGAGAATTAATCCGGTCTTTCATGTCTCTCTGTTAAAAAAAGCTGTTGTGTCGGATGGTGACGCCTCTGCCTCTGTTCCTCCGGTGGTGGAGGACGGGGAATATGAAATTTCTCGCATCCTTGACTCTAGACGGTATAGAGGTAGTTTGCAGTATCTTGTGGCCTGGAAAGGTTTCGGACCCGAGGATAACTCTTGGGTGAGGTCAGATGATGTTTCCGCGTCCAGACTTATCAGAGCGTTTCACAGGAGATTTCCTGATAAGCCTGGTCCTAGGGGATCCGGAGGATCCTCTTAGAAGGGGGGGTACTGTTAGAACCTTGCTGTTAGGTTTTTTTTCCTTTGCTGGTCACATGACCTTGTTGGCCTATTTAGTCCTGCTCCGCCCTTCTGGCTTTGCTGGACTTCATTGTATATCTACTTTCTAGCTAGCCTGTGCTCTGTATCTAACTCTGTTAGTTTGCTTGGTCTACGGACCTCTATGTTCTATCTATTTTGTTTGTTCGTCTGTCTGCTACTATTTCTGTTAGGAGGTGTCCCATATTCCTCCCAGTCCTTAGTACTTGTAGGGATTCCCTCCCCACATCTATAGGTCTTCGTACAGACTAGATTAGGACTTTAGCAGGTCTGATCGCAGGATCAGGTTCCCTGTTACATCGTAGGGATTCAGCTGAGTCTCATAGTAGGGACAGATCTCCTCTCTTTCCTTAGCTTCGGTAGCAGAACATAACAACTACAATTATAAACCCCATACATATTTAAAATCACCCTGGGAACCTTCTTAGGGTGTCTTGACAGTGCTATACTGCGATTTCCAGCCCCCAATTCAAAAGTTAAGCTTCTTAAAGAGACAGTACACTTTCATATAAAATGGCCAAAAATAACCTTATACCATTGCCCCTACAATTTTAAACCCCATACATATTTAAAATCACCCTGGGAACCTTCTTAGGATGTCTTGACAGTGCTATACTGCGATTTCCAGCCCACAATTCAAAAGTGAAATTTCTTAAAGAGACGGTACACTTTCATATAAAATGGCCAAAAATAACCTTATACCATTGACAACTACAATTATAAACCCCATACATATTTAAAATCACCCTGGGAATCTCCCCAGTGTGTCCTGAAAATGCTGTACTGCGATTTCCAGCCCCCAATTCAAAAGTGAAATTTCTTAAAGAGACAGTACACTTTCATATAAAATGGCCAAAAATAACCTTATACCATTGCCCACTACAATTATAAACCCAATACATATTTAAAATCACCCTGGGAAACTTCTTAGGGTGTCTTGACAGTGCTATACTGCGATTTCCAGCCCCCAATTCAAAAGTGAAATTTCTTAAAGAGACAGTACACTTTTATATAAAATGGCCAAAAATAACCTTATACCATTGCCCACTACAATTATAAACCCCATACATATTTAAAATCACCCTGGGAACCTTCTTAGGATGTCTTGACAGTGCTATACTGCGATTTCCAGCCCCCAATTCAAAAGTTTACTTTCTTAAAGAGACAGTACACTTTCATATAAAATGGCCAAAAATAACCTTATACCATTGCCCACTACAATTATAAACCCCATACATATTTAAAATCACCCTGGGAACCTTCTTAGGGTTTCTTGACAGTGCAATACTGCGATTTCCAGCCCCCAATTTAAAAGGTAAGTTTCTTAAAGAGACAGTACACTTTCATATAAAATGGCCAAAAATAACCTTATACCATTGCTTACTACAATTATAAACCCCATACATATTTAAAATCACCCTGGGAACCTTCTTAGGATGTCTTGACAGTGCTATACTGCGATTTCCAGCCCACAATTCAAAAGTGAAATTTCTTAAAGAGACAGTACACTTTCATATAAAATGGCCAAAAATAACCTTATATCATTGACAACTAAAATTATAAACCCCATATATATTTAAAATCACCCTGGGAACCTTCTTAGGGTGTCTTGACAGTGCTATACTGCGATTTCCAGCCCACAATTCAAAAGTGAAATTTCTTAAAGAGACAGTACACTTTCATATAAAATGGCCAAAAATAACCTTATACCATTGCCCACTACAATTATAAACCCCATACATATTTAAAATCACCCTGGGAACCTCCTTAGGATGTCTTGACAGTGCTATACTGCGATTTCCAGCCCCCAATTCAAAAGTGAAATTTCTTAAAGAGACAGTACACTTTCATATAAAATGGCCAAAAATAACCTTATACCATTGACAACTACAATTATAAACCCCATACATATTTAAAATCACCCTGGGAATCTCCCCAGTGTGTCCTGAAAATGCTGTATTGCGATTTCCAGCCCCCAATTCAAAAGTGAAATTTCTTAAAGAGACAGTACACTTTCATATAAAATGGCCAAAAATAACCTTATACCATTGCCCACTACAATTATAAACCCCATACATATTTAAAATCACCCTGGGAACCTCCCCAGAATGTCCTGAAAATGCTATACTGCGATTTCCAGCCCCCAATTCAAAAGTGAAATTTCTTAAAGAGACAGTACACTTTCATATAAAATGGCCAAAAATAACCTTATACCATTGCCCACTACAATTATAAACCCCATACATATTTAAAATCACCCTGGGAACCTTCTTATAGTGTCTTGACAGTGCTATACTGCAATTTCCAGCCCCCAATTCAAAAGTTAAGTTTCTTAAAGAGACAGTACACTCTCATATAAAATGGCCAAAAATAACCTTATACCATTGCCCACTACAATTATAAACCCCATACATATTTAAAATCACCCTGGGAACCTTCTTAGGGTGTCTTGACAGTGCTATACTGCGATTTCCAGCCCCCAATTCAAAAGTTAAGCTTCTTAAAGAGACAGTACACTTTCATATAAAATGGCCAAAAATAACCTTATACCATTGCCCCTACAATTTTAAACCCCATACATATTTAAAATCACCCTGGGAACCTTCTTAGGATGTCTTGACAGTGCTATACTGCGATTTCCAGCCCACAATTCAAAAGTGAAATTTCTTAAAGAGACAGTACACTTTCATATAAAATGGCCAAAAATAACCTTATACCATTGACAACTACAATTATAAACCCCATACATATTTAAAATCACCCTGGGAATCTCCCCAGTGTGTCCTGAAAATGCTGTACTGCGATTTCCAGCCCCCAATTCAAAAGTGAAATTTCTTAAAGAGACAGTACACTTTCATATAAAATGGCCAAAAATAACCTTATACCATTGCCCACTACAATTATAAACCCAATACATATTTAAAATCACCCTGGGAAACTTCTTAGGGTGTCTTGACAGTGCTATACTGCGATTTCCAGCCCCCAATTCAAAAGTGAAATTTCTTAAAGAGACAGTACACTTTTATATAAAATGGCCAAAAATAACCTTATACCATTGCCCACTACAATTATAAACCCCATACATATTTAAAATCACCCTGGGAACCTTCTTAGGATGTCTTGACAGTGCTATACTGCGATTTCCAGCCCCCAATTCAAAAGTTTACTTTCTTAAAGAGACAGTACACTTTCATATAAAATGGCCAAAAATAACCTTATACCATTGCCCACTACAATTATAAACCCCATACATATTTAAAATCACCCTGGGAACCTCCCCAGGATGTCCTGAAAATGCTATACTGCGATTTCCAGCCCCCAATTCAAAAGTGAAATTTCTTAAAGAGACAGTACACTTTCATATAAAATGGCCAAAAATAACCTTATACCATTGCCCACTACAATTATAAACCCCATACATATTTAAAATCACCCTGGGAACCTTCTTATAGTGTCTTGACAGTGCTATACTGCAATTTCCAGCCCCCAATTCAAAAGTTAAGTTTCTTAAAGAGACAGTACACTCTCATATAAAATGGCCAAAAATAACCTTATACCATTGCCCACTACAATTATAAACCCCATACATATTTAAAATCACCCTGGGAACCTTCTTAGGGTGTCTTGACAGTGCTATACTGCGATTTCCAGCCCCCAATTCAAAAGTTAAGCTTCTTAAAGAGACAGTACTTTCATATAAAATGGCCAAAAATAACCTTATACCATTGCCCACTACAATTATAAACCCCATACATATTTAAAATCACCCTGGGAACCTTCCCAGGATGTCCTGAAAATGCTATACTGCGATTTCCAGCCCCCAATTCAAAAGTTAAGTTTCTTAAAGAGACAGTACACTTTCATATAAAATGGCCAAAAATAACCTGATACCATTGCCCACTACAATTATAAACCCCATACATATTTAAAATCACCCTGGGAACCTTCTTAGGGTTTCTTGACAGTGCTATACTGCGATTTCCAGCCCCCAATTCAAAAGTTAAGTTTCTTAAAGAGACAGTACACTTTCAGAAAAAATGGCCGAAAATAACCTTGTACGATTGCCCACGACTATTATAAAGCTCATAAAACCCAATACTATCCATTATCATGATTGGAACCTATGCTTCCAGTAAACGAAGTAACCGACGACAATATTGGAGGAAGAATAAAGGTTGGTTATCATCTAGTAAATTGTCCAGTATTCCTTTGGCGCTCCCTGAGATCGCTGCACCATTGTTTACATGTGAAATATCGCCATAAGGAGCCAAAGCGGTAGGAGCCGCCCGGCATATTTGGATGTTTGAGGACCTGCGGTTATCCAGCCACCGGGATAAACAATGGAGGACCTGCGGTGACGTGGTATCCGGTCCGGCAGGATAGCGTTACCACTCGAGGAGCACGGAGGTGCGATACAAACACCGACAGGACGGTATTACAAATAGAGAGAGGCGACCTGGAGCCTCATTAATCACATGCTTAATCTTGGTTGTGTAGACGTACACAACCATCACAGGTGAGTGCACTGGCACTTTTTAATTTATATAAATAGCCCTGTGAGTCTACACATGAGCCCTTTCTTTTTGCATCAAATTCATTAAGAGGCACGCGTCAATTAATTTTGCGCATCTCATCAGTGGCATGCTACTGCAGGTGTCTTGCCATAAATGTTACTCCAGTCAGGCTTCTCCCCAGCTAATAACTTTGGTAGAGATGGTTGAAAGTGATGTGAAAGCACAAAAAGTCGTAATTTTGTGACTTTTCAAAGTGTTTTAATGTTGAAACGTGGAGTGGTTAATAAAGAACCTTCAAGGAATATCACAGCAAGAGACTTCTTTTTCAGCAGCTCAGCAGATGTTAGGCTATGTGCCCACGATGCAGAAATGAAGCAGAAAATTTCTGCAGCATTTCTGCATCTCCCTGGCAGAAAAAATGCATGCAGATTGTGCATGCGTTTTTCCTGCAGAATACATGCGGATTCACAAGCAGATTCACATGCGTTAAAGCATGTGGATACGCATGCGGACTGACAAGCGCTTTCCAGGCGATAGCATCACTTGGAAAGTGCTTGACAACTAGGTCACACTGTATAAATCAATGCAAAAGGCATGGATTTATATAGCGTCACCGTAAAAATAGAAAAATAAAGCTATACTTACCCCCGATCCCCCACGTGTGCTGCAGCGCTCGTCCTGGCTTCTTCCGGATTGCCGGCACATCGCGAGACAGCCTGCGGTCACATGACCGCGACGTCATCTCAGGTCCTGGAAGGAGAAGCGCTGCAGGGGCCGCCGGACAGGTGAATATAAAATTTTTTATTTTATTCTTTTTTTTACAGGTACAATGGTACCCAGGTCTGGATGAGAGTCTTCTCTCCTCCAGACCTGGGTACCATCCGCACATTGAACCGCATATAATCCGCGTGTACAAATGTACAGACACGGATTATATGCGTCTCAATGCAAGTCAATGGGCGGTCATTCCGCTGCGCTTCCGCAAAATTAATGAACATGCTGCGGATTTATGAGCGCTGCAGAAACGCTGCGGAAAAATCCGCAGCATGTGCATTGACATTGTGGAATGCCATTGGGGACCATGGGGTGCGGATTACCAAGCGTTTTTGATGCGTTTCCGCTGCGGAAATTCCGGAGCGGAAACGCATGAAAAACGCATAGTGGGCATGCAGCCTTAAAGACAACCTGTCATCAGGATCAGGCATGTTAAACGTATGTATGGGTATAAAGGAGCTGTCCTACTGGTTTAATAGGTACTTTAACTGTTCTTTAATTATCTTTAGACGTTTGTGTGCAGTAAGCTGTTCGTTCATCGGAGTGGGCCTGTGGGCGGGACTGTAGATAAGGTCTTCGGCTCTGCTCCGGCCCCTCAGCTGCCTCTGGTCCCAGTATCTTGTTACTGTCACAAATTTTGTGCCGGCGCGGTCTTAACAGGGGGGGGGGGGTGGCACTTGCATATTGACCTTGCAGTGGGCTTCATCAGAACGCCGCTGTGTCAGCGCATGTGCACATTGATCTCTTGGCGGTCTTCAGTAAAATAGCGCCAGAGGCGGCACATTCGCAAATTGAGATCTCGAGTCGTCATGGAGCCGAGATCTAAATTTGCGCATGCGCCAACACTGGCGCCATTTTCCTAAAGCCCACTGCGAGGTCAATGTACGCAGGCGCCTCTTGCGGCGCCGATGCAAAATTAAAAACAATAACAAGATATAGACACCAGAGGCAGCTGAGGGGCCAAAGCAGAGCCAAAGACCTTATCTACAGTCCCGCTCCAGGACCCCGCAGCTGAGAGGCCAAAGCAGAGCCAAAGACCTTATCTACAGTCCCGCTCCAGGACCCCGCAGCTGAGAGGCCAAAGCAGAGCCAAAGACCTTATCTACAGTCCCGCTCCAGGATCCCCCTGATGAACGAACAGCTTATTGCACACAAACTTCTAAAGATAAAGAACAGCCACGCTGTCGATATCTTTAGTTTAACATGCCTGATCCTGATGACAGGTTCGCTATAAACGTGATTTTTATCCTAGTTTGAAAAATTCTGGCGAAACTACTTTGATGGGCACCAAAGTGCGTGTTCTGCAACTTTTTTCACCTTTACTATTTTAAGACATATGTAATACAAGCGTCTTTGATGGCATTTTTTATCTTTTTACATTTTCTTCATAGAATTTTTAGGTGTTTCTGAAGCACCATAGAGAAGTCTTTGCAAAAGAAAAAAATGCCGTTACCGAAAATGCATTGAAACATTGTGTTTAAATTCAACCTAACACAACATTTGGGAAATACACTCTCCTGCATGGCGTCTTAATGAAAAATAGGAATAGACTATAGGACAAAATAAAACTTTTCCTAAGAAAATGTTAGAGATGCTTATTTGTTTTCCAATACTGCATAATACAAACATGGTTCTGATCAAAGTAATACATATTTAGCATGTGTTCTATACGCATAGATCAATTTGTAGGAACTATATATACAATATGTTCGACATATAAATATATACAGTGAAGGAAATAATTATTTGATCTCTTGCTGTTTTTGTAATTTTGCTCACTGACCATCATCTAAACCAGATACCAGGAATGCTAGGAGTAAAGTAACATGTACCCCCTTCCGGCTGAGATGATGTCGGCAGAGGAAACACACCAGTATACTATTAGCTTATTTAACCATGATATAAAGACAAGCCAGGAACCAGTGGACGTTATTCCCCTGACGAAGCTGCGCTGAGACGCGTGGGGCATGGGGCTCGGGGCTCTGCTCCTTCATCCTCTCCACATGACTGGTATACTATAGCACTAGCCACGCTGACAGGGCACACCCATCTACATCTTTCTGCTGGCCATTACATCTAGATTGTGTTACACCTAGATGTATGCAGGTGGGTCGGATCAAGTGATAGAATTACCTAATGCTGAATACAGGCTATAGGTAACATTTATTCTGTATATTGATAATAAGACCTTTTGCATCATTGGGATTTTATATAAGAATACCTTGTAATACTATTGTGCTATTTTGCAGGAGCATTAAGGATTTGATATTACCCGCTTATTTAGATTAGATATTGGGTTCTTATATTGCACAAATCTTGTTGATTAGGTGGCAAAGACCACGTTGTGGCTATTGTGTTTTTTGTTTCTCCTGTACAGTGTTCATGGTCTCTTTTCTGTAAATTCTGTGTATTTTGATATGCTATATACCCATGTATTTACTGCATGATATACAAAGTATTGTCTGTGTATTGGTGACCATCTATTAACCTGAGCAGTCATGAGGGCCAGACCCCTTTGTCTATATATATATATATCTCTATCTTTTAAATGTTTTGTCTACGAAGTTTCTGGAATAAAATTATACCTTTTTATATATAGAAGTGTGCTGCTCCGTACATGTGGTTCTTTTCTCCTTTACTTGCATTCTTGGTTATACCACATGGGTTAGCACCTTCTTTAATATTATTGGACTCCATACTTGCTGTGCATTCCCGTATCCAGTAAGAAAATGGAAGAAATACAAAATGACCGTCAATCGACATAGATATGGGTCTCCATGCAAAATCTCACTTCGTGGGGTATCCTTGATCATGAGGAAGGTGAGAAATCAGCCTAAAACTACACGGGGGGGAACTTGTTAATGATCTCAAGGCAGCTGGGACCACATTTACCAAGAAAACCATTGGTAACACATTACGCCTTAAAGGTTTAAAATCCTGCAGTGCCCGCAAAGTCCCCCTGCTCAAGAAGGCACATGTGCAGGCCCATCTGAAGTTTGCCAATGAACACCTGGATGATTCTGTGAGTTATTGGGAGAAGGTGCTCCGGTCAGATGAGACAAAAATTGAGCTCTTTGTCATTAACTCAACTCACCGTGTTTGGAGGAAGAAGAAAGAGGAGTACAACCCTAAGAACATCGTCCCAACCGTGAAGCATGGTGGGGGAAACATTATACTTTGGGGGTGCTATTCAGCAAAGGGGACATGACTACTTCACCGTACTGAAGGGAAGATGGGTGGGGTCATGTATCACGAGATTTCGGCCAACAACCTCCTTCCCTCAGTAAGAGCATTGAAGATGGGTCGTGGCTGGGTCTTCCAGCAAGACAATTATACAAAACATACAGCTAAGGCAACAAAGGAGTGGCTAAAAAAGAAGCACAGTAAGGTCATGGAGTGGCCTAGCCAGTCTCCAGACCTTAATCCCATAGAAAACTTATGGAGGGAGTTGAAGCTCCGAGTTGCCAAGCGACAGCCTCAAAATCTTAATGATTTAGAGATGATCTGCAAAGAGGAGTGGACCAAAAATCCTCCTGACATGTGAGCAAACCTCATCATCAACTACAAAAAACATCTGACGGCTGTGCTTGCCAACAAGGGTTTTGCCACCAAGTATTAAGTGTTGTTTGCCAGAGGGATCAAATACTTATTTCTCACTGCAAAATGCAAAAAAAAATCTAATTTCTATGTGATTTTCTTGATTTTATTTTTTTTTGGATATTCTATCTCTCAATGTTAAAATTAACCTACCCTTAAAATCATAGACTATTCATATTTTTGTCAGTGGGCAAACTTACAAAAACAGCAAGGGATCAAATGATTATTTCCCCCAAAGTATATATAGATAATTATATAAAAAATATATATATATATATACACTGCTCAAAAAAATAAAGGTAACACATAAATACCACATCCTAGATATCACAGGATGAAATACTCCAGGTGCATATCTTTATTCATTACATAGTGCAATTCGTTGAGAACAATAAAGCATAAAAATAATCAATGCAAATCAAAAATATCCCATGGAGGTCTGGTTGATCCAACTTCAGTGGAAATGCCTCAAGATAAGGAAATGATGCTCAGTAGTGTGTGTGGCCTCATTGTGCCTGTATGACCTCCGTACAACGCCTGGCCATGCTCCTGATGAGGTTGCGGATGTTCTCCTGAGGGATCTCCTCCCAGACCTGGATTAAAGCATCAGTCAACACCTGGACAGTCTGTGGTGCAACGTGGCAATGGTGGATGGAATGAGATGTGCTCGATTGGCTTCAGGTCTGGGGAACGGGCAGGCCAGTCCAAAGCATCAATGCCTTCATCATGCAGGAACTGCTGACACACTTTAGCAACATGAAGCCTTGCATTGTTATGCATCAGAAGGAACCCAGGGTCCACTCAACCTGCATATGGTCTCACAATGAGGAGGATCTCATTCCGGTACCTAATGGCAGTCAGGCTACCTCTAGCGAGCACATGGAGGGCTGTGCGGCCCTCCAAAGAAATGCCTCCCCACACCATTACTGACCCACTGCCAAACCGGTCATGCTGAAGGATGTCGCAGGCAGCAGAACATTCACCATGGCGTTTCCAGACTGTCACGACTGTCACATGTGCTCAGTGTGAACCTGCTCTCATCCGTGAAGAGCACAGGACGCCAGTGTGGAATCTGCCAATCTTGGTGTTCTCTGGTAAATGCCAATCGCCCTGCACTTCATTGGGCTTTAAGCACATATATTTTATGTATACAGTACAGACCAAAAGTTTGGATACACCTTCTCATTTAAAGATTTTTCAGTATTTTCATGACTATGAAAATTGTACATTCACACTGAAGGCATCAAAACTATGAATTAACACATGTGGAATTATATACTTAACAAAAAAGTGTGAAACAACTGAAAATATGTCTTATAATCTAGGTTCTTCAATGTAGCCACCTTTTGCTTTGATGACTGCTTTGCACACTCTTGGCATTCTCTTGATGAGCTTCAAGAGGTAGTCACCGGAAATGGTTTTCACTTCACAGGTGTGCCCTGTCAGGTTTAATAAGTGGGATTTCTTGCCTTATAAATGGGGTTGGGACCATCAGTTGTGTTGTGCAGAAGTCAGGTGGATACACAGCTGATAGTCCTACTGAATAGACTGTTAGAATTTGTATTATGGCAAGAAAAAAAGCAGCTAAGTAAAGAAAAACGAGTGGCCATCATTACTTTAAGAAATGAAGGTCAATCAGTCTGAAAAATTGGGCAAACTTTGCAACTGCACTTGGGGACACTTTCAAAAACCATCAAGCGCTACAAAGAAACAGCCCCAGGAAAGGAAGACCAAGAGTCAACTCTGCTTCTGAGGATAAGTTTATCCGAGTCACCAGCCTCGAAATCGCAGGTTAACAGCAGCTCAGATTAGAGACCAGGTCAATATCACACAGAGTTCTAGCAGCAGACACAGCTCTACAACAAATGTTAAGAGGAGACTTTGTGCAGCAGGCCTTCATGGCAAAATAGCTGCTAGGAAACCACTGCTAAGGACAGGCAACAAGCAGAAGAGACAAGTTTGGGCTAAAGAACACAAGGAATGTACATTAGACCAGTGGAAATCTGTGCTTTGGTCTGATGAGTCCAAATTTGAGATCTTTGGTTCCAACCACCGTGTCTTTGTGCGACGCAGAAAAGGTGAACGGATGGACTCTACATGCCTGGTTCCCACCGTGAAGAATGGAGGAGGAGGTGTGATGGTGTGGGGGTCCTTTGCTGGTGACACTGTTGGAGATTTATTCAAAATTGAAGGCATACTGAACCAGCATGGCTACCATAGCATCTTGCAGCGGCATGCTATTCCATCCGGTTTGCGTTTAGTTGGACCATCATTTATTTTTCAACAGGACAATGACCCCAAACACACCTCCAGGCTGTGTAAGGGCTATTTGACCAAGAAGGAGAGTGATGGGGTGCTGCGCCCGATGACCTGGCCTCCACAGTCACCAGACCTGAACCCAATCGAGATGGTTTGGGGTGAGCTGGACCGCAGAGTGAAGGCAAAAGGGCCAACAAGTGCTAAGCATCTCTGGGAACTCCTTCAAGATTGTTGGAAGACCATTTCCGGTGACTACCTCTTGAAGCTCATCAAGAGAATGCCAAGAGTGTGCAAAGCAGTCATCAAAGCAAAAGGTGGCTACTTTGAAGAACCTAGAATATAAGACATATTTTCAGTTTCACACTTTTTTGTTAAGTATATAATTCCACATGTGTTAATTCATAGTTTTGATGCCTTCAGTGTGAATGTACGATTTTCATAGTCATGAAAATACAGAAAAATCTTTAAATGAGAAGGTGTGTCCAAACGTTTGGTCTGTACTGTGTATGTATGTGTGTGTGTGTGTGTGTGTGTGTGTGTATGTGTGTGTGTGTATAATATATATATATATGTACAATAAAATTCTCAATAGATTAAAAAGAAAAGAGTTTTCCTATTTACTGTAGAGTATCAGTCTATTCACATACTTATGTACCCCTCTTCTAACTGTATTGGAAAACTATGACCCTGGCAAGTTAAGTGGACTAATAGGCTAACAAATTATCCAGTAACATTTATATTCCTTACTTAAGTAATTTTTCCTTGGCAGAATCAATATGTCTCATAGGAAGATTTTGGAAAATGGATAGCTCCATTGACTCCTGGCGGTTGTGAAATTCATCAGTATCAACAAGACGTAATTGCCTTTGGAAATTAAAAAGAACAAAGTTAAAAATGTACATTAAAAATAAAGAAAAGCACCAACAACTGCACCTTATTGGCAATGGCTGTACTGACAGTGCGGTTTTGGTGTAGTTTTGTACACCCCTTTTAGCCAAAATTGAAGCCCTATAAATAAAAGGGGTATTCCTATCTCCGAGATCCTATCTCAATTTGTAGTAGGTGGAATAATAATAATATCATCAAATACCTCCAATTAGAAATGTAGTATAGTTTTTCTGATTGGCTATGTCTCTTTCCTCATTGCAGGACCTTTAGGTATCCATGGTTACGACCACTGATATTGTGACAGTTAGCTAGTTGCTAGTGGTCGTAACCATGGATACCTAATGTCCTGCAATGCCTGCACATGAGGAAAGAGACATAGCGAATCAGAAAAACTATACTACATTTCTAATTATTATTATTATTATTATTAAATGCCCCTTTAATGCGCACTTTACAAGACATCAAAAAAGAAAAGATAACCAAGGCAGAGTTGTATTGTAATTACTTACATGAATGAAGAATGCCATAAATCCAAAACAGCAGCCATTGTTTGGTTCATTGAGTTCAAATTTTCCTTGATGAAGTTGTAATTTGTCAAAAAAGACTTCTTCCAAGGTTTTGGCACTATTTCCAATCTATAAGGTAAAAAGCATTTAAAAAAGTTTTTAAGTACAATTAAAAATACTATACCACTGAAGTTATGATATAAGAGATCAAGGTGTTTGATGTGGTTTCTTGATGTTACATTCTTGACAAAATAAATAAAATCCAATTACAGATAATTGATATTTTTGAGAAATCTGATCCATTGCCTTCTATTAACTTTAGATATACTTTTATACTTAGGAGGTTCTTTTTTTTTTTTTTTTTAATCAGAAATTTTTATTAAACATAACAAAACTTGGAACAGATATTACATGCCAATACTCGTTTTACAATATTACAGTAAGTCCCCCCCCCCCTCTGCCCCCATGGAGACCTTTCTTTCTCTTTTTTATTTTATCCCCCCCTTCTTTCCTTTCCTTTTCTTTTCTTTCCTTCCCCTACTCCCTTTCCTTCTCTTCCCCTTTTCTTCTTTCCTTCTTCACTCTCCACTCCGCCATGCAGTTTTTTTACTCTACAGTAGTATATATAGGTGTTACTCTAATTGATCCTATCCAACCGTGGCTGCCATCATTTATGGAAGTATTCCTGCTTATTCGTCTTGGTGTAAATACTTTTTTCAAGTTGAATTATATAGTTCGTTTGGGCAATGAATTCTCGTCTGGACGGGGGCTCCTCTCTAATCCAATATTTTGCAATCAATTTTCTGGCAATAAACAATCTCGCAATTGCTATTTTGGTCATGTTGTCTGTTTTTATTTCCTCAACGTACCCTAATATATATGTCAGTGGGTCCCTAGGGACAATACACCTATACACCATTCCAATACGGTTCAACACTACGATATACTTATGAGTTTATTGATATCCAATATACCGAAGTATTAAAGATGACTTAACCTATTAATGTCTGGGCCTGAAAGGGTCTTAGTAAAAAAAAAAAAAAAATGTTTTAGTCTCTCCACTTTTATGTAGATATAATTTTATTTTTTCACTGATATAACTTCATGAGGCTTTGTTTTATGTGCAACAAATTCTATAATTTTTTAGCACCGAGTTGGGGTACCTATAAATTATTGTATACTTTTGTTATGGTAAATATTCATACTTTGCTTTGATTATTACTTTAGACAATTAAATCTACCTATATATCTTTGATAATTTAATATTTTAATATTCGCTTTATAAGTGTTATTCATAAAAGCGATAACACCGGGTATAGAGCTGTTTCTGTTACGCTTTCCTCTGTTTTTTTTAAAGTACTGTATAGTTAATTGGACAGAGCTGCTTTCAAGGACGACTGTTATTTCCAATTAAAATACTTTCTCTGTTAGGTAATGTTCGCCATCCCCTTTCTTCTGGGGGTGTAATAAATACTTGTTGCTTGGGATCTGAGGGCAGACAAGAATTATACACTCAGACACTGGCTGTGTGTTAGTTTCTTTCTCCAATGCATCGTATTTATTTAATTTACCCAATTAGAATCAAAAATAGCAGATTTGGAGATAATTTGTATCTCAATCCAAATTAGCTCTTCTTGGAGGGGCTACCACGACAATTTATATATATATATTTTGAGACGCAAATATCAGAAAAAGCTGAACATGTTCATGTTCCACTCCAAATAGCCTATTGAATGAACTCTCCAGGTGATTAGGTTTGTGTAGATACATTATGTATGTGTAGATTTTTGTTCCACTGTAACTGAGGCATCCATTAGAACCCCAGTTAAAGCAAAAACCAGCCACTACATTGAAATAAGTCACTGATGGGGCTGATCTGGGCCTGCTAAGATCCAGCAGTTCTGCTACACTGGCAGACACCTGGCGATGTGATCACAAAATCCTACAGAATTATTGATGCTTATGTACAGTACATAAAGGCCCCGTCACACATAACGAGATCGCTAGCGAGATCGTTATTATGTCACGGTTTTGGGATCACTGGAAAGTCGTTTCGTGATCGCTGGGGAGCTGTCAAACATGCAGAACCTGCCAACGATTTCGGCCGCCCCAGCGATCTAACTAACGATCTCGGCGGTCGTTGGGACGCTTTCACACAGCAGCTATTTCAACGATCCACACCTTGATAGGGACTGTACTGTGTCACAAAGGCATACATAAAATTACTTTTCCGCGCCCCCTCCTCTCCGATTGATGAACGCTACTGCATAAAATATACACATTTTTGTGTGCGTTTTTTTATGTATCCCCACCACACCATTTATTTCAATGTGTGAAAATGCTGTAAAAACACTGAAAGAATTGCCATGGCCCAGATTAGAAACTGCTTCATATCTGCATATCATGCTTCAGTTGGGAGACCTGCGGCTAGTCCATGCATTGTGATCCGTGATCGGACTGAGATCTCTGGACATCTTCACTGACTCTTAAAGTCCAATTCATGCATGCCTACGTGTCTCAGTTCTGAATTGCTAACGAGGTCGTTGATAAGGTGTCAAATACAGCGATGCACACTGCCCAGTGGGAGCGCAACGACCCAGGAATGGTCCAGGAAGCTTTGTAACGATCAGCGATCTCACAGCAGGGGCCTGGTCACTGCTATCTGTCAGACATAACGAGATCGCTAGCGAGATCGCTATTGCTTCACTAAAACCATGACGTATCAACGATCTCTCTAGCGATCTCGTTATGTGTGACGGGGCCTTAACACTCATTGTGTACTATGTAGTTAGCAAAAGAATACAGAAGCAGTAATAAACCACCTCTGCTTTCTCCATAGAGTTCCCAGATATGTCTGACAGCCAGGCATCAGATTGGAGGAGCAGAAGCTTTAACTCCATGCCGCAAATTTACAACAGTGCAGAGTTATAGCCAAGGGCAAAACATCAGCACTGGGTCCCTACAAGGTTAAATTGGCAAAAATAATGCTCTCACCTTAAAAATGAACACCAGTGGTTCCCTCTCAGCCTTCCTTTATGGTGCTGCAGTGATGATATGCATCTTGACATTACTGAAATTGACAGTTCACTTATGTGGCCAGTAATGGCTACTGTGGTCACACAATGAGATGATGCAATGGAATAGCAGCAGCTTAAATCATGACTGACAGGTGGCAGATAACCATTAGAGAGGTGAGAATAGTAGGTATAGATCTTCTGTGGATGTAGGTTTGCACAAATTCTTCTGTCTCTTCATGAAATCCCAGACAGAATCGATGATCTGGAGATCACGGCTTTGTGGGGCCATATCATCACTTCCATTATTTGCGTGCATACCAACTTATACTTTAGTTAATTTTTTTTTTCGGTTAAGTTTAAGGTTTCTGCACTTAGTGCAGGTAAGCGTGTGGCCTTTCTTTCTTTAACCCTTTAATGACCGCTGATATGCATTAAAACAGCGGCCGCTATGGGGCCTTATTCCCATATCACAGTTTTAGCTGAGACCCTGAAGAACATGATCAGGGCTGGTTTTTCCGGTCCCTGATCACGTGATCGCCATTATTCAATAAATAACGGCGATCACATAAAAAAAAGGGAGATCCGGTGTAAAAATCATTACTTTCTCTTCTGGCATCATATAATATGTCAAAGGAGAGAGAAATAGTGTCCCCAAACCACCACGGTACCTTAGTACCAGATCCGCCATCCCCTGGCCCTCTTCCTCATGAAGCAAAATGGTGGGCGCATGCACAGTGTGCCCGCCGAGATCTTCCGCAGGAATTTTTCCTATTGGTTCCTGACTTTTGATCACTATGATAGACCCTATCACAGTGATCAAAAGCCCAATAATTAGTAAAAAGGACAATACTTGGGTTGTGCCTCGCTGTGCAACCCCTTGATCATCCCCCTCATGTCATCCCCTTAGATCACATTTTTTTTATTTCTTTCATTCTTTGGCATTAGGATTAGGCTTATGGTTTGTCTTAAGGTTAGGGTTAGGTTTAGGGTTAGGCTTAGAGTTATGTTTTTTTTCAAAAGTTACGGAAAAAAAAATTACAATATGACGACATTCAATATGACGACCTAATGTTATTATCAAATTCTATGTAGTACCTGTGGGTTCAAAATGCTCACTATACCCCTGGATAAAATCCTTGAGGGGTGTAGTTTTCAAAATGGGGTCAGTTGTGAGGGATTTCTGCTGTTTAGGCACCTTAGGGGCACTGCAAATGCAACACTGTGCCCGCTATCTGTGTCAGCCAAATTTATGTTCCAAAATTAAAATATTGCTTCTTCCGTTCCAAGCCCTGCCGTGTGTCCAAACAGAACTTTTTGACTACATGTGGGGCATCTCTGTGCTTGTGAGAAAGTGGGTAACAAACTGTGGGGTCCACTGTTGCAAAAGTGAAAAAATTGAGGCTAAAGGAACATTTGAGGTAAAAAAAAAATTTTTTCATTCCACCTTGCATTAATTCCTGTGTAGCACCTGAAGGGTTAAAAAAAAACTGACAGCAGTTTTGAAGTATTTGAGGGGTGCAGTTTTTAAAATGGTATCACTTTTGGGGAGTTTCCTACATATAGTTCCCTCAAAGTCCATTGAAATCTGAATAGCTCCCTATAGAAACAGGTTTTGTAAATTTGTTGAAAAAATGAAATTGCTGCTAAACTTTTAATCCCTATAACATCCTAACAACATAAAATGATGTTTAAAAAATAATACAGATATCAAGTAGAAATATGGGAAATGTTATTAGGCGGAGTTCACACGATGCATTTTTAATGCGTTTTTGCAGCTGCGGAAACTCCGCGGAAACGCATTAAAAACGCATGGTAGAAGGGCAGCAATGTTCCCCAATGGAAATCCGCATGTGCTGTGCCCATGATGCGGAATTTTCCGCAGCGTAAACGCTGCGCTCAAAAATCTTCAGCTTGTCAATTAATTTTGCGGAAACGCTGCTTTTTTGCCGCCATTGACTAGCATTAGAACACATATATAATAATACACATACTCACTCACCTTCTGACGGCCCACGCAGCGCTCCTGCTTGGTTCCCGGCACTTCGCGGTTGAATGAAGAAAGACCTTCGCTGACATCAGAGTCATGTGACGGGTCACGTGACTCTGACGTTGGCAGGTCCTTCAGTCTTCACTGCCAGCAGCCGGGACCGAGCGAAGCAGGACACCGCGGGCCATCAGAGGGTGAGTATATATTTATTTTTTATTTTTTGACATTCACACACTATATAAATCCATGCTGTTTGCATGGATTTATATAGTGTGAAGTTGACAAGCACTTTCCAAGTGATGCTAAAATCGCTTGGGAAGCGCTTGTCAACCCGCACGCGGAAATAAAAGTGAAGACCGCTTCATTTCCGCATGTCCCTGGCAGGAAACCGCATGTACAATCCGCATGCGTTTTTTCCTGCCAGGGAGACGCAGAAATGCTCAGGAAAAAATCCTGAGCATTTCTGCATCATGTGCACATACCCTTAGTTAATTATTTTGTACGGCATGACTAACTGGTTTAATGATATAAAGATTGAAAGTCTGAAATTGCAATTATTTTTTTAAACATTTTTGCCAAAATTGTAATACTTTTACCACTATCGTGAAGTAAAATGTGTCACGAAAAAATACTCTCAGAATCAGTGGGATCCGTTGAAGCATTCCAGAGTTATTACCACATAAAGTAACACTAGTGAGATTCGTAAAATTTGGCCAGGTCATTAACCCCTTCACGACTTTGGGATTTTCCGTTTTTGTGTTTTCGGTTTTTGCTCCGCTTCTTCCCAGAGCCATAACTTTTTTACTTTTCTGTCCAGATGGCCATATGAGGGCTTGTTTTTGAAGGACTAGTTGTACTTTTTAAATACACCATTGGTTTTACTATATCGTGTACTGGAAAATAGGAAAAAAAATTCCAAGTGCGGTGAAATTGCAAAACAAACTGCAATTCCACAATTGTTCTTTTTTCTACCATGTTCACTATATCCTAAAACTGACCTGCCATTATTCTCCAGGTTATTACAAGTTCGTAGATACCAAACATGTATAGGTTCTTTTTTACTTACGTGGTGAAAAAAAAAATCCAAAGTTTGTAAAAAAACAAATGGTGCCATTTTCCGTCTCCAATTTTTGAGATCTGGGGCTGGGTGAGGAGTCATTTTTTTGCGCGACAAGTTGACGTTTTTATTGATACCATTTTGGGGTAGATCCTATGCTTTGATCGCTTGTTATTGCATTTTATTGCAATGTTGCGGCGTCCAAAAAATGCAGCCATTTTTTTATTTTTTTTTCTCGTTACACCATTGACAGATTGGATTAATTCTTTTTATATTTTGATAGATCGGGCGTTTCTGAATGCAGCGATACCAAATATCTGTTTTTTTTTTTTATTGTTTTATTTTAAATGGGGCAAAAGGGAGGTGTTTTGAAAGTGTATATTTTTTTCATATTTTAAATCTTTTTTAAAACTTTTTTTTTCTACTTTTTAGTTGCTTCAATAGTCAGCTCAGGAGACTTGAAGCTGCAACCTTCTGATCGCTTGTGCTACACATAGCAAGGCTGCAGCCCTGCTTTGTGTGGCAAAAATCATTTGTTATGAACGCCGGTCATGGGCCAGCATTCATAGCAGATCAGCAATGATAAGCACAGTTGGTCTTTGGCAGACCCCCGATTGTCATGCCAACCGATCGGCCCCGCGCGATCATGTGACAGGGGCGCTGATGGGTGGGGTTTGTGACGCGCTTCCGGCGCGATCATGTTAAATGCCGCTGTCAGAGTTTGACAGCGGCATTTAACATGTTAACAGCCGTGGGTGGATTGCAATCAAATCAGCTGTCATGTGCCGGTAAAGATGTGGGCTCCATGCCGGAGCCCGCATCAAAGGGGGATACACGACCTATGACCTACCTATACATCATAGGTCGTGAAGGGGTTAAGGTCAAGATTAGCTCGGTCACTAAGGGGTTAGGCTGGACACTATGTTTATATAGATTCCCATTTGCTGGGTATTCATATTTGGGACCCAGTCCTGCTCGGCCCTTATTCACATTGACGTCACATGGTAAGGTTCTAACACTAGAGGTTAAGACCATCCCGATTTGTGAACACTTTGACACTGGTGGAATGGCTTTTATGCTTTTTTTTTTTTTTTTTTAATCAAAAACTGTGTTTACCAAGTACCCTATGTTATTTATACGCACTATTGCTTTTTACTTATCTTATTTTTCGGACTATAAGACGCACTTTTTTCCTTCAAAATTTTGGAGGAAAGTGAGGGGTGCGTCTTATAGTTCGAATACTATATACATGGCTGTGCATGGTGGTGGGGGATCAGCGTGGCACAGGAGGCAGCAGCCACCTGCTGCAGCCTATGCTATGCCCGCTACTAAAGAAAATGAATATTCCCTGCTCCCCACACCCATGGGCGTGGAGAGCAATGAATATTAATTTTTCTTAATAGCCGGCACCCTGGAGCCGCAGCGCGGCTCCTGCTGCCACTCTGCGGTCTGTGTGCCCGCTATTAAAGCTCATGAATATTCCCTATAACCCACTCCCATGGGTTGTAGTGAATATCCATAGTCTTTAATAGCAGGCACACTGACCGCAGAGCGGCAGCAGGAGCCGCGCTGCGGCTCCAGGGTGCAGGCTATTGAACAGACTGAATGGTCACTGCTCCCCAAGCACAGTGTCCCGGCATGGGGAGCAGTGACTATTCCAGCACAGAATCTCACAATGTGAGAGGGCGCATGGCAGGGACGCCATGCGCGCCCTGCCATGATCGGCTCACACAGTGAGAGTGTCGGCAACAGAGAGGGACAGCGCTAGAGGAGAGAGGAGGTGAGTATGATTGTTTGGTTTTTTTTTTCGTAGGCAGACTGATGGGGGCTCAAGGGGGTGCCATGCATACCAGGATGGGGGCTCAGAGGGTGCCATGCATACCAGGATGGGGGCTCAGAGGGTGCCATGCATACCAGGATGGGGGCTCAGAGGGTGCCATGCATACCAGGATGGGGGCTCAGAGGGTGCCATGCATACCAAGATGGGGGCTCAGAGGGTGCCATACATACCAGTATGGGGGCTCAAGGGTGCCATGAATACCAGGATGGGGGCTCAAGGGGTGCCATGAATACCAGGATGGGGGCTCAAGGGGTGCCATGCATACCAGGATGGGGGCTCAAGGGGTGCCATGCATACCAAAATGGGGTATAAAGGAGTGCCATGCATACCAAGATGGGGTATAAAGGAGTGCCATGCATACCAGGATGGGGGATCAAGGGGTGCCATGCATACCAGGATGGGATGGGGGCCACTTATACCAGGAAGGATGGGCCATACATACCAGGATGGAGGATATTAACAGAATTGGGGGACATTACCCCAATACCAGTGTCAGCAGCAGACCCCCTCCCCCATAACAGCGCATCATGACCACATTTTTTGCTTAAATTTTTTTGCTATTTTCCTCCTTTACAACCCAAGGTGGTTTGCACGTTAATGACCAGGCCAATTTTTACAATTCTGACCACTGTCACTTTATGAGGTAATTACTCTGGAACGCTTCAACGGATCTCCCTGATTCTGAGAATGTTTTTCGTGACATATTGTACTTCATGATTGTGGTAAAATTTCTTCTATATCACTTGCGCTTATTTGTGAAAAAAATGGAAATTTGGCGAAAATGTTGAAAATTTTGCAATTTTCAAAATTTGAATTTTTATGCCCTTAAATCAGAGAGATGTCACACAAAATAGTTAATAAATAACATTTCCCACATGTCTACTTTACATCAGCACATGATGACAGAAAATACCCAAAAGTGACACCATTCTAAAAACTGCACCCCTCAATGTGCTCAAAACCACATTCAAGAACTTTATTAACCCTTCAGGTGCTTCACAGGAATTTTTGGAATGTGGAAGAAAAAAATGAACATTTAACTTTTTTCACAAAAATGTTACTTTAGACCCAATTTTTTGTTTATTTTTTCAGGGGTAACAGGAAAAAATTGACCCCAAAATTTGTTGTGCAATTTTCCCTGGGCACACAGATATCCCATATGTGGGGAAAAAACACTGTTTGGGCGCACGGCAGGGTTCGGAAGGGAAGGAGCGCCATTTGACTTTTTGAATGTAAAATTTGCTTGAATAATTAGCGGACGCCATGTTGCATTTGAGGAGCCCCTGATGTGCCTAAACAGTGGAAACCCCCCACAAGTGACACCATTTTGGAAACTACACCCCTCAAGGATTTTATCAAGGGGTATAGTGAACATTTTGAACCCAGAGGTACGACACAGAATTTGATGATATTAGGTCATCATATTGAATAAGTTGTCATTAGTCTTAAGCGCAAGTGCTCGCTACTTGAGTTGGCATCGGGTACTCAGGTATGCACCATGTATCACAGGTGCTCAACTGAAATGCTCGAGTCCTGCCCACATGTTTCACGGTTATTAGACACCCCAAAAAAACATGCGGGGATCGCTCGTGCATGGCAGGCAATCCCCGCGAGGTTTTTTTGGCCACGAAGCATATGGGGCGGAGACTCGAGCACCCGCGATACTCAATGCATACCCGAGCACCCGACGCAAACTTAAGTAGCGAGCACTTGCGTTCAACACTAGTTGCCATATCGTCATCCTTTTTTTTTGATTTTTTTGGAAAAAAAAACAACCCTAACATTAGCACAACCCTAACCCCAACCCCAGCTCTAGCGTTTATTTTTTACGCCGTTCCTTGTGCGGTATAAGTGATTAGACGACCTTATTCTTTGAGTCAGTGCGACTACAGAGATACCAGAATGATATCGGGTTTTTATGATTGACAGCTGTCACACACTAAAAGACACATATTTTGTAAAATTTAGTTTTTGCATCGTCATATTTTGAGAGCTATAATTTTTCCATATTTTGGCCGATAGTCATGTGATGGCTTGTTTTTTGCTGGACAAGTTGACGTTTTTATTGGTGCCATTTTCAGGCACGTGACATTTTTTGATCGCTTTCTATTCCAGCTTTTGGGAGGCAGAATAAACAAAAACCAACAATTCAGCAATTGTTTTTTTTTTTATTCTACTCCGCGTGTGGTAAAATTGATAAGGCAGCGTTATTCTACAGGTCAGTACGTTTACCACATTTATATCGTTTTTCTATGTTTTGGCGCTTTTACACAATAAAAGCTATTTTATAGAAAAATTATTTTTTTGCATCGCTTTATTCTGAGAGCTATAACTTTTTGATTTTTCGGATGATGGAGCTGTATGGCAGCTTGTTTTTTGTGGGACAAGATGACGTTTTCAGCGGTACCATATTTATTTATATTCGTCTTTCTGATCGCGTGTTATTCCATTTTTTGTTTGGCAGTATGATGATAAAGCATTGTTTTTTGCTTCGTTTTTTATTTATTTTTTTCACCGTGTTCACTGAATGAGTTAACTAGTGGGACAATTTTATAGGTCAGGTCGTTCCGGACACGGCAATACCAAATATGTGTACTTTTATTGTTTTTTTTCATAACAATATTTATTGATGGGTACATTATATTTTTATTTTTGGTGGATTATTTTTTTTATTTTTTTTTATATTTTTACAATTTTGTTTTAATCTTCTTTTTTTTCACTTTCTGAAAGTTTTTTTACTTTTTTTACTTTGTTCCACTCTGAGACTTTCACTTTTTTTTTATTCTGATAGCCTGCATAGCATGGGGATGGAGCATCATCCCTGTGCCATACAGGCAGTCAGCGCTGCACAGTGAGAAGATTGTTTGGTCATGCACTGCGCATGACCAAACAATCTTCCTGCTGTCTGGTGACCCGGATGTTGTCATGTCGACATCAGGTCGTCATGGCAACACCCGGGAAGCCGCAGCAGACAGCGCTGGAGGCTGGAAGAGGAGGAGAGTATTGCGATCACCTCCCCTAGCCACCGCAATGATGCGATCGACTTCGACTTCGATCGCAGCATTGCGGGGGTTAATATGCCGGGAGCGGTGCGGGACCGCTCCTTGCACATTGTCACAGCTGACACCCGGCGGCGATTGCGCCCGCACAGCCTGTGTGCGCGATCGCGATGACTTACTAATAAGGGTAAGGCTCTTAAGTCCCAGGGCACAGACACGTATTAGTACGTCATGGGCTTTAAAGGGGTTAATATGGGTCAGATCTTCACCCTGAAACAAATATTGTAGAAGTCACAGACAGATGGAGAAGTCACATCTATGATCAGTAGTGATGAGCGAGTACCGTTATATTCGTAATCGCTATTAGAGATGAGCGGTGTTCGAATCGAACTATTCGCCAATCTCAAATTCGAGCTGTTTTGGGCGGTGTTCGAGCTGTTCGGCGAACACTAACGATTTGAAAAAAATTCAGCTGTTCGAGGTTATGTTCGATAACTGTTCGTGCACCAAAATCATAACTGGATTTTTTCTCAGTAATGCTGAAAATTAATGTTAATACGCAGTTTGAGTGTACAGTGGGGCGGGGGGAGGGGCAGGGGATGGATCTCTGCAGAAATAATGAAGATCTCCATTTTTTTTTCTCTTTCCCGCATTTACAGTGAGGAGGTGCAATCTGTCAGCCTATCAGCAGTGCACACACGGAGCGAACTGCTTTTTTTCACACAAGCAAGGGCATGTGTCATTGGCTGTGTATGTCACATGTCCTTGCCCTATAAGATCCAGCCATTTTCCCCGTCGCCACCATTTTCTCACTGCTGCAGCTGCGTGTTAGACGGCACCGCTGTTGTTGTGTGGATATACTTGGAGTGTTAATTTCAAGCCAATTTTCGCACAAATCTACAGATGGCTTGGGAGTAGGGAATAGTTGTGATTGCAGTCCTTTTGAGGACTAGGTTACATCATTTCCTACGACTTTTATCAGGCAGGTCTGTGCTGTTAAATAGATAGGTTGGGAGTAGGGTCTACTTGTAATTGCAGTCCTTTTGAGGGCTAGGTTACATCAGTTCCTATCAGTTTTTGCCAGGCAGGTCTGTGCCAGTGCTGTGCAAGTTTTTTTCACAGCATTTGGCTAAATCTAGCTAAGCAAATCCTTTTTGGTCTCTTGCAGTGTGTTAGTCAGTGGAGTAGCCTATCTGTGTTGCAAGCTACACCACCTGTGTATAGAATACAAACTTTTTCACTGCACCATGGCAACTAAAACCTTTTGGGCATAGCATCATTCTATTAGTCCATCTATATATACTAAGCTCCACCAGGTTGCAAATTAAAAATAATTTTTAGCTGCATCTAGCCCTGAAAATAATTTTTTTTCACAATAGTGGTAGCAATAGAAATATGGGGCGCGCGCCTGGCAAACAAAAATATACGCTTCATAACAAAAAACACCAGCCTAGCGCACTGCATTAATAAGATGGCATCATCGTCTCTCCCAGTGCTAGGCCTACTACGCCGGCTAGCATTCCTGTGCCTAAAACACAATGTATGGGTCCGCGCTAGCCACGATGCTGAGGGGGTCTAAAGCTGCTGCTAACGCTTTATCACAATTCAATTGGCAGATTTTCACAGAGCTCCTCCCCAACGCCCACCCATCGGGCAACAGTTGTCCACCCTCCCTATGGGATCTAGTGGCGAATAGTTGATGTCATTAATCAGAGCGTCAGTTGCCCCATCGACGTGGCAAGCATACGGTAAGGCATGGGAAGAGTGGACACGACTAGTAGCAGGCAGACTGGTTGACCAATGTGAACAAGCCAGATCACAAGTCACCATAGAATTTCTCCACCAGCTAATGATGAGGGGCATATCAGGGGCGGCAGCGCAGCGGTGTCTGATCGGAGTAGCATTTCACTTCCAACTACTGAATTGGGGAGATGTGACAAAGAGATTCATCATCAGACAATCCATAAAAGGGTGGAAAAGGGGTCAGCCAAGTCAGGAGTGTAGACGTCCTGTGTCACTAAAACTGATTTCTCACATCATATCCCTAACACCATTAACATGACACTCACAATTTGAAGCAACACTACTGTCTACTGCATTTGTGATCGCCTTCTTCGGGGCGCTATGCATAAGTGAATTAGTCCCTCAATCCAAAATTACCACCAGTGGAGGCTTATTACACCAGGACGTAGTCATAGCCAATAATGCAATACGTCTACGCATACGCCAATCGAAAACGGTTCCAGCGGGCAGGGGCACTTGGGTACTTCTACAACCCACAAACGGTACACTGAGTCGGGTAACAATAGTAAAAACATATATAACAATCAGATCACAAAGTAATTTCTTCCTATCACACATTGATGGAACGCCATTATCAAGATACCAGTTCCAAGCTATATTTAATAAATGCCTAACATTGGCAGGAAACCACCCCAAAGATTACGGGACACACTCATTCCGCATAGGTGCGGCCACGGAAGCAGCAAGAGCAGGACTGTCAGAAACGGAAGTTCAGAGGATAGGGAGATGGCGATCCACGTGTTTGGCGAGATACATAAGACCGGACTTGTTATCCTAACGTGGTTTGTTTCTTTTACAGGTGACACTAAGCCAACAGTGTGGGTGATAGGCCACTCGTATACATATTGGGCAGAAAAAAGGGCGAAAGTCCGCCCAGGCGGGAGGAAATTAGAGTTTCATAACACATATTTCAACTGGAGAGGTATTAGAGGCCTGCTATGGCCACAGGTACTAATGGAGGTAATCAAGGTAGGGAGAGAGGCAAGAGGTCTGGTCATTTTAGTTATACAGGCCGGGGGAAACAATCTAGGTCATCACAAGAGCGCATAACTAATGGCAATAATGAAACTAGACACTGAGCGCTTCAGAGAATTTTTCACAAAACTAACTATAGTATGGTCAGAGATTGTGCCGATAGCGGTATGGCAAGGTGTGCGAGACATCACGGCCATCGAACGGACAAGGCGGGTAATAAATATTCGGATGGCAAAATTTAGAAGAGACAGAGGCGGTGTAGTGGTACAACACCGACAACTGGAAGGAGATAAAGCAGGCCTCATACGGCCCGACGGTGTTCACTTAATGGATATTGGACTGGACATATTCCTGTCAGGAACAAGCGTTAAGAGTGATGGATGGGGGTCAGAATCCTGCATATGAGTACGCAGGATCCTCCGTGGCCTGGAAATAGAAAGGACATGTTGGAGAGTTACACTTGTTGGCCAACTTGCTGGAGTGGAGACCCAGAGCATGCTGCAACAAGCTGAATTATTTTCGAAATAAAATGCCTTTCTAATGGAATAAGTATAAAGAGTTAATAAAGCTGTGACCGATCCTCACCCATCCAGTTGTAAGAGTTAAATTATTGTATTGTCAAGGAAAGGGGGGCGGTAGGGGGGCTGAGCGTCTGGGTTTGGTTGGGGGTCCCCACAGTCTGCCTAGGCTAGATGCATTTAAAAATTCTTATTAGATACACAGGCGGTGCAGCTTGCTTCGCAGCTGGGCTACTACGCTCAAAGTATTGCCTAGGCTAGATGCAGTTAAAAATTCTACGCTGACTAGCAGACACTGAAGCTTTGGAGCAGACCTCTGAGTAAACAGCTCTATAGACTCAACCATCTGTGTTACCCCGAGCCATAGTGGATGTAGTTTCTTACAGTTAAAAGGGGGGGGGAAGCGACCCAACCCACCTGGAAATGACTATGCCAACGTCACGTAAAACACAGCAAGGGGTCTCCAAAAAGAGTCTCCATTTTTTCCAAAAATTGTGGCACAGACACCACTTAACCCTAGAACGCATACCTGGGGCCTCACAGGCCCGCCCTGTTAATTGTTTTCTATTTTCTGCAAGATTACTTTAGTTAGAATTTTGAAACTCTAGGTATTCCTCATCTATATAGTTGTTTGTCATTTGAGTTTGAGTTATTCCATGTTATTTGCACACGGGCCTAAAAGGCCCCAGGTATGTGAAAGTGTAGATTTTTATGGTCATGCGTTCTAGGGTTAAGTGGCATCAATTGCCCCAGAGTTACTTAAAAAGGTTGGTGAGGTAATTTTACCAAATCCTCAAGCTTTTAGTCTCCCCAGGATGACACAGGGGTAGAAAAGTCCTTGCGAATCCATGATTTGTAAATCTTTATGAACGTGAGTCTGTCTACATTCTCAGTGGACAGCCGCTTGCGCTTATGTCAGCACACCACCAGCAGCGCTGAACACGCGTTCAGAGAGAACGCTGGCTGCAGGGCATGACAAGATCTCCAAGGCGTGAGTGGCGAGCTCTAGCCATTTTTCCAGATTGGAGTCCCAAAATGAGCAAGGATCCAGTGACAGTCATGGCTTCGATGTTCACTTGGAGATACTCCTGTACCATCCTCTCTAGGCATTGACTATGTGTCAGACTTCTTCTCTCCTGTTGCCTTGCAAAGGATGGTCTAAAAAAAGTGGTGAAACGATTCCACAAAATTGCTGTTACCAGCAGATACTGTGTTACTGTTACGGTTTGAGTGCTAAAGACTCGACAGTCCCACGGTTGGCAAGTTGGAACTGTGAGATTCACTACGTGCACCACTGGTGTTTTGTGGAAAAGCACATGTTAGATTCTGCAACAGCGTCTGCTGATACTCCTGCATGCGTGAATCCCTTTCTATGGCAGGAATTATTCCGGAAAATTTACTTTTGTACCGGGGATCTAAGAGTGTGGCAACCCAGTAGTCTGGATTACTTCGAATTCTGACAATCTGAGGGTCATGTTGCAGGTAGTGCAGCAAGAAGGCACTCATGTGTCTTGCGCATCCATGAGGACCAAGTCCTTGTTGTGTTGGTAGCGAGGTAACAATCATGCTTCCTTCCTCTGACCTCTCCCCCCAACCTCGCACAACAGAAATGTGATCAAGGTCTCCCTCATCTGATGAGTCTTCCATCAGTTCGTCCTCCACTTCTTCCTGGGCTCCTGCACCTTCCTCAACAGTTTGGCTGCTACCATGCGCCCTGGTTAATCCCTCTCCCCCACCCTCCCATGCCTGCCGCCTTGGTGCTGCCGACCGTCTGGACCTTGGAGATGTTATCCCTTCCGCATACCACTCCTCCTCTACTTCCTCCACCTCCTCTTGTCCCACCATCTGACTCTGAATTCTGTTAAATGTGTGCTCCAGTATGTAAATCACCGGAATAGTCAAGCTGATAATGGCATCGTCGTCAGCACTAAACATCTTTGTCGCCATTTCAAAACTGTGCAGAAGGGTGTGTGGTGCCCCTGAGGGTTCAGTCGCCACAGAGTTACTGCATCTCACCCAGAGGTGTGGTATCTCACCCTCAGGTAAGGAAGAAGTATGGCTCAGGACCCTAACACCTGCATCCAACACATACCCACAGTGGGCGTAATTGCTCCTAAGGGAGAGCACAGTCCCAGGTCCCTAGCTGGCGGGAGGGTCCTATGTAGTGGGTGCTTAGGGGAGCAGCTTAGGGGAGCACATGACAGGGAGAGTAAAAATAGGAAGCCATCTTAGAAAGAGCAAGCCAGTCAGAGGAGGAGAAGTGACAGGAGCAGAGGCTCTGCATGAGCTCTGCTCCGAAGGCAGGCTTAGCCTGGGAGGCCCAGGACTGAAGGAGAGAAGAGAGGAGTGGGAGCAGGAAGGCTCCAGGAACTGAAGGGACCCTAGGGGTAAGGGCCGTGCAGAAGGCCACCCGTACGCCCGCTGCTACCAGGAGGTAGAGGGGTCAGGCCAGATAGCTGGACAACCAGGTTCAACACGTGAGCCATACAAGGCACGTGTGTGACATTGCCCCTGCGAAGGGCCGCACCCAAGTTTGCAGCATTGTTGCACACGGCCTTCCCTGGTTGCAGGTCCAGTGGAGACAACCATTCATGAAACTGGGTCTCCAGAGCTGACCACAACTCCTCAGCTGTGTGACTCACATTTCCCAGACATTTCAAAGTAAACACCGCCTGATGCCGTTGAGCCCTGCTGCCAGCATAGTAAGGAGGTGTGCAGGATTCCTTCTGCGCAGTTATAAAGCGGGTGGCATTACCAGACAGGCTTTGGGTGCAGGTGGAGGACCGAGAGGAGGTTGAGGAGGCAGAAGCAGTGGAGGAACTTCGAGATAAAGAGGATTGACGTACAACTCGTGGGGACGGCAAGACTTGGACAGCAGCCCCTTGTCCTGCTGTCACCATAGTTACCCAGTGCCCAATCAGCGACATGTAACGCCCCTGTCCATGCCTACTCGTCCAAGTGTCTGTGGTGAAATGCACCCTGTCAGAGTTTCTCAAAGAAGCGGTGATGTTGTGTGCGACATGCTGGTGGAGCACAGGCACAGCTTTCTTTGAGAAGTAGTGCCGACTGGGCATCTGGTACTGGGGCACTGTGACGGACATAAGGTCTCGAAAATCCTCTGTGTCCACCAGGCGGAAAGGCAGCATTTCTGGAGCCAACAGCTTGCAGATGGTGAAATTCAACCTCTTAGCTTTGTCATGGCTAGGAGGAAATGGTCTTTTACTTGTCCACATCTGAGGTACCGAGGGCTGGCTGTTGTGCTTAGACGGGGTTGAGTAGGGTGTCCCCGGCAAACTGCCGGTCTGTGAGGAAGATGCAGGCGGACATGTTAGGTTGCCTTGATCCAAAGGTGGTGCTCTCTATGTCGGAGAGCGCTCAACACCAGCAGGTGTTTCCACTTCCCAATGAACTGACGACCTGCCAATCACACTGGCTGTTGCAGGTAAAGAGGTGGCAGGTCTGCGTCCAAAAACATGTGTGACTGCTGTCCCCCCAGTCACAGAGGATGAAGAGGCCGCGGATGCACAAGATGGGGCAGACGGTGGTTGGCCCGGCCCGCTAGGCCGCATTGTAGCACAGTGAGCTTCCCACTGCAACTTATGCTTCGTATCCATGTGACGGTTCATGCATGAAGTACTCAAACTATGGATTTTTTGACCTCTACTTAGCTTTTGGTGACAAATATTACAGATAACACGAGTTGGGTCATCGTTATCGATCTGAAAAAATGCCCAGGCTATGCAAGGCTTAGAGCCCATGCGACCTGAAGAGCCACCACGACTTGTGGTCAGAGGCAGAGTTGTGGTTGAGGATGCAGTTGTTGACGTGCTTCCAGTACTCCGTCTCTGTCCAGGAAGGCGCAACCTAACCTCGTCAATAGCATCTGTGACGCCCTGCTGCGCTTGGTATCACAGATCCTAGAAGACTGCATTGATGGAATCCTCCACAAGTGGCCCCCATAAACAGTCACACATCTCCACCTTCCACCTCAGACCAGCAGAGGGAGCCCGTTAGGGATATTAATAGGGAAGGTGGAGCTAGGCAGTTCAGTTCCTCTGAAGAGTTCCTGCCTAAGAGAGGTCAGTCTGCAGTGGAGCTCAGTCTAGTCTAGAGAACTCAGTTAATAGTTCAGCAGTGGAGCACGAGGCTCCTGCTAGCTAGATTCAGGGAGCCCAGTTAGAGCTTAAGGTGTGCCGGCGCCATAAGATCGGTGAAGCGCGGCAAGCTGCCGTTAGTGTGTATAGCCGAGTGAGGGCCCGATTAGGCCGAAGGTGAGTGGAGAGTTAGTACATAGGGGGCAGAGAAGCTTAACCAGCTCACCCCGAAGCATTTACCGGACACCGGATCCGAGCTTACCGGGATCTCTAGGACCCAGTAAGGCATAACCAGAATCCCTGGAGAACTACAAGTCCCAGGATTGCTAAGGTGCTGATACGTAACAGAGCCAGGAGACGCTTAGGCCCCGCATACTGGGAGAGAGAACTCCAAGACAAGGCCCTACCACAAGGTCAGCCAGTGCAGGACAGAGACAAAGTTAGGCCTAGCTCCAGGCAGGTCAGAAACTTACTACGCAGAGGCAAGAAACAGGAGGCCCTACACCCGCTCATTGGGGAGGATCCTGATATGCACCCTTCACCCTACAGTGCTCCAGGATGTGCCTGAATTTCCACCAGTAAAAGGTTCTTCCTCTAACCCAGCTGGGTCTCGCCTGTCCTGCATTCCCCCTGCATACGCTGCCCTGAGGCCTAGCTCCACCTGTGGGGAGCTATACCATCGAGCTGCCTTATCACCGGCCTCAGTGGACTGCTGCAGCGCTGGTGCTTCTCACCAGATACCACAGGTGGCGTCCCGAACTCTTATAATATTAACAATTATCCACCCTTTTAAAGAGTGACCCCAGTGTAGGGGCCGGGGAGACGACCACCGCGACATCCCCAAGGCCAGGCAAAGGCCCGGGTACCGAGTCATCCCCATCCCCTGGGCTAGTCACATCCTCCTTCACCTCCTCTGCTGACCTCATCGACTGGCTGACTGTGGGTTGACAGTAAGTGGGATCTCCAACCTCGTCATCATCACCCTGTGTGTTCTCACACCAGTTGTCCTCAGAGCCAACCTCTTCCTGCCCTGACCGAAAAGTCAAGTTGTCGCTCCAATCAGGTATTTGAGTCTCCTCATCGTCTTCATCATTGTCTCCACCAACAGGAGTTACAGTTTGGGAAAGAGGGTCTACATTATGCTCAGAACCTTCTTCATCTGGTCCTGGATCCAACTCATAAAGATTCTGGGCATCAGTGCAGATCATTTCCTCGTCTGGATTAACAGAAGCTCTGGAGCAGACCTCCGTTTCCCAGGCTATAGTATGAGTAAACAGCTGTGCAGACTCAACCATTTGTGTTACCCCATACTCAGACGGGAAGCTGGAGACTTGGGAGCTGTGAGGAAGCAAGTGCGATTGGGGTGACACCTCTGAGGACTGGAGTATTTGTGATGTTGAGGTGGAGGAGAGCCCACTTGAAGGAGCACTTGATATCCGTTGAAGCACCTGCTGTTTTTGTATCTCATCTGGAATTTGTAGCGATGGGCGTGTCCGTAAGAAAGGGATCATATCACATTGTCCATGAAAAGAAGTAGTTTAGTCTTAGTTTGGCTGGAAGATGGTATTTCTTCTGCAGATGTTACTCCCCCCCCCACCACGGGGGGGCTCGACCCACCAGCGGACAGGCACCAGTATTGGGAGAGGGGGGCTGGCCGTCAGGGTCCACCGCGGCTCTGGCACAAACCCGGCGACACAGAGGTCGCACGGGCAGGAACGGACTGGCCGTGTCGGCTTCGCACTCCAGCGTAGTCCCTCTGCCCGCTCGCGCCCGTAACCTCAAAGGGATGCGCAAGCGGCTTTTCTTCCCAGGGCTGTTCCCCGCCCAGCAGGAACGTGGGGGAGCTCAGGTCGGCCTTCCACTGTACTCCCTTACCTCCCTCGCCCTCTTTCCTTCTTCCGTTCTCCATCTAACCCCTTGGCTCTGTGGTGTCCGCTCTCCCTCCAGCTCTCTCCTTCTCACAGGTGGACTACCGCGTGTATTCACACTGTGGCGAATCTTTTGGGCCCAGGCATAAGAAGTTGTCAAGGTAATGGTTAATATGTGCCCCCTTAGAAACGTCCATTACAACCCATTCGAGGAAGCAACTAAACGCCTCAAATAGTGAGCAGGATCTGGACCACCCCATGGGCAAACAGCGATCTATATAGTATGCTCCTTCCCAGAAACAGCCCAATAGGTGGACACTATTCGGAGGCACAGGTATTAAGTAACCGGAACGAAGCATCAATGTCTGTTTTGGCCATTAGGCTGACCCTTCCCAACTTCTTGATCCGCCTGATTGCCTTGTCAAAGGATGTACAGTATATACTACTGTACTTGGTTCCACGTCGATGTTGTCGTTTACTGACCTGCCCCTTGGATATGACAAATGGTGGATTAGTCCGAATGTATTGGGTTCCGTTTTTGGCACGACTCCCAACGGGGATACCACTACGTTTTCTAAGGAAAGTGTTCTGAATGGAACCGCCATTCTACCTAAAGATATTTCTTTTTTTAATTTTCTTGTCACGACGTCTGGGTGTTGGTAGGCTGATTTTAGATTTTTACTCCAGCCTTTCTTGATTTTAGAAGGGCATGACATGCCTATATCTGAGTCTCCCCCCTCCTTTTACTCCTCCACCTCTTTTCTTTTCACATGACTATATGTACTTGTCACTTTTCCATGTGTTAGTTGTGTCTTCTGAGCAGTTTGTCAGCTTACATACCCGTACATACGGGTGTTCTGCAAACCGAACCGAACTCGAACACTACGGGGGTGGCTCAACACTAATCACTATACTCGTAACGAGTACTTTATACTCGGTATTCGGCACGAATACGCGATTATTACAATGTAAGTCAATGGGAAATGCAAGTAACTTTCTGCTGGACCCTACTAAGGGGCCTGGGGGCCTGAGGAAAAGGCTGAAATGGATGGGAAAGTGATGAAACAGAATAGAAGAGCCTGGAGAATGTGCCTGCATGCATTTCTGACTCGCATATGGTTTCTGGGAATAAGTTTGTCGCAGTATTACGCCACTTTTACAGACACACAAGAACAACTACCAAACCTAACCTAAATGGCATTTAACAGGCCAAAACGGTTAAGAAACAGGTTTTTCCTGCACAATAACTTGTATATAAGGCTAAATAAACCAGAGAAACCAAAAAAATATGCCTTTCAGCGTTTGTTCACACATACTGTTGTGGCTTTTTTTTGCTTTTTACAATTGGGAGGGTCCTCACTTATACATTTTGTAGGTCCCTCTCTCATACATCATTTTTAGTTCGCTATTACCCAGCACTTTACAACTCAGCTAGAACGTACTAGTAGGTATGTTGATCTTTGACCCGAGAGGCCTCAGGTGGCTCTATAACATGCGTTTTGGACAGACAGCTGTTATTTAGACATTTGGGCAGTTCCTCCATCATTGACACTCAGATAGTGGAATACATATTCAATAGCAGTTTACAATGTGCCCATTGTAGCGTTGGGTTGACCCTCCTCCTCCTACTCCTGCACCACCATGTGATACTGTGGCCTTAAATTCAAATGTTCAGAGGCCCTGCAGTAGGCAGGAAAGCTGAGTTTTGTGAGAGCCCTCATGTGGCCCTGTAACATACATTTTGAAGTGCCCTCCTCTAGAGATTTTTGGAGGTCCCTCTTGTGTACATTTGAGAGTGCCCTCACTTATTCATATTACAGGGCCCTCACTCTATTATTTAACTAATTTAAGAGCAGAGACTACAGAGAAAAAGGCCAAGAGACATGGAGTACTAGAAGGTAGCAGTGAGTGCAGCCTGCGATCCTCAGGTATGGCTGAACTCCGTGAACTGGAAAAATAAAGCTGCACTAGTTAACTGGATGACGAGCTCAAATATATCACTTGTGCAAGTCAATGGACAAAGGATATATGGTGACCCCCCCCCCCCCCTCCAGGAGGGTTGGAGAAGTTTCTCCAAATGGCTCAGAGATTTTGATTGTCAATATTCCCAAGATTATATAAGAAGAGAAGACTTCTTGATATTGTACTACTTGGTCCAGTGCAGAATGTGCATCATATTTCCAAAAACTACTCCTGGGGGCTGTGTCATAGGTGCAGGGAGAATCCTTGACAAGGGCATCCCTTGTCAAACATTATCTACGATGGAGTACTGTAGAAGTTGTGGCCCTCAATTCAAGTTTTCAGAGGGCCATCAGTCGGTCATCAATAGTCAGTGTAAATTTCTATTGAATATGTATCCCCTATCTCAGTTACAATGTGGCACAAGCCAGGCATGTTTTTTGCCAAATAGGGTGACTGACAGTACATTTCTATTGAATATGTATCTCCTATCTCAGTCACAATGTGACACAACCTGTGACAAGGGCCTCCAATGACAAATATTAATTTGGTAGGACCAATGTACATTCCAGATTTGTTCACTACACAATGTGTATAGGGTTTGTAAAAATTAGCCCTATGGGCTGAGTCATGGTTGACGAAGGAAGGAAACGGGTTTTTATGGTTAACAGCAGTAGCATGAATCTGCATTTTTGGTGAATTTAGGTTGGCTTGCTGTCATCTGGAGGAATTACAAACTGTGGAGATATCCAGTCCTTGTTGAATTTAATTAGAGTAAGTCTGTCTGCATTTTCCGTGGAGAGGCGTGTGCGCCTATCAGTGATTATTGCCCCAGCGGAACTGAAAACACGCTCAGACACCACACTAGCAGCCGGGCAGGCCAGCACCTCCAAAGCATATAAGGAGAGGTCGGGCCAAGTTTTCAGCTTAGACACCCAATAATTAATGGGAACTGAAGCGTCAGAAAGGATACACGTATGGTCACTTAAGTAACCCTTGACCATGTTCTGCGACTTATCCCTCCTGGGCATGTTTATAGGCACAGATAGCCCTTGCTGTGTTACTGGTCTATGGAAAATTGACTAATTTGTGCACATTTTCCCCCCACCTCTGTTAGAGCTGGGGTTCGTGTCTCTCCCCATTATCCCTTGGTGTTGAAAAGAGCTGGTACCTCTGCCACCAGCATTGTCTGAGGGTGATATTTTCAGCAACTGATCTACAACGACCTTCTTGAACGATTGCATTGTAAAACTTTTTGTAGACTCCAAAAGGAGAGAGGGAAATTTCTCCTTGTACTGTGGATGGAGAAAGGTGGCCAACCAGTATAAAGTTGTTGGATAAAATGTGTATCACACGAGGCTCTTGCCACAGACACTTACAGATGAACTGTGCCAAGTGGGCCAAGCTGCAAAAAGGCAAATATTCTGTGTCCCCAACAGTAGAAAAATTACCCATTTTGTGGGTGCGTGGCTGGGTATTTACGCTTTCTTTCCAAGCTCTCAGGCACGAACAATTGGACGCTTTGCTGGAACAAGGACGTGGATGTGGTTGATGTTTGTTGTGTGTGAGCAAAAGCAGCTTGTGGGCAGAAGGTATGAGTGCCTGCTTCCTGAACAGCAGATTCTGAAGGACATAGCCCAGGCGACATGGCATTGGTTTGACCCGCAGACGCAGATTTGGTACCCTGGTGTTCCGCCCACCTACTAGAGTGCTTGGCTGCCATGTGGTTTCGCATACTGGTGGTGCTTAGGTTGCCTTTGCCCTGGCCTCTGCTCAACTTTGTAGCATGTGCCATACCATGTTTTTCTCTGAAGGACTTTCAGAAAAAAAATTCCACACAGCAGCTGAACGCCCCCTTGCCCAGACTTTGTGCACAGCGGGGGGGCTCTTGGGAACAGTTGACCCAGTTCTCACTCTGGGCATCAACGCACGCCACCTCCTCTTGTGCCTCTTCAATGCTGCACGGTGATAGTCCAGAGCCTAAAGGATATGTAACAAACAGATCCTCGGAGTGGCCAAACTTGGGGTCATATGTCTCTTGTGACTGATAATGGCTAGAGGAAGGAGAACCAGCTTCAGGATTGGATGGGCCAGCCTTCTGTGTATCCACAGTAGACTGTGTGGTCGTGGAAGATTTGTTGCTGCTTGACAAATGCGTAGAAGCCTTGTCTGCTATCCAAGACAGAATCTGCTCTCGCTCTTGTGGCTTCCACACACATTTACGTTCCAGACCGGGAAATTTTTCCAGGAACATAGTGGATGCATCAAGCTTCTTCTGACCTGACACAGACTGAGTGCCTTCTCGCGCACCACTGACAACACCACGTCCATGTCCACGTCCCTTAATAACAGGCTTTTTTGGCATTTTGGGTTTTGTTGACAGATTTTCAGATGATGAATGCACAAGCAAAGCTAGCTGTCACAGCCAAAATAGTGGTTAAAATGGTCTGGTGCATGCTTTGTAGTGGGCAGCATGAAATGTTTGGACTACTGCTTTGTTTAGGGCACAAAAAGCTTTTTTAAGTGGACTAATTTGGACAGAAGGCAGGCTCTGACCCCTAAAACAGCAGGGAAAATAGACCGGTGCTAAAAAAAAAAAAAAAAAAAAAAGGCAGCACAAAATGCTACTTCTGTGTGTGCTGGTAAAATATTGCTGTGCCTCTGACAAGAGCTGTTTTAAGATGGAAACTGGAAGAACACTTTAACCTCTCCCTACCTAATACACAATCTCTCCCTCCTTGTACTCTCACTTTGTAGTGTGCCTTCAGCTCTGAAAAGAGCTATTTTTTGGTGGTATTAGAGCTAGTGAGTGGCTCCTTTAAACACATAACTAGTATACACTGCAGGTAGGCTTTACAAGGGCTTTTGTTTTATCAAGAGGCCTAAACACTCTCCCTAGCAGCTCGGCAATTTCTCCCTATGCTTATAGAATGCAGGCTCCAAACGCAATGTGCACAAAATGGCGGTGGCAGGGCTTAAATAGACCCTATGACGCTGGGCGGCCAGCCAAGCACAGTAATGCCACAACCAAGATGTCTGCAGCATTACTGTGATTGGTTAAGAAGCCCAGCATGTTTAGTGGCTGCAAAGGAGGCGCCAAAACTGCAGGGCGGGACATCCGAATATAGCGAGGTGAGTACACAAATACTAGCAATATAACGAGTAATCCGAATACCGTACTATCCGTGCGAATAGTAATGAATACACTCGCTCATCACTAGTCCGTACCTTCTCCAAACATTACAGACTAGACTTAACGTCTGTTAAAGATTTGGCCTTTGGTATAAAAGTTCTCCAGGCTATTATCTCTCCTTAAACATTAGTCTTTGGTATTCCTCCTGTGGTGCTGTCCATGGGGGTAATTGGAGAAAACAGAATTAGACTTACCGGTAATTTGGTTTCTAATAACCCACCACGACAGCACAGGTAATTCCCTCACCTTGCTCAATTATTTACTGCATTACTTTGAATCAGGTGAAAATAAACATAATTTGAAGCATTCATACTCTTATGGTCCTTTATAATAACCCTGGAGAGAGGATGTGGGAGGGGATTTTTGACCTCTTTGTGTTTACTGTCCCTAGGCTATTACGGTGGGGTGATATCTTGCTGTGGTGCTGTAGTGGTGGGTTATTAGAAACCAAATTACTGGTAAGTCTAATTCTATTTTTATCTTGCCTGATAACTGAGGTAAAAATTAAAATGGCGTCCCTTCCCCACAGTGCAATTAAAACATGGCGTGAATAAACGCAAATCCTTTTATTTTTGTTTGTTTTGTTTCTTTGGCAAGCGATGTGGGAAGGGTATTGGTTTCAACGTTAATAGTTGTCAATATGATCCTTCAGGTCAGTATGAGACTGCAGCGACACCAAAATGGTATTACCAGTTGCCTCCTCTCCCTCCAAAACCCCATAGAACAAACAACGACATTCATATGATGAAGGTCGGACACAGGTTTAAAATACTGTAATATATAATTACTAGGTTTAGGCCCGATGCTATGGCATCGGGAGGGTGGTAATGTCACGATGGGGGCAGGCTTTGCAGCATTGAGAATCTCCCCACCCCACCCCCCCATGTGCTCACCCACCTATCCACTTTCTCTTTTTCCCCCATGTGCTGACTTCTCCCGTCTGTGCTCTCTTCTTTGACCTGTGTACCCCACGTACTATCCCCCTTGTCTGCTATCTCTCTCCACCCGTGCTGTCTTCTTCCCTCTTTTGTTCTTTCGTTTGAGCTGTCTCCCCCCTGTGTGTCCCCTTTCCTAAGTGCACTCATCCCTCCCCCTTTGTTAAAAAGAAAGCAAAGTAGATAAAGGTAACATTTTATTAACATTGTATCCACATAAGGACAAAAAAACACATTTTATTCTATAATCTATGTCTATCTATCCCTGTATCTATTATATATGTATTTTATATTGATCTATCATATATCTGTCTATATCATGTTATTTGTCTGTGTCTCAATCTATATTTAATGTATGTGTGTCATTTCTATCTATCTCTCATGTATGTCTCATTGATGTATCTCATATGTATCTATCATCTATGTATCTCATATCTATCTAGCTATCTATTTATCTATGTATGTCTATATCTATATATCTCTATGGACCACACCCTGAGGTGGAGATATGGTGAACAGCCATCCCGCCCATCTCTTTAGCTGTTCACAAAAAAACACAGCCCTGTTAAAGTTAATTTAAGTCTCTCAGCATCTGTGACATTGGAGCATTAATTCCGGGTTCATATCACCAAGCTTTACAAACTGGATGACACATATCTCCCCTGTGATCACCTTACAATATTAAATATCTGTCACATAATCTATCTATATCTATCTCCTAGCTATGAAACATCTATCTATGTGTATGTGCATCTATCTATCCACCTACAGTTAGGTCCATATATATTTGGACAGAGACATTTTTCTAATTTTGGTTCTAGACATTACCACAATGAATTTTAAACAAAACAATTCAGATGCAGTTGAAGTTCAGACTTTCAGCTTTCATTTGAGGGTATCCACATTAAAATTGGATGAAGGGTTTAGGAGTTTCAGCTCCTTAACATGTGCCACCCTGTTTTTAAAAGGGACCAAAAGTAATTGGACAGATTAAATAATTGTAAATAAAATGTTCATTTCTAGTACTTGGTTGAAAACCCTTTGTTGGCAATGACTGCCTGAAGCCTTGAAATCATGGACATCACCAGACGCTGTGTTTCCTCCTTTTTGATGCTCTGCCAGGCCTTCACTGTGGTGGTTTTCAGTTGCTGTTTGTTTGTGGACCTTTCTCTCTGAAGTTTAGTCTTTAACAAGTGAAATGCATGCTCAATTGGGTTGAGATCAGGTGACTGACTTGGCCATTCAAGAATATTCCACTTCTTTGCTTTAATAAACTCCTGGGTTGCTTTGGCTTTATGTTTTGGGTCATTGTCCATTTGTAGTATGAAATGATGACCAATCAGTTTGGCTGCATTTGGCTGGATCTGAGCACACAGTATGGCTCTTAATAAATCAGAATTCATTTGGCTGCTTCTGTCCTGTGTCACATCTTCAATAAACACTAGTGACCCAGTGCCACTGGCAGCCATGAATGCCCAAGCCATCACACTGCCTCCGCCGTGTTTTACAGATGATGTGGTATGCTTTGGATCATGAGCTGTACCACGCCTTCGCCATACTTCTCTCTTTCCATCATTCTGGTAGAGGTTGATCTTGGTTTCATCTGTTCAAAGAATGTTCTTCCAGAACTGTGCTGGCTTTTTTAGATGTTTTTTTAGCAAAGTCCAGTCTAGCCTTTTTATTCTTGATGCTTATGAGTGGCTTGCACCATGCAGTGAACCCTCTGTATTTACTTTCATGCAGTCTTCTCTTTATGGTAGATTTGGATATTGATGCGCCTACCTCCTGGAGAGTGTTGTTCACTTTGTTGGCTGTTATGATCTGAAACAAGTACTAAGGAAAGATAGGGGAAAGCTGTCCCTACAGTAAGACTAAGCTGAATTCCTACGATGTAGCGGGCAGCCTGTTCCTAGTGAACATACCCTCCTTAGTCCTCGACTTGTCTGAACGAAGACCTATAGAATTAAGGGAGGGGTCCCTAAAAGAACTAAGGACTGGGACAAAAATGGGACACCTCCTAAACAGAAGTTGTTGCAGAACACAAAAAGACAAACTGACAAAAAGTACTAGAGGTCCCAGAGGACCAAGCGAACTGACAGAGAAAGGCACCGAAGCACCAGGCTAGAGAAAGTCAAACACTGAAGTCCAGCACAGCCAGGAGGGCGGAGCTGGAATATAAAGGCAGATGGTCAGGTGACCGCAAAACCCAAGATAAAAAAAAACAAACAGAAGGGTTCTAACAGTACCCCCTCTTTTATGAGGAGCCTCTGGATCCTCCAGGCCCAGGCCTATCCGGAAACCTCCTGTGGAAAGCTTTAACAAACCTAGGAGCAGAGACATCATCCGTCCTTACCCAGGAGTTGCCTTCGGGACCGAAACCCTTCCAGGAGACAAGATACTGTAATCTCCCTCTATGCCATCTAGAATTCAAGATAAGAGAAATTTCATATTCGCCGTCTTCCACCACAGGAGGAACTGTGATAGTGGCGTCCCTATCAGATACATCAGCCTTTTTCAACAAGGAGACATGAAACACAGGATTAATCTTCCAGGAAGTAGGGACATCCAACCTAACAGCAGACGGGTTAACTACCTGAAGCACTTTAAATGGACCCACAAGCTTAGGACCCAGTTTTTTAGAGGGAATCCTCAACCGCAAGTTCTTTGAGGACAACCAAACCATGTCACCCACAGTAAACAAAACCTCTTTACGTTTCCTGTCAAAATACTTCTTGGACTTGTTGTTGGCCTCTTGAAGGTTGCAAATTACATTAGTCCAAACTCTCTCCAAATCACCGGAAAAATTCTCCTCCTCCGGCACCGCCGACCCTAAGTTGAAAAACGAACCAAAATACGGATGTCTCCCAGTACAACAAAAAAAAAGGAGAACACCCAGCAGAGGAGGATGTATGATTGTTAAGAGCAAATTCTGCGAGAGGCAGAAACTCACACCACACCTCTTGATTGTCTGCCACAAAACAACGCAAAAACTGTTCAACATCCTGGTTCTTTCTTTCAGTCTGTCCATTAGACTCAGGATGATAACCAGACAAAAATGACAAATGGACTCCCAACCTGTCACAAAAAGCACGCCAAAAGCGAGCCACAAACTAAGGTCCTCTATCAGAAACAATATCCGTGGGAGCGCCATGGAGCTTGACAATCTGCTTAACAAACGCCTTAGCGAGTGTCTTGGTGCAGGGCAACTTAAAGAATGGAACCAAATGACACATCTTACTAAAACGGCCCACGACCACCCAGATGACAGTAAAACCCTTGGACACAGGAAGATCAGTAATGAAATCCATTGTGAGATGCGTCCAAGGTGCACTAGGAACCTCCAGAGGGCAAAGCAACCCCACAGCAGGAGTATGTAAAGCCTTTGACCTAGCACCCACAGTACATTGACGCACCCACTTGAAGACTTCCTTCTGCCATCCAGGCCACCAAAAACTGCAACTGATAAGTCGCTTAGTTTCCAAAATTCCTGGATGACTTGCCAACCGAGACTCATGACACTCCACAAACAAATCTCTCCTAAAGGCTCTAGGCACGAACAACCTCCCATTGGGACTGTTAGATGGAGCATCATCTTGAGCTTTCAGAATCCCATTCTCCAAAACGGAGTCCAAAGCCGCCACCACAACTCCTTTCCGTAAAATGCTCTCCTCCTCTTCGGCACCAACCGTAGGAGAGAAGCTGTGAGATAAAGCATCGGCTTTAACATTCTTAGTACCAGGCATATAGGTAACAGAAAAATGAAACCGAGAAAAAAATGTGCCCACCTAGCTTGACGGGCATTCAAGCGCTTGGCAGCATCCAGATAGATCAGATTCTTATGATCTGTGAAAACCTGAATAGGAAATCTAGCGCCTTCCAAAAAATGACGCCAATGTTCAAACGCAAGTTTAATATCCAGCAACTCCCGATTTCCAACATCATAATTCAGTTCGGTTTTCGAAAAGAAGACACAAGGATGTACTCCACCCTTATTCTCCTGAGACAAAACTGCTCCGACCCCCACCGATGAAGCATCGACCTCGACCAAAAAAGGCTTGGTCTCATCAGGCTCAATAAGGATAGGGGCAGAACTGAACCTCTCTTTTGAGATACTCAAACGCTTCAATGGCCTCAGTAGTCCACTGAGCCATATTCACCCCTTTCCTGGTGAGATCGGTTAGAGGTTTAACAATTACAGAAAAATTCTTAATGAATTTCCTGTAATAATTGGCAAAACCCAAAAATCTCTGTATAGATTTCAAACCAATAGGCCTAGGCCATTCCTGCACAGCCTGAACCTTCACCGGGTCCATCTCAAAGCCCTCGCTGGAGACAATGTAGCCCAAAAAACAAATTTTCTGCACAGCGAACTTACATTTCTCCAGCTTAGCAAAGAGTGAATTATCACTCAATAACTGCAAAACTTCACGTACACTCTGCCAATGGGACTCTAGATCTGGCGCATAAATCAAAATGTCATCCAAATACACAACCACATTCTTACCAATCAAAGGTCTCAGGATGTCATTAATAAGGTTCTGAAAAAATGCAGGTGCATTGGTAAGACCAAAAGGCATCACCAGATTCTCAAAATGACCTACCGGAGTGTTAAAGGCAGTTTTCCATTCATCACCCTCCTTCACACGTAACAAATTGTATGCCCCCCGGAGATCAGTTTTGGAGAACCACTTGGCTCCCACTAACTGGTTAAACAAGTCAGGAATTAACGGCAATGGGTAGGAATTGCGTACGGTAATCTTATTAATTTCACGAAAATCCAGACATGGACGTAAACCGCCGTCCTTATTTTTAACAAAGAAGAATCCAACTGCCACAAGTGACTTAGAAGGTCTAATGTGACCAGCAGCCAGGCTAGCCTCTATGTACTCCTCCAAGGCCTTTCTTTCAGGGATAGTCAGATTAAACAAGCGACTTTTGGGAAGAGTAGCACCTGGAACAAACTCAATGGCGCAATCATAATCCCTATGAGGAGGTAAAACTTGCGACTCCTCCTCCGAAAAAAACCTCCAAAAATCTTGAATAGGTATGGTAATTCTCCTTTTTCCACAGCTGCAATGCGACCATTACAACATTTATCATAGCACTTCGGACTCCAAGACTTAATCACATTAGTAGACCAGTCCAATAAAGGATTGTGCAGTTTTAACCAAGGCAATCCTAGAACAACTGGAGAGGGCAAATTATCCGAAACAACCAAGTCCAAAATTTCTTGGTGACCTCCATTGAAAGTGACAGGAAATGCAGCAGTCTTGTGAGTAATACATTTCAAAGGAGTGTTATCAATTGCAACCACAGAAATAGGTGATGGCAACGGTTTGGATTTCAATTTAAGTTTTTCCAAAAACCCTTTATCAATCACATTAAGTGTTGAACCACAATCCACAAATACCTGAAATTCAATCAAATCTCCTTGCAGAGTAGTACTCCCAGAAAGAAACACTCCTGCAGAGCGTAAAAAAGCTATGCAGATGTAACTGACCTTTTTTTTTTTCTTTACTTAAACGATGCTCACAATACTTAATCAAATGGTCGGCTTTACCACAATAAAGACACAAACCTTCGGTGAATCTCCGATCTTTCCTGAGAGCGGAGAGACCTCGCCCCAACCTCCATCGGTTCTCCGCTGACAGAGCAGATTTTCTGGGAACTAGGACCTGAAGTTACAGGAGTTTTTACATCATTAACCCTGGACCTCAGTCTCCTGTCAATACGAACAGCTAACTGCATAGCTTCCTGTAGAGTCTCAGGTACAGGGAATGCAATTAGCAAATCCTTAACCCTTTCACTCAGACCAGCAAGAAATAAACATCTCAGCGCAGAATCATTCCATTTAACTTCTAAGGCCCATCTCCTGAAGTGTGTGCAATAATTTTCAACATCATCTGACCCCTGATTCAAACGTCTAAGTTCTGATTCAGCAGATGAGATTCGATCAGGATCGTCATATAATAGCCCCATAGCAGAAAAAAATTCTTCAACAGAACTTAAACACGGATCATTAGGTTGGACAGAAAAGGTCCACCCCTGTAGTTCTTTGCGCAAAAGTGATATAATAAAACCAATGTGCTGTGATTCATTCCCAGAGGACCTTGGTCTCAAACGAAAATATTTAAATAAATATAATAATAACAGCAAGCATTTTTAAAGGAAAAAAAAATCTTGCTGTTTACCATAAAAAACATCAGGCAGTCCTACCTTGGGTTCGACAAAATGCGCTCCAGGACAGCTACTCACGTGTTGCTGAAGCTTGGCCACCTCCAGAGACAATCCCTGCAGGCATTGAGCCAACTCCTGGACAGAAACCATACTGATCCCCGAATTTCTTTCCTTTTTAGTTTTTTTTTTTTTGGGCTGGACTTACTGTTATGATCTGCAACATAAACTAAGGAAAGATAAGGGAAAGCTGTCCCTACAGTAAGACTAAGCTGAATCCCTACGATGTAGCGGGCTGCCTGTTCCTTGTGAACAGACCCACCTTCGTCCTCGGCTAGTCTGAACGGAGACCTATAGATTTAAGGAAGGGGTCCCTAAATGAACTAAGGACTGTGACAAAAATGGGACACCTCCTAAACAGAAGTTGTTGCAGAGCACAAAAGACAAACTGACAAAAAGTACTAGAGGTCCAGAGGACCAAGCGAACTAGACAGATAGGCACCGAAGCACCTGGCTAGAGACAGTCAAAACAACACTGAAGTCCAGCAAAGCCAGAAGGGCGGAGCTGAAATATATAGGCAGATGGTCACGAGACCACAAACACAAGATAGAACCCTCCTGTTAGTTTTTTCTAACAGTGTTTGTGTGTTTGTCAGCGTTTGTATCAGACTTTTTTGTGTCAGCATCTTTGTGTCAGCGCGTTTGTGTGCGTGTTTGTGTGAGTGTGAGCGTGTTTGTGTGAGCGTTGTCAGCGTGTTTGTGTGAGAGTGTTTATGTGAGTGTGTTTGTGTGAGCGTGTTTGTGTAAGAGTGTGAGTGTTGTGTGAGCGTGTTTGTGTAAGAGTGTTTGTGTGAGAGTGTGAGCCTGTTTGTGTGAGAGCGTCAGCTTGTTTGTGTCAGCTTGTTTGTCAGCGTGTTTGTATGAGTGTGTGAGCCTGTTTGTGTGAGCCTGTGAGCCTGATGGTGTAAGTGTGTTTGTGTGAGCGTGTTTGTGTAAGCGTGTGTGAGATTGTGATCGTGTTTGTGTGTGCATGCTTGTGTGTTTGTGTGAGTGTCAGCGTGTTTGTGTGTGCATGCTTGTGTGTTTGTGTGAGTGTCAGCGTGTTTGTGTGAGCGTGCTTGTGAGAGAGTGTTGGTGTAAGCGGGTTTGTGTGAGAGTGTGAGCGTGTGAGGAGATTTGTGTGAGGTTTGTGCAAGTGTGGATGGGTCAGTGTGTTTGTGTCAGTGTGTTTGTGTCAGTGTGTTTGTGTCAGTGTGTTTGTGTCAGTGTGTTTGTGCAAGTGTGGATGGGTCAGCGTGTTTGTGCGAGCGTGTTTATGTGAGTATTTGTGTGAGCGTCTTTTTGTGAGCGTGTTTGTGTAAGTGTTGTGTGAGCGTGTTTGTGTGAGAGTGTGATCGTGTTTGTGTGAGCATTTATGTGTTTGTGCCAGCGCGTTTGTGTGTTTGTGTGAGAGTGTGTGCATGTGTTTGTGTGAGAGTGTGTGCATGTGTTTGTGTGAAAGTGTTGTGTGAGAGTGTTGTGTGAGTCTGTTTGTGTGAGTCTGTTTGTGTCTGTGCTTGTGTGTTTGAGTGACTGTGCTTGTGTGAGAGACAGTATGTGAAAGAGTGTGTGTGTGAGAGACAGTATGTGAAAGAGTGTGTGTGTGTGTGTGTGTGTGTGTGTGTAAAGTAAAGTTAGTATTATCAAATCCTTCCCAAATTTACACCTCCAGGAAATTTAAATTAGTTGCAAAAGTATTGCTCCTATTTTGTTACTATCTAAACCTGGGGTGTGTTTTAAATTAAGGTGAGTTCAATAGTTAGAAAAATCTGATACTTTCTATAAATTATTAGGTGTAATTTAAACATTTTGCTATCAAAAAAACAGCCTCCTCCATATCCCCTCAAGCTGTCCTATCCATCACCAAGATAGATGCGTTTTCTTCCATTTAGGTAGACATAATCTTCAAAGAATTTGCTTCTAATTTACATTAAGTAGCTGGAAGGAATATCTTGCAAACTCTAGATGTGATGTTTGCCTATCAAACAATTGTTTGTGCGAGTGTGTTTGTGCGAGCGTGTTTATGCGAGCGTGTTTGTGAGAGTGTGAGCATGTTTGTGAGAGTGTCAGCGTCTTTGTGTCAGCGTGTTTGTGGGAGCCTGTTTCTGTAAGCGTGTGTGTGAGTTTGTGTGTGCATGCTTGTGTGAGTGTTTTTATGTGAGTGCCAGCGTGCTTGTGCCAGCGTGCTTGTGCCAGCGTGCTTGTGCGAGATCGTGTATGCATGCGTGATAGTGAGTGTGTGAGAGAGGGTGTGTGTGTGCATGACAGTGTTTGATAGACAATGTGTGTGTGTGCGTGATAGTGTGTATGTGTGTGTTTTACAGTGAGTGAGTGTGCGCATGTGATAGTGAGTTTGTGTGAGTGTGTCTGAGAGTGTGTGTAGGAGAGTGAGAGAAAGGTTGTGTGAGTGTATGCACATGATAGTGAGTGTGTGTGTAGGAGAGTGTGAAAGAATGTTTGTGAGTGCAAGAAAGAGAAAAAGAGAGTCGGGGAGTGTGTGCATGTGTGTGTCAGTGAGTGAGTTATGCACACACAAAGGACGCAGACGTGACGTACGGTACATAGACATGCACTCATACACAGACAAGCACACATACAATACGCAGACATGGACACGGAGACACGCACATATACAAAAATATACACAGATAAGTACACATACAGGATAGATGTTAGAACCCTTCTGTTAGTTTTTTTCTATTTTGTGGTCACATGACTTTCTGCCTATTTATTCCAGCTCCGCCCTTCTGGCTTTGCTGGACTTCAGTGTTACTATTACTCTTAAGCTAGCCAGGTGCTTTGTACCTATCTCTATAGTTTGCTGGGCCCTTGGACCTCTAAGTACTATTTGTCTGTTTGTCTTTGCTCCGCTCCAACTTCTGCTAGGAGGTGTCCAACTTTATCCCAGTCCTTAGTTCTTGTAGGGACTCCTTCCTTATATCTATAGGTCTGCGTTCAGACTAGCCGAGGACGAAGGCGGGTCTGTTCACAAGGAACAGGTTGCCCGCTGCATCGTAGGGAATCAGCTTAGTCCTATTGTAGGGACAGATTTCCTATCTTTCCTTAGCTCTTGTAGTAGATCATAACATATTTGAAGACAAATTTACAGAAACTCTGCTGTGAACTCCCTAAAGTTAACGCAGTTCACAGCTGGCCATTTGACAAAGAGGTAAACAGTGGAAACCCCCCCACAAATGACACCATTTTGGAAACTAGACCCCTCAGGGAACTTATCTAGATGTGTGGTGAACACCTTGAACCCACAGAAATTTATAACATTGAGCCGTAAAAATAAAATGTTCACATTTTTTCCACAAAAATTATGCATTTTCATAAGGGATGCAACATGCAATTTGTTCAGTTTCTCCTGAGTAAGCCGATACCCCATATATGGGGGAAAACCAGCATTTGGGCACACTGCAGGGCTCGGAAGGGAAGGAGCGCCATTTGACTTTTTTGAATGCAAAATTTGCTTGAATAATTAGTGGATGCCAGGTAGCGTTTGGGGAGCCCCTGATGTGCCTAAACAGTGTAAACTCCCCACAAGTGACACCATTTTGGAAACTAGACCCCTCAGGGAATTTATCTAGATGTGTTGTGAACACCTTGAACCACCAGGTGCTTTACAGAAGTTTATAACATTGAGCCGTAAAAATAAAATTTTTACATTTTTCCCACAAAAATGTTTTTCAGCCCCCAATTTTGCATTTTCATAAGGGTAACAGGAGAAATTGCACCATGCAATTTGTTGTTCAGTTTTTCCTGAGTATGCCGATACCTCATATGTGGTGGGGAACCAGTGTTTGGGCACACGGCAGGGCACGGAAGGGAAGGAGCGCCATTTGACTTTACGAATGTAAAATTTGCTTGAATAATTAGCGGAAGCCATGTCACGTTTGGGGAGCCCCTGATGTGCCTAAACAGTAGAAACCCCCCACAAGTGACAGTATTTTGGAAACCAGACCCCTAAAGGAACTTATCTACAGTTGAAACAAGAAGTTTACATACACTATATAAAAAGTCACATATGCATGTTTTTCTCAATATCTGACATGAAGTCAGAATAAACCTTTCCTGTTTTAGGTCAATTAGGATTACCATAAATTTTAATATTTGCCAAATGCCAGAATAAAATATTCTATAATATAATAAAAATATTATGTACCCCAAAATGTTACCAATAAAAAAAAACAATTTATCCCGCAAAAAAACAGCCCCCACTCAGGTCCGTCATCTGTCTCTGGAACTATAGAAAGACTCAGGAAAAGCAACATGGCTTCCGCAAATAAAATCCAGTGACTTCTGCGCTCCCAAATCCAAATGCCCCACTCCTTTTAAGTCCCACTGTGCCTAAATCACAGTAAGCGGCCACATGTTTGGCATTATTGTAGTGTGGAGAGAGCACTTAACAATTTACGGGGTGCTTGTGTCTCCTGAATCACAAGCTGGTCACAATGTATGGGGGCGCTACAATATATGGGGGCACAATGTATGGGCACTAAACTGGCATATTTGCAATTCTCCAGAAAAAAAAGCCTGGCGTGGGTGTCACAGAATAGTAACTGCAGCCATAGATGAATTCATTGAGAGGTGCAATTTCTACAATGGGGTCACTTTTTGTTTTTTTCTGCTGTTCTGGCAACTTCGGGGCTCCGCAAATGTTGCACGCAAACTATTCTAGCAAAATCTGTGGTTTCTTAGGCAGTAAAGCTTCTAATATGGGGTCACTCTTGGTGAATTCTGCTGTTCTGGCACCTCAAGGGCTCAGCTAATGGAGCCCACAATGTATTCAAAAAAATCTGCATTCTAAAAGTAAAGTAGCGCTCTTTCCAATCCAACCCCTGCTGTGTGCCCCTGGATAAAATCTTGAGGGGTCTAGTTTTCAAAATGGGGTCAGTTGTGGGGGGTTTCCATTGTTTAGGCACATCAGGGGCTCTCCAAATGCGACATGGCGTCTCAATTCGAGCCTTTTTTGCATTCTAAAAGTCAAACAGTGCTCCTTCCCTTCCGAACTCTGCCGTGCACCCAAACAGTAGTTTTCCCCCTACATATGGAGTATTGGCGTGCTCAGGAGAAATTGCACAACAAATTTTGTGGTCCATTTTCTCTTGTTACCCTTGTGAAAATAAAAAAATGTAAGGCCTGTAGTAAAAAAAAATTGTGAAAAAAGTTAAATGTTCACATGAACTAAAGCAATGTGGAAGGAAAAAATGAAGCACCTTAAGGATTAATAAACGTCTTGATCTGTGTGTCATTTATGCTAATGACACTACCTCTCTGGACTTGATATCTCCTCCCTACTAACCAAAATCCCATAATGTCTGTCTGTTATTTCATCCTTCTTCTCTGCTAGATTTCTAAAACTTAACAAGGATAAAACAGAATTCATCATCTTTCCACCATCTTATTTATCCCCCCCCATCTGACCTATCTATAAACGTCAATGGCAGCTCACTCTCCCAAGTCCCGCAAGCTCTCTGCCTTGGGGTAACCCTGGACTCTGATCTCTTCTTCAAACCACATATCCAAACCCTTTCCACTTCCTGCCGACTCCAACTCAAAAATATCTCCCGATTCCGCACATTCCTCAACCATGAATTTGCAAAAACACTAGTGCACACCCTCATCATCTCCCGCCTCGAATACTGCAACCTCCTTCTCTGTGGCCTCCCCTCTAACACTCTTGCACCCCTCCAATCTATCCTAAATTCTGCTGCCCGACTAATCCACCTGTCCCTACGCTATTCCCCAGACTCACCTCTCTGTCAATCCCTTTACTGGCTCCGCATTACCCAGACTCCAGTTCAAAACCCTAACCACGGCATACAAAGCCCAAAGCCATCCACAACCTGTCTCCTCCATATATCTGTGACCTAGTCTCCCGGGACATACCTGCACGTAACCTCCGATCCTCACAAGATCTCCTGCTCTACTCCCCTCTTATCTCCTCTTCCCACAATCGCATACAAAATTTCTGCCGTGCGTCCACACTACTCTGGAACTCTCTACCCCAACATATCAGACTCTCGCCCACCGTGAAAACCTTCAAAAGGAACCTGAAGACTCACTCACCTCTTCCAACAAGCCTACAACCTTTGCTCCAGCCAGTAACCATTGCTCCACCATACCGCTGCACGACTAGCTCTACCCTCACCTACTGTATCCTCACCCATCCCTTGTAGACTGTGAGCCCTCACGGACAGGGTCCTCGCTCCTCCTGTACCAGTCGCCGTCACATTTTGTTAAAGATCATTGTAATTGTTTGTTTTTGTAGGTATACCCCTTTTTTTACATGTAAAGCGCCATGGAATAAATGGCACTATAATAATAATAATATTAATGTGTTTTTTAGCACCTTGAGGGATGCAGTTTTTAGAATTGTGTCACTTATGGGTATTTTCTGTCATATAGACCCCTAAAAATCACTTCAAATGTAATGTGGTCCCTAAAAAAAAAAAACGGTTTTGTAAATTTTGTTGACAAAATGAGAAATCGCAGGTCAACGTTTAACCATTATAACATATAATAATTGTTTCAAAAATTGTGCTGATGTAAAGTAGACATGTGCGAAATGTTATTTATTAACTATTTTGTGTGACATAACTCTGATTTAAGGGCATAAGAATTCAAATTTGAAAATTTGCAACATTTTCAACATTTTTGACAATAAACGCAAGTCATATTGAACAAATTTTACCACTACCATGAAGGACAATATGTCACGAAAAAACAGTCTCAGAATCAGTGAGCTCTGTTGAAGCGTTCCAGGGTTAGTACCTCATAAACTTACCCTGGTCAGAATTGTAAAAATTGGTTTGGTCATTAAGGGGAATCTGTTACCCCTTGGGACTTATCTGACCTACTAAGATGGGCATACAGGTGACAGAAATGTAAATCTATTTATACCTGTATTCCTCATATTAGAGGTCTTATTGCTGTGAAATGTCTTCTTATTCATTCTGGTTTCTGATGCGTTCCAGTCCCTGGACCCGGAAGAAATCCCCACCTCCTGTGTGATTTATAATGTTTCCCCACTCCACTGCACGTCACGGTGCCCTGTGACGTGCAGTTGCGGCGGCCAAATCCTGGACCGGGAAGTCATAGAGACTTGTAGGTGCTTAAATACAAGATCCCTGCAGTACTATGACCAAACACGGGAGTGCGCCTTCTGCAAAATGTGAAGTGCGCGGGATTTGGTCGCCGCAAATGCACGTCACAGGGCACTGTGACGTGCAGGGGAGGGGGGAAACATTATAAGTAATATAGGAGGCAGGGATTTATTCCAGGCGCAGGGCCCGCAAGCCATCAGAAATCAGAATGAATAAAAAGAAATTTCACAGCAACAAGACCTCTAATATGAGGCATACAGGTATGAATAGATCTACATTTCTATCACCTGTATGCCCATATTGGTAGGTCAGATAAGTCCCAGGGGGTGAAAGATTCCATTTAAGGTCAAAATTGGCTTGGTCACTAGGGGATAAAATATATGGGGGGAGGCCACGACGTTTTTTTTTTTCAATTATTTAATGCGCTGACTGCAACTGTCATCAGCGTTGCCTGATCTTGCTAGTCACAGGAAGACCAGGAGAGGATGATGACAGTTGTCAGCACCCGGTATCAGCGCTAACCAGGGCTGTGGAGTCAGAGTCCATTTTGGTGGAGTCAGAGTCAGTATCAAATGGACTGACTCTGACTCCTAAAATATATAATAAATTGGGTACAGTAGTTCAATGCAGTTTGTGGGGAATATTTTTTCATAAGAATTTTGGAAATTTATGAAATGTCCTATAAATGTCTGTCCTATTCCTGATCTAAGGGTCTAGACTTTTAGCTGAGATGAATCTGTGCTACAGTAAATTTATCACTTAAACATGAGCCATGTATGAGGGAGTCGGAATCGTGGAGTCGGTGTCATGGAAATTGAGGAGTCGGAGGTTTGGCTTACCGACTCCACAGTCCTGGCGCTAACTGTACTGCTTTTCCAGGCGCTGGAGCTTCTCATTCTGGTACATGTCAACCGTGTGTCATCAGTGTGCACGTGTGTCATCAGTGTGCACGTGTGCGGCACGCACGCATTTCCTTCGTGCTGCTAGAAAAAATTACATGTCTGCAAGTTTTTCACACGGACACGTCGTCCATGTGAAAAAAACGACATTCGTGCACCACCATTGAATACAATGGGTGTGCGTGTGTCCGTTTTTGCAGCCCTTAAAGGGAATCTGTCACCACTTTGGAGTTATCAGACCTCTACTATGGGCATACAGGGTACAGAAAAGTAAATCTATACATACCTGTATGGCCATGGTAGAGATCTGAATGCGGAGAAATGTAGTTTTATCTCCTTGGTTTTTCACAGGCTTGGTGTCCCCCCACAGGGAGGGCCCTTTGTTTCCTCCCGAGCCCGTTTGTCTGAGTACAGTGCCACAGTGCTCTATTGCACAGGCTCCGGGGAGTCACTGTGGCACTGTGCTCAGCCAAACGGGCCCAGGAGGAAACAAAGTGCGCTCCCGGTATGCCGCGCTTTGCGCTTGTGCCGGGAGGTGAGGGAAGAAAGCGCACGTCACAGGGACCTGTCAAGTGCGGGGAGGGGGAGAAATATGGTAAACGTGGACATAGGCGGGGAATTGGTGGAATAATAAGCAGATTGGTGGGGATAGCTTGGTATCTTGTGAGAAACCAAGGAGATAAAACTACATTTCTCTGCATTCAGACCTCTACCATGGGCCATACAGGTATGTATAGATTTACTTTTCTATACCCTGTATGCCCATAGCTCCAAAGTGGTGACAGATTCCCTTTTAAAAGTGGATGTGTGAAGGTAACCTAACACATACACTTCACATACTGTGTGTAAATAGACAGCACATCTATACTACAGATATGCAACCACCACATATACACTATGGATTAAATCAGCATTTTTTTTAGAGAGAACCAGGAGTGAAACAAACAGATAAAATCTATCTTGGAGAGACCTGAACCTCTTTTGCACCGACTCCTGATTTTGGCTTACAAATTCCTGACCCAAATCCAGGCCAAAATCGGTCTGTGAATGTGTCCCCAGGATGGCGGCAGTAATATGGGACAGTGTCTTTAGGATTTCTCCCACAGTCCCTGCAGCAGGTTCAGCCGCACAGTAACAGATGTGATACCAGGGGTGAGGGGAGACACCTGCTGCAATCCTTGTATCCTGCAGTACTGCAGCCATTGTACCGGGGTCCTAGAAAGATCTACTGCAGGGAAGACAGTGGAGGGAGGAATACGGACACGGATCATTAATACTTATCTGTCACTTTGTGCGGAGCCTGAGATCAGTAAATCACAATCTTCCATCTGCGGCCTGGAGAAAATGCTGCTCATGTTTGGGGTCTAAGGGGAGGACACCTCTGCCGGTGAGACGACTGCTCTGCTCAAGTGATCGGCTGCAGCTGGTGCGAGTGGCGGATCGAGCGATGTCATAAGGCAGAAGGCGATGAGGTCAAAAGAGAAGAGAGAAGCCCAGGACCAGCACAGCAATTCATTATTGTCACTGCTTTCTTCATTTTCTTTGTAATCTGGAATAAATATTTATTTAGAAACTTCTCTGTGATAGAACAACCACCCCCAATAAACCCAGCACAGGATGTGCCCCGGAGTCTCTACTATAGAACACATGATATAATCCATATCTATATACTTCATGGTACAAATGGTGACAAGAGCACTACCTGCAGCCACCAGTAGAGGGAGCGCAGGAGCGAGCTGCATGAAGCCGCACATTACATGTCGTGTCAATACATTTACCGGGCGGTAGATGGCGCAGTTTTAAACAAAATCACCAACTGTCGCAGCCAGCGCTGGCCGCCAGGCTCCTTCCTCCGGCTCCAGCACAGTGACGGCCCCTAACACCGCCCTCTGCCCGCCCCCCGCCGGCGGTACCTCCCTGGGGTGTCAGCGTCGCCCGGGACAGAAGCTGAGGGCCTCGTCTGTCACTTCAGCAGGACGCAGGGAATCCGGTGTCACGCAGGGGACGTCGGGCAGCGCGGTGACGTCACTGCAGAGACACGTGATAGCAGAGGAGCCGGAGGCTGCGGTGCACCCTGGGGCTGGAGCAGGGTTGTGGCTCTCCCAGTGCGGTAAAGGGCCTGGTCATTCTGGCCACTGTCATTGTGCTGTCATCCAGAGCCGGCTATTCCCTGCTGGGCAGAGGGACCAGGCCCTTCTGGCCACTGTCATTGAGCTGTCACCCGGAGCCGGCTATTCCCTGCTGGGCAGAGGGACCAGGCCCTTCTGGCCACTGTCATTGTGCTGTCACCCAGAGCCGGCTATTCCCTGCTGGGCAGAGGGACCAGGCCCTTCTGGCCACTGGCATTGTGCTGTCACCCAGAGCCGGCTATTCCCTGCTGGGCAGAGGGACCAGGCCCTTCTGGCCACTGGCATTGTGCTGTCACCCAGAGCCGGCTATTCCCTGCTGGGCAGAGGGACCAGGCCCTTCTGGCCACTGTCATTGTGCTGTCACACAGAGCCGGCTATTCCCTGCTGGGCAGAGGGACCAGGCCCTTCTGGCCACTGGCATTGTGCTGTCACCCAGAGCCGGCTATTCCCTGCTGGGCAGAGGGACCAGGCCCTTCTGGCCACTGGCATTGTGCTGTCACCCAGAGCCGGCTATTCCCTGCTGGGCAGAGGGACCAGGCCCTTCTGGCCACTGGCATTGTGCTGTCACCCAGAGCCGGCTATTCCCTGCTGGGCAGAGGGACCAGGCCCTTCTGGCCACTGGCATTGTGCTGTCACCCAGAGCCGGCTATTCCCTGCTGGGCAGAGGGACCAGGCCCTTCTGGCCACTGTCATTGTGCTGTCACCCAGAGCCGGCTATTCCCTGCTGGGCAGAGGGACGAGGCCCTTCTGGCCACTGTCATTGTGCTGTCACCCAGAGCCGCCTATTCCCTGCTGGACAGAGGGACCAGGCCCTTCTGGCCACTGGCATTGTGCTGTCACCCAGAGCCGGCTATTCTCTGCTGGGCAGAGGGACCAGGCCCTTCTGGCCACTGGCATTGTGCTGTCACCCACACAGAGCCGGCTATTCCCTGCTGGGCGGAGGGACCAGGCCCTTCTGGCCACTGGCATTGTGCTGTCACCCACACAGAGCCGGCTATTCCCTGCTGGGCAGAGGGACCAGGCCCTTCTGGCCACTGGCATTGTGCTGTCACCCAGAGCCTGCTATTCCCTGCTGGGCAGAGGGACCAGGCCCTTCTGGCCACTGGCATTGTGCTGTCACCCAGAGCCGCCTATTCCCTGCTGGGCAGAGGGACCAGGCCCTTCTGGCCACTGGCATTGTGCTGTCACCCACACAGAGCCGGCTATTCCCTGCTGGGCAGAGGGACCAGGCCCTTCTGGCCACTGGCATTGTGCTGTCACCCAGAGCTGGCTATTCCCTGCTGGGCGGAGGGACCAGGCCCTTCTGGCCACTGGCATTGTGCTGTCACCCAGAGCCGGCTATTCCCTGCTGGGCAGAGGGACCAGGCTCTTCTGGCCACTGGCATTGTGCTGTCACCCAGAGCCGGCTATTCCCTGCTGGGTGGAGGGACCAGGCCCTTCTGGCCACTGGCATTGTGCTGTCACCCAGAGCCGGCTATTCCCTGCTGGGCAGAGGGACCAGGCCCTTCTGGCCACTGGCATTGTGCTGTCACCCAGAGCCGGCTATTCCCTGCTGGTCGGAGGGACCAGGCCCTTCTGGCCACTGGCATTGTGCTGTCACACAGAGCCGGCTATTCCTTGCTGGACAGAGGGACCAGGCCCTTCTGGCCACTGGCATTGTGCTGTCACTCAGAGCCGGCTATTCCCTGCTTGGCAGAGGGACCAGGCCCTTCTGGCCACTGGCATTGTGCTGTCACCCAGAGCCGGCTGTTCCCTGCTGGGCAGAGGGACCAGGCCCTTCTGGCCACTGGCATTGTGCTGTCACACAGAGCCGGCTATTCCCTGCTGGGCAGAGGGACCAGGCCCTTCTGGCCACTGGCATTGTGCTGTCACCCAGAGCCGGCTATTCCCTGCTGGGCAGAGGGACCAGGCCCTTCTGGCCACTGGCATTGTGCTGTCACCCAGAGCCTGCTATTCCCTGCTGGGCAGAGGGACCAGGCCCTTCTGGCCACTGGCATTGTGCTGTCACACAGAGCCGGCTATTCCCTGCTGGGCAGAGGGACCAGGCCCTTCTGGCCACTGGCATTGTGCTGTCACCCAGAGCCGGCTATTCCCTGCTGGGCAGAGGGACCAGGCCCTTCTTGCCACTGGCATTGTGCTGTCACCCAGAGCCGGCTATTCCCTGCTGGGCAGAGGGACCAGGCCCTTCTGGCCACTGTCATTGTGCTGTCACCCAGAGCCGGCTATTCCCTGCTGGGCAGAGGGACCAGGCCCTTCTGGCCACTGGCATTGTGCTGTCACCCAGAGCCGGCTATTCCCTGCTGGGCAGAGGGACCAAGCCCTTCTGGCCACTGGCATTGTGCTGTCACACAGAGCCGGCTATTCCCTGCTGGGCAGAGGGACCAGGCCCTTCTGGCCACTGGCATTGTGCTGTCACCCAGAGCCGGCTATTCCCTGCTGGGCAGAGGGACCAGGCCCTTCTGGCCACTGGCATTGTGCTGTCACACAGAGCCGGCTATTCCCTGCTGGGCAGAGTGACCAGGCCCTTCTGGCCACTGGCATTGTGCTGTCACCCACACAGAGCCGGCTATTCCCTGCTGGGCAGAGGGACCAGGCCCTTCTGGCCACTGGCATTGTGCTGTCACCCAGAGCTGGCTATTCCCTGCTGGGCGGAGGGACCAGGCCCTTCTGGCCACTGGCATTGTGCTGTCACCCAGAGCCGGCTATTCCCTGCTGGGCAGAGGGACCAGGCTCTTCTGGCCACTGGCATTGTGCTGTCACCCAGAGCCGGCTATTCCCTGCTGGGCGGAGGGACCAGGCCCTTCTGGCCACTGGCATTGTGCTGTCACCCAGAGCCGGCTATTCCCTGCTGGGCAGAGGGACCAGGCCCTTCTGGCCACTGGCATTGTGCTGTCACCCAGAGCCGGCTATTCCCTGCTGGGCGGAGGGACCAGGCCCTTCTGGCCACTGGCATTGTGCTGTCACACAGAGCCGGCTATTCCTTGCTGGACAGAGGGACCAGGCCCTTCTGGCCACTGGCATTGTGCTGTCACTCAGAGCCGGCTATTCCCTGCTGGGCAGAGGGACCAGGCCCTTCTGGCCACTGGCATTGTGCTGTCACCCAGAGCCGGCTATTCCCTGCTGGGCAGAGGGACCAGGCCCTTCTGGCCACTGGCATTGTGCTGTCACACAGAGCCGGCTATTCCCTGCTGGGCAGAGGGACCAGGCCCTTCTGGCCACTGGCATTGTGCTGTCACCCAGAGCCGGCTATTCCCTGCTGGGCAGAGGGACCAGGCCCTTCTGGCCACTGGCATTGTGCTGTCACCCAGAGCCTGCTATTCCCTGCTGGGCAGAGGGACCAGGCCCTTCTGGCCACTGGCATTGTGCTGTCACACAGAGCCGGCTATTCCCTGCTGGGCAGAGGGACCAGGCCCTTCTGGCCACTGGCATTGTGCTGTCACCCAGAGCCGGCTATTCTCTGCTGGGCAGAGGGACCAGGCCCTTCTTGCCACTGGTATTGTGCTGTCACCCAGAGCCGGCTATTCCCTGCTGGGCAGAGGGACCAGGCCCTTCTGGCCACTGTCATTGTGCTGTCACCCAGAGCCGGCTATTCCCTGCTGGGCAGAGGGACCAGGCCCTTCTGGCCACTGGCATTGTGCTGTCACCCAGAGCCGGCTATTCCCTGCTGGGCAGAGGGACCAAGCCCTTCTGGCCACTGGCATTGTGCTGTCACACAGAGCCGGCTATTCCCTGCTGGGCAGAGGGACCAGGCCACTGGCATTGTGCTGACGCACAGATTCGGCTATTCCCTGCTGGGCAGAGGGACCAGGCCCTTCTGGCCACTGTCATTGTGCTGTCACCCAGAGCCGGCTATTCCCTGCTGGGCAGAGGGACCAGGCCCTTCTGGCCACTGGCATTGTGCTGTCACCCAGAGCCGGCTATTCTCTGCTGGGCAGAGGGACCAGGCCCTTCTGGCCACTGTCATTGTGCTGTCACCCACACAGAGCCAGCTATTCCCTGCTGGGCAGAGGGACCAGGCCCTTCTGGCCACTGGCATTGTGCTGTCACCCAGAGCCGGCTATTCCCTGCTGGGCAGAGGGACCAGGCCCTTCTGGCCACTGTCATTGTGCTGTCACCCACACAGAGCCGGCTATTCCCTGCTGGGCAGAGGGACCAGGCCCTTCTGGCCACTGGCATTGTGCTGTCACACAGAGCCGGCTATTCCCTGCTTGGCAGAGGGACCAGGCCCTTCTGGACACTGGCATTGTGCTGTCACCCAGAGCTGGCTATTCCCTGCTGGGCGGAGGGACCAGGCCCTTCTGGCCACTGGCATTGTGCTGTCACCCAGAGCCGGCTATTCCCTGCTGGGCAGAGGGACCAGGCCCTTCTGGCCACTGGGCTTTATCCTGCCCTATATGACAATGCTGAACCCCACTGGGCTGCAGGACACTTATTGGATGTAGATCTATACAGGGGCGGACCTACCGCCCGTGCAGACGGTTCATTGAATGGGGGGCCCCCGAGGGAGAGGGGGCCCCTCCAGCAGGGCCGCCATCAGGGCACGACGCAACGCTGGAGTCCGGATCAGCAGCAGGTAAGAAGGGAGGTGAGTATTTGATTTTTTTTTTTTATGTATGGGGGCATGAGGCATTATATGGTGGGGGGAGAGTGGGTGTGACATCCTGCATGGGGCATTATATGGGGGGAGAGGTGACATCCTGAATGGGGCATTATATGGGGGTAGAGGTGACATCCTGCATGGGGCATTATATGGGGGGGTGACATCCTGCATGGGGCATTATATGGGGGGGTGACATCCTGCATGGGGCATTATATGGGGGGGGTGACATCCTGCATGGGGCATTATATGGGGGGGTGACATCCTGCATGGGGCATTATAAGAGGGGAAGGGGGGAAGTGACATCCTGCTTGGGGCATTATAAGAGGGGGAGGGGGGAATTGACATCCTGCATGGGGCATTATAAGAGGGGAAGGGGGGGAAGTGACATCCTGCATGGGGCATTATAAGAGGGGGAGGGGGGAAGTGACATCCTGCATGGGGCATTATAAGAGGGGGAGGGGGGAATTGACATCCTGCATGGGGCTTTATATGGTTGTGGGGGGTGTGTGACATCCTGCATGGGGCATTATAAGAGGGGAAGGGGGGAAGTGACATCCTGCATGGGGCATTGGAAGGGGGGAAGTGACATCCTGCATGGGGCATTATAAGGGAGAGGGTGGTCTGACTTACTGCATGGGGCATTATAAGGGAGGGGGTGGTCTGACTTACTGCATGGGGCATTGAAAAGGGGGGAAGTGACATCCTTCAAGGGGCATTATATGGGGGGGAGAGGTGACATCCTGCATGGGGCATTTTATGGGGGGTAGAGGTGACATCCTGCATAGGGCATTAAAAGGGGGGTGTCATCCTGCATGGGGCATTATAAGGGGGGGAACAGCCTGCATGGAGCGTTATATGTGGGCCAATATTCTGTATAGAGCGTTATATGGGGGACAGTATTCTCTATGGAGCGTTATATGGGGTCAGTATTCTGTATGGAGCGTTATATGGGGGCCAGTATTCTGTATGGAGCGTTATATGGGGGCCAGTATTCTGTATGGAGTTTTATATGGGGGCCAGTATTCTGTATGGAGTTTTATATGGGGGTCAGTATTCTGTATGGAGTTTTTTATTGGGGCCAGTATTCTGTATGGAGCGTTATATGGGGGCCAGTATTCTGTATGGAGCTTTATATGGGGGCCAGTATTCTGTATGGAGCGTTATATGGGGGCCAGTATTCTGTATGGAGCGTTATATGGGGGCCAGTATTCTGTATGGAGCATTTTATGGGAGCCAGTATTCTGTATGCAGTGTTATATGGGGACCAGTATCCTGTATGGAGCGTTATATGGGGACCAGTATCCTGTATGGAGCGTTATATTGGGACCAGTATCCTGTATGGAGCGTTATATGGGGACCAGTATCCTGTATGAAGCTATATATGGGGACCAGTATTCTCTATGGAGCGTTATATGGGGACCAGTATCCTGTATGGAGCGTTATAAGGGGGTCAGTATCCTGTATGGAGCATGATATGGTGCCCATAATACTGTATGGAGGACTATACTGTCCGGTCTGCACTGTGCGCTGTGAGGATTTGCCGGTTTCTGAGCTATTGTAGAATTTACAATAGATATCGCTCATGTAATGTAGTAAGTGAAATCCTTGGCCTTGTACTATATATATTTCTCTGCGGTTTCTGTGCATCATGAATCATGGTATGTGTTAAAGGGGCCCACTGAGACTCTTTCGCCCAGGGCCCACAAAAACCTGGAGCCGGCCCTGGGGGTAAGTATAACAAGTTGTATTTTTTTTAAATACAATTAATTAACTAGGAGTGGGGGGAATCAGAGATGCATGGGGGGGATGAGAGATGCACGGGGGGGGGGCCCAAAAAAATTTTTGCACAGGGGCCCACTACATTCTTTGCCCGCCCCTGGATCTATAGGAATCCTGGAATGGTGTTTTTCGCAGTAATATTGAGCCGTGGACTAGATATGGCTCATATCTATTTTTATGGGACGTTTATACACAGGAATTACCCCCCTGATTTCGGTCTGTACAATATCCTGCTCTGATCACATCCACGTCCATTTCATTTACTGGTGATCATTTTTGTTGATCACAGGACCACAGATTTCTTCCAAGCTTGCACCTAGGGGTGTTTTAACCCTCGGGCCATTTTCAGTTTTATCATTTTTTTCCTTTTTTATTTTTCTGTCCACATCGTCATTGGGGGCTTTTTTTTTTCTTTTTTGGCGGGACGTTTTTATTGATACCATTTTGGCATGGATACCATGTTTTGATCGCCTCTTATTGCATTTTATTGCAATGTTGTGGTGGCCAAAAACACGTAATTCTGGCCTTTCAATTTTTTTCTCATTATGCCTTTTAGTGATCAGATTAATTTATTTTATATAAGGGGTTAATACTATAACTACTGGCCCAATGCACCAGTTCCTTCCCCCCTCTAGGATTTTGCCTGCTTTATATAAGAAAGCTAAATCCCAGTGGATGATTTCATGGTGTTTTTATTTGAAGTAAATTGATTTTTTAAAGGGAATCTGTCACCCCCTGGGAGTTATCAGACCTCTAATATGGGCATACAGGTGATAGAAATGTAAATCTATACATACCTGTATGGCCCATATTAGAGGTCTGTTTGCTTTGAAATATCTTTTTATAAAATCAGGATGCCGGGAGGAAGTGGAGACCAAACCTTATTGTTGTGCACACCGGAGGTCACTGGAGCGGAAGTCACAGTGACTCCCCAGCACCTGCGCACTAGAGCCCAGCAGTGTAAAATAGGGAAGGGAGAAAAAAGAACGCGCCTTGCATTATAGGCGCATTGCGCATGTGCGGGATGTGCAGACCTAGACTGTGATGGTGAGGGGGGGAATATTTAAATTAAGTAGGTAGACGGGCATTTCTTGGCGTCCCCTGGACGCCAAGCTTAGCAGAATGGCTTTTATAAAAAGATATTTCAAAGCAAGCAGACCTCTAATATGGGCCATACAGGTATGTATAGATTTACATTTCATACACCCATATTATGTATGCCCATATTAGAGGTCTGATAGATCCCAGGGGGTGACAGATTCCCTTTAAGTGAGTAAACATCCAAAGTTGTACATTCATTTTTAATACCGTTTTATATTTTTTATGTATTTCGATGCAGCCAAAAAAATCAGCAAAATTTAGTTTTTTGTGATGAATAAAACTAGCAATTTTATTATACAAATAATTACACTCAGTGCTGATTGTTCAGTTTGTCCCAAATTCAACTTTTGAGGAATGTAACATAGTAACATAGTTTTTAAGGTTGAAGGAAGACTAAGTCCATCTAGTTCAACCCATAGCCTAACATGTTGATCCAGAGGAAGGCAAGAAAAAACCCCATGTGGCAAACACGAAGCTCCACATTGGAGAAAAAAATTCCTTCCCGACTCCATACGACAATCAGACTAGTTCCCTGGATCAATGCCCTATCAGGGAATCTAGTATATATAACCTGTAATATTATACTTTTCAAGAAAGTCATCCATACCCTTCTTAAATTTTAGTAGTGAATCACTCATTACAACATCATGCGGCAGAGAGTTCCATAGATCGTTAGAGAAGAATAGGATGCTAAATAACCCCAAAGTTTTATCTTGCATGCTGACCAACGCAAGAAGCCTGACCAATAAGGCGGATGAGCTGCGGGTTCTTATATCGGAGGAGAGGTATGACATCGTAGGTATAACAGAGACTTGGCTAGACGATAGCTACGACTGGGCGGTAAATTTATTAGATTATAGTTTATTTAGAAGGGACCGGAAACGGGAAAGGCGGAGGAGTCTGCTTATATGTAAAGTCATGTCTAAAACCCAGACTAAGGGAAGATATAGGAGAGGGAGAAGAGGGGGTCGAGTCCATGTGGGTAGAGATAGAGGGGGCAAAAAATAATAAAAAATATTACTGGGGGTCTGCTATAAGCCACCAAATATAATAGAGGAGAATGAGAATCTGTTATTAGGACAAATAGACAAAGTAGCAAAACATAATGAAGTGATTGTAATGGGGGATTTCAACTACCCGGATATTGACTGGGAAACAGAAACCTGTAGATCTCAAAAAGGAAAGAGGTTCTTGACAAATATTAAGGATAATTATCTCTCCCAACTAGTGCAGGAACCAACGAGAGGGAAGGCCGTGGTGGACTTAATATTGACTAATAGGCCTGATAGAATAACTGAGGTACAGATAGGGGGGCACCTAGGTAATAGCGATCATAATATTATCGACTTCAAAATGCCCTTCAGTAGGGTTATCAATAAGGGAACAGCAAAAACATTAAACTTTAGGAGGGCGAAGTTTGATCAGCTGATAGAAAACCTTCAACTTATTGACTGGGACAAAGTACTTAATCAATGGAATACAAATAGTAAATGGGAAACCTTCAAAAGAATTCTGAATACTCAGTGCGAGAGGTATATACCGTATGGGAATAAAAGGGCCAGAAATAAGAGGAAACCAATATGGTTGAACAAGAACGTAAAAGGGGCGTTAAATAGCAAAAAAGAGGCATTCAAGATATTAAAACAGGAAAACAGTAAGGAGGCACTAATGTGTTACAAGGGAAAAACGAGAACCTGTAAAAAACAAATAAAAATAGCGAAGGAGGAAACAGAGAAACATATTGCTAGGGAAAGTAGATCAAATCCCAAACTGTTCTTTACGTATATAAATAGTAAAAGGATTAAATCGGATAATATTGGACCGATAAAAAGTGAGGAAGGCAAAATCATAGAGAAAGATGAGGATAAAGCTAATCTATTAAATAATTTTTTTTCGACAACTTTCACAAAGGAAATCGAACTAACAGGAGAAATGAGAAGTGACAAACTTAATCCTCCACTAAGTATGACAAATCTAACCCAAGCTGGGGTACAGAAACGCCTCAGTAACATTAAAATAAACAAATCACCAGGACCTGATGGCATACACCCACAGGTACTAAGGGAACTAAGTAATGTGATAGACAGACCGTTATATCTTATATTTAAGGACTCTGTTGAGACTGGGTCTGTACCACTTGATTAGCGACAGGCGAATGTAGTGCCAATATTCAAAAAGGGAGCAAAAAGTGACGCCGGAAACTATCGGCTGGTGAGTCTGACGTCCGTTGTGGGCAAAATTTTTGAAAGCTTCATTAAAGAGGCAATTACGGAGCATCTTGATGCTAATAATCTTTTAATCCCGAACCAACATGGATTCATGAGGAATCGCCCCTGCCAAACAAACCTGATTGACTTCTACGAGGAGGTTAGCTCTCGAGTAGATCAGGGGGAACCAGTGGATGTCGTGTATCTCGACTTCTCAAAAGCGTTCGATAGCGTGCCACATAAAGGTTGGTATACAAAATGAGAATGATGGGGCTGGGGGAAAATGTTTGCAAGTGGGTAGCTAACTGGCTAAAGGATAGAAGGCAGAGGGTAGTTATAAATGGAATATACTCAGAATGGGTAAGCGTCACTAGTGGGGTACCACAGGGGTCTGTACTAGGCCCAATGTTATTTAATATCTTTATTAACGACATAGTCAACGGGATAAATAGTAAAATATCAATATTTGCAGATGACACAAAGTTATGTAAAACAATACAAAAGAGGACAGTGCAGACCTACAGAGGGATTTGGATAAGCTGGGTAGGTGGAGCATTAAATGGCAAATGAGGTTTAACGAGGAGAAATGTAAGGTCATACATATGGGAAGGAAAAATGGAAGTCACCAGTACTCACTGAATGGGAAATCATTGGGGAATTCAGAGATGGAGAAGGACTTGGGCATCTTGATTGATAGCAAACTAAATTGGAGTGCCCAAAGTCAGGCCGCTGCTGTAAGGGCAAACAGGGTAATGGGATGTATCAGAAGAGATATAGCTGCAAAGGATGAGAACATTGTTCTTCCACTGTACAAAGCACTGGTCAGACCACACTTGGAATACTGTGCTCAGTTATGGGCCCCAATATATAGAAAGGATATAAATGAGCTTGAAAAGGTACAAAGGAGGGCAACAAAATTAATAAAGGGAATGGAGGGACTGCAATACCCAGAGAGGTTGGCAAAACTAGGACTATTCAGCCTGGAAAAGAGAAGGTTGAGGGGGGACATAATAAATGTGTACAAATATGTTAGGGGACAGTATAGAGATCTTGCCCGGGATTTGTTCAAAAGGAGGGATATTACGGTAACAAGAGGGCATTCACTAAGACTGGAAGAGAAAAGGTTTCAGCACCAGCATAGAAAGGGGTTCTTTACTGTAAGAGCAGTGAGAATATGGAATTCACTGAGTGAGGAGACGGTAATGTTGGATTCACTACACCAGTTCAAGCGGGGACTGGATGCATTTCTAGATACCAGGCAGATTTCAGCGTATACTTAAAAATAAAATAGTAGGTTGATACAGGGATTTATTCTGACTGCTGGTTTCAGAGTCGGGAGGGAATTTTTCCTCAGGTGAAGATTAGCTAAATCATTTGGGGTTTTTGCCCTCCTCTGGATCAACTTTAGCAATTACAGAACTAACAGGTCGAACTTGATGGACGCAAGTCTTTATTCGGCTTTACAAACTATGTTACTATGACTGCCCCCCCAGGTAGACCTATAGTGTCTGGTGTACAAAACTTCTGTGAACCAATTTGTCGGTTTATTGACCATACCCTCCATCCTCTGGTAGAGACATTACCGTCCCACCTTAGGGACACTACTGATTTTCTTAAAAAAATGGATTGGGTACATGTGGATGAGGATGTCCTCATGGTGGTTTGTGATGTTGAATCTCTTTATACGTCCATCCGCCATGAGGACGGAGTTAGGGCCACCAAGGTTTTTCTTGAGATGTCGGATATGGAGATTGGGATGCGCGACCTTGTGGTCGAGCTCTTACAGTTTTTCTTAAGTCACAATTTTTTTCTGTATGGAGAGTCCTTCTACCTAAAGCTCCAGGGGACAGCTATGGGAGCGGCTTGTGCCCCCTCTTACGCTAATCGGTGCCTGGGGCTGTGGGAGAGGGAGATCTTCATGACCGATCCAGTACAGGGTATTGATAGGATCCTGTACTGGGGTCGATACATTGATGATATTTTCTTTTTGTGGCAGGTCTCTGACACGGAGGTTGCGCATCTCATCTACACTCTAAACCTCAACAACCTCAACATCAATTTAACTTTCAAGACTGGGAGACACAACATGGAGTTTTTGGATGTTATGCTGAGCATTGACCGTGATGGACTCATCCAAACGGGCGTTTTTCGGAAGCCTACGACGACTAACGCCCTTTTGCATGCTAATTCCTCTTACCCCAGGAAACTGATTAATGGCATCCCCACAGGCCAATTTTTGAGAATTCGCCGAATCTGTTCCAATGATGAGAGTTTTGAAAAACAGGCATTGGACCTCAAAGATAGGTTCAGAAAGAGGGGTTATAGTGAGAAAGCTATACAGAGAAGTTATCGAAGAGCGAAATTCTCAGATAGGAAGAACCTACTATACCAACAACGAAAAATTGGAGGAAAGGATATCGTGAGATTTATCTCAACATTTAATTCTAGAAGTAATGAGATATGGAATGCTTTGAACAAACATTGGCAGGTTCTTCTTTTGGACAAAACCCTCTCCTCTTATATCCCCCGCAACCCTATGGTTACTTATAGACGGGCTCAGAATTTACGGGATAGACTTGTTCATAGTAATCTTAATGGTAAGAAGAAAACCTATATATTTGGATCAAAAGGCCCTTCATGGGGATGTAGACCTTGCGGGTCATGTGTGGCCTGTCCAAATACTTGTTCTGAGAAGACATTCACTAAGGCGGACAAATCTAGGGAGTATACCATAACTCATGCCATCACGTGTACAACAATAGGGGTCATCTATAGTGCTAGATGCCCCTGTGATAAGATTTATATTGGCATGACTACTAGGGAGCTCCGCAAACGAACAAGAGAACATGTTTTGGACATCATAGCAGCCAAAGAAGTAACTAACTTGGATTAACTGAAAACTTTACCCCGCCATTTTAAAAGGCACCATGAGTGTGATGCCTCTCTCCTCAAGGTTAGTGGTATAGACCGAGTCTATGTGGGGATCCGAGGCGGAAATTGGAAAAAGGTCTTGGCCCAAAAAGAAGTGAAATGGATTTTTACTCATAATACCATGGTACCCCATGGTCTTAATGAATCCAACAGCTTTGTTCCTTTCCTCTAAATTTACTTCCCTCTTCCGTTGTATTCTGCTTTCTCAGTTTCCTTCTTCTTTCTTCTCTTTTCTCTCTTTTCTTCTTTGTTGTCTCTTTATTGTCTGCTGATTATATTTCTGCTTATCACTATTTTTATTGGTCTATTTTTATTGTTTTTATGATGTTTTTACTGCTTGTTCTTCACTTATTTTTCTTTTGCTTATTAGTTCTTTCGCCTATTTGATGTATTTCTTGAGGAGTCTCGTTTTGGCCATGAGTTGAAGAGAAGAAATACACCATTATGCTGTACTTTGAAACATTCTTTGGGATGGACTACATGCCTACCACAATATGGATATACACATTTTATTATGAATATTTTCACCTCATTTTTTCACTTTTTGCTTTGTCTCTTAGTATTATGTCTTTTTCTGTATTTTTTGATTATCACGATAATTCCATGTTCTTGTTTCTTGTGAGCGTGGACATAATATTTATCGGGTGCATATTTGTTACATCTGCCGCCTTTTATGTATTTATTTATTTATATATTATATTCTCTCATGTATTATTTTCACATATATATCCTATTTTGTCTTTCATTGTTTTTCTAGTCACGTTCACGTTCTTATTTCTACATACATCTATCTTCTCTTCTACACCTACCTGTACCACTGTTTCCTTGCTTTCCATGTTGGCACGCATAAACTCCTTGCAGATGTTCTCCTCCCCTCCTCGCTACTTCAATCCTGGTGATTCTTATCACCTCACTTCCGGTTTGCGTTCCACATGAATCCCGGATGTTCAGTTTACGTCACTTCCGGGCGCGTTTGCGTTCCAACGTGACACGCACGCCAACACCGATACTGTGGTAGGACTGTGCTCTGATGAGACGCGGTCTTCTAACAGATCGCTGCTTGGCGCTCTTTTTGCATAGCGCTATGCTTTTGTTCTTATACTCTTCTCCTCATTGGCCAATTGTCCTATATATACCCCCTCCTCACCCCCCTTTCTGTATCCTGGTAAAAGCCTACGGCGAAACGTGCGTCGGACCTGTGTGGACTCTGAGGGATCTTCAGGTAGCTCATGTGATACATTCATGTCCATTTTCCAGTACCTCTGACCTCTGTATCAGCTGTCGTATTTATTTATTTACTGACCCCTTTTCTATGTAGCCTAAGTACCTATTCACTTGGGACACCTTGTTGCACTTTGCACTTTATTTAAATGATGGTCTCCATATGCATCTTTACCTTAGGCTGACTTTGGTCACTGTGCTTTTGTACATGGTTTAAAATGTCGATTTATGCTTCTACCTACCCTCAGATGCCCATTTTTCTGTTTACTTTTTTCCTCTTTTGTATTATTGTTTTGTATGTGTTTTTATGAATTTTTCAATTAATGTCCATTTTATACTGTCCATGAGTCACATTTATAGGTTATTTATTAATATAAAATAATTAGAACACTTAATATTGAACATAATTAAGTATGCTTATTTCCCCCTATATACCGTGTATATATACGGTGTATATATTAATATTCCCCCTTCTATATATCATATGAGCTCCCTATATACCATAAGAGCCCACACACAGCCCCTATAAACCTTAAGAGCCCCACATAGGCTCCCTATATATAGCATGAGCCCCACATAGCCTTCCTATATACACCATGAGCCTCACATAGCCTCCCTATATACAGCATGAGCGCCACATAGCTTCCCTATATAGAGCATGAGCCCCACATAGTCTCTCTATATACAGCATGAGCCCCACATAGCCTCCACATATACAGCATGAGCCCCACATAGCTTCCCCATATACAGCTTGAGCTCCCCATAGCCTCCCCATGTCCAGCATGAGAGCCCCATAGCCTCCCCATGTCCAGCATGAGAGCCCCATAGCCTTCCCATCTCAAGCCAAACATCCCATACACACAGTGGCGTACCGCCAATGGAGGCAGGCCATCACTGCTATGGAGACGTGAACCGGGGAGGGGGGCGCACCACACTGGGCCCTCCCCGCACCGGGCCCCACCTCTGCCCATCAGCACCCGTACTGCCTGGCCGACCACCCACACAGAATGATGGGGGTGGAAGCGTCTGCTGACGCTCCCTCCTCCATCATCATTGCTCGCGCTGATGGCTGGAGGGGGGGGAGGCCCAGTGCAAGCAATGATGATGGAGGAGGGAGCGTAAGCAGTCGCTTCCACCCCATAATTCTTCCTCGTTGTCTGACGTCTTAGAGCAGCGGTTGCGATGACGCCAACACTTGGCGCCCGTTGCTCTGAGATGTCCGGCGCTTCACAATGCACGCTGAGGAGAATGGAGCACTGGGTGGAACCAGGAGAGGTGAGTACTGTATTTATTTTTTTAAAATCAGTGACCAGTGGCCATAATACAGTATGGGGGGTGCATTATATTGTGCGGAGGACCATGGGGAGTGCATTATACTGTGTGGAGGACCATGGGGGTGCATTATACTGTATGCAGGATCATGGTGGGCGCATTATATTGTGTGGGGGACCATGGGGGTGCATTAAACTATATGGAGGTCTATGGGGGTACATTATTCTTGTATAGAGGACCATGGGGGGTGCATTATATTGTGTGGAGGACCATGGGGAGTGCATTATACTTGTATAGAGGACCATGGGGGGTGCATTATATTGTGTGGAGGACCATGGGGAGTACATTATACTGGGTGGAGGATCATGGTGGGCGCATTATATTGTGTGGGGGACCATGGCGGTGCATTATACTGTATAAAGGATTAAAGGATCTTGGGGGTCACATTATACTGGTATAGGGGACCATAAGGGGGTGCATTATATTGTGAGGAGGACCATGGGGAGGTAGGTTTTTTTGGGGTGCGGCGGCCCAATTAGAACTTCTGTTATTGGGCCACATGATTTCTATGTACGCCCTTGCATACACATTATTGGTGGCCCCTCCTCCACCAATGTATTCCCCACGGTCTGCATCACCTGTCCGCCATAATAAGGAGGTCCCACAATGATCTCCAACTCTGTTACCTCCGGGTGGTGTGGTGAGCGGTGACATGAGTAATGCAACTGCTCACCACGCCAGCTGGAACACAATGAGAGTACCATGAGAACCCGGCTGCAGTGCCGAGCGGTGACGTCATCAAGGTCACCGCCAGGCACAGGCATCGGTTCCCACGGTAACCTCTGTTTGAGTCAGCCTATGAACTGCGGTAATCTTACTGACGTCACCGCTCACAGTGAGACAGGTGAATATAACTTTGGGCCCTCTTTATTATGGAAATAAGGTGGACAAGTGAGCATATCTTTCATTTCTATGGTACTAAATAGGAAAATGAGGGGAATTGTAGGGGATTTTTTTTTCAATTAAAGGACTTTTCTCTGTGTGTTTATTTGTGTTTGTATTTTAACTACAGGGTTAGTAATAGGGGTGGCTAATAGACACCTCTCCATTACTAACCCCTGGGCTTGATGTCAGCAGACAGTAAACAGCTGACATCAACCCCAAAACTATTACCCCACTTGCCAACACACCAGGTCAAGTGTGAAGAGCCGCGGCTAAGCGTCAGAATTGGTGCATCTAATGGATGCGCTTTTTCTGGGGTGGCTGAGGGCTGATGTTATTAGTCTGGGAGGGGGCCAATATCCATTACCCCTTCCCAGCCTATTAATATAAGCCCACAGCTGTCTGTTTTAGCCTTTGGTGATTATTAAAATTAGGGGGAGCCCAAGTCTTTTTTTGGGTGGTACCTCCTTTTTAATAACCAGTAAAGGCTAAACAGACAGCTGTGAGCTGTTATTAATAGTCTGGAAACCTTTAATGCTATTGGCCTTTAACCAGAATAATAACACCAGCCCCCGTCTGTAGGCTTTCTCTCAGCTGGTTGGCATCTGGTTTCAGCTGGTTTTGGCAGTGTGGACAGGTGCCAAGTTTGCTGGAGAAAGAAATTTCCATTTCCAAAAAGCTTGTCGGCAGAGGGAAGCATGAAGTGCTCTAAAATTTCCTGGTAGCAGGCTGCGCTGACTTTGGTCTTGATAAAACACAGTGGACCTACACCAGCAGATGACATGGCTCCCCAAACCATCACTGATTGTGGAAACTTCACACTAGACCTCAAGCAGCTTGGATTGTGGCCTCTCCATTCTTCCTCCAGACTCTGGGACCTTGATTTCCAAATGAAATGCAGAATTTACTTTCATCTGAAAACAACACTTTGGACCACTGAGCATCAGTCCAGGTCTTTTACTCCTTGGCTCAGGTAAGATGCTTCTGGCGTTGTCTATTAGTCATGATTGGCTTGACACAAGGAATGTGACACTTGTAACCCATGTCCTGGATACGTCTGTGTGTGGTGGCTCTTGAATCAATGACTCCAGCAGCAGTCCACTCCTTGTGAATCTCCCCCAAAATTTTTGAATGGCCTTTTCTTAGCAATCCTTTCAAAGCTGCGGTTATCCCTGTTGCTTGTGCACCTTTTTCTACCACACTTTTTTCTTCCACTCAACTTTCCATTAATATTCTTGGATACAGCACTCTGTGAACAGCTGCTTCTTTAGCAATGACCTTTTGTGGCTTACCCTCCTTGTGGAGTGTGTCAATGACTGCCTTCTGGACATCTGTCAAGTCAGCAGTCTTCCCCATGATTGTTAAGCCTACTGAAACAGACTAAGGGACCTTTTTAAACGCTTAGGAAGCCTTTGCAGGTATTTTTTGTTAATTATTCTAATTTACTGAGATAATGACTTTTGTGTTTTCATTGGCTGTAAGCCATAATCATCAACATTAACAGAAATAAACACTTGAAATAGATCACTCTGTTTGTAATAACTCTATATAATATGAGTTTCACTTTTTGTATTGAAGAACTGAAATAAATGAACTTTTTGATGATATTCTAATTTAGTGAGATGCACCTGTATGTCCCGCTGTACACAAATTGCTGCTGCCCTCTGTGTGCATGCTATAGTCAGCACAAAGTATAATAGTCAGCGGGCGGTTATAGGCCACGTTACAAAGAAGCTGAGGGACAATGGGGGGATTACTAGAAATTAATAGGATATTATTGATGCTCCCACTAATCTTTAGTATGAACCAGTTTTGCTATCAGTAAAAGTGGCGCCCCTGAGGGTTCAGTCGCCACAGAGGTACTGCATCTCACCCAGAGGTGTGGTATCTCACTCTCGGGTAAGGATAGATTGCTGCCCGGGACACTAATACCTGCATCCAACATGTCCACTTCAGTAGGGCAGGGCGAGATTGCTCCTACGGGAGAGCACAGTCCCTGGTCCCTGGCTGGAGTGGAGGGGAACCTAGTGAGGGGGAACCATGTAGTGGGTGTGGGTGGAGGACGTAGATCAGGGGAGCACATGAAAGGAAGCTGTATAAAAAGGGGAGCCATCTTAGAAGGACAAGCCAGTCAGAGGAGGAAAGTGAGGGGAGCAGAGGCTCTGCAGGAGCTCTGCTCGGGAGGCGGGCCTAGCCAGAGAGGCCCAGGACAGAGAGGAGCGGGAGCAGGAGAAAGGCTCCAGGAACAGAAGGGATCCCAGGGGTGCGGGCAGTGCTGGAGGCCACCCGTACGCCCGAATCTGCCAGGCAGTGGAGGAATCGAGCCGCAGAGGGGACCGGCCTCTAAACTAGTGGAGAACTACAAGGCTCAGCTTGGAACCGGAGGCTGCTGTACTTGCAAGGTGCAGTGGCCACATCAACAACTATATCTCCGAAAAGGCGGCCACAGAGGGTCCAGGGGACTGCAGGTCGCCCGACAAGACCCGAGGCTACAGGATTGGGACATTGGTTGCGAGGCGCAGGTCAGGAGGGCGAGAGCCAGCGCAGGAAGACGACTGAGGAAGGCACATAGAAAGGGGTCCTGTCAGGCACTCTTGAATTACCTGAGGGATTGCTGAACCCCTGCCTGGTGAACGCAGCACGACGTGGGAGGTTGTGGTCTGGACCCTGTAACCTGAGGAATTTATCAACTGTGAGTAAACTCAGAAGACTGCACCCCACTGTCTCTGTGATTATTGCTGCGCCATCAACCCCTGCACTACAACGCCCAGCATAACATCTACACTGCCCTGGAGCTAAGCTCTACCTGTGGAGAGCCACACCAGCTTTGTTGCACTAACATCAGCTCCAGAGGACCTGCTCCGCAGCGGCGGCTCCATATAGCCGCATACCACAGGTGGCGTCACGAACTTTGTACATAAATCCCCTGTAAATATTCTCCTTTTTACTGACCGCCCTGGGTCACGGACCGGGTCACCGCCACTGTGACATCTCCCTTAGCAACGACCGGCCCGGCACCGAGTACCCCACGACCCAGGGGGCGCGTCATAAACATGAGGCAGAACTTCTTTATTTCAAGGACTGCTGAAGACGCCATGACTTGTTACCTCTTCTCAATCACGGTTTCCCCATTTTAAATTGCCAACAGTTTTACTCACCGCCGATGCTGTTCCAGCGGTGTCGGCACTGTCTCTTCCAGCGATCGCGTCACAGCCAGGAGAGACATGAACCTCTTGGGATAGTTTTCACATGTACAGCACCACTGAACCAATGGGGCTCTAAAAATAAATATTAAATACTCTTCCACGTGATCTGACGTTGGCTGTGGAGGGATTCAGGTGCATGGACAGTACAGTTCTCCAGGCAACTATAGCACGCTCAGCAAGTATTCTGCACGGCTCCTAATAATTCACAATAGGACCCATGCATGATATAACTCTACTGCCCAGGCTGCTGTTGCGTCTGTGCAACCACAATGTCCAATCAAGCAGGAGAAGATCCCTTAATTATGCACAAATTGCAATGTCCAGGAATCTTTAGCATGGATGAAAGCCCACAAAGATCAAGTCCACAACAAAGCGCTTTCTGAAAACAATAAAATCAATATAATATCTCACAACTCAACACCCATTACTGGCAGATCACAGGGTCGAGTATGTGAAATCCACTTTTCTTTCATCTAAAGTAGACATCAAAAACGCAAATTTCTTCACACAAGGCAAGGCTGGTTACATGGTCAATAGTGACTTGTAGGATCGCTGCTTCCAACAAGTGACGCTACATAGGTCTAGCCCTTTTCTTCACAATTTTCTTTGCATGTTTAATTTCCCAGAGAAGCATTGCATGGCTAATAAGCCTCCTAACCTTAGCATGCCAGAGCCGGTATGTCACTCTCCACAAGGAGAAACATTACCCATTAGACCTCAGTCCAGAGCCTCTCACCTAGTCATATCAGTTCTCATACTTTGCACTGACAAGGAGCAATACCCCGAAACACCGGGTCTGCAAATTGAGGTTCTGATTTGGCTTTTATCCTAAGTCATATTACAAGGCTCGTTAAAGGGTCGATAGTGACTTGTAGGATTGCTGTTTCCAACAGGTGGCGCTATAGAGTTCAAGTCCTCTTCCTCTCTGAAGAGGCATTTGCCTATTTGATTTCTTCACCCGTAATTGATAAGTGGAGTTCCAACTTACATGACACTATCAGGTTTGCTAACCGTCCAGAAACTCCTAGACAGTCTGTAAAATAGGGCACTTATTTTCCCTGTCAATAAAAAAAGAATGGAAACATGGGTGACTTTTTTTGAAGCTGGAGAAACTTGTACAAATTATTGCGACTGTAATTATTAATTTACAGTGAAAACAGTTTTCTGTCTTATTTGTGGGTTGTAAACATATATCACTTAATGGGAACCTGCCACTATATTCATGCTGCGCAAAGCACAGGCAGCATATATCAGAGTCTGGCTGCGCAATGTTTTACTGTGAAATGATGCAGCGTTCTAGAGAAAACCTAGATCAAAAAGTCAGCTGGGGACTATAGGGACAGATGTAACTAATCCAGTATGGCTCCCGACCAGCTTCTGTTGATTGACAGGTCTCTCCCATGTGTGCATATAGGGAGAGAGCTGTCAATCACACAGGGAGAAGCTTCTTGGTATATTCCCCAGCTGACTTTTCTATGTTGTCTCGAAGAAAAAAAACCAGCATTTCACAGTAAGACATATTTGGCTGCAACAGTGCAGCCAGGCTCTGATTCATACTGTCCTAGGTTTTTGAAGAATGGAAAAAGATAATGAATTATGCAATATATCGCCAACTTGTTCATTCCACGCCTAGAGGACTTGGTGCTGCGCATAAAATTCATGGAGGTCATACTAAATACTAGATGTAGTAGTTTTTGATGTGGGGTGTACTCATTTCTGCATCAACTAATATGAGTAAAACTGATTTTGTAATGAAAGTTATATTACTAACCATACTTATATGTTATGGGTCAAAAAAATGTTCTATGAAACTAAGTCTTTGTTATTGCGTTTAGTGAGATATTGACTAAAGCACCACGCCAGCAATTTTGTTTTTATTTCAGTGCTAGAGTGGTATCAATAATGTAAGTTCCCTCACCCTAGTAATATCCTTACCAGCCACCGTCTTCTGTTCCTTCTGGCGACGCTCCAGTCCCACGCCGCCTTCTTTTGACTGCAGCTCCCAACTGACCAGAAGTCAGAGGTAACGATCACAAGCTCTCAGTTTAAGTCTATGAGACCCTCGTTCTGACTCTCATGGACTTATATTGAGTAGTGACCTCACTGGAAAACACTGGAGCGATCCGGCAGGTCCCAATCGGCAGAAGACCACCAGAGCGGTGCTGATAACAGAAGAAGATGGAGCCTGCCCTAGTAAATTACTAGGGAAGGAAATTTACATTAGTGACGCCACTCTAGCGGTGAAATAGAAAAACCACTGGTGTGGCATCTTAACATCTCACTTTTTAAAAGGGGTGTACTCATTTATACTGAGCACTGTACATGCGATGGGCACTATTGAACGCGCCATTTAGAGGGTTAAACAACCACGATTGATGCGGGCACCGACCCTGGCTGATGCTACAGAAGCTCGAATGTTATTTAAAGAGGTTGTCTGGACTAAAATGACAAGTTTGTAGTACACAATGCGATGCCAGGATTCGCCAGTGTCTGTGCTGGCAATGGCGGTCAAGTATGCAATATGCTAACTCCCAAACAGAATTCGTCTAGCAGTGATCTTGCGGGCATTGCTCCTGTGCCCACATGTTCACCATGAGATAAGTGAGTCACAGTGTGTGTATTCCTTCCTGATTATTACGTTATTACATACTTGTACTTCAAATGTTGGGAAGAGGTTAATGATACACAATTGGTCCACATATATCCAATATATCTTTCCAAAAGATGTTCATGAATGGACATGCCCATAACATATACATTAAATTACCCAACTAGTTACCATACTTTTTTTTTATATTTTAGCCAATCTACCCAAAGTAAAAATAAGCTGGATTTTAACATATCCTGGGGTCCAATACAATATTATATCCATAAAGGTTTAGGTTTACCCACTGTATAAAGCTACTAATTATCTCTTTACTTTTACACAGTGGACCTACACCAGCAGATGACATGGCTCCCCAAACCATCACTGATTGTGGAAACTTCACACTAGACCTCAAGCAGCTTGGATTGTGGCCTCTCCACTCTTCCTCCAGACTCTAGGACCTTGATTTCCAAATGAAAATTGAAATTCTGGAACCTTGTGGAGTGTGTCAATGACTGCATTCTGGACATTTGTCAAGTCAGCAGTCTTCCCCATGATTGTGGAGCCTACTGAAACCGACTAAGGGACCTTTTTAAATGCTTAGGAAGCCTTTGCAGGTGTTTTTGTTAATTATTTTAATTTATTGAGATAATGACTTTTGTGTTTTTATTGGCTATAAGCCATAATCATCAACATTAACAGCCATGCGTGGTCTCTAAACGAAGATCATATCATAACGGAAAATATGCCGTCGTTTGCAAGCTTCTGCAATCAATGAGCGAAAAGTTATCGCAGAAATTAGAGTTTTTAATAAAAGCATGATGGGTGGGGCCCTGCTCCTGTGATGTCGGCCCAGGGGGGTGTGGGTAGGTCTCTCCCTTCAGCATAAAATCGTCTGCTGAGGTTGGCATAACATTCATTGCGGGAGTATATAGTTATTATATGCAACGGATCCTGTTCGATAACAGTCAAATCAGAGGAGAGCTCCCCTCCAGCTATATTGAATCGTCTCAGCGATCGTATAGTAAGTTTCTGCTTTAATCCTTATTATTTTGTGTAACTGCTTATGTATTGTACTGTCCCATTTGTAAAACCCTTGTATATTTTTCCTAAACACTGCCTCCCTTTTGGATTAAATATAAAATTTAATAGTTTCTGTTTTCCTGTAATTGTTCCCTTCCCCGAAGCCATATGCTATCAGAACCCAGGCGTCCGGCCAGGCCTGTAATATATTTCAAACTCGGCCGGTGGTGGCAGCAAATAATATTTATAATCGGGCTATCGTGAAGCTGACAGTGACCGTACAGAGGGCGTAAACACATATTCCATGCGTTGGAATCCAGAGGTGTGATGCCATACGCTACGAGTAGTGGGGACCGTATGCTCGCGGGTCCCTGACGAAATCCTGACGGCGTGACGGCAACACCGAGATATTGCGTGATCCCCCCCGGTATCGTTGCTGTGGAATACCCTGACACTCTTGTTCTGTAAACCACAACCCTCAAGCCATATGCTACCTATATATATATATATACACTGCTCAAAAAAATAAAGGGAACACTTAAACAACAGAATATAACTCCAAGTAAATCAAACTTCTGTGAAATCAAACTGTCCACTTAGGAAGCAACAATGATTGACAATCAATTTCACATGCTGTTGTGCAAATGGAATAGATAATAGATGGAAATTATTGGCAATTATCAAGACACACTCAATAAAGGAGTGGTTCTGCATGTGGGGACCACAGACCACATCTCAGTACCAATGCTTTCTGGCTGATGTTTTGGTCACTTTTGAATGTTGGCTGTGCTTTCACTCTCGTGGTAGCATGAGATGGACTCTACAACCCACAGAAGTTGCTCAGGTAATGCAGCTCATCCAGGGTGGCACATCAATGCGAGCTGTGGCAAGAAGGTTTGCTGTGTCTGTCAGCGTAGTGTCCAGAGGCTGGAGGCGCTACCAAGAGACAGGCCAGTACACCAGGAGACGTGGAGTGGGCCGTAGGAGGGCAACAACCCAGCTGCAGGACCGCTACCTCCGCCTTTGTGCAAGAAGGAACAGGAGGAGCACTGCCAGAGCCCAGCAAAATGACCTCCAGCAGGCCACAAATGTGCATGTGTCTGTGACGCGCCCCCTGGGCCGTGTGTGTGTGGGGATACCTGCAACCGGACCCTTTGTGGATGCTGGGGGTTGTAATCCTTGCGTGGCGGGGACCCGGTCCGTGGCTCAGGGTGGTCAAACCAAATGGCAGTCTATATGCTGAATGTCCGACTACGCCACCCGTGGATTGTGGTCAGAGTGAACCGCCGCTGCAGGGCAGACCGCTGAGGCTGGTGTTGTGGGTGCAGCTAAGCGTAGTATAACTCCCCACGGGAGGAGTATAGCCTCAGGGCAGTAAATGGGGATGTTGGTGGTGATGGTGCGCAGGAGCAGCAGTAACCACACGGAGTCTGTCATGCAATTCAGGGTCTTTACTGTTGGTGGTATTAAGGGACCCGTCCGGAATACAGGTTAACAATGGAGGCCTGGTCAGTCTGAGAGCAACTGGGAAATCCCGCTGGTCAGGGGGAGTTTGTAGGCCTACCGTGCTGACTTCACTCTCTCTTGGCTATCCTGCTGTAGTGTAGTGGTAGCCCACGTCTCTGAGTGTACCGTGTTGTTCTCACTCGTATGACTGGCGACTCGGGCCTTCCGTACTTCTCACCCCTCCAGGGTAGTAGTGGTCCCTCTCATGTGGCTGAGCCTCCGGGCTTCCTTGGGCCAGAGGACTTGAAGTCCCCTGCATGGTGGTTTTCTGCTGCTGGGCTTATAACCCTCACAGCCACGGACTCCAGTGTCCGGCTTTACAAGTCTCTGGCCAGGACGAACTCTTCTAGTTCCCCTCCTGACCTCGTGTTCCTCCTCTGCCTACAGGGACTCCTCAGCCTGCTGCTGACCTGTCCCTATCTGCAACTTGTCTGGACTCTCACTGTTCTGAGCTAACCCCGCCCCAGATCCAGTTTATAAAGGGCAGATTTCTCCCCTCCCAGGACTGAGGCAGGAGGTGCTGCATGCTAATTGTCCCCAACCAGGGAACCTCCCACCTGCTCTCAGACATGACATTGCTGCCACTGTGGCAACCAGACCTCGGGGTGCCACATCTGCACAAATGGTTAGAAACCCACTCGATGAGGGTGGTATGAGGGCCCGACGTCCACAGATGGGGGTTGTGCTCACAGCCCAACACCGTGCAGGACGCTTGGCATTTGCCACAGAACACCAGGATTGGTAAAGTCGCTACTGGCGCCCTGTGCGCTTCACAGATGAAAGCAGGTTCACACTGAGCACATGTGACAGACATGACAGAGTCTGGAGACGCCGTGGTGAGCGATCTGCTGCCTGCAACATCCTTCAGCATGACCGGTTTGGCAGTGGGTCAGTAATGGTGTGGGGTGGCATTTCTTTGGAGGGCCGCACAGCCCTCCATGTGCTCTCCAGAGGAAGCCTGACTGCCATTAGGTACCGAGATGAGATCCTCAGACCCCTTGTGAGACCATATGCTGGTGCGGTTGGCCCTGGGTTTCTCCTAATGCAGGACAATGCCAGACCTCATGTGGCTGGCGTGTGTCAGCAGTTCCTGCAAGATGAAGGCATTGAAGCTATGGATTGGCCTGCCCGTTCCCCATACCTGAATCCGATTGAGCACATCTGGGACATCATGTCTCGCTCCATCCACGAATGTCACGTTGCACCACAGACTGTCCAGGAGTTGGCGGATGCTTTAGTCCAGGTCTGGTAGCAGATCCCACAGGAGACCATCCGCAACCTCATCAGGAGCATGCCCAGGCTTTGTAGGGAGGTCATACAGGTACGTGGAGGCCACACACAATACTGAGCCTTATTTTGACTTGTTTTAAGGACATTACATCAAAGTTGAATCAGCCTGTAATATGTTTTTCCACTTTAATTTTGGGGGTGACTCCAAATCCAGGCCTCCATTGGTTAATAAATTTAAATTTGATTTCCATTGATGATTTTTGTGTGATTTTGTTGTCAGCACATTCAACTTTGCACAGAACAAAGTATTCAATGAGAATTTTTCATTCATTCAGATCTAGGATGTGTTATTTGAGTGTTCCCTTTATTTTTTTGAGCAGTGTATATATATTCCATGCTTTGTAATTGGAGTATATACCATACACTTACTGTGAGTTCCCCAATAACAGGCCTAGTAGTGGAAACAGCCACGGCCTCCTCCATCACTCGTAGGACGCAGCGGAGTTGCATCTCCTACAAATTTGTGGCAGCAGTGGGATCTGCGGTGTTCTCCTTGACATGCATTAGGCATGTGACCAGTGTTTGAGCTTTGCTAATGAAAAAAGTTTGGCCATACTGAATTTCATAACTGTTTTACTTCTTGGACCTTATTTCCTTTTCTTCTCCATGGAAATAACCTTCTGCTAGGGATGGATGGCAGTAGCTTATTTCCCTCTCCCTATTTACAACACATGCACCATCAGACTAATTCAGATAGCTTGTGTATAAGGGATTATTAGAAAAAAACTGTTGTTTTAGGGTATGTGCACACGATGCAGAAATGCTCAGGATTTTTTCCTGAGCGTTTCTGCATCTCCCTGGCAGGAAAAAACGCATGCGGATTGTACATGCGTTTTCCTGCCAGACACATGCGGAAATGAAGCGGTCTTCACTTTCATTTGCGCATGCGGGTTGACAAGCGCTTCCTAAGCGATTTTAGCATCACTTGGAAAGTGCTTGTCAACTTCACACTATATAAATCCATGCAACCGGCATGGATTTATATAGTGTGTGAATGTCAAAAAATAAATATATACTTACCCTCCGATGGCCCCCGGTGTCCTGCTTCCCTCCGTCCCGGCTGCCGGCAGTGTAAGACTGAAGGACCTGCCGACGTCAGCGTCACATGACCCATCACATGATTCTGACGTCAGCATAGGTCCTGCATTCAACAGCGAAGTGCCCGGGAAGCCAGGAGGACGCAGCGCGGGACGCCGGAAGGTAAGTATATATATATTTTTTATTTTATTTTTTATTTTATTCTTTTTTTTTTAATGGTACCTGGGTCTGGATGAGAGTCCTCTCATCCAGACACGGGTACCATCCGCACATTAGAACGCATGGAATGCGCGTCTACATATACAGTGATGCGTAATCCATGCGGTCTAATGCAAGTCAATGGCGGCGAAAAAGCAGCATTTCCGCAAAATTAATGGACATGCTGCGGATTTTTGATCGCAGCGTTTACGCTGCGGAAAAATCCGCATCATGGGCACAGCACATGCGGATTTCCATTGGGGAACATTGCTGCCCTTCTACCATGCGTTTTAATGCGTTTCCGCGGTGTTTCCGCAGCTGCAGAAACGCAGCGGAAACGCATTAAAAACGCATCGTGTGCACACAGCCTTATCCACAGCTATTAAACCTTTTGGGGGTTGAATCCTCTGAGACATTGCATATGACCAGTATAATGCTTCATATCAAACAAGTGACATTGTCATTTGTTATGATATGTACAAACTGATGTACCTTGCATTAGGCTATGTGCACACGATGCAGAAATGCTCCGGATTTTTCCTGAGCGTTTCTGCATCTCCCCTGGCAGAAAAAACGCATGCGGATTGTACATGCGGATTGTATATGTGTTTTCCTGCCAGGGACAAGTGTAAATGAAGCATTTTTTACATGCGATTTCGCATGCGGGTTGTCAAGCACTTTCCAAGGGAAAAGTGCTTGACAAGTCACACTATATAAATCCATGCAACCGGCATGGATTTATATAGTGTGACCAAGTTATAGTAAAAGAATGGTAAAAAAATAAACATTATACTCACCTTCTGATGGCCCCCGGTCTCCTTAGCGATGAGTCCTGGCTCCCCGGCAGCTCGCATTGGTCTAAAAGGACCTTCCATGACGTCAATTAACCATGTGACAGGTCACGCGACCGTCAGCGGTCGCGTGACCTGTCACATGACTAAATGACGTCATAGAAGGTCCTTTTAGACCACCGCGAGCTGCCGGGGAGCGGTCGCGTGACCTGTCACATGACTAAATGAAGTCATGGAAGGTCCTTTTAGACCACCGCGAGCTGCCGGGGAGCCAGGACTCATCGCTAAGGAGACCGGGGGCCATCAGAAGGTGAGTATAATGTTTATTTTTTATATTAAAATCTTTTTTTTACAGGTACTATGGTACCCGGGCCTGCAGGAGAGTCTCCTCTTCTCCAGACCCGGGTACCATCCACGCATTGAATCGCTTAATATCAGCATATGCACATGTAGTCATGTGGATATTAAGCGATTCAATGCAAGTCAATGGCAGCAAAAACGCCGCGTATCCACTAAAATAATGGACATGCTGCGGATTTTTCCGCAATGATAATCCGCAGAGGAAATTTCCGCAGCATGTGCACAGCACATGCGGATTATTATTGGGGAACATGGCAGGCCTTCTACCAAGCGTTTTTTAAGCGTTTCAGCGGTGGAATTGCCGCTGCGGAAATGCTTAAAAAACGCATAGTGGGCACACAGCCTTAGATAAATACCAGTCATGGTACCCAGTTCTAGATGTATAGGGGTGCTGTAGACACAGACTACCTCAATGTTAGCTATTACTTCTGAACAGCAGAGACATAGCAAAATGTATATGCAGACAAAAGGTTCATCTCAAAAGACAAATTAGTCATCCCTCTGAAACAACCACTGAAGATCTGTACACTAGATCTTATTTTCTAAATTATGAGCCAGTGAATGAAACTATTTTTTCTACTTAAATAACAGAAAACATACCTTTATTGGGGTCTACAGGAGGCTTAGAGGGGATATCGAGGAGGCCTATATTATGTCCTGCTTACATTTTTTTATGTTAGGTGTGTCTATCAATTGCTGGTGATCTAGAAAAAGTATCTGATATGTGAATGTGTAACATCCATGCCGCTACCTGTCCTCTATGGCTCCGCTCCTGTCCATGGGGGGCGCTGCACCTTTTTTGTGGGAGATGTGGGCAACTTCGTGGCAGTTCTGGGATTTATGGTATGCAAATCTCGGTAGGTCTCTGGTATATGTGTATGTAGGGAGAGACATGTCAATCACCTGGAGCTAAACTGGCTGGGGGCGATGCTGGACAGGTCTGCTCTTCCCTTATAGTCAGTCGCTCTATGTTTCAGTGTAAAAAATACCTGGCTGCAATCCTGCCGTCCGCCTCTGAATCATGGTGCCTGTTATTTGGGCAGCATGAATCAGGTGACAGGTTCCCTTTAACTGACATTCTTATTTCTTATGATTTGTTAATGAATAGAAGTACTAACATTTAGGCTTTTAAGGATTTCACCTTGGTACATAACCCCTTAATGACCCAGTAATTTTTTTGTTTTTGTGCTTTTAACTTTTTCTCCCCTTCTTCAAAGAGCCATACCTTTTGTTATTTTTCTATTAGCATAGCCATATGAGGGCTTTTTGTGGAAGTAGTTGTAGATTTCAGTGACAACATTTATTTTACCATTCAATTTACTGTAGAACTTAAAAAATTCCTAGTACAGATTCCACCATTGTTTTTGGAGTTTTCTTTTTATTCATTTTGTGGTTAAAATAACTTGCCAATATGACTCTCCAGATCAGTACGATTTATGGCAATTCTGTGTTATTTTAGTGATGAAAAAATTCTGAAACTTGTGACAATAATTTTTGTTTCTGTTGCCGTTTTCGGAGGCAGCAGCTTTTTTATTTTTCTGTCTGGAGCTGGTTTTCATGCTAAGCTGAAGTTTTTATTCTATACATTTTAGGTAACATATGATGTTTTGATCACTTTTTATTTCAGTTTGCGGGGAAAGTGCAGCTGAAAAAAACACAATTCTGGAATTTCAATTTTTATTCTCTTTTTGGCGTGTAACGGTTTAATTTTATCTTTCATTTTTACATCCCCTTAGTATACATGAACCATTCGATCGCTTATACTATAATATTACTGTATTACTGTATAGGATGAAATTGCGGTTCTCACAACTTCATTGGAGGACCAAGATAGCCGTTATAAGGGCCTTAAAGGGAATTTGTCAGCAGGTATTTTCTATGTAATCTGAAGAAAGCATGAGGTAGGGAATAAAACACAGATTTCAGCAATGCCTCTCTTATCAAGCTCTGTAGTTTTGTTGGCTGGCAATGATTGGAAGCTAATCCTACCCTCACCTGGCTCTGTATATACAATGTCCATAGACAGTGAGGTGCCTATCACAGGATGAGGCGTGTTGGACTAGCATGCATGTGCTGCTCGGTCCAGCAATGATAAGCTCCTGGTGCTAAAACAAGCATTGCAAGCAAACAAAACCACAGAGCTTGATAAGAGAGGCATCACTGAAATCTGTGTTTTAACCCCTACAGCATGCTGTCTTCAAAAATCTGCTGACAGATTCATTTTAAATGTGTTTGATCAGCGTAATGGTTAATATCAAACAAAAGACAATGTCATTTATTATTGCTATACAGTAAGGGCAGCCAAACCTGATTGGGTTGATACCGGGCGGCGTTTTAATATGCATTAGGCATGTTGGTGATATTGTTTGGGCTATGCAGACAGAACAATGATTAAACTTGCTAAATTTCAGCTATATTTGGCTTTTAAACCTAGATAGCAGAGTCACCCATTCAATAGTCCAACCTTCAATGGCAATCACCTTTATTATGTATAGGCGCCTCCTGCTTTAAAAAGATTTGTTACAGCACTTATTAACGTCAGCAACACAATTCATCCCTAGATAGTGGAAGCAAATAGTAGCCCCTTCCATCTCAAAATACATTGTCGAGATGACCCATATGGAAGAACTTGTTGCTGAAGTCTTAGATACTTCTGACATTTCTTCGCTCTCGCTGATGGGTAACAGCACAGCAGTTACCAGGTTATTTTCTCACTAGCTCAACTGAAAGGTACTTGCACATAACTTAAAATGTAACACTTTTCCCTCTTTTCTCTTTCTCCTCCTCCCTCTTTCCGTGTTTTTTCTTTTTTTTTCCTTACTTGGGTTTTTGTTTCTCATGAACTATCTTTAGCAATATTCTAATATTGAACAACCTGGTAGTTCAATGATGGAGTTGTTACCATTGTTCTTTTATACCCTTCATAAATGTTCATGATGTATACTTGTCTGTCTTAAAAGTCCAAAAAAAAGTTTTTTTCCTAAAGTAGCGAATCTGTGTAAAACATTTCCCATTCAGAATGTGCAAGCAGCATCTCACCTTTATTAATATTCATACTTCAGACAAGAAAATTAGTTTTGACCCATGTGAAAGCTATCAGGCTGAGCAAGGTTTGATGAGAACAGAGTCTCGGTGGTGTGAAGTCTCTTGTGGGTTTTGAGACTTGCTTTGGTTGTACAACATTTCCCACATACAGAACATGGAAAAGGCTTCTCACCAGTGTGAGTTTTCTGATGGCCTCTGAGATGTGAATTTGTCTTAAAACATTTACCACACTGAAAACATAAAAATGGCCTCTCTCCCGTGTGAATCCTGTAATGGTCCCTGAGCTCTGATTTGGTTACAAAACACTTGCCACAATCAGTACAAGAAAATGGCTTCTCCCCTGTGTGAATTCTCTCATGACCTCTGAGATTTGACTTAATTATGAAACTTTTCCCACATTCTGAACATGAATATGGCTTCTCCTTTCTATGAATTTTTTGATGAACAGCAAGATTAGAAATCTGGATGAAACATTTCCCACATTCAGAGCATGAGAATGGTTTTTCCCCTGTGTGAATTCTCTTGTGAGCTCTTAAATTTGATTTACTTTTGAAACATTTCCCACACTCAGAACATGAACATGGCTTCTCCTGTAAGGCTGTGTGCCCACGATGCGTTTTTAATGCGTTTCCGCAGCGTTTTTGCAGGAAAAAATATGCAGCGTGTGCATAAGACTTCAGGATTCTCAATTTGCTGGTACAGTAAAACGTTGCGTATTTGCTGCAACATGTGCACATAGCCTGGAAATTACTTGGGGGAATGTTACAGAAACTGATTAATTTATATTTATTGGTTCGCCGGAAATTATATTTAATGGGGGGAGGGGGTACAAAGCTTATCTCTTTTTATTTTTAATGTTGTGTGGCTGATTGTATATTAATGTAGAGGTACGTATTTGATTCAGGAGTGCAATGTGCGGGAGACAAGTGTGTGTGTGTGTGTGTGTATATATATATATACACACACACGTGGGTTGTGCACGCGTCTTCTTGTGCAAAGTGGCTTCGGAGATAAGTGGCAGTTATTTCCGAGGCCATGGACTAACACCCATCTTCTTCTTCATCTCTTTTCACACAGGTACATGCTCTTCTCCTGCACAATTCCTCTGCTTGCTGTATATGCCGCCATCTAATGCTCTGCTCTCCTGATTCAACTCACTGGTACATGCTCTTCTCCTGCACAATTCCTCTGCTTGCTGTATATGCCGCCATCTAATGCTCTGCTCTCCAGATTCAACTCACTGGTAGAATTCTCTGCTTGATATTTCTACTTTATCTCTCCCATTCCACTCAATACTCACATATGTCTGTCCTTTCCCCACTGTAGATTTTATCTGATGTTTAGAGGTGCCAAACTGCAGAGCCTACAGAGTCCTAGCTCTGTCTTTGATCACCCAGCCATCTCCTGGTGAGATGACCAGTTGCTAATTTAGCCACAAGCAGCTCCCACAATGCCCCTCACCTGATGGTTTAGTGTGCCCTATATATTTAGAAGCGCTTTAAGGGGTGCACGCGTCTTCTTGTGCAAAGTGGCTTCGGAGATAAGTGGCATTTATTTCAGAGGCAGTTAGTCAGGGCAGGAGTCAGGTAACTAACACTTTGACCACTTACTCTCTTTTAACTATGTTTCTGTTAGCTCTCACTTTTTCCTCTATAGTCCTCCACTTTCTAGTAACCTCTCAAATCCCTACACCTAGTAAGAAACTCTTCATCTCTCCCTCCATCCTCCCCATTCATCTCACCTCCTCCTCCGAATTATTCCTCAACATTCAATCCTAGATCTCTAAACACAGACAGCCACCTCATGCTCTCTCTTGCTCCCACCTGCTAACACTTTTTCTGCTCCTCCTCACTGCTGGAGATGTATCTCCAAATCCTGGTCCTCCTCACCATATCCCCACAGTTACTTCTACCTCCTATCCACGACCTTCCACAAACTGTCGCAACCCTTCTAACCTCATACCCTTCCAACTAATCCCCACTTCCTTAGTTGCTCTAACAGGAGCTCTATGGAGCGCTCGCTCCGTCTGCAACAAACTTTCCTACATCCACTACCTTTTCATTACTAACAAACTTTCCTTCCTCACCATCACCGAAACCTGGCTCACCCCCTCTGACACAGCCTCCCCAGCTGCACTTTCATATGGCGGATTCCACCTTTCCCACACCCCCCGCCCCAACGGCAAACATGGCGGAGGCGTAGGTTTTCTCCTGTCAGATACATGCGCTTTCACCCAAATATCACTGCCACCCTCTGTTACACTCCCCTCCTTTGAGGTGCACTGTGTGTGCATCTATTCCCCCTCTGACCTCCAACTGGCCGTCATTTACCGACCCCCAGGGCTAGCCACCACTTTCTTAGACCACTTCACCACCTGGCTGCTTCACTTCCTTTCCACTGACATCCCCACTATCATAATGGGTGACTTCAACATCCCCATTGACACTTCCCACTCATCTGTCTCTAAGCTCCTATCCCTCACTTCCTCCTTCGGCCTTGCTCAATGGTCTTCGGCAGCTACTCATAAAGATGGCCACACACTGGATCTCATCTTCACCCACCTCTGTTCCCTATCTAACCTCTCTAACTCACGCCTCCCTCTCTCTGACCATAAGCTCCTCACATTCTCTACCCTCTCCTCTCCAGGTGCACAATCCCCACTCCACAAACTTACATACGCTCGCAGAAACCTCAAACACCTTCACCTACACTCACTCTCTGAATCCCTCCTCCCTCTTACAGACATAAATTCCTTACACAATGCAGATGTTGCTGCTGCTTCATATAACACCACAATAGCTGCAGCTCTCAACTCGATCGCCCCTCTCACACATACCAAATCTCGCACAATCAACAGGCAACCCTGGCACACCAAACTTACTAAAGAACTGCGACGGTCCTCCAGGGTTGCGGAGTGGAGATGGAAAAGGTCTCACTCCATTGAGCACTTCATCGCATTCAAACAATCCCTCACTATTTTCAAGTCCGCACTCACTACAGCAAAACAAACCTACTTCTCACCTCTTATATCCTCCCTGTCTCACAACCCTAAACAGCTATTTAACACTTTCAATTCTCTCCTTCGTCCCCCAGCACCTCCTCCCTCTTCTCTCAACTCAGCCGAAGACTTTGCCTCATTCTTCAAGCAGAAGATTGACACCATCAGACAAAGCTTTTGCCTAAAGTCCGCACAACCCCTCCTCATATCTACTCAACATTCCTCCTCCAAACCCCACTTTTCCACCATTACAGAAGGTCAAGTCTCCTCTTTACTCTCCAAATCACACCTCACCGCCACCTGCGAACTTGACCCAATCCCATCCCACCTCATCCCTAACCTTACCACAGTCTTCATCCCAACCCTAACCCACCTCTTCAACCTGTCACTAACAACCGGTGTCTTCCCCTCATGTTTCAAACATGCCGCAATCACACCCATCCTCAAAAAGCCCTCCCTTGACCTATCCTCTCTGACTAGCTACCGCCCCATATCACTTTTCCCCTTTGCCTCAAAACTACTAGAACAACATGTCCACCTTGAACTGTCCTCCCACCTCTCCTCCTGTTCCCTCTTCGACTGCCTGCAATCTGGCTTCCGACCGCATCACTCGACTGAAACTGCCCTGACCAAAGTCACCAACGACCTACTAAACGCCAAATCCAAGCGACACTACTCCATCCTCCTCCTTTTGGACCTGTTATCTGCCTTCGACACAGTGGACCATTCCCTCTTACTACAAATTCTCTCATCTCTTGGCATCACGGACTTGGCCCTATCTTGGATCTCCTCATACTTAAGAGACAGGACATTCAGCGTCTCCCACTCATGCACCACCTCCTCATCTCGCCCCCTATCTGTCGGTGTCCCCCAAGGTTCAGTTCTAGGACCTCTGCTCTTCTCCATCTACACCCTTGGCCTGGGACAGCTCATAGAGTCTCACGGCTTTCAGTATCACCTCTATGCTGATGACACACAGATCTACCTCTCTGGACCCGATATCTCCTCCCTACTAACCAAAATCCCACAATGTCTCTCCTCTATTTCATCCTTCTTCTCTGCCAGATTTCTAAAACTCAACATGGATAAAACAGAGTTCATCATCTTTCCACCCTCTCATTCATATCCCCCATCTGACCTATCCCTCAACGTCAATGGCTGTTTGTTATGCACACAACCGGGCTGACTGGCGTGTGCGTGATTTAGTGATTCCACTGTGCCATGAACCGGAGAGTACCTGGAGGGGCGTAACTAAGTATCAACCCGATCCGACCAAGGTCGCACGACGGCTACGACGCCGTGCACCAGGGAGGAACCGAGCAGAGGTACCAGGTGCTACTCCAGGCCAGACCCCGGACACAGCTGTTGACCCACACTGGGGAATACAGGAACAGGCAGGTTAGGCTGGCACACAGACAGGTGGGTATTGGCAGGCACGGCTGGCATGCAGACGGGTGGGCACTGGCAGGCACGGCTGGAGTGCAGACAGGAGGATACTGGCAGGCACGGCTGGTATGCAGACAGGAGGGTACTGACAAGTACGGCTGGCGTGCAGACGCGGAGGTACTAGCAGGTTGGAGCACAGGCTGGATAGGGTTCAGTACAGACTGGGACTCAGGAACAGAACCACAGATATGGTAGACAAGCAGAGCAGAAAGGAACCGCCGGAGCGGTGAGCAAGGCAGAGCAGGCAGGAACCGCCGGAGCGGTGAGCAAGGCAGAGCAGGCAGGAACCGCCGGAGCGGTGAGCAAGGCAGAGCAGGCAGGAACCGCCGGAGCAGTGAGCAAGGCAGAGCAGGCAGGAACCGCCGGAGCGGTGAGCAAGGCAGAGCAGGCAGGCAGCAAACGGAAGTACAGCGACATCGAGTAGGAGTTAGGTGCAGGTTCAGACTCTGCAGAAAAAGGGAAGGTACGGACATAGAGAAAAACAGGTAACAGGCTAGGAGAGTGTACAGACAAGAACTGACACTGCAGCGAGATACAGGAGCGGGTCTAGATATGCGGCCCCTAGAAGGCGGGACGAACAGGCTAGGAGCGTGTTCAGACTGGCCTGGAAATACAGCCTCCAGGAAGGCGGACAGACAGGCAAGAAAACACAGATAACAGATCTAGATATGCGGCCCCAAGAAGGCGGGACGAACAGGCTAGGAGCGTGTTCAGACTGGCCTGGAAATACAGCCTCCAGGAAGGCGGACAGACAGGCTAGGGTACAGTTCAGACAGGAACTGCTACTGAAAGAGATACAGGAGCCAGTCTGGGAATACAGTCCCCAGAGTGGCGGAAACAGACAAGAACAGAACAGGACCTGGCACATTCAGAGTAAAGGAGCACACTGAATGATAGCGTTGCTCAGGCACCAGCTTCCTGGTGAAGCTGGTTTAAATATCCAGTGACAGACAGCAATAGGCTGAGGACGCATTAGGGGTGCGCCCACAGCAGCTACAAGAAACAGGAAGTAACCGGGCCACCGCCCTAAGCAGTCAGAACAGAGACAAACAGACAGCATGAATAGAAGGCAGGCTAGCAGACTGGACTGAAGATCAAGTTTGCGATCTTGCATAGTGAGAGATGGTGCACCATGCAAGCCCGCCACCAGGTATGTTACACTGTTCACTCTCCCCAGTCCCACAAGCTCGTTGCCTTGGGGTAACCCTGGACTCTGATCTCTCCTTCAAACCACATATCAAGCCCTTTCCACATCCTGCCGACTCCAACTCAAAAATTTCTCCCGGATCCGTGCATTCCTCAGCAAAGACTCTGCAAAAACACTAGTGCATGCCCTCATCATCTCCCGCCTCGACTACTGCAACCTCCTGCTCTGTGGCCTCCCTTCCAACACTCTTGCGCCCCTCCAATCTATCCTAAACTCTACTGCTCGACTAATCCACCTGTCCCCCCGCTATTCCCCGGCCTCCCCCCTCTGTCAATCCCTTCACTGGCTCCCCATTGCCCAGAGAATCCAGTTCAAAACCCTAACCATGGCATACAAAGCCATCCACAAACTGTCTCCTCCATACATCTGTGACCTAGTCTCCCGGTACTTACCTGCACGCAACCTCCGATCCTCACAAGATCTCCTTCTCTACTTCCCTCTTATCTCCTCTTCCCACAATCGCATACAAGATTTCTCTCATGCATCCCCCCTACTCTGGGACTCTCTACCACAACACATCAGACTCTCGCCTACCATGGAAGCCTTCAAAAGAAACCTGAAGATCTACCTCTTCCAACAAGCCTACAACCTGCAGTAACCACCACTCCCCACATTACTGCATGACCTCCTCTACCCCCACCTACTGTATCCTCACCCATCCCTTGTAGAATGTGAGCCCTCGCGGGCAGGGTCCTCGCTCCTCCTGTACCAGTCGCTGACTCGTTTTGTTAAGATTATGTAAATGTTATTGCTATGTATATCCCTATCACATGTAAAGCGCCATGGAATAAATGGCGCTATAATAATAAATAATAATAATAATATACAGTACAGACCAAAAGTTTGGACACACCTTCTCATTTAAAGATTTTTCTGTATTTTCATGACTTTGAAAATTGTACATTCACACTGAAGGCATGCAAACTATGAATTAACACATGTGGAATTATATACTTAACAAAAAAGTGTGAAACAACTGAAAATATGTCTTATATTCTAGGTTCTTCAAAGTAGCCACCTTTTGCTTTGATGACTGCTTTGCACACTCTTGGCATTCTCTTGATGAGCTTCAAGAGGTAGTCACCGGAAATGGTCTTCCAACAATCTTGAAGGAGTTCCCAGAGATGCATACTTGTTGGCCCTTTTGCCTTCACTCTGCGGTCCAGCTCTCCCCAAACAATCTCGATTGGGTTCAGGTCTAGTGACTGTGGAGGCCAGGTCATCTGGCGTAGCACCCCATCACTCTCCTTCTTGGTCAAACAGCCCTTACACAGCCTGGAGGTGTGTTTGGAGTCATTGTCATGTTGAAAAATAAATGATGGTCCAACTAAACGCAAACCGGATGGAATAGCATGCCGCTGCAAGATGCTGTGGAAGCCATGCTGGTTCAGTATGCCTTCAATTTTGAATAAATCCCCAACAGTGTCACCAGCAAAGCACCCGCACACCATCACACCTCCTCCTCCATGCTTCACGGTGGGAACCAGGCATGTAGAGTCCATCCGTTCACCTTTTCTGCGTCGCACAAAGACACGGTGGTTGGAACCAAAGATCTCAAATTTGGACTCATAAGACCAAAGCACACAAAGCACAGATTTCCGCTGGTCTAATGTCCATTCCTTGTGTTCTTTAGCCCAAACAAGTCTCTTCTGCTTGTTGCCTGTCCTTAGCAGTGGTTTCCTAGCAGCTATTTTACCATGAAGGCCTGCTGCACAAAGTCTCCTCTTAACAGTTGTTGTAGAGATGTGTCTGCTGCTAGAACTCTGTGTGGCATTGACCTGGTCTCTAATCTGAGCTGCTGTTAACCTGCGATTTCTGAGGCTGGTGACTTGGATAAACTTATCCTCAGAAACAGAGGTGACTCTTGGTCTTCCTTTCCTGGGGCGGTCCTCATGTGAGCCAGTTTGTTTGTAGCGCTTGATGGTTTTTGCAACTGCACTTGGGGACACATTCAAAGTTTGCCCAATTTTTCGGACTGACTGACCTTAATTTCTTAAAGTAATGATGGCCACTCGTTTTTCTTTACTTAGCTGCTTTTTTCTTGCCATAATACAAATTTTAACAGTCTATTCAGTAGGACTATCAGCTGTGTATCCACCAGACTTCTGCACAACACAACTGATGGTCCCAACCTCATTTATAAGGCAAGAAATACCACTTATTAAACCTGACAGGGCACACCTGTGAAGTGAAAACTATTTCCGGTGACTACCTCTTGAAGCTCATCAAGAGAATGCCAAGAGTGTGCAAAGCAGTCATCAAAGCAAAAGGTGGCTACTTTGAAGAACCTAGAATATAAGACATATTTTCAGTTGTTTCACACTTTTTTGTTAAGTATATAATTCCACATGTGTTATTTCATAGTTTTGATGCCTTCAGTGTGAATGTACAATTTTCAAAGTCATGAAAATACAGAAAAATCTTTAAATGAGAAGGTGTGTCCAAACTTTTGGTCTGTACTTTATGTATATATATATATATATATATATATATATATATATTATATATGTGACCTTGTTATTTGTTATTTTTAGGGCTGCGGTGATCAGTGTGACAAGACGAGTCATGGCTGGGAGATGTCGACATGAAGGTCTGACCAGATGGAGAAGAAACAACAGAAACCGGCTCTGATCAGAAGAGACGTCAGCGATCACTGGATGTAAGTATTTATTCTGTATCTGCACTGTATGACTTGGAGTAATACTGTTATTTGTAAAATCACTTAGGCCACATTCTCATTTTTGCGTGAAATGTCCATGAGCTGCCAGATTTTTTTTATTAGACGGCACACAGACTCAGAGTTTTATAAATCCATTCACATATCTGTGAAAGTCACAGATCCAAGAATGAGATCTGCGAGACTCAAATCATGTCCTGTTCTGATCCGATTTTGAAGATCGGAATAGGACTTACTCAGTGGGTCTGTGTGCTGTTTGAAAGAAAAAGAAAATTAAGCAGAACACTGATGCAGAAATGTAGCCTTATTATATATATAGAGCAGTCCCTTAGTGTATAATGTACTCACTTATTATGGATAGCACAGTCCTTAAAGGAGTATTCTAATCTCCAAGTTCCTATTTCAATATGTTGTAGGTATAATAATAGTAACAAATACCTCCAATTAGAAATGTAGTATAGTTCTCCTAATTAGCTATGTCACTTACCCCATGTGCAGGCATTGCAGTAGCTTAGGTATCCATGGTTACAACTACACACATATTGTTAGTTAGTCAGGTGTTGGTGGTCGTAACCATAGATACTGTGAGGCAGTGACCGGGATCGTATACGAGGGACGTTATATCTCCCCTAGAATGTGTACAGAGACCTATTAAAACCATTGGAGTGCATTGCAGCCATAGACACAGCTGCAATGCAGGAATGAAGGTGAGCATTGACCTGGTCAGACTACCTGGCTAAGGCAGATTAAGTAAAACCCAGCAGGGCCTTCATTTCTTGGAGGAGGTCACAGGAGGCAGTGGGGCGGCCTCCTCCCTCCAACCCGGGTTTTCCAGTAGCTCTTGCCACAGGTCCTTTAAAACCCCTGCACTAAGGATTAGTGTTGTTCTGTGTTGGAACCTGCTAGGTTTATATCTAATTTTGCTGGGCAGACGGCGGCCCGGACCGATCTCTTGGAAGGGACAAAAAATCGGTAATGGTCCGATGGAACTCTCAGGCAGAAGAAGCTTTTCAGTCCCTGAAGTTGGCCCTGTGTAGACAGCCGGTCCTCATCAGCCCCAACTTCAAGGAAACCTTCATGGCTCGGAGGTAGGCCTAGGGGCGGTATTGTCACAAAAAGTGAATGGTCAAGAGCACCCGGTCACCTACTTGAGTAGAAAACTTGTCCCGGCAGAGAAAAACTATAGCGTAGTAGAGAAGGAGTGTTTGGCTATTAAGTGGGCCTTGGAATCGCTACGTTATTATTTACTTGGGCGTCAGTACCGCTTGGTGACGGACCACTCACCCTTGGTATGGGTGAGAAATGCCAAGGAGAGGAAGGCGCGAGTCACCAGGTGGTTCCTATCACTGCAAAATTTCTGTTTCTCTGTAGAACATCGCCCCGGGAAGTCACAGGGAAACGCGGATGCCCTGTCCCGGGCACCGTGTATGATGGCAAATGTTCAACCCCACAAGTTTGAACAGAGGGGGGGGATATGTGAGGCAGTGACCGGGATCGTATACGAGGGACGTTATATCTCCCCCAGAATGTGTACAGAGACCTATTAAAACCATTGGAGTGCATTGCAGTCACAGACACAGCTGCGGCTGCAATGCAGGAATGAAGGTGAGCATTGACCTGGTCAGACTACCTGGCTAAGGCAGATTAAGTAAAACCCGGCAGGGCCTTCATTTCTTGGAGGAGGTCACAGGAGGCAGTGGGGCGGCCTCCTCCCTCCAACCCGGGTTTTCCAGTGGCTCTTGCCACAGGTCCTTTAAAACCCCTGCACTAAGGATTAGTGTTCTTCTATGTTGGAACCTGCTAGGAGCACAGCAGGGAAGCTCAGCAGGATTGAGGGTGGCTGAACCCACTCCTGGGAAGCCTCTGCACCTGTCAGGCTCTGAGCGGCCCGGCGCGGCCTTTGCCCCCGGCAACCGTTGTTTATGGACTCATGTTAACCCGGCTGCGAACCGGAGGACTTTCTGTTTACCCGTGAGTTGCTGAATAAAAGCTGTTTATGTTGGACTTGCTTGGGTCACTGCCTCAGTTACTGCACAGTGTGAACAACGCCGCCTTACAGCTTGGTGGAGAATGCGGGCATAGTGACTGAGGCATACCCCCACTGGCAGCTGCATGGCCACAATCCGACCTGCCACCTTTCAGTTCCACCCCGTGGACAAAATGGAGGAGCTGTACAAACAGTGGATACTCTCCCGGAGCAGCGTGATCAGCAGCAACAGTTACTGTTGCCATGCGGGAGACGCCGACGGCCCCGGAACGTTGAGAGGCCTGGGACAAGGTTCACTCAGCGTTGAGGAAGATGGGACCGGAGGACGACGTGGAAGCCTTCCTGACCATTTTTTTTTCAAACATCATTTTTATTTGGTTTTTAAACATAACAAATCATAGAAAAACAAATAAGAACAAATATAACAGAGCCAGGATGTAGAGAATAATAAACCTGCACACAGATCACGCACCATAAATGATCAACAAGTTCCGGTTACCTGGCTTAACAAATAGACATCTAAACTAAGTATTAGCAAGTTACAGTCATCTACAAGCAATGGAATTAATTAAATAACGATAAATTGTGATGAATTTCTCCCCTGCTTTAGTTAACACGTAAGAGTCCTAGGTTATTATTTAGATCCTCCAGAATATACCATTCTGTAGAAGTAAATGGTTGGACAATTTTATTCTTTTCAGACATAGAACGGCAAGTTATAATAAACTGTTTCCATTTCGATAGAAATTTGCCAGCTAGCTGTTCCTTGTTACTAAGGGCATCTAATTGCTCCACTCCCATAAAATGGTTCATTTGGATTATTAGCTCTGCTATGGGGGAATGATGGGATCCCGCCAATGTTTAAGTAACTGTTTATTTGCCAGGAGGAGTAGAGTATGAAGCAGTTTTGGGGGGGCCTTTTGATTTTTGGTCAGGGTTTTCTGGTTTATCCCAATGATGTAATATTGCTACATATGGAGAGAGATTGTATCCTGGGCCCCAAATAGTCTTTATCACATCTGATACTTGATTCCAGTATACTGTTGAATCAGGGCAGGACCATAGGCCGCACATAAGATCAGAGTATGGGTGATGACATTTAGGGCAAGCAATCATCCTATTTGACAAGGGATCTTTTTTCGGTATGTTAAAAGCGTAAATGGCCCCATGTATTATTTTATACTGAGTCTCTCTCCATGATTCGTTTATAATGTATTTTCTAAATATATTCCAACCCGATCTGATTTTAGTAGGGATTTCAACATCATCTAATTGTTGCTTCCAATATTTAAAGAAGACATCAGGGTGTATCTTTAATAAATTAGATTTCATAGCCGAGTAAAGACTAGAATTTGAGGGAGTACCAGTTGGAGATAGTAAAATTACATCTAATTCGTTTTGAAAGGTCTCGAAGGTGACATCCTTTAAGTTTGACATAATGGATAATCTAATTTGTTCAAATTGGAGGCCATGCTGCAGAGGTAGATCATATTTATCTATACATTCTGGGAACGTCAACCATCTCCGATCGGTTGGGTGGAGTAGGTGGGATATGTTATGAATACCTGCTTGCTGCCATTTCATAAATAATATATTTTCACGGCCCTGTGGAAATTCCGGATTCCGCCATAGCGGCAGGTGTTTAGAAACTCTGAAAGAAAGGCCATATTTCTTTCTAACCGCTTTCCAAGCGGAAATGGTGTCTTTAAGAGTCACAGATTTTTTGATTGCTGGGGGTAGGGAAGAGTAGCGAGAGTGTAGAAGAGCAGTTAAATTAAAGGGGTAAGCATAGTCTGATTCCAAAGAGTAATCAGAGTATGTATGTCTTTTGTGGAGCCAGTCAATTATGTAGCGAAAAAGACAAGCCAGGTTATAATTTCTTATACTTGGAAAATTGATGCCTCCATCATCCTTGGACGACATAAGTTTGTCAAGGCTAATCCTAGGAGGTTTTCCTCTCCATATAAAATGACTGAATGCCTTATTAAGTGTGATTACGTCGGAGTGTTTCAATAGTAATGGCAGAGTTTGGAGCTGATACATAATTTTCGAGGTGCTTATCATCTTAACGACATGCGCCCTACCCAAGAAAGACAAGGGCAAATCCTGCCACAACTTCAACTGATCAGTAATTTTTTTGATGAGGGGGGGATAATTTAATGTATATAGAGAAGAAGGTAGCCGTCCTGTTTTTATACCCAGATAGATAATATGGGATGTAGTTATGTTACTATCACAAAAAGATTTCTTTGGTTAGAGTTTCATACTCTTTTCAGTTAATGGTAGCAATTCACATTTTTTAGTGTTTATTTTGAAACCAGAATATGAGCCAAAATTCTTAAGTAGATCCAACACCAGAGGTAAATGTAGGAAGGGATCTGACATGAACAGAATGATGTCATCTGCAAAAAAAGCCGCCTGAACTGATTTTTTGTTAAATTGGATGCCCGAAAAAGTTCTAGGGTCTGACAAAATACGGACTAAGGGTTCTAGAGCCAGATTAAAAAGTAAGGGGGGTAGAGGACATCCTTGTCTCGTTCCCTTTTCAAGAGGGAAGGGAGAGGATAGAAAACCCGGGGTATATACCTGGGCTTTAGGAGACGAATATCAATTACAAATATGATTAAAAAAGGGGCCTGACAATGACATTTTAGTCAAAACCATGTATAACCAATCCCAATTTATATTATCAAAGGCCTTTTCGGCGTCAAGGGAGATAATTGCTGAGGATCCCTTTAGATCAGGAGTAGAAAGACCTTTATCGAGCGCCAACAATACTTTCCTAATATTTAGTGTGGCTGAGCGACCCTTAACAAAGCCTGCTTGTGCAGGAGATATAAGGTGAGGTAGAAGGGAGGCCAGTCTATCAGCCATTATTTTGGATAAAAGCTTAATGTCGATATTTATAAGTGAAATCGGTCTGTATGAATTGGGGGATAATGGATCTTTGTCTGGTTTTAGTAATAACTTGACATAAGCCATATTTGCGGATGGGAGAATGGGATTGCCACAGATTATCCTGTTGAAGATCGGTACTAATAGTGGGGACACCTCTTCCATTAAGGATTTAAAGAAATCAGAAGTGTATCCATCAGGTCCAGGAGCTTTGTTTGGTTTCAAATTTTTAATTGTAGTGGCAATCTCTTCCAATGAAATAGGTTTATTTAATATAGATTTATGTTCCTCCGAAAAAAATGGTAATTTGACTTTATCCAAGAGTGTATTAGAAAGGGGCAAGGTTTGTTTTGTTTTTTTATATAGGTCCTTATAGAATGAGCCTAAAATCTCATTAATTGATTTAGGGTCCGTGAGAATAACTCCATTTTTATTTCTTAGTTGAAAGATTCCCTGTGGCTTTCTCATGCCTTTAGCTAAATTGGCCATCATCCTCCCCGATTTGTTACCAAATCTATAAAAGAATGCTTCTGTTTGAGATAAATGAAATTTTTCTCTCATATCTGCATATTGATGGAATTCAGATTGTTTTTGGGACCAATGTGTTTTATTAAGAGGGGAAGGATCAAGAAGAAATGTAGAATAGGCTTGTTGCAGTTCAGAGGACAGTTCACTATATTTTTTCATAACCCTCTTTTTGTGAGAAAAGGTATATGCCAAAATCCTACCTCTAAGTACCGCCTTGGCCGACTCCCATAATAATGTGGGGTTATCTTGGTGTGCCGAGTTGTCAGATAAGAACTCGTTCCACCAAATCTTGAGAGAAGAAACGAAAGAGTCGTCTTTGCAAAAATAATCTGGAAATCTCCACAAGAAGTCTGGGCCCCGAGGGAAATCCCTCGACAGTTCCAACCTCACCGGAGCATGATCAGAAATAACAATATCATCAATTTGCACCATTACCAATTTAGCCAACAGAGGAGAAGATACAAAAAAGTAGTCAATACGAGACCAAGAGTCGTTGGCGTGTGAGAAGTGTGTATATTCTCTATTACTGGGGTTCAAAAACCTCCATGAATCAGTTAATTGGCAACTAGAAAAAAAAGGTGCCAGTGCTTTGTCATGCGAGGTAACCGATTGCGGAGTACCAGTAGTGTTTTTCCTATCCTCATGAACCGAGACTACCGAGTTAAAGTCTCCACCTATTATTTTGTTATGGTTGGAATCAAATAGGAGTCTAGTCTCCAATTGTTTAAAAAAAAGTTTGTTGCTTATATTAGGCGCGTATATATTGTAGATAGAGAAGGTTCCGCAAGACGTAGATAATGTTAATTGAATCAACCTCCCTTCTTCATCCTGCTGCTAACTTATGACCTGATGTATAAACTGCTTATTAATAAGGATTAAGACACCAGCCTTTCTATCTACGGACGATGAACCATAAATACCCCCAACCCAAAACTTCTTCATCCGGGGGAAATCTGTTTCAGGCAAATGCGTTTCTTGTAGCAGGGCTATGTCAGGCTTTAAACGTTTTAAATGTCTAAGGACTTTCATCCGTTTTTGGGGAGAAGGCAAACCCTTAACATTCCAAGATACAATATACATATTCAAAGACTGCAATGATAGACATGTTTGGTGAACAACTTGTAAAATAATGATGACATGTAGTTAAATTCCGTAATAACGAGCGAAGCTCAAACATGTGAAACAAATTCAAGAAACAATATATAAAAGTTTTAAAGAACTGAACTAGCAAGAGCGTAAACATTTTTAACTGCTCGCTAGGGAAAAACTATCTCCTGGGCTTCACTTCTGCCCGACCATGTGTGTAATATAACAGATTACATTTAAATTTAAAGTAAGATTCAAATTCAAACCTAACCCCCCCTTAATTGAGGTAATTTATCAAGATTTTCTAAACCAATTGCCTCCATAAACGGCTTTCACTCCAGGACCATCAGGTTTATAAAAGGAGAGACTCCTTTAGTCAGCATTTGTTGTAGCTCTGGTCTCCTTTGTCTCCTCGTTTTGTGGGTCTCAGAGGGGACCGTGAACTAGAGCACTTGCCCCTGGCTAGCGAAGAGTCCTGTCAGGGGAGTGCACTAGGAGCGGAGGCGGGCTCCGACAGTGCGATTTCACGGATCCAAGATGGCGGGCGCATGCAGGCCTTCCTGACCTTTTATGGGTGCACCGCAGAGCGGGAAAACATACCAGCCGGCCAGTGGGCAGAAGTGGTGGCTCAGTTTCTGGTTGGCGATGCCCAAAAGGCCTACTTCGACCTCAGTCGGGAGGTCGCCCAGGAGTACTAGAGGCTCAAAGGTGAGATCCTTGCCCGGCTGGGGGTCAATACATACATGAGGGCTGAGCGTGTGTTTTCGTGGACCTATGTGGAGACCCGACCCACCCGGTCTCAGGCTTATGACCTCCTACAGCTGGTAAAGAGGTGGCTCCAGCCTGATACTTTGTCTCCAGCCCAGATGGTGGAGAGGGTGGTGGTTGACCAGCTGCTTAGGACTCTGCCAGCCTCTATCCAACGTTGGGTGGGGCAAGGGGACCCCGGCACCCTCGACCAGGTGGTCAGTTTGATCGAGCGCTACTCGGCCACTCAGGACTTCATTCGAGACTCCGCCCCCTCTCAGCTGTAACGCCGATCTCTGCCAACCCAGGAATCGGGAAAGGGGTCGCGTCCCTCTGCTGAGGACAGTCAGCACCGTGCCCGTACTGAAGGGGTACCGCGGAGTGAGAGTGGCAGGAGACCGGTTCCCTCCCAAACTGTCATAAGACCTAACAGTACCTCCACCCTTAGGTGCTGGTGGCGGTGTCAGGGGCCGGGACATGTGGTTGCTAATTTTCCCCTGACTACGGAACCCATGGACTGCGGATATAGCCGTCGGGTCTCAATGTATGCCCAGACCGTCTGCACGGCGAGCGCCGACCCCCGGGACAGTGAACTCCAACTATTCCAGGTACTGGTTAATGGGTACCCCACGGAGGCCCTCCTGGACTCAGGGAGCCTCGTGACTTTGGTACATGGGTCGCTGGTGGCAGGAGACAAGCCCAGTGGACGGCCAGTCGGGGTTGTGTGTATCCATGGGGACCTCCGAGAGTACCCAACTGCGGAGGTAGTTTTGTCCACGCCATGTGGAGATATAAAACATGTGGTGGGGGTGGTAAAAACTCTTCCCTATGGGACTGTGTTGGGAAGAGACTTGCCCCTGTTCTGGACTCTGTGGAAAAACAAAATCCACTCTCCCCCGGTAAAATGTATTACAGGCGCTGTACCCGACGAACCCGAGTCAGGGGAACCTGCCTTAGGGGTGTCCAACCTAGGGACAGAATGTGACCCCGATAGTTTTCCCTTAGAGGTGCTGGCAGGAGAGGTCGAGGAAACCACATCGATCCCCGAGCTGGAAGTGTCCCGGGACACTTTAGGGACGGCTCAGCTACAGGATCCCACCCTGACTCGGGCGCGGGAAAGGTTGTTAGAGGTAAATGGCATAGCCCAACAGCCCGGTGCAGATACTGAATTTCCACGCATGGTAGTCCACGGTGAGTTGCTATATAGGATAGATAAGATCAGGGACGAGGTCGTGGAACAGTTTGTGGTACCTCAGTCGTACCATCGGGTGGTTCTAGATTTGGCACACACACACCTGCTGGGTGGACACTTTGTGGTAAAAAAAAATGCAAGAACGTATTTTGCAGCGGTTCTTTTGGCCTGGGGTTTATGCGGAGGTCAGAAGGTACTGCGAATCCTGCCCCGAATGTCAGTTGACCACACCCATCGCAAGTTTCCGTAGACCTTTGGTACCCCTGCCAGTGATAGAGGTACCTTTTGAATGGATTGCAATGGACTTGGTAGGGCCCATTGTAAAATCCGCCCGTGGCCACCAACATATACTGGTGGTCGTCGACTATGCCACCCGGCACCCGGAGGCTATACTGCTACGCCACACCTCGGCAAAATTGATTGCACGGGAGCTGTTTGCCATGTTCTGTCGCCTTGGACTACCTAAGGAGATCCTGACGGATCAGGGGACCCCTTTTATGTCCAAAGTGACAAGGGAACTGTGCAAATTGCTAAAAATTAAACAATTGCGCACCTCGGTGTACCACCCTCAAACAGACGGGCTAGTAGAACGGTTCAATAAAACCCTCAAGTCCATGTTAAAAAAGGTGGTTTCTAAGGACGGAAGGGATTGGGACATGTTGCTACCCTATTTGATGTTCGCCACCCATGAGGTACCCCAGGCTTCCATAGGGTTCTCGCCCTTTGAGTTATTGTACGACAGACACCCTAGGGGTCTGTTGGACGTAGCAAAGAGACATGGGAACAAGAGCCGACTCCACATAGGAGTATAATTTAACACGTAGCTAGTATGCAGGACCGGATCGCGGCGGTCCTGCCCATCGTGAAAGAACATCTGTTAGATGCCCAAGCAGCCCAGAGGCGCACATATAATAAATGAGCCAGAGTCAGGTCTTTTAACAAGGGCGATCGTGTGTTAGTACTGGTACCCACAGCCGAGAGTAAGCTCATGGCCAAGTGGCAAGGGCCATATGAGGTTCGAGAAAAGGTGGGGGAGGTAAATTACCGGGTATATCAGCCCGGAAGGAGGAAACCTGAGCAGCTTTACCATGTAAACCTGCTAAAGCCTTGGAAAGATCGAGAGTGTTTAGTTACAGACGTCACTCTGGGCATATCGCCAGAGAGTTCTCTACCTTAAGCCAGGGAAGCGTCCGATGGGGAGGTCAGGATAAATGATGCCCTCACTAAACAGCAGCAACGGGAGGCTCGCTCGCTGGTGCAGCACAACACCGACGCGTTCTCAGAGCTACCGGGTAGGACTACGGTTATCCAACATGACATTGTCACCGAACCTGGGGTAAGGGTGTGAATGAGACCGTACCGGGTACCCGAAGCCCCGAGGCAAGCCATCACTGCTGAGGTCAAACAAATGCTTCAGTTAGGCGTTATAGAGGAATCACGGAGTAAGTGGGCTAGCCCCATCGTACTGATTCCGAAACCAGACGGATCTTTACGCTTCTGTAACGATTTCCGGAAATTGAATGAAGTGTCGAAGTTTGACCTTTATCCAATGCCCCGGGTGTATGAGCTGATTGAGAGACTGGGGCAGACCCAGTACTTTACCACGCTCGATCTCACCAAGGGTTACTGGCAGGTACCTCTCACAAAATCGGGGAAGGAAAAGACTGCTTTCATAACTCCGGAGGGGCTATATCACTATGTGGTCTTACCTTTTGGGTTACATGGGGCCCCGGCTACATTCCAGAGGTTGATGGACATAGTGCTCAAGCCTCATCAGGAGTACGCGTCCGCGTATCTAGATGATATTATCATCTTTAGCACCGACTGGCATACGCACCTATCACAGGTACAAGCGGTGCTGATTTCTCTCAGAGCCGCGGGGTTAACGGCAAACCCCAAAAATGTGCGATAGGGCTAGAGGAAGCCCGATATTTGGGGTATGTGATAAGCCGAGGAGCTATCAAGCCCCAAATCAATAAAGTTGAGGCCATAAAAAACTGGCCTAAACCGTCAAGTACAAAGCAGGTGAGGGCGTTCCTTGGCATCCTTGGGTATTACCGCCGGTTTATACCTAATTTTGCTGGGCGAACGGCGGCCCTGACCGATCTCTTGAAAGGAAAAAAAAAATCGGTAATGGTCCGGTGGAACCCTCAGGCAGAAGAAGCTTTTCAGTCCCTGAAGTTGGCCCTGTGTGGACAGCCGGTCCTCATCAGCCCCAACTTCAAGGAAACCTTTATTGTACAGACAGATGCCTCGGAGGTAGGCCTAGGGGCGGTATTGTCGCAAAAAGTGAATGGTGAAGAGCACCCGGTCACCTACTTAAGTAGAAAACTTGTCCCGGTAGAGAAAAACTATAGCGTGGTAGAGAAGGAGTGTTTGGCTATTAAGTGGGCCTTGGAATCGCTACGTTATTATTTACTCGGGTGTCAATTCCGCTTGGTGACGGACCACTCACCTTTGGTATGGGTGAGAAATGCCAAGGAGAGGAATGCGCGAGTCACCAGGTGGTTCCTATCACTGCAAAATTTCAGTTTCTCTGTAGAACATCGCCCCGGGAAGTCACAGGGAAACGCGGATGCCCTGTCCCGGGCACCGTGTATGATGGCAAATGTTCAACCCCACAAGTTTGAACAGAGGAGGGGGGGATATGTGAGGCAGTGACCGGGATCGTATACGAGGGACATTATATCTCCCCCAGAATGTGTACAGAGACCAATTAAAACCATTGGAGTGCATTGCAGTCACAGACACAGCTGCAATGCAGGAATGAAGGTGAGCATTGACCTGGTCAGACTACCTGGCTAAGGCAGATTAAGTAAAACCCGGCAGGGCCTTCATTTCTTGGAGGAGGTCACAGGAGGCAGTGGGGCGGCCTCCTCCCTCCAACCCGGGTTTTCCAGTGGCTCTTGCCACAGGTCCTTTAAAACCCCTGCACTAAGGATTAGTGTTGTTCTATGTTGGAACCTGCTAGGAGCACAGCAGGGAAGCTCAGCAGGATTGAGGGTGGCTGAACCCACTCCTGGGAAGCCTCTGCACCTGTCAGGCTCTGAGCTGCCCGGCGCGGCCGTTGCCCCCGGCAACCGTTGTTTATGGACTCATGTTAACCCGGCTGTGAACCGGAGGACTTTGTGTTTACCCGTGAGTTGCTGAATAAAAGCTGTTTATGTTGGACTTGCTTGTGTCACTGCCTCAGTTACTGCACAGTGTGAACACCGCCGCCTTACAATACGTAGGCTAGTGCAATGCCTGCACATGAGGTAAGTGACATAGCTAATTAGGAGAACTATACTAAATTTCTAATTTTAGGTATTTGCTAATATTACTTTACTTACTACATATTGGGATAGGATCTTAGAGATGGCAATACCCCTTTAATTACATAATGTCCTCCTCTCTATACAACACCATCCCTAATTACATAGCATCCTCTCTAGCTATGTATAGCATTGTCCCTAATTACATAGCATCCTCTCTAGCTAAGTATAGCATTGTCCCTTATTACATAGCACCCTCTCTAGCTATGTATAGCACCATCCCTTATTATGTAGCATCCTCTCTAGCTATGTATGGCGCTGTCACTTATTACGTAGCATCCTCTCTAGCTAAGTATAGTGACGCGCCCCTGGGCCTTCTGTGTCGTGCGGCATCGCGTGCACGGGGGCTTACCCGGAGCCGGATCAGATGGGGGTAGTAGTCTCGTGGCGGTGACCCGGTCCGTGCCCAGGGAGTCAAACTAAGTGGCGAGTCTACTAGCAGTAGATGTTGGATGACTACGCCACCTGTTGAATGCAGCTTTGGAGCTGCCGCTGCAGGGCAGACCGCTGAGGCCGTTGGAAGGATGGTGCAGCGGGGATGGTATAACCCCCAACGGGAGGGGTATGGCCTCAGGGCAGCCGACGTGGATGATGGGGGGTAGCAGGAACCACTCAGAGACGATGCGTGTAGTTCAGGGTTTTTACTGGTGACAAAGATAGACCCTCCCGGAGTACTTGCTAGCGATCGGGGCCTGGTCAGTCCTTGAGCAGATGGGATCTCCCCTGGCCAGGCGGAGTTGTAGGCCTTCCCAGCTAACTGTACTCTTCTGGCTACCTTGCTAGAGGCGGGTAAAAGTAGCCCACGTCCCTGAGTGTACCGTGTGGTGCTCACCCGTATGGCCGGTGACTCGGGGCCTTCTAATGGCTTCCGCTCACGATGGCGGTGCTGGTCCCACGCGTGTGACCGTGCCTTCGGGTTTCTGGGCCAGAGGACCTGCAATCCCCTGCCGGTCGGTTTCTGCTGCTGGGTAAGGATTAGTCCCCACAGCCTCGGACTCCGGGTCCGGTGATAACTTCTCAGTCAGGGCGAGCTCTGCAGCTGCCAGCCCCTGACTCCTTGTAGCACTGCTCCCACAGAGCTCCTGTTGTTTCTTCCTATGCTGCTTCTCTTCTCTACTCTTGTTCTCTCTCTCTCTTAACCCTGCCTCAGCCCCAGGTTTATATAGGGGAAGTTCTTCCCCTCCCAGGACTGGGCAGGAGGTGTGGCATGCATAAGATCCCTGACCAAGAGACCTCCCACCTGCTCTCAGACATAATATTGCTATTATTGTGGAGACCAGACCCCTGGGGTGCCACATTCCCCCCTAGTGAAATTTAGTACTCCGGGACTAAACATATTTTACAAAAACATAACAGGGTATAACAACAACAATAAAATACAATAAGGAAACACATAAAGATGGTCACGGTGTGTCCGCAACCGGGTGCAGTCTTTGAAGAAAACAAAGGTGTCCATTTCACCAAAACAGGGAGACGTAACCAGGTAGGGGTCTGTCCTGCCCCGAGTCCTTAACAGTCTTTAGTCCGTCCTGGGTTACGCTCCAACTATACGCAAAGGATTCCCGGTAAATCCACCAAAGACTCCTGTAAATAACTAGAAACACAAAATTATACACAAGCAACAATAACAGATAAACATTAATAAAATAACTTAAACACTTAGATCCTCCACCGTACGGGCAGCTGGCCTCTAGTGACCCTAGTGGACCTACGAAGCTGGTTGACTGGTCCTGAGCTACAAGGTATAGGAGCTGTCAAGGGTAAACTGGGCAGCCGTCTACGGACCCTTTGGCTCACTAGGGGTATGGCAGGCTCACTATAAGCAGAGGGTTGATCCTCCTGGTCTGCTTGTGTGGAGTCTTCTGCCTCCTGGACCGGCTGTTCTTCCAGCTCTACCGGTTGCTCTGTAAGTACTTGGGATTCTGGTTGGAGGAACGTGAGGACGGGTACCACAACTGCACCATTGACTTGAGTCCAGGACCGAGGGAAGTCTCCGAGCACAGTACTAACCATATCTTTCCCTTCCTCTACGGGTCGAGGGTCTTCTTGTTCCTCTTCAGGGTTCCGTAGCTGTTCGGGACACTTCTTCAGGTGATCCCGGGATACAATGGTTGTGGTTTCCCCTCCGTCTTTGCTGATGGTACAGACCTTCGGGTTGTCGTGGCTTGAGGGCAGTACGGTGTACGGGTCCTTCTCCCACTGGTCGTCCAACTTATGGAGCCGTCTTTTCCTCTTCAAGACCTGCTCTCCGGGCACCAGGGGAACAGCGGGAGCATACTGGTTGTAAGTTTTCTCTTGTCTTTCCCTAGCTTGACAGAGACTACGCTCCACTCTCTCCTGTACTTTCCGGTACTGCTGCTGCCTCTCTGTGTCCCAGTCTGCTTCTGGTGAAGTGTCCTCGGGTGTCAGGACTCCCATCTCCAGGTCAACAGGTAGCTTACCAGGTCTTGCCCTCATCAGGTAAGCCGGGGTACAGTTAGTGGAACCTACCGGGATGTGGTTGTATAGGTCCACTAGGTCGGGCAACCTCTCGGGCCACAGACTGCATTCTTCCAGGGGCAATGTTTTTAGAAGATCTATCACCACCTGGTTCATTTTCTCACAAAGTCCATTAGTTTGCGGATGATAGGGTGTCGTCCTTATCTTCCGGCAGCCATACAGAGTGCAGAATTCTTGGAAGACCTCCGCTTCAAAGGCAGGTCCCTGATCCGTCAACACTTGGTCCGGGTACCCGTGTGGACGGCAGAAATGCTGCTGGAAGGCTCTAGCTGCTGTTCGAGCTGTTAAGTCCTTGACGGGGACGACAACCAAGAACCGGGAGTAGTGATCCACGATGGTTAGTGCGTAGACGTAGCCACTTCTGCTTGGGGTCAGTTTTACATGATCCAAGGCTACCAGTTCCAACGGCTGCCGGGTGACGATGGACTGCAGGGGAGTCTTCTGGCTGGCACGGTCCTTCCTTCTTAGGTTGCACGGGCCACAGTCTCTGCACCACCTCTCGATGGTTCCTCTCATGCCCACCCAATGGAACCGCCCGCGCAGCAGGAACTCCAGCTTCTTCCATCCGAAGTGCCCAGCTCCGTCGTGGTATGCCTCCATCACCATAGCTGCGTCTCTTCTTGGCACCACTACTTGCCAGATTAATTCATGCGTCCGGGAGTTAACCATTCTGCGGCACAACTTCCCCTTGTAAAGGAACAGTCGACTCTTTTCAGCCCACAGTTGCTTGGCTTCCTCCGGAGCGTCTGGGTCAAGGCGTGCATCTGGCCGAGTCAGCATCTCCTTTACCAGTCGGACGGCAGGGTCACTGTCTTGCGTCTCCGCCCAGTTGTAATGAGGTAAAGGGTTGAACGTAGCGGATTTACTCCTTACACGGTGGGAATACTGGATAGTCCCATGACGGTGGAATGCGGGGAGTTCAACTTCTTCCAGTCCCTCTGAGTCTTCCCCTACGTCCGGTAGATTTGGCATCCTGGACAGGGCATCCGCGTTGGTATTGGAGCGTCCTGCCCGGTATTTGATTGTAAACTCATAGTTGGACAAACGGGCCATCCATCTCTGCTCTAGGGCACCGAGTCTTGCTGTGTCCAGGTGTGTCAACGGGTTGTTATCCGTGTACACGGTGAACCGGGAAGAAGCGAGGTAGTGCTTAAAGCGTTCGGTGACTGCCCACACCACTGCCAGGAACTCTAGCTTAAATGAGCTGTAATTTTCAGGGTTTCTTTCGGTGGGTCGCAGTTTTCGGCTGGCGTAAGCAATTACCCGTTCTTTCCCCTGCTGAATCTGGGACAGTACGGCTCCTAGCCCGATGTTACTGGCGTCGGTGTAGAGGATAAAGGGCTGGCTATAATCAGGGTATGCCAGGATTTCATCCCCCGTGAGGGCCATCTTCAGCTGGCGGAAGGACTCTTCTTCCAGCTTCTCCCATCTGAAGGGTGGCTTCTGGTTCTTGGCCTTCCTGGACTGGCCTATCAGGAGGTCCTGCATAGGAGCTGCCTTTCTGGTGAAACCGGGAATAAACCTTCGGTAGTAGCCTACCAACCCGAGGAACTGCCTCACTTCCTTTACGCTGGAGGGGCTTGGCCATTCCTTAATTGCGGTGATCTTATCAGGGTCGGGAGCCACTCCGTCAGCACTCACCACGTGTCCCAGGTACTGCACCTTTGGCTTCAGGAGGTGACACTTAGAGGGTTTCACCTTCAGGCCATAACTTGCCAGGGCTTCGAACACTTCCGCCAGGTGTTTCAGGTGGTCCTCATAAGTCTTGGAATATACGATGACATCGTCCAGGTACAGCAGGACCGTCTCGAAGTTTCTGTGTCCCAGACAGCACTCCATTAATCGTTGGAAGGTTCCTGGTGCATTGCAGAGTCCGAACGGCATACAAGTAAACTCGCTAAGTCCCATCGGGGTGGTGAATGCGGTCTTCTCCCGGTCCGCCTCTGCTACAGGAACCTGCCAGTACCCGCTAGTGAGATCCAAGGTAGAGAAGAAGTTAGCAGATTTTAAAGCAGCCAAAGATTCCTCTATCCTTGGTAAGGGGTACGCATCCTTGTGTGTGATTTGGTTGATTTTCCGGTAATCTACACACATTCTCATGGTGTTGTCTTTCTTTTTGACTAAGACTAGTGGGGCTGCCCAGGGGTACAGCTATCCTTGATTACCCCAGCCTCCTTCATGTCTCTAAGCATCCCCTTGGCGTGTTGGTAGTGTGCAGGGGGTACGGGTCGATACCTCTCTTTTATGGGAGGATGGTCTCCCGTGGGGATGTGGTGTTCCACCCCCTTGACTCGCCCGAAGTCTAACGGGTGTTTACTAAACACTCTCTCGTACTCTTGAACCACCCGATAGACTCCCTGTTTCTGATGGGAGGGAGTGGAGTCAGTACCCAAATGTAGTTGCTGACACCAATCCTCCATTATTTTCTTAGAGCCGTTACCTTCCTCCGGGTGAGATGGAGGCAAGGGTTCCACAGACTGTATAGAATTTTGGTTGATGGTGTATAATTTGGCTAGCGTGGCATACCGGGGTAGGTACACTTCCCTCTTCCCGATATTTATTATGCGAACGGGCACCCTCCCATGGCGTACATCAACCACCCCCCGGGCTGTCAAAATGGTGGGCCTACTGTCTGAATAGGCTGGTTCTACCATTGCTTGGTAATCTCTACCTCTCAGACCAATAGCTGCCCGGCACCAAATCATCATTTCACTTTTCGGGGGCATGGCAATAGGGAAAGGGTCACACATTCTTACGCTACCAATCTCACCGCCGGAGAGTTCCACCTGTTGCCGTCGCATCAGTGCCCGGATCTCTTTCTGGAGCACTCGCTGCTGGCCGGAGCTGGCGTTCTTGGCAACCTGCTGTAAAATGAAAATCACCTCTGCAAGACAATTTTCAATCACATTAGTTCCTAGAGTTATCTTTGGGTGACTCTCACGCTTGTCAATGTCTACAATGATCAGTCCCTGTGCTGCCAGTTCGACTCTACCGATTTTAATGGTCATCTCTTTAAATCCGATCTGCGGCACGGGTTGACCATTGCTGGTGATGATACTCAAGTCGTCGTCAGGGTAGCGGGTTATATCCGAGTCATTCCAGTACTGCTTGAAGAGCACGTACGGGATGGTGGTGACCTGTGACCCGGTGTCAAGTAGGGCACTCATAGGAATGCCATCCAGTACCACAGGCAAGACTGGACGTCCTCCCACATATCTGTCGCGCCAGTTCGATGGGCCTGGTGATCTTTTTCCTGGGGCTTGGCCCTCTACCCCAGTTTGTGCCAGTTTAAAGGACAGTACCTTGCCATATGTCCGGGTTGATTGCAGCGGCGGCAGATGGGTTGTCCGTCCTCGTTGTATCGGTCGCTGGGTCTTCCTCTGGCCGGTGGGGTCCTCCTTGGTCGGCGCCACGGGATGTCCTCCGGTCCGGATGCCAGCTGGATCTTCCCTGGAGTGGAAACCTGTAAAGACTGCACAGTTCGGGTTAGCGCAGCAACGCTTTTAGCTAGCTCTTGGACCTGATGGTGCAGGTCTGGAGCCGGGTCATTGTTCAAAGCCTGCGCAGCAGCCCCCACAGGCCCTGCCGACAAGGGCGCCGCCTCCTGGTGGTAAGTGATAGCTGGGCGCCTGTGGGTCACAACGCCACCCGGTGCCGGTTCTCGGAGCACCCGGATGGCTCTGTCCTTGAACTGTGCAAAGTCCAGATGAGGATCCTGTAAGGCTATGGCCCGCAACTGGGTTCGGTGGACATTGCAATATAGTCCCTCTATAAATTGTTCGGTCAACAGCCTGTCCTCGTTTCCCACACTGTCGGGGTCGGTCTGCTTAATGGCTCTCAGGGCCTCTTGTAGGTTTAGTGCATAGTCCCTTATACTCTCATGTGCTCGCTGCTTGCACCCATAGAATTTAAGCTTAATCTCGGCTGAGGTGCGGGTATCAAAGGTGTCCCTCAGCCGGGTTAGTATCCCTGCGACAGTCCTCCTCCCAGGTGGCCAGGACTTTACCTCCCTTTGGGCTGCCCCGGTTAGTTGGGCCACCAGGATGCTCACTTTTTGCTCTTCTGTGAGGGGGTACACCTGGAAGAGGCTATCCAGCTTTTCTCTAAAGTCATTCAGTGTATGTGACTCCCCTGAGTATTGGGGTAGCCAGGCTGCTCCCGGGATATAGGGCATGGTGAAGGGCATGACTGCAGCAGCGGCGGCGCTGGCGGGGGTTGAGGCAGTGAAGCTCTCCTCCGTATCCGACATCCTCCTCCCCCCTAGTGGACCGTGGCCTACCTTGCGATGATCCTCTTCCGCAGGCCGCGGCTCCGCAGTGCATCGTCATGGTCGAGGACCTTCCGTCGCGCTCCTGTGACGTCGGCGTCTGCTGGGCTCCTTCCAGGACCTTACGCAACGTCCGGACGTGAGGCGGGGCTTCAGTTCTCGCGCGCTTTCGGAGTCCACGCCCCTCTTCTTCCCGCGCGGCGTCCTCAAGATGGCGTCCAACGGCGGGAAAACTCCACGGAAGGCGGGAAGAAGGCTGAAAATGGCGCCGGATGGCGGGAATCTTCACCACTGGTAAGTTTGAACAGTCTTTTTCAGGCACGCAGTACCCGGTGGTTGCGGGCACGAAATCCTGCCGACTACGCCAAAAGTTGACGCGCCCCTGGGCCTTCTGTGTCGTGCGGCATCGCGTGCACGGGGGCTTACCCGGAGCCGGATCAGATGGGAAATAGTAGTAGTCTCGTGGCGGTGACCCGGTCCGTGCCCAGGGAGTCAAACTAAGTGGCGAGTCTACTAGCAGTAGATGTTGGATGACTACGCCACCCGTTGAATGCAGCTTTGGAGCTGCCGTTGCAGGGCAGACCGCTGAGGCCGGTGGAAGGATGGTGCAGCGGGGATGGTATAACCCCCAACGGGAGGGGTATGGCCTCAGGGCAGCCGACGTGGATGATGGGGGGTAGCAGGAACCACTCAGAGACGATGCGTGTAGTTCAGGGTCTTTACTGGTGACAAAGATAGACCCTCCCGGAGTACTTGCTAGCGATCGGGGCCTGGTCAGTCCTTGAGCAGATGGGATCTCCCCTGGCCAGGCGGAGTTGTAGGCCTTCCCAGCTAACTGTACTCTTCTGGCTACCTTGCTAGAGGCGGGTAAAAGTAGCCCACGTCCCTGAGTGTACCGTGTGGTGCTCACCCGTATGGCCGGTGACTCGGGGCCTTCTAATGGCTTCCGCTCACGATGGCGGTGCTGGTCCCACGCGTGTGACCGTGCCTTCGGGTTTCTGGGCCAGAGGACCTGCAATCCCCTGCCGGTCGGTTTCTGCTGCTGGGTAAGGATTAGTCCCCACAGCCTCGGACTCCGGGTCCGGTGATAACTTCTCAGTCAGGGCGAGCTCTGCAGCTGCCAGCCCCTGACTCCTTGTAGCACTGCTCCCACAGAGCTCCTGTTGTTTCTTCCTATGCTGCTTCTCTTCTCTACTCTTGTTCTCTCTCTCTCTTAACCCTGCCTCAGCCCCAGGTTTATATAGGGGAAGTTCTTCCCCTCCCAGGACTGGGCAGGAGGTGTGGCATGCATAAGATCCCTGACCAAGAGACCTCCCACCTGCTCTCAGACATAATATTGCTATTATTGTGGAGACCAGACCCCTGGGGTGCCACATATAGCACCATCCCTTATTATGTAGCATCCTCTCTACCTATGTATAGCATTGTCCCTTATTATATAGCATCCTCTATAGCTATGTATGATGCCTTCCCTTATTACGCAGCACCCTCTCTAGCTATGTATGGTGCCGTCCCTTATTACATAGCATCCTCTCTAGCTATGTATAGCATTGTCCCTAATTACATAGCATCCTCTCTAGCTATGTATAGCATTGTCCCTTATTACATAGCATCCTCTTTAGCTATGTATAGCACCATCCCTTATTATGTAGCATCCTCTCTAGCTATGTATGGCGCCGTCCCTTATTACATAGCACCCTCTCTAGCTATGTATGGTGCTGTCCCTTATTATGTAGCACCCTCTCTTGCTATGTATGGTGCCATCCCTTATTTAGTAGCAACATCTCTAGCTATGTATGGCGCTGTCACTTTTTACATAGCACCCTCTCTAGCTATGTATGGTGCTGTCCCTTATTATGTAGCACCCTCTCTAGCTATGTATGGTGCTGTCCCTTATTATGTAGCATCCTCTCTAGCTATGTATGGTGCTGTCACTTATTACGTAGCATCCTCTCTAGCTATGTATGGTGCTGTCCCTTATTATGTAGCACCCTCTCTTGCTATGTATGGTGCCATCCCTTATTTAGTAGCACCATCTCTAGCTATGTATGGCGCTGTCACTTATTACATAGCACCCTCTCTAGCTATGTATGGTGCTGTCCCTTATTATGTAGCACCCTCTCTTGCTATGTATGGTGCCATCCCTTATTTCGTAGCTTCCTCTCTACCTATGTATGTCGCCTTCCCTTATTATGTAGTATCCTCTCTAGGTACGTATTGCGCTGTCCCTGATTACGTAGCATCTTCTCTAGGTATGTATGGTGCTTACACATATTACATAGCATTCGCTCTATGTATGGCGCCGTCCCTTATTACTTAGTACCCTCAATAGCTATGTATGTCGCCGTCCCTTATTATGTAGCATCCTCTCTAGGTACATATGGGGCCGTCCCTTATTACGTAGCACCCTCTCTAGGTATGTATGGCTTCGTCCCTTATTACGTAGCACCCTCTCTAAGTATGTATGGCACTGTCACTTATTATGTAGCAACCTCTCTAGCTATGTATGGGGCCGTCCCTTATTACGTAACATCCTTTCTAGCTATGTATAACTCTGTCCCTTATTACGTAGCATCCTCTCTAGCTATGTATGGTGCTGTCCCTTATAACGCAGCTTTCTCTCTAGCAATGTATGTCGCCGTCCCTTATTACGTAGCACCCTCTCTAGCTATGTGTGGTGCATTCCCTTATTACGTAGCACCCTCTCTAGGTATGTATGGCGCTGTAACTTATTACGTAGCATCTTCTCTAGGTATGTATGGTGCTGAAACATATTACGCAGCTTTTACTCTATGTATGGCGCCGTCCCTTATTATGTAGCATCCTCTCTAGTTATGTATAGCGCCGTCCCTTATTACGTAGCATCCTCCCTAGCTATGTATGACACTATCACTTATTACGTAGCACCCTCTCTAGCTATGTATGACCCTGTCACTTATTACTTACCACCCTCTCTAGCTATGTATAGCGCCTTCCCTTATTATGTAGCATCCTCTCTAGGTACGTATGGCGCTGTCACTGATTACGTAGCATCTTCTCTAGGTATGTATGGTGCTTACACATATTACGTAGCATTCGCTCTATGTATGGCGCCGTCCCTTATTGCGTAGTACCCTCTCTAGGTATATATGGCGCCGTCCCTTATTATGTAGCATTCTCTCTACCTATGTATGATGCCTTCTCTTATTACGTAGCACCCTCTCTAGGTATGTATGGCGCTGTCACTTATTATGTAGCATCCTCTCTAGCTATGCATGGCGCTGTCCCTTATTACGTAACATCCTCTCTAGCAATGTATAGCGCCACCCCTTATTACGTAGCACCCTCTCTAGCTATGTATGGCGCTGTCACTTATTACTTAGCACCCTCTCTAGCTATGTATGGGGCCGTCCCTTATTACCTAACATCCTCTCTACCTATGTGTGGCGCATTCTCTTATTACGTAGCATCCTCTCTACCTATGTATGGCGCTGTCACATATTTCGTAGCATCTTTTCTAGGTATGTATGGTGCTGATACATATTACGTAGCATTCTCTCTATGTATGGAGCTGTCCCTTATTACGTAGTACCCTCTCTAGCTATATATAGCGCCGTCCCTTATTACGTAGCACCCTCTCTAGCTATGTATGGTGCTGTCCCTTAATACTTAACATCCTTTCTAGCTATGTATGGCGCTGTCCCTTATTACGTAGCATCCTCTCTAGCAATGTATAGCGACACCCCTTTTTACATAGCACCCTCTCTAGCTATGTAAGGGCCGTCCCTTATTAACTAGCATCCTCTCTGCCTATGTGTGGCGCATTCCCTTATTACGTAGCATCCTCTCTACCTATGTATGGCGCTGTCACATATTTCGTAGCATCTTTTCTAGGTATGTATGGTGCTGATACATATTACGTAGCATTCGCTCTATGTATGGAGCCGTCCCTTATTACGCAGTACCCTCTCTACCTATGTGTGGCGCATTCCCTTATTACGTAGCATCCTCTCTACCTATGTATGGCGCTGTCACATATTACTTAGCATCTTTTCTAGGTATGTATGGTGCTGATACATATTACGTAGCATTCGCTCTATGTATGGAGCCGTCCCTTATTACGTAGTACCCTCTCTACCTATGTGTGGCGCATTCCCTTATTACGTAGCATCCTCTCTACCAATGTATGGCGCTGTCACATATTTCGTAGCCTCTTTTCTAGGTATGTATGGCGCTGTCACTTATTACGTAGCATTCTCTCTATGTATGGAGCTGTCCCTTATTACGTAGTACCCTCTCTAGCTATGCATAGCGCCGTCCCTTATTACGTAGCACCCTCTCTAGCTATGTATGGTGCTGTCCCTTAATACTTAACATCCTTTCTAGCTATGTATGGCGCTGTCCCTTATTACGTAGCATCCTCTCTAGCAATGTATAGCGACACCCCTTTTTACGTAGCACCCTCTCTAGCTATGTATGGGGCCGTCCCTTATTACGCAGCATTCTCTCTAGCAATGTATGGCGCCGTCCCTTATTACGTAGCACCCTCTCTAGGTATGTATGGTGCTGACACATATTACGTAGCATTCGCTCTAACTACCTATGGTGCCGTCCCGTATTATGTAGCACCCTCCCTAGCTATGTATGGTGCCGTCCCTTATTATGTAGCATCCTCTCTAGTTATGTATAGCGCCGTCCCTTATTACTTAGCACCCTCTCTAGCTATGTATGGCACCGTCACTTATTATGTAGCACCCTCTCTAGCTATGTATGGCACCTTCCCTTATTACCTAGCTTCCTCTCTAGGCATGTATGGCGCTGTCACTTATTACGTAGCATTTTCTCTAGGTATGGATGGGGCCGTCCCTTATTATGTAGCATCCTCTCTAGGTATGTATGGTGCCGTCCCTAATTACGTAGCATCCTCTCTAAGTATGTATGGCACTGTCACTTATTACGTAGCAACCTCTCTAGCTTTGTATGGCGTCGTCCCTTATTACATAGCATCCTCTCTAGCTATGTATGGCGCCTTCCCTTATTACGTAGCACCCTCTCTAGGTATGTATGATGCCTTCCTTTATTACGTAGCATCCTCTCTAGCTATGTATGGCGCTGTGCCTTATTACGTAGCACCCTCTCTAGCAATGTATGGCGCCATCCCTTATTACGTACCATCCTCTCTAGGTATGTTTGGCGCTGTCAATTCTTACGTAGCATCCTCTCTAGCTATGTATGGTGCCGTCCCTTATTACATAACATCCTTTCTAGCTATGTATGATGCTGCCCATTTTTATGTAGCATCCTCTCTAGCTATCTAGGGCGCCGTCCCTTATTAGGTAGAACTCTCTCTAGGTATGTATGGTGCCTTCCCTTATTACGTAGCACCCTCTCTAGCTATGAATGGCGCCATCCCTTATTACGTAGCACCCTCTCTAGGTATGTTTGGCACTGTCTCCTATTACGTAGCATCCTCTCTAGCTATGTATGGTGCCTTCCCTTATTACGTATCATCCTCTCTATCTATGTAGGGTGCCTTCCCTTATTACGTAGCATCCTCTCTAGCTATGTATGGCGCCGTCCCTTATTACGTAGCACCCTCTCTACTTATGTATGGCGCCATCCCTTATTATGTAGCATCCTCTCTAGGTATGTATGGCGCTGTCACTTATTATGTAGCACCCTCTCTAGCTATGTATGGTGCCTTCCCTTATTACATAGCATCCTCTCTAGCTATGTATGGTGCCATCCCTTATTACGTAGCATCCTCTCTAGCTATGTATGGTGCCATCCCTTATTACGTAGCACCCTCTCTAGTTATGTATGGTGCTGTCCCTTATTACATAGAACCCTCTCTAGTTATGTATGGCGCCATCCCTTATTATGTAGCATCCTCTCTAGGTATGTATGGCGCTGTCACTTATTATGTAGCATCCTCTCTAGCTATGTATGGTGCCATCCCTTATTACGTAACATCCTCTCTAGCTATGTATGGCGCCGTCCCTTATTATGTTGCATCCTCTCTAGTTATGTATAGCGCCGTCCCTTATTACGTAGTATCCTCTCTAGGTATGTATGGTGCCTTCCCTTATTAAATAGCATCCTCTCTAGTTATGTATGGTGCCATCCCTTATTATGTAGCATCCTCTCTTGCTATGTATGGCGCCGTCCCTTATTATGTAGCATCCTCTCTAGTTATCTATAGCGCCGTCCCTTATTACGTAGCATCCTCTCTAGGTATGTATGGTGCTGTCACTTATTAAGTAGCATCTTCTCTGGGTATGTATGGTGCTGATACATATTACGTAGCATTCGCTCTATGTATGGCGCCGTCCCATATTACATAGCACCCTCTCTAGCTATGTATTGCGCTGTCACTTATTACGTAGCACTCTCTCTGGCTATGTATGGGGCCGTCCCTTATAACGTAGCATCCTCTCTAGGTATGTATGGTGACTCGCCCCCTGGGCCTGTGCTGTGTGTGCGGGGAATACCCGGAGCCGGATCGCTGGGGGTTGTAGTCTCCGTGGCGATGACCCGGTCCGTGCCCAGGGTGGTCAAATCAGTGGCAGGGTTATTGGTATGATAATGGTCCGACTACGCCACCCGTGGATTACGGTCAGTGGGGGCCGCCGCTGCAAGGCAGGCCGCTGAGGCCGGTGTTGTGTGTGCAGCTAAGAATGAGATGACTCCCCACGGGAGAAGTATAGCCTCAGGGCAGTTGGTGTGGATGATGGGAGTGATGGTGCACGAGCGCAGCAGGAATAACTCAGAGTCAGTGCAGTGCAGTTCAGGGTCTTTACTGGTGTTATAAAGCAGACCCTCCCGGGAGTACTGGTTAGCAGTAGAGGCCTGGTCAGTCTGTGAGCAAGCGGGATCTCCCCTGGCCAGATGGAGTTGTAGGCCTCCCCGTCTATCTGTACTCTTCCTGGCTACCTTGCTGTATATGGGTAGAAGTAGCCCACGTCCCTGAGTGTACCGTGTGGTGCTCACCCGTATGGCCGGTGACTTAGGGCCTTCGGTTAGCCTCCGCTCCGCGATGGCGGTGCTGGTCCCTTGCTTGTGACCGTGCCTCTGGGCTTCTATGGCCAGAGGACCTGGAATCCCCTGCCGTTTGGATTCTGCTGCTGGACCTGGATGTCCCCACAGCCTCGGACTCCGTGTCCGGTCTTAGTGTCTTCAGCCAGGGCGAGCTATCTAGCTTCCAGCCCCTGGCACTCGCTCCTGCTCCTACAGAGCTCCTGCTGTAACTTTCCCTCTCCAGGCTCTGACTGACCTAATCCCGCCCCAGACCCAGTTTATAAGGGCAGATTCCTCCCCTCCCAGGTCTGGGCGGGCGGTGTTGCATGCTTAGGGCTCCTGACCAGAGAAACCTCCCACTTGCTCTCAGACGTAATATTCCTATTACTGTGGCAACCAGACCCCTGGGGTGCCACATTTGGCGCTGTCACTTATTACGTAGCATCTTCTCTAGGTATGTATGGTGCTGATACATATTACGTGGCATTCACTCTATGTACGGCGCCGTCCCTTATTACTTAGCACCCTCTCTAGCTATGTATGGTGCCGTCCCTTATTATGTAGCATCCTCTCTAGGTATGTATGGGGCCGTCCCTTATTATGTAGCACCCTCTCTACCTATGTATGGCACCTTCCCTTATTACATAGCATCCTCTCTACCTATGTATGGCGCCTTCTCTTATTACGCAGCACCCTCTCTAGGTATGTTTGGGCTGTCAATTCTTACGTAGCACCCTCTCTAGCTATGCATGGTGCCGTCCCTTATTACATAACATCCTTTCTAGCTATGTATGATGCTCCCCGTTTTTATGTAGCATCCTCTCTAGCTATCTAGGGCGCCGTCCCTTATTAGGTAGAACTCTCTTTAGGTATGTATGGTGCCTTCCCTTATTACGTAGCATCCTCTCTAGCTATGAATGGCGCCATCCCTTATTACGTAACACCCTCTCTAGGTATGTTTGGCACTGTCTCTTATTACGTAGCATCCTCTCTAGCTATGTATGGTGCCTTCCCTTATTACGTATCATCCTCTCTAGGTATGTATGGTGCTGTCCCTTATTCCGTAGCATCCTCTCTATCCATGTAGGGTGCTTTCCCTTATTACGTAGCATCCTCTCTAGCTATGTAGGGCGCCTTCCCTTATTACGTATCCTCCTCTCTAGCTATGTATGGCGCCGTCCCTTATTACGTAGCACCCTCTCTAGTTATGTATGGCGCCATCCCTCATTACGTAGCACCCTCTCTAGGTATGTTTGGCACTGTCTCTTATTACGTAGCATCCTCTCTAGCTATGTAGGGCGCCTTCCCTTATTACGTATCCTCCTCTCTAGCTATGTATGGCGCCGTCCCTTATTACGTAGCACCCTCTCTAGTTATGTATGGCGCCATCCCTCATTACGTAGCACCCTCTCTAGGTATGTTTGGCACTGTCTCTTATTACGTAGCATCCTCTCTAGCTATGTATGGTGCCTTCCCTTATTATGTATCATCCTCTCTAGGTATGCATGGTGCTGTCCCTTATTACTTAGCATCCTCTCTAGTTATGTAAAACGCCGTCCCTTATTACGCAGCATCCTCTCTAGGTATGTATGGCGCTGTCACTTATTACGTAGCATCTTCTCTAGGTATGTATGGTGCTGATACATATTACGTAGCATTCGCTCTATGTATGGTGCCTTCTCTTATTATGTAGCATCCTTTCTATGTATGTATGGCGCTGTCACTTATTACGTAGCATCTTCTCTAGGTATGTATGGTGCTGATACATATTACGTAGCATTCGCTCTATGTATGGCGCTGTCCCTTATTACATAGTACCCTCTCTAGCAATGTATGGTGCCTTCCCTTATTACATAGTACCCTCCCTAGCTATGTATGGCGCTGTCACTTATTACTTAGCACACTCTCTGGCTATGTATGGGGCCGTCCCTTATTACGTAGCACCCTCTCTACCTATGTGTGGCGCCTTCCCTTATTACGTAGCATCCTGTTTAGGTATGTATGGCGCTGTCACTTATTACGTAGCATCTTCTCTATGAATGTATGGTGCTGATACATATTACGTAGCATTCGCTCTATGTATGGCGCCGTCCCTTATTACATAGTACCCTCTCTAGCTATGTATGGTGCCTTCCCTTATTACATAGTACCCTCTCTAGCTATGTATGGCGTCTTCCCTTATTACGTAGTACCCTCTCTAGCTATGTATAGTGCCTTCCCTTACTATGTAGCATGCTCTCTAGGTATGTATGGCGCTGTCACTTATTATGTAGCATCCTCTCTAGCTATGTATGGCGTCTTCCCTTATTACGTAGCATCCTCTCTAAGTATGTATTGCACTGTCACTTATTACGTAGCACCCTCTCTAGCTATGTATGGCACTCTCACTTATTATGTAGCACCCTCTCTAGCTATGTATGGCTCCGTTCTTTATTATATAGCGTCCTGTTATGTTCAGAACCTGATATGTAAAGGACAAGAAAGTGCACCATGTAATATTATGTTACATATACAGGTGCTTCTCACAAAATTAGAATATCATCAAAGACTTAATTTATTTCAGTTCTTCAATACAAAAAGTGAAACTCATATATTATATAGAGTCATTACAAACAGAGTGATCTATTTTAAGTGTTTATTTCTGTTAATGTTGATGATTATGGCTTACAGTCAATGAAAACACTAAAGTCATTATCTCAGTAAATTAGAATACTTTATAACAACAGCTTGAAAAATGTTTTTAAAATCCGAAATGTTATCCTACTGAAATGTATGTTCAGTAAATGCACTCAATATTTGGTCGGGGCTCCTTTTGCATCAATTACTGCATCAATGCAGTGTGGCATGGAGGCGATCAGCCTGTGGCACTGCTGAGGTGTTATGGAAGCCCAGGTTGCTTTGATAGCAGCCTTCAGCTCGTCTGCATTGTTGGGTCTGGTGTCTCTCATCTTCCTCTTGACAATACCCCATAGATTCTCTATGAGGTAAAGGTCAGGCGAGTTTGCTGGCCAATCAAGCACAGCGATACTGTTGTTTTTAAACCAGGTATTGGTACTTTTGGCAGTGTGGACAGGTGCCAAGTCCTGCTGGAGAATGAAATTTCCATCTCCAAAAAGCTTGTCGGCAGAGGGAAGCATGAAATGCTCTAAAATTTCCTGGTAGACGGCTGCGCTGACTTTGGTCTTGATAAAACACAGTAGACCTACACCAGCAGATGACATGGCCCCCCAAACCATCACTGATTGTGGAGACTTCACACTAGACCTCCAGCAGCTTGGATTGTGGCCTCTCCACTCTTCCTCCAGACTCTGGGACCTTGAATTTCCAAATGAAATGCAAAATTTACTTTCATCTGAAAACAACACCTTGGGCCACTGAGCATCAGTCCAGGTCTTTTTCTCTTTGGCCCAGGTAAGACGCTTCTGGCGTTGTCTATTGGTCATGAGGGGCTTGACACAAGCAATGCGACACTTGTAGCCCATGTCCTGGATACGTCTGTGTGTGGTGGCTCTTGAATCAATGACTCCAGCAGCAGACCACTCCTTGTGAATCTCCCCCAAAATTTTTGAATGGCCTTTTCTTAGCAATCCTTTCAAGGCTGCGGTTATCCCTGTTGCTTGTGCACCTTTTTCTACCACACTTTTTCCTTCCACTCAAATTTCCGTTAATATGCTTGGATACAGCACTCTGTGAACAGCCAGCTTCTTTAGCAATGACCTGTCAACTGGCACAGAATAAAAATGAATTATTGTTATATACATACTGACACATGAGGAGATTGATATTACTGCACTGTATACATATGCACTATGCTTTCCTGATGTATAGTGATTAATCACTGATTATGGGGTGTAACCTATATATACCTTGCTTATGCACAGTGAATGTTCATGGCTTGAGAAAGGCTCACAGTGTGAAGAGCCGAAACGTCGCACATACATACAGGGCCGCCATCAGGGCATTACTGCCCTTACTGCTGTATGGGGCCCCGTGAGCAGCAGTACAGAGGGGGGGCCCCCCTCTTGTGCTTCTGCTCACTGGGCCCCATGCTGTAACTGAGTGCCGAGCGCCGGGGCGCCGCAAGGGAGCACAAACCTCGGCGCTAAGTGCCTTACCGGAGCTGCGTGGCTGCATATTTCTCTTGACTGAATAGAGGGTGGGGATGAGGAGAGCACGGACTTGACAATGAATTGGGGTAGAGGGTGCATATAAATATAATGAATCGGGGGAGCAGGAGGTACAGAGTAGCGGGCGTTGAGGATGCAGGAGTGTGACTGGTAATAAATTGGGGTTCTAATTAATTTATATATTTATTAGTTGGGGAAAGTGGCTATTTACAGTTAGTGGGGGGCACAGGGGTGGATTACAATTTATATTTGGAATGGTGGGTTGCATAATAACTAATTATATATTAACCCCTTAACAACATTTGCCGTACTAATACGCGTCTGTGCCCTGGGACTTAAGAGCCAGACCCGTATTAGTATGTCATATCTTTAATGCGGCACCGCGACTTAAGTCGCGGTGACAGCATTAAAGTTACGGTGCCATCCTACCTCCTGTTAGATGGCGTCATCATCCCGGGGGCTGTCGCCGCCCCCCCGCACCAGCGATCGCTGTGATTGGCTGTTCAAATCTGAACAGCCAATCACAGCATTTCTCACTGTTTCCGGTAATGTGATTGCCGGAAACAGTGATCTGCAGCCTAGGATCGGTGCTCCTATGAGCACCGATCCTAGGATGTTGATAGGACACCCCAGCCCTGGCCCCGGACTGCTATGATCGGTGCGATCGCCGATCACATCGATCGTAGCGCGACCGCGCGGTGACAGGGTGGTCATGGGGCGGTGACCGGCTTGTGACCTGCCTGTCACCGCCCCATGACCCCCTGTAATGTGATTCAAGCCCCCAGACTGCTCTGATTGGAGCGATCGATGATGACATCGATCGCTCCAATCAGAGTACCTGAATACAGGTGACCGGCGGTCACAAGGAAGTGTCACCTCTCTGTGACCCCCTGTGGTGCGTGCTCTGCTCCAGCCATATCTGATTGGTGCAATCAGTGTCACCAATCAGATGGCTGGGGCACAACATGCACCTCAGGGGGTCACAGAGGGGTGACACCTCCCTGTGACCGCCTGGTCACCTGTATTCAGGTACTCTGATTGGAGCGATCAATGTCATCAATGATTGCTACAATCAGATTACCTCCACCTGTCACCACCCCATCATCACCCTGTGACCGCCCTGCAGACCCTCACATTTGGTGAGGATTTCTACAGAGCGATCACATCTGATGTGTCTGTGCTGGGCCTTGTAGTGCCACAGAATATTCTGTGACACCACAAGACCATCTTCTCACTGTTCCAGTCGCTGCTGCTCCTGGATCTTCTGTTCCAGCGTCCTGGATCTTGTGCTCCAGCTCCTGGATCTTCTGCTCCTGACCTGCTGTGGTTCCTGCTCCAGAGCCTGCTGCTGATCCTGCAGAGAAGACTTTGGTAAGTCTGTTCTCCCCTCATCCACCCCAATCCCCCCTCCCCCCTCTTTTTACCCCCGTAACCTTTTTTTCTGCATCCTGCAGCGGTCTCCAGCTCTGGTCCGAGTCTCCAGCTCCACTCCCGGTCACCAGTGCCGGGCTCCTGGTCACCAGCGCCGGGCTCCCGGTCTCCTGCTCTCTGGGTCTTCTGTTCCAGTCCTGCTGACCCTTTGGTAAGTCCATCTCTGATCTCCCCTCATCCACCCCAATCCCCCTCTTACCATTCCCCTGTCTTTTTACCCCTCTTCCCACTCCCCTGTCTTTTTACCCCCCTTCCCACCCCAATCCGCCTCACCCCAGTGTCCCTGTTAATTCTTTTGCTTCTGATCTCCAGCTCCAGTACCGGTCTCCTGCTCCGGGCTCCTGGTCTCCTGCACCGGGCTCCTAGTCTCCTGCACCGGGCTCCTGGTCTCCTGCACCGGGCTCCTGGTCTCCTGCACCGGGTTCCTGGTCTCCTGCTCCGGGCTCCTGCTCTGGGTCTTCTGTTCCAGTCCTGCTGACCCTTTGGTAAGTCTATCTCTGATCTCCCCTCATCCACCCCACCCCCCTCTTCCCACTCCCCTGTCTTTTTACCCCTCTTCCCACTCCCCTGTCTTTTTACCCCCCTTCCCACCCCAATCCGCCTCACCCCAGTGTCCCTGTTAATTCTTTTGCTTCTGATCTCCAGCTCCAGTACCGGTCTCCTGCTCCCGGGCTCCTGCTCCGGGCTCCTGCGCCGGGCTCCCGGTCACCAGCTTCGGGCTCCTGGTCACCAGCGCCGGGCTCCTGGTCTCCTGCACCGGGCTCCTGGTCTCCTACACCGGGCTGCCGGTCTCCTGCTCTGGGTCTTCTGCTCCAGTCCTGCTGACCCTTTGGTAAGTCCATCTCTGATCTCTCCTCATCCACCCCAATCCCCCTCTTCCCACTCCCCTGTCTTTTTACCCCTCTTCCCACTCCCCTGTCTTTTTAACCCCCCTTCCCACCCCAATCCGCCTCACCCCAGCGTCCCTGTTAATTCTTTTGCTTCTGATCTCCAGCTCCAGTACCAGTCTCCTGCTCCGGGCTCCCGGTCTCCTGCTCCGGGTTCCCGGTCTCCTGCTCCGGGCTCCCGGTCTCCTGCTCCGGGTTCCCGGTCTCCTGCTCCGGGCCCCCGGTCTTCCTGCTCCGGGCTCCCGTCTTCCTGCTCCGGGCTCCCGGTCACCAGCACCGGGCTCCCGGTCTCCTGCTCCGGGCTCCCGGTCACCAGCGCCAGTCTCCTGCTCCGTGAAAAAAAAAACACTTTTTCATTGTTACGAATCAATTTGTGAAGCACCTGGGGGTTCCAACTGCTCACTATGCATCTAGATAGGTGCCTTGGGGGGTCTAGTTAACAAAATGGGGTCACTTGAGGGGGAGCTCCAATGTTTGGGCACAAAGGGGCTCTCTAAATGCAACATGGTGTCCGCTAACAATTTGAGCCGATTTTCCATTCAATTTGTTAGCAGACACCATGTTGCATTTGGAGTGTCCCTGTGTGCCCAAACATTGGAGCTCCCCCACAAGTGACCCCATTTTGGAAACTAGACCCCCCAAGGCACCTATCTAGATGCATAGTGAGCAGTTGCAACCCCCAGGTGCTTCACAAATTGATTCGTAAAAATGAAAAAGTGAAAAGAAAAACACTTTTTCATTTTTACGAATCAATTTGTGAAGCACCTGGGGGTTGCAACTGCTCACTATGCATCTAGATAGGTGCCTTGGGGGGTCTAGTTTCCAAAATGGGGTCACTTGTGGGGGAGCTCCAATGTTTGGGCACACAGGGGCTCTCTAAACGTAACATGGTGTCCGCTAATTATTCAAGCAAATTTTACAATCAAAAAGTCAAATGGCGCTCCTTCCCTTCTGAGCCCTACAGTGCGCCCAAACAGTGTTTTTTCCCCAAATATTGGGTATCTGCGTGCCCAGGGGAAATTGCACAACAAATTTTGCGGTCCATTTTTTCTTATTACCCCTGTGAAAATAAAAAAAATTGGGTCTAAAGTAACATTTTTGTGAAAAAAGTTAAATGTTCATTTTTTTCTTCCACATTCAAAAAATTCCTATGAAGCACCTGAAGGGTTAATAAAGTTCTTGAATGTGGTTTTGAGCACCTTGAGGGGTGCAGTTTTTAGAATGGTGTCACTTTTGGGTATTTTCTGTCATAAAGACCTCTCAAAGTGACTTCAAATGTGATGTGTTCCCTAAAAAAATGGTTTTGTAAATTTTGTTGGAAAAATGAGAAATCGCTGGTCAACTTTTAACCCTTATAGCTCCCTAACAAAAAAAAATTTTGGTTCCAAAATTGTGCTGATGTAAAGTAGACATGTGGGAAATGTTATTTATTAACTCTTTTGTGTGACATATCGCTCTGATTTCAGGGCTTAAAAATTCAAATTTTGAAAATTGCAAAATTTTCAAAATTTTCGCCAAATTTCTGCTTTTTTCACAAATAAATGCAAGTGATATCGAAGAAATTTTTCCACAATCATGAAGTACAATATGTCACGAAAAAACAATCTCAGAATCAGGGGGATCCGTTGAAGCGTTCCAGAGTAATTATCTCATAAAGTGACAGTGGTCAGAATTGTAAAAATTGGCCCGGTCATTAACGTGCAAACCACCCGCGGGGCTTAAGGGGTTAATGGTGAGTGCACGTCTGTATTCAGCTGCGTAATGTAGAAGTTGGGGAATGTGCTCTAGATAACTGTGTGTTATTTTATGCAGAGACTAGTCCTGGTTGGAAGAAGTAATGGCGGTCTGTGCTGTATGAAGGAGAAAAGCGAAGATGAAAGACTTCACCTAGAGACATCACCGGTGAGTCAGTGTATTACATGTACACTGACACTATACACTGTATACTATGTACAGGGCTCCTGTGTATAATGTCACTGGTGATCACTATATTACCTGTACACTTACATTATACACAGTATACCATGTACAGGGCTCCTGTGTATAATGTCACTGGTGATCACTATATTACCTGTACACTTACATTATACATTGTACCATGTACAGAGCTCCCGTGTATAATGGCACTTATGGTGATATTGTGTTTTTTTTTATTAATGATCAGTATTGTAGTATTCGGTCACTATGTGGTGGTAATATGAGGTCCAGTCGTGGTGTGGCGGTATTTGTCCCTTGTATGTGGTATTATTCAGTGACCATGTGGTGGTAATATGTGGTCTGGTTATGGTGTGGCAGTTTTTGTTCCTTGTATGTGGTATTATTTGGCCACTATGAGGTGGTAATATGTGGTCTGGTCATGGTGTGGTGGTATTTGTCTCTTGTATGAGGTATTTTTGGTCATTTTAAAAAATGTATATGACACATTCCCTTAAAGAAAAATAAATAAAAATTATACCTAAAAAGAGTATTGGATATTTAAATTTTTTTTAAATAGGTTAGAGTAGAGTAGGGCCCGGCCAGAAGAGTCTACCTTATCGTGGTAAAAATCTTTTGGCCAAAACAAAAGCTGATGGCTATGTGTGTGATCTGGTGTTCACTGGGAACTGGTAATGTGTGATTGGTGAGGACGTCTTTTGGCCAAAACAAAAGCTGATGGCTATGTGTGTGATCTGGTGTTCACTGGGAACTGGTAATGTGTGGAGTGGAGTTTTTCCAAGAGTTGGCGGTTGGACTGTAGAAGGTTCGAGGGATAGAAGTGGAGCTGGGGTGGAACCCGGGCAGAGTCTCAAGGGGGCCCGAAAATTTTGCCAGTATAGGGTCCTGAAATTCCTGGTGGCAGCCCTGCATACATGGGTGAGTAATGATCAGTTTTCTTCACTATTTCACGTCTGGAGTGCTGCCATTTTATTGCCGTATATCACTATAAATAAATATTTATCTATAACAATCTTTATTCATATGGTTACGTTTTTTATATGTAAAACAATAACTGCATACATGCTTCATATATTATACAAACTCGACCAATTGATCAGCAGGATCTATTGGAAAACTTGCAACCTTCTTCGGCTGGTATTCAGACTCATCATCTTGAATGTATGTGGCACTGGAAGGGCACACTATTTCTTGACCGGCTGAATATCTTTGCATGACCCTGATCCGATTCCTATGGAGTCCTGTGACTCTTTTTATTCAGCTATACATTACACTATTATTTATTGATGCTGGTTACTCAGTGATTTTGGTCATAGCGCAGGTTGTGCAGCATAATCATTGTAAAATGCTGCTACATGACATGGCAGCAGAAATAAAGTGAGTAGGGTCACATTACGTCCACCCTACATAATGCAGCAAGCAGATAAAAAAAATCAGAACTTGTCACATCACCGCAGGGGTCGTAATGTAACCCTACTCACCTGCATCACGCTAACATGTAGCAGCGGCACAGACTGAAGTTTGGCAGCTTGACCTATGTTGTGACCAAACATCGTGTAGCCCCAGCATAGGCTAGACTGTGTGTGTAGGCTAACGTCACTGCCATGCAACGTCTATGCCTGTGAGCTGCTGGCTTCTGATTGGCCGATGATGTGTATTGCGGTGCAGGAACTCAATGTGTCTCGCACCGTAACACACTTCAGCTGATTGTGCGTCCAGGTGCACATCCAATTGAAGTGGGCACTGGCGTCAGCATAGGTCCAGTAGAAGTTTCTGCCACCGAAAACATTACCCCTTGGTAATGTAGGGGACATGTGATGACTATCAACTTTGTGGATAGGGCGTAAGGTGTAGTGATCGGTGGTGGCACTGCCAAGTGAAATTAAAGAGGAACAAAAGGTCAAAAATCAATTTATTGTGGTGTTTACAAAATTACAAAAATATAATTGGTTGGACAACCTTTTGGTTTCTTGCCAGGTGCTAAAAAGGTTAAATCTTGCTGCCAGGTGGAAAAAAAGGGTTGAATCTTGCTGCCAGGTGGTAAAGGGTTAAAGCTTGCTGCCAGGTGGTAAACGGGTTAAATCTTGCTGTCAGGTGGAAATAAGGGGTTAAATCTTGCTGCCAAGTGGAAAAAATAGGATTAAATCTTGCTGCCAGGTGGTAAACGGCTTAAATCTTGCTGCCAGGTAGAAAAAAGGGTTAAATCTTGCTGTCAGGTGGTAAACGGCTTAAATCTTGCTGCCAGGTGGTAAACGGCTTAAATCTTGCTGACAGGTAGTAAACGGGTTAAATCTTGCTTGCCAGGTGGTAAACGGGTTAAATCTTGCTGCCAAGTGGTAAACGGCTTAAATCTTGCTGCCAGGTAGAAAACAGGGTTAAATCTTGCTGCCAGGTGGTAAAAGGGTTAAATCTTGCTGCCAGGTGGTAAAATGGTTAAATCTTGCTTGTCAGGTGATAAACGGGATAAATCTTGCTGCCAGGTGGTAAACGGCTTAAATCTTGCTGCCAGGTAGAAAAAAGGGTGAAATCTTGCTTGCCAGGTGATAAATGGGTTAAATCTTGCTGCCAGGTGGTAAACGGGTTAAATCTTGCTGCCAGGTAGAAAAAAGGGTGAAATCTTGCTTGCCAGGTGATAAACGGGTTAAATCTTGCTGCCAGGTGGTAAACGGGTTAAATCTTGCTGCCACGTAGAAAAAAGGGTTAAATCTTGCTGCCAGGTGGTAAAAGGGTTAAATCTTGCTGCCATGTGGTAAACGGGTTAAATCTTGCTGCCAGGTGGTAAACGGCTTAAATCTTGCTGCCAGGTAGAAAAAAGGGTTAAATCTTGCTGCCAGGTGGTAAACGGGTTAAATCTTGCTGCCAGGTAGTAAACGGGTTAAATCTTGCTGCCATTTGGTAAAAGGGTTAAATCTTGCTGCCAGGTAGTAAACGGCTTAAATCTTGCTGCCAAGTAGTAAATAGGTTAAATCTTGCTTGCCCGTTGGTAAATGGCTTAAATCTTGCTGCCAGGTAGAAAAAAGGGTTAAATCTTGCTGCCAGGTGGTAAACGGGTTAAATCTTGCTGCCAGGTAGTAAACGGGTTAAATCTTGCTGCCATTTGGTAAAAGGGTTAAATCTTGCTGCCAGGTAGTGAACGGCTTAAATCTTGCTGCCAGGTAGTAAATAGGTTAAATCTTGCTTGCCCGTTGGTAAATGGCTTAAATCTTGCTGCCAGGTAGTAAACGGGTTAAATCTTGCTGCCAGGTGGTAAAAGGGTTAAATCTTGCTGCCAGGTGCTAAAAGCATTAAATCTTATCTTGCTGCCAGGTGGAAAAAAGGGGTTAAATCTTGCTGCCAGGTGGGAAAAAGGGGTTAAATCTTACTGTCGCGTGGAAAAAAAAAGGGGTTACATATTGCTGCCAGGTGGAAAAAAGGGGATAAATCTTGCTGCCAGGTGGTAAAAGGGTTAAATCTTGCTGCCAGGTGGAAAAAAGGGGTTAAATCTTGCTTGCCAGGTGGAAAAAAGGGGTTAAATCTTGCTGCCAGGTGGAAAAAAAAGGATTAAATCTTGCTACCAGGTGGGAAAAAAAGGGTTAAATCTTACTGTCGCGTGGAGAAATAAAAGGGTTACAGCTTGCTGCCAAGTGGAAAAAAGTTGATAAATCTTGCTGCCAGGTGGTAAAAGGGTTAAATCTTGCTGCCACGTGAAAAAAAGAGGTTAAATCTTGCTGCCAGGTGGTAAACTGCTTAAATCTTGCTGCCAGGTAGTAAACGGGTCAAATATTGCTGCCAGGTAGTAAACAGGTTAAATCTTGCTGCCAGGTGGTAAGCGGGTTAAATCTTGCTGCCAGGTGGTAAACAGCTTAAATATTGCTGCCAGGTAGTAAACGGGTTAAATCTTGCTGCCAGGTGGTAAAAGGGTTAAATCTTGCTGCCAGGTGGTAAGCGGCTTAAATCTTGCTGCCAGGTAGAAAAAAGGGTTAAATCTTGCTGCCAGGTAGTAAACGGGTTAAATCTTGCTGCTAGGTGGTAAGCTGGTTAAATCTTGCTGCCAGGGGGTAAACAGCTTAAATATTGCTGCCAGGTAGTAAACGGGTTAAATCTTGCTGCCAGGTGGTAAAAGGGTTAAATCTTGCTGCCATGTGGTAAGCGGCTTAAATCTTGCTGCCAGGTAGAAAGAAGGGTTAAATCTTGCTGCCAGGTGGTAAAAGGGTTAAATCTTGCTGCCAGGTGGTAAACGGGTTAAATCTTGCTGCCAGGTGGTAAACGGCTTAAATCTTGCTGCCAGGTAGTAAACTGCTTAAATCTTGCTGCCAGGTAGTAAACAGGTTAAATCTTGCTTGCCATTTGGTAAAAGGGTTAAATCTTGCTGCCAGGTAGTAAACGGGTTAAATCTTGCTGCCAGGTGGAAAAAAAGGGGTTAAATATTGCTGCCAGGTGGAAAAAGGGGTTAAATCTTGCTGCCAGGTGGAAAAAAAGGATTAAATCTTGCTACCAGGTGGGAAAAAAGGGTTAAATCTTGCTGCCAGGTGGAAAAAAAGGATTAAATCTTGCTACCAGGTGGGAAAAAAGGGTTAAATCTTGCTGCCAGGTAGTAAACGGGTTAAATCTTGCTGCCAGGTGGTAAAAGTGTTAAATCTTGCTGCCAGGTGGTAAAAGGGTTAAATCTTGCTGCCAGGTACTAAAAGCATTAAATATTGTCTTGCTGCCAGGTTGTAAAAGGGTTAAATCTTGCTGCCAGGTGGTAAACGGCTTAAATCTTGCTGCCAGGTAGAAAAAAGGGTGAAATCTTGCTTGCCAGGTGATAAACGGGTTAAATCTTGCTGCCAGGTGGTAAACGGGTTAAATCTTGCTGCCAGATGGTAAACGGCTTAAATCTTGCTGCCACGTAGAAAAAAGGGTTAAATCTTGCTGCCAGGTGGTAAACGGGTTAAATCTTGCTGCCATGTGGTAAACGGGTTAAATCTTGCTGCCAGGTAGTAAACGGGTTAAATCTTGCTGCCAATTGGTAAAAGGGTTAAATCTTGCTGCCAGGTAGTACACGGCTTAAATCTTGCTGCCAGGTAGTAAATAGGTTAAATCTTGCTTGCCCGTTGGTAAACGGCTTAAATCTTGCTGCCAGGTAGTAAACGGGTTAAACCTTGCTGCCAGGTGGAAAAAAGGGGTTAAATCTTGGGGCCAGGTGGAAAAAAATGATTAAATCTTGCTACCAGGTGGGAAAAAAGGGTTAAACCTTGCTGCCAGGTGGAAAAAAAGGATTAAATCTTGCTACCAGGTGGGAAAAAAGGGTTAAATCTTGCTGCCAGGTAGTAAACGGGTTAAATCTTGCTGCCAGGTGGTAAGCTGGTTAAATCTTGCTGCCAGGTGGTAAACAGCTTAAATATTGCTGCCAGGTAGTAAACAGGTTAAATCTTGCTTGCCAGTTGGTAAACAGGTTAAATCTTGCTTGCCAGTTGGTAAACGGCTTAAATCTTGCTGCCAGGTAGTAAACGGGTTAAATCTTGCTGCCAGGTGGAAAAAAGGGGTTAAATCTTGCTGCCAGGTGGAAAAAGGGGTTAAATCTTGATGCCAGGTGGAAAAAAAGGATTAAATCTTGCTACCAGGTGGGAAAAAAGGGTTAAATCTTGCTGCCAGGTGGTAAACAGGTTAAATCTTGCTGCCAGGTAGAAAAAAGGGTTAAATCTTGCTGCCAGGTGGTAAACGGGTTAAATCTTGCTGCCAGGTAGTAAACGGGTTAAATCTTGCTGCCATTTGGTAAAAGGGTTAAATCTTGCTGCCAGGTAGTAAACGGCTTAAATCTTGCTGCCAGGTAGTAAATAGGTTAAATCTTGCTTGCCCGTTGGTAAATGGCTTAAATCTTGCTGCCAGGTAGAGAAAAGGGTTAAATCTTGCTGCCAGGTGGTAAACGGGTTAAATCTTGCTGCCAGGTAGTAAACGGGTTAAATCTTGCTGCCATTTGGTAAAAGGGTTAAATCTTGCTGCCAGTTAGTGAACGGCTTAAATCTTGCTGCCAGGTAGTAAATGGCTTAAATCTTGCTGCCAGGTAGTAAACGGGTTAAATCTTGCTGCCAGGTGGTAAAAGGGTTAAATCTTGCTGCCAGGTGCTAAAAGCATTAAATCTTATCTTGCTGCCAGGTGGAAAAAAGGGGTTAAATCTTGCTGCCAGGTGGGAAAAAGGGGTTAAATCTTACTGTCGCGTGGAAAAAAAAAGGGGTTACATCTTGCTGCCAGGTGGAAAAAAGGGGATAAATCTTGCTGCCAGGTGGTAAAAGGGTTAAATCTTGCTGCCAGGTGGAAAAAAGGGGTTAAATCTTGCTTGCCAGGTGGAAAAAAGGGGTTAAATCTTGCTGCCAGGTGGAAAAAAAAGGATTAAATCTTGCTACCAGGTGGGAAAAAAAGGGTTAAATCTTACTGTCGCGTGGAGAAATAAAAGGGTTACAGCTTGCTGCCAAGTGGAAAAAAGTTGATAAATCTTGCTGCCAGGTGGTAAAAGGGTTAAATCTTGCTGCCACGTGAAAAAAAGAGGTTAAATCTTGCTGCCAGGTGGTAAACTGCTTAAATCTTGCTGCCAGGTAGTAAACGGGTCAAATATTGCTGCCAGGTAGTAAACAGGTTAAATCTTGCTGCCAGGTGGTAAGCGGGTTAAATCTTGCTGCCAGGTGGTAAACAGCTTAAATATTGCTGCCAGGTAGTAAACGGGTTAAATCTTGCTGCCAGGTGGTAAAAGGGTTAAATCTTGCTGCCAGTTGGTTAGCGGCTTAAATCTTGCTGCCAGGTAGAAAAAAGGGTTAAATCTTGCTGCCAGGTAGTAAACGGGTTAAATCTTGCTGCCAGGTGGTAAGCTGGTTAAATCTTGCTGCCAGGTGGTAAACAGCTTAAATATTGCTGCCAGGTAGTAAACGGGTTAAATCTTGCTGCCAGGTGGTAAAAGGGTTAAATCTTGCTGCCATGTGGTAAGCGGCTTAAATCTTGCTGCCAGGTAGAAAAAAGGGTTAAATCTTGCTGCCAGGTGGTAAAAGGGTTAAATCTTGCTGCCAGGTGGTAAAAGGGTTAAATCTTGCTAGCAGGTGGTAAACGGCTTAAATCTTGCTGCCAGGTAGTAAACTGCTTAAATCTTGCTGCCAGGTAGTAAACAGGTTAAATCTTGCTTGCCAGTTGGTAAACGGCTTAAATCTTGCTGCCAGGTAGTAAACGGGTTAAACCTTGCTGCCAGGTGGAAAAAAGGGGTTAAATCTTGCTGCCAGGTGGAAAAAGGGGTTAAATCTTGCTGCCAGGTGGAAAAAAAGGATTAAATCTTGCTACCAGGTGGGAAAAAAGGGTTAAATCTTGCTGCCAGGTACTAAACGGGTTAAATCTTGCTGCCAGGTGGTAAGCTGGTTAAATCTTGCTGCCAGGTGGTAATCTGGTTAAATCTTGCTGCCAGGTGGTAAACAGCTTAAATATTGCTGCCAGGTAGTAAACAGGTTAAATCTTGCTTGCCAGTTGGTAAACAGGTTAAATCTTGCTTGCCAGTTGGTAAACGGCTTAAATCTTGCTGCCAGGTAGTAAACGGGTTAAATCTTGCTGCCAGGTGGAAAAAGGGGTTAAATCTTGCTGCCAGGTGGAAAAAAAGGATTAAATATTGCTACCAGGTGGGAAAAAAGGGTTAAATCTTGCTGCCAGGTGGAAAAAAAGGATTAAATCTTGCTACCAGGTGGGAAAAAAGGGTTAAATCTTGCTGCCAGGTAGTAAACGGGTTAAATCTTGCTGCCAGGTGGTAAAAGTGTTAAATCTTGCTGCCAGGTGGTAAAAGGGTTAAATCTTGCTGCCAGGTACTAAAAGCATTAAATATTGTCTTGCTGCCAGGTTGTAAAAGGGTTAAATGTTGCTGCCAGGTGGTAAACGGCTTAAATCTTGCTGCCAGGTAGAAAAAAGGGTGAAATCTTGCTTGCCAGGTGATAAACGGGTTAAATCTTGCTGCCAGGTGGTAAACGGGTTAAATCTTGCTGCCAGATGGTAAACGGCTTAAATCTTGCTGCCACGTAGAAAAAAGGGTTAAATCTTGCTGCCAGGTGGTAAACGGGTTAAATCTTGCTGCCAGGTGGTAAACGGGTTAAATCTTGCTGCCAGGTAGTAAACGGGTTAAATCTTGCTGCCAGTTGGTAAAAGGGTTAAATCTTGCTGCCAGGTAGTACACGGCTTAAATCTTGCTGCCAGGTAGTAAATAGGTTAAATCTTGCTTGCCCGTTGGTAAACGGCTTAAATCTTGCTGCCAGGTAGTAAACGGGTTAAATCTTGCTGCCAGGTGGAAAAAAAGGGGTTAAATCTTGCTGCCAGGTGGGAAAAAAAAGGGTTAAATCTTACTGTCACGTGGAAAAAAAAAAGGGTTACATCTTGCTGCCAGGTGGAAAAAAGGGCATAAATCTTGCTACCAGGTGATAAAAGGGTTAAATCTTGCTGCCAGGTGGAAAAAAGGGGTTAAATCTTGCTGCCAGGTGGTAAAAGGGTTAAATTTTGCTGCCAGGTGGAAAAAAGGGGTTAAATCTTGCTTGCCAGGTGGTAAAAGGCTTAAATCTTGCTGCCAGGTGCTAAAAGCATTAAATCTTGTCTTGCTGCCAGGTTTTAAAAGAGGTTAAATCTTGCTGCAAGGTGGAAAAAAGGGGTTAAATCTTGCTACCAGGTGGGAAAAAAAGGGTTAAATCTTACTGTCGCGTGAAAAAAAAAAGGGTTACATCTTGCTGCCAGGTGGAAAAAAGTTGCTAAATCTTGCTGCCAGGTGGTAAAAGGATTAAATCTTGCTGCCACGTGAAAAAAAGAGGTTAAATCTTGCTGCCAGGTGGAAAAAAAAGGATTAAATCTTGCTGCCAGGTGGTAAACGGCTTAAATCTTGCTGCCAGATAGTAAACGGGTTAAATCTTGCTGCCAGGTGGTAAGCTGGTTAAATCTTGCTGCCAGGTGGTAAACAGCTTAAATCTTGCTGCCAGGTAGTAAACGGGTTAAATCTTGCTGCCAGGTAGTAAACGGGTTAAATCTTGCTGCCAGGTGGTAAAAGGGTTAAATCTTGCTGCCAGGTGCTAAAAGCATTAAATCTTGTCTTGCTGCCAGGTTGTAAAAGGGTTAAATCTTGCTGCCAGGTGGAAAAAAAGGGTTAAATCTTGCTACCAGGTGGGAAAAAAGGGTTAAATCTTGCTGCCAGGTGTAAAAAAAGGATTAAATCTTGCTACCAGGTGGGAAAAAAGGGTTAAATCTTGCTGCCAGGTAGTAAACGGGTTAAATCTTGCTGCCAGGTGGTAAGCTGGTTATATCTTGCTGCCAGGTGGTAAACAGCTTAAATATTGCTGCCAGGTAGTAAACAGGTTAAATCTTGCTTGCCAGTTGGTAAACAGGTTAAATCTTGCTTGCCAGTTGGTAAACGGCTTAAATCTTGCTGCCAGGTAGTAAACGGGTTAAATCTTGCTGCCAGGTGGAAAAAAGGGGTTAAATCTTGCTGCCAGGTGGAAAAAGGGGTTAAATCTTGCTGCCAGGTGGAAAAAAAGGATTAAATCTTGCTACCAGGTGGGAAAAAAGGGTTAAATCTTGCTGCCAGGTGGAAAAAAAGGATTAAATCTTGCTACCAGGTGGGAAAAAAGGGTTAAATCTTGCTGCCAGGTAGTAAACGGGTTAAATCTTGCTGCCAGGTGGTAAAAGTGTTAAATCTTGCTGCCAGGTGGTAAAAGGGTTAAATCTTGCTGCCAGGTACTAAAAGCATTAAATATTGTCTTGCTGCCAGGTTGTAAAAGGGTTAAATCTTGCTGCCAGGTGGTAAACGGCTTAAATCTTGCTGCCAGGTAGAAAAAAGGGTGAAATCTTGCTTGCCAGGTGATAAACGGGTTAAATCTTGCTGCCAGATGGTAAACGGCTTAAATCTTGCTGCCACGTAGAAAAAAGGGTTAAATCTTGCTGCCAGGTGGTAAAAGGGTTAAATCTTGCTGCCATGTGGTAAACGGGTTAAATCTTGCTGCCAGGTGGTAAACGGCTTAAATCTTGCTGCCAGGTAGAAAAAAGGGTTAAATCTTGCTGCCAGGTGGTAAATGGGTTAAATCTTGCTGCCAGGTAGTAAACGGGTTAAATCTTGCTGCCATTTGGTAAAAGGGTTAAATCTTGCTGCCAGGTAGTACACGGCTTAAATCTTGCTGCCAGGTAGTAAATAGGTTAAATCTTGCTTGCCCGTTGGTAAACGGCTTACATCTTGCTGCCAGGTAGTAAACGGGTTAAATCTTGCTGCCAGGTGGAAAAAAGGGGTTAAATCTTGCTGCCAGGTGGTAAAAGGGTTAAATTTTGCTGCCAGGTGGAAAAAAGGGGTTAAATCTTGCTTGCCAGGTGGTAAAAGGGTTAAATCTTGCTGCCAGGGAATAAACGGGTTAAATCTTGCTACCAGGTGGTAAAAGGCTTAAATCTTGCTGCCAGGTGCTAAAAGCATTAAATCTTGTCTTGCTGCCAGGTTTTAAAAGGGGTTAAATCTTGCTGCAAGGTAGAAAAAAGGGGTTAAATCTTGCTACCAGGTGGGAAAAAAAGGGTTAAATCTTACTGTCGCGTGAAAAAAAAAAGGGTTACATCTTGCTGCCAGATGGAAAAAAGTTGCTAAATCTTGCTGCCAGGTGGTAAAAGGATTAAATCTTGCTGCCACGTGAAAAAAAGAGGTTAAATCTTGCTGCCAGGTGGAAAAAAAAGGATTAAATCTTGCTGCCAGGTGGTAAACGGCTTAAATCTTGTTGCCAGATAGTAAACGGGTTAAATCTTGCTGCCAGGTGGTAAGCGGGTTAAATCTTGCTGCCAGGTGGTAAACAGCTTAAATCTTGCTGCCAGGTAGTAAACGGGTTAAATCTTGCTGCCAGGTGGTAAAAGGGTTAAATCTTGCTGCCAGGTGCTAAAAGCATTGAATCTTGTCTTGCTGCCAGGTTGTAAAAGGGTTAAATCTTGCTGCCAGGTGGAAAAAAAGGGTTAAATCTTGCTGCCAGGTGGAAAAAAGGGGTTAAATCTTGCTGCCAGGTGGAAAAAAGGGGTTAAATCTTGCTGCCAGGTGGAACAAGGGGTTAAATCTTGCTGCCAGGTGGAAAAAAAAGGATTAAATCTTGCTACCAGGTGGGAAAAAAAAGGGTTACATCTTGCTGCCAGGTGGAAAAAAGGGGTTAAATCTTGCTGCCAGGTGGTAAACGGGTTAAATCTTGCTGCCACGTAGAAAAAAGGGTTAAATCTTGCTGCCAGGTGCTAAAAGGGTTAAATCTTGCTGCCATGTGGTAAACGGGTTAAATCTTGCTGCCAGGTGGTAAGCGGCTTAAATCTTGCTGCCAGGTAGAAAAAAGGGTTAAATCTTGCTGCCAGGTAGTAAACGGGTTAAATCTTGCTGCCACGTGAAAAAAAGAGGTTAAATCTTGCTGCCAGGTGGAAAAAAAAGGATTAAATCTTGCTGCCAGGTGGTAAACGGCTTAAATCTTGCTGCCAGATAGTAAACGGGTTAAATCTTGCTGCCAGGTGGTAAGCGGGTTAAATCTTGCTGCCAGGTGGTAAACAGCTTAAATCTTGCTGCCAGGTAGTAAACGGGTTAAATCTTGCTGCCAGGTGGTAAAAGGGTTAAATCTTGCTGCCAGGTGCTAAAAGCATTAAATCTTGTCTTGCTGCCAGGTTGTAAAAGGGTTAAATCTTGCTGCCAGGTGGAAAAAAAGGGTTAAATCTTGCTGCCAGGTGGAAAAAAGGGGTTAAATCTTGCTGCCAGGTGGAAAAAAGGGGTTAAATCTTGCTGCCAGGTGGAAAAAGGGGTTAAATCTTGCTGCCAGGTGGAAAAAAAGGATTAAATCTTGCTACCAGGTGGGAAAAAGGGTTACATCTTGCTGCCAGGTGGAAAAAAGGGGTTAAATCTTGCTGCCAGGTGGTAAAAGGGTTAAATCTTGCTGCCAGGTAGTAAACGGGTCAAATCTTGCTGCCAGTTGGTAAAAGGGTTAAATCTTGCTGCCAGGTACTAAAAGCATTAAATATTGTCTTGCTGCCAGGTTGTAAAAGGGTTAAATCTTACTGTCGCGTGGAAAAAAAAAGGGTTACATCTTGCTGTCAGGTGGAAAAAAGGGGATAAATCTTGCTGCCAGGTGGTAAAAGGGTTAAATCTTGCTGCCAGGTGGAGAAAATGGGGTAAATCTTGCTGCCAGGTGGAAAAAAAAAGGGTTAAATCTTACTGTCTCGTGGGAAAAAAAAGGGTTACATCTTGCTGCCAGGTGGTAAAAAGGGGATAAATCTTGCTGCCAGGTGGTAAAAGGGTTAAATCTTGCTGCCAGGGGGTAAAAGGGTTAAATCTTGCTACCAGGTGGAAAAAAGGAGTTAAATCTTGCTTGCCAGGTGGTAAACGGCTTAAATCTTGCTGCCAGGTAGTAAACGAGTTAAATCTTGCTGCCAGGTAGTAAACGGGTTAAATCTTGCTGCCAGGTGGTAAAAGGGTTAAATCTTGCTGCCAGGTGCTAAAAGCATTAAATCTGGTCTTGCTGCCAGGTTGTAAAAGGGTTAAATCTTGCTGCCAGGTGAAAAAAAGGGTTAAATCTTGCTGCCAGGTGGGAAAAAAAGGATTAAATCTTGCTACCAGGTGGGAAAAAAAGGTTAAATCTTACTGTCGCGTGGAAAAAAAAAGGGTTACATCTTGCTGCCAGGTGGAAAAAAGGGGTTAAATCTTGCTGTCAGGTGGTAAAAGGGTTAAATCTTGCTGCCAGGGGGTAAAAGGGTTAAATCTTGCTACCAGGTGGAAAAAAGGGGTTAAATCTTGCTTGCCAGGTGGTAAACGGCTTAAATCTTGCTGCCAGGTAGTAAACGAGTTAAATCTTGCTGCCAGGTAGTAAACGGGTTAAATCTTGCTGCCAGGTGGTAAAAGGGTTAAATCTTGCTGCCAGGTGCTAAAAGCATTAAATCTTGTCTTGCTGCCAGGTTGTAAAAGGGTTAAATCTTGCTGCCAGGTGGAAAAAAGGGGTTAAATCTTGCTGTCGCGTGGAAAAAAAAAAGGGTTACATCTTGTTGCCAAGTGGAAAAAAGTTGATAAATCTTGCTGCCAGGTGGAAAAAAAAGAATTAAATCTTGCTGCCAGGTGGTTAACGGCTTAAATCTTGCTGCCAGGTAATAAACGGGTTAAATCTTGCTGCCAGGTGGTAAACGGGTTAAATCTTGCTGCCAGGTAGTAAACAGCTTAAATCTTGCTGCCAGGTAGTTTGCGGGTTAAATCTTGCTGCCACGTGGTAAAAGGGTTAAATCTTGCTGCCAGGTGGTAAACGGGTTAAATCTTGCTGCCAGGTAGAAAAAAGGGTTAAATCTTGCTGCCAGGTAGTAAAAGGGTTAAATCTTGCTGCCAGGTGGTAAAAGGGTTAAATCTTGCTGCCAGTTGGTAAACGGGTTAAATCTTGCTGCCAGGTAGAAAAAAGGGTTCAATCTTGCTGCCAGGTGGTAAGTGTTAAATCTTGCTGCTAGGTAAAAAAAGGGTTAAATCTTGCTGCCAGGTAGTAAACAGGTTAAATCTTGCTGCAAGGTGGTAAAAGGGTGGTAAATTGTGCGCTCTGCGAAACCATTATATACTGTGGGGCTGTATTATACTCTATGGGGCTGCAATGTACTCTATGGGGCTGCATTGTACTCTTTGGGGCTGCATTGTACTCTATGGGGCAGCATTATACTCTGTGGCTGTGTTTTACTCTAAGGGATGGCCTGCATTATACTCTATGGGGTAGCTGCATTATATTCTATGAGGGGGGCTGATTTATACTCTATGTGGGGCTGCATTATGCTCTATGGGGCGGCATTATACTCTATACGGTGGCATTATACTCTATGGGGCGGCATTGTATGATATACGGCGGCATTATACTGTATGGGGCGGCATTGTACTCTCTGAGGCAGCATTGTTTTCTATGGGGCTGCATTGTACTCTGTGGGGCGGAATTATACTCTGTGGGGCTGAATTATACACTATGGGGCAGCATTTTACTTTATGGTGGGATGGCAATATACTGTATGGGGCTGCATTGTACTCTATGGGGCGGCATTGTACTCTATGGAGCTGCATTGTATTCTATGGGACGGATTTATACTCTGTGGGGCGGCATTGTACTCTATGGGGCAATATTGTACTCTATGGGGCAGCATTATACTCTGTGGGGCAGCATTATACCCTATGGGGCTGTATTATACCCTGTGGGGCTGCATTGTACCCTGTGGGGCTGCATTGTACCCTGTGGGGCTGCATTGTACCCTGTGGGGCTGCATTGTACTCTATGGGGCTGCATTGTACTCTATGGGGCGGCATTATACTCTATGGGGCGGCATTGTACTCTATGGTGGAACGACATTATACAGTATGGGGCTGTATTATACTCTATGGGGCCGCAGTTTACTCTAGGGGGCTGCATTGTACCCTATGGGGCGGCATTATTCTGTATGGGGCTGTATTATACTCTATATGGCGTAATTGTACTCTATGGGGCTGCATTGTTCTCTATGGGGCTGCACAGTACTCTATGGCGAGGCACTGTAATCTGTGGGATGGCCTGCATTATACTCTTTGAGGAGCTGCATTGTGCTCTATGAGGGGGGCTGCATTATACTCTTTGGGGCTGCATTGTACTCTGTGGGGCTGGATTATACACTGTGGGGCTGCATTATACTTTATGGTGGGATGTCAATATACTGTATGGGGCTGCATTGTACTCTATGGGGCGGCATTGTACTCTATGAGGCGGCATTATACTCTTTGGGGCGGCATTATACTCTGTGGGGCGGCATTGTACTCTATGGGGCAGCATTGTATTCTATCGGACGGATATATACTTTGTGGGGCGGCATTATACTCTATGGGTCTGAATTGTACACTATGCGGCGGCATTATACTCTATGGGGCAGCATTATACTCTGTGGGGCTGGATTATACACTATGGGGCTGCATTATACTTTATGGTGGGATGGCAATATACTGTGTGGGGCTGTATTATACCCTATAGGTCTGCATTGTACTCTATGGGGAGGCATTATACTCTATGGGGCGGCATTATACTCTATGGGGCAGCATTATACTCTGTGGGGCGGTATTATACTCTATGGGGCGGTATTGTACTCTATGGAGCGGTATTGTACTCTATGGGGCTGCATTATACTCTATGGGGCTGCATTGTACTCTATGGGGCTGCATTGTACTCTACGGGGCTGCATTGTACTCTACGGGGCTGCATTGTACTCTACGGGGCTGCATTGTACTCTATGGGGCTGCATTGTACTCTATGGGGCTGCATTGTACTCTATGGGGCTGCATTGTATTCTATGGTGGGGCGGCATTATACTGTATGGGGCTGTATTATGCTCTATATGGCGGAATTGTACTCTATGGGGCAGAATTGTACTCTATGGGGCTGCATTGTACTCTATGTGGATGCACTGTAATCTATGGGATGGCCTGAATTATACGCTATGGGGTAGCTGCTTTTTGCTCTATGAGGGGGGGCTGCATTATACTCTTTGGGGTGGCTATATTATACTCTATGGGGTAGAATTATACACTATGGGGTGGCATTGTACTCTATAAGTCTGCATTGTATGCTATGTGGAAGCATCATACGCTAAGCGGCAGCATTGTATGCTACGCGGCAGCATTGTACTCTGTGGGGCAGCATTGTACTCTGTGGGGCAGCATTGTACTCTGTGGGGCAGCATTGTACTCTTTGGGGCAGCATTGTAGTCTGTGGGGCTGCATTGTACTCTATGGGATGGGCTGCATTATTAGCTATCGGTTAGTTGTATTATACTCTATGAGGGCGGCATTGTACCCTATGGGGCAGCATTGTACCCTATGGGGCGGCATTATACTCTATGGGGCGGCATTATACTCTATGGGGTGGCATTATACTCTGTAGGGCAGCATTGTACTCTATGGGGCTGCATTGTACTCTATGGCATTCTATGGGGTAACATTATATTGTATGGGGCGGCATTGTACCCTATGGGGCGGCATTGTACTCTATGGGGCGGCATTGTACTCTATGGGGCGGCATTGTACTCTATGGCATTCTATGGGGTAACATTATATTGTATGGGGCGGCATTGTACCCTATGGGGCGGCATTGTACCCTATGGGGCGGCATTGTACCCTATGGGGCGGCATTGTACTCTATGGGGTAGCCTGCATTATACTCTATGGGGTGGCCTGCATTATACTCTATGGGGTGGCCTGCATTATACTCTATGGGGTGGCCTGCATTATACTCTATGTGGCGGCATCATACTCTGTGGCTGCATTATACTTTATGGTTGGGAGGCATTATACTGTATGAGGCTGTATTATATTCTATGGGGCTGCATTGTACTCTATGGAGCAGCATTATACTCTATGGGGCAGCATTGTACTATATGGGGCGCCATTGTTCTCTATGGGTCTGCATTTTATGCTATGCAGCGGCATTATACTCTATGGGGCATCATTATAATCTATGGGGATGCATTGTACTCTATGGGGCAGCATTGTACTCTATGGGGCAGCATTGTACTCTATGGGGCAGCATTGTACTCTATGGGGCAGCATTGTATTCTCTGGGGCAGCATTCTACTCTATGGGGCTGCATTATACTTTCAGGTGGGGTGGCATTGTACTCTATGTGGCGGCATTGTACTCTATGGGCCTGCATTATACTCTATGGGGTAGCTGCATTATGCTCTGAGGGGGTTTGAATTATACTCTTTGGAGTGGCTGCATTATACTCTATGGGGTGGCTGGTTTATACTTTATGGGGCAGAATTGTACTCTATAGGTCTGCATTGTATGCTATGCTATGTGGAGGCATCATACTCTATTGGGCAGCATTATACTCTATGTGACTGCATTATACTTTATGGTGGGGTGGCATTGTACTGTATGAGGCTGTATTATATTCTATGGGGCTGAATTGTACCCTATGGGGCTGCATTATACTCAATGGGGCGGCATTATACTCTATGGTGGGGCAGTATTGTACTGTGTGGGGCGGCATTGTACTCTATGGGGCGGCATTGTACTCTATGCGGCGGCATTGTACTCTATGGGGCGACTTTGTACTCTATGGGGCGACATTGTACTCTATGGGGCGACATTGTACTCTATGGGGCGGCACTGTACTCTATGGGGCGGCATTGTACTCTAAGGGGCGGCATTGTACTCTATGGGATGGCATTATACTTTTTGGAGCGCCATTATACTGTATGGGGCTGTACTATATTGTATGGGGCAGCACTGAACTCTATGGGACGGCATTGTACCCTGTGGGGCGGCATTGTACCCTGTGGGGCGGCATTGTACTCTGTGGGGCAGCAGTGTACTCTACTGGGCTGCAGTGTACTCTATTGGGCTGCAGTGTACTATATATGTACTATATGGGGCTGCATTATACTGTATGGAGGACTATGTGGAATGCATTATAGTATACGAAGGACTATGGGATGCATTATACTATATTGAGGACTATGGGGAGTGTATTATACTATATGGAGGACTATGGGATGCATTATACTATATTGAGGACTATGGGGAGTGTATTATACTATATGGAGGACTATGGGTTGTGCATTATACTGTATGGAGGCCTATGGGCTGTGTATTATACTATATGGAGGACTATGGGGAGTGCATTATACTATGTGGAGTACTATGGGCTGTGTATTATACTATATGGAGGACTATGGGGTGCATTATACTATGTGGAGTACTATGGGGAGTGTATTATACTATGTGGAGTACTATGGGCTGTGCATTATACTATGTGGAGTACTATGGGCTGTGCATTATACTATATGGAGGACTATGGGTTGTGCATTATACTATGTGGAGTACTATGGGCTGTGCATTATACTATATGGAGGACTATGAGGAGGGGTGTATTATACTATATGGAGGACTATGGAGTATATTATACTATATGGAGGACTATGGGGTGTATTATACTATATGGAGGACTATGGAATGTATTATACTATATGGAGGATTATGGGGTGTATTATACTCTATGGAGGACTATGGGGTGTATTATACTATATGGAGGACTATGGAGTGTATTATACTATATGGAGGACTATGGGGTATATTATACTATATGGAGGACTATGGAATGTATTATACTATACGGAGGACTATGGAGTGTATTATACTATGCGGAGGACTATGGGGAGTGTATTATACTATGTGGAGTACTATCGGCTGTGCATTATACTATATGGAGGACTATGGGGAGTGCATTATGCTATGTGTAGTACTATGGGGAGTGTATTATACTATGTGGAGTACTATGGGCTGTGCATTATACTATATGGAGGACTATGGAGTGTATTATACTATGCGGAGGACTATGGGGTGTATTATACTATGCGGAGGACTATGGGGAGTGCATTATACTATGTGGAGTACTATGGGGAGTGTATTATACTATGTGGAGTACTATGGGCTGTGCATTATACTATATGGAGGACTATGGGCTGTGTATGATACTATATGGAGGACTATGGGCTGTGCATTATACTATATGGAGGACTATGGAGTGTATTATACTATATGGAGGACTATGGGGTGTATTATACTATATGGAGGACTATGGAATGTATTATACTATACGGAGGGCTATGGAGTGTATTATACTATGTGGAGGACTATGGGGTGTATTATACTATATGGAGGAATATGGGCTGTGCATTATACTATACAGAGGACTATGGAGTGTATTATACTATGCGGAGGACTGTGGGGAGTGTATTATACTATGTGGAGTACTATGGGCTGTGCATTATACTATATGGAGGACTATGGGGAGTGCATTATGCTATGTGGAGTACTATGGCGAGTGTATTATACTATGTGGAGTACTATGGGTTGTGCATTATACTATATGGAGGACTATGGGGAGTGCATTATGCTATGTGTAGTACTATGGGGAGTGTATTATACTATGTGGAGTACTATGGGCTGTGCATTATACTATATGGAGGACTATGGGGAGTGCATTATGCTATGTGTAGTACTATGGGGAGTGTATTATACTATGTGGAGTACTATGGGCTGTGCATTATACAATGCGGAGGACTATGGGGAGTGTATTATACTATGCCGAGGACTATGGGGAGTGTATTATACTATGCGGAGGACTATGGGGAGTGTATTATACTATGCCGAGGACTTTGGGGAGTGTATTATACTATGTGGAGTACTATGGGCTGTGCATTATACTATGCGGAGGACTATGGAGTGTATTATACTATGCGGAGGACTATGGGGAGTGCATTATACTATGTGGAGTACTATGGGGAGTGTATTATACTATGTGGAGTACTATGGGCTGTGCATTATACTATATGGAGGACTATGGGCTGTGTATGATACTATATGGAGGACTATGGGCTGTGTATGATACTATATGGAGGACTATGGGCTGTGCATTATACTATATGGAGGACTATGGAGTGTATTATACTATGCGGAGGACTATGGGGTGTATTATACTATGTGGAGTACTATGGGCTGTGCATTATACTATATGGAGGACTATGGGCTGTGCATTATACTATATGGAGGACTATGGGCTGTGCATTATACTATATGGAGGACTATGGGCTGTGCATTATACTATATGGAGGACTATGGGCTGTGCATTATACTATATGGAGGACTGTGGGCTGTGCATTATACTATATGGAGGACTATGGGCTGTGCATTATGCTATGTGTAGTACTATGGGGAGTGTATTATACTATGTTGAGTACTATGGGGAGTGCATTATACTATATGGAGGAATATGGGCTGTGCATTATACTATATGGAGGACTATGGGGAGTGCATTATACTATATGGAGGACTATGGGGAGTGCATTATGCTATGTGGAGTACTATGGGGAGTGCATTATACTATATGGAGGACTATGGGGAGTGCATTATACTATGTGGAGTACTATGGGCTGTGCATTATACTATATGGAGGACTATGGGGAGTGCATTATACTATGTGGAGTACTATGGGGAGTGCATTATACTATATGGAGGACTATGGGCTGTGCATTATACTATGTGGAGGACTATGGGCTGTGCATTATACTATATGGAGGACTATGGGCTGTGCATTATACTATATGGAGGACTATGGGCTGTGCATTACACTAAACAATCAAAATGCTGCCTATTCATTCAGTGACTGGATTGTTTATGCCGGTACAAAAATCATTGTTCTCTGCAGCACATCGCTCAGAGAAAAGTTCAGATATGCTGCTGATAACATGATACTGTATGGGGACAGATTGATCTATCAGTGATTGTGTCCATCGTTCTTCCTCAGTCGGTGTAAAGAGGTCGGGAAACAATGGTTGAACGACTTCAATATTGTTGATCGCGCTCGTTTAACGGCCTGAACTCAGCACATGTGAATACAACTGAAATGTTTCTGTGTGATGCTGCAATATGTGAACATTGGGGGCCCCACTTTAAACTTTTGCCCAGAGCCCACTTTGTCTAAAACCGGCCCTGTGCGCACCACACCACTGTACAGTGAGAGGAAGGACTTTTACCTGTGATTTACACTTGCATCTGAAAACACAAACAATAGTTTAGAATTAGATTTACTGAAGTATTTAATAAAAGTCACTCAGTTGGGCGACTTATTTTTAGGCCATATTCACACGTGATTTTTTTTCTCATCTGCACAAAACCAAACAAATCTTTGTATGAAAAAATAAAAAAGCTGATGGAAGTTTCCCAAGTTTTTCCTAATAGTCAGTCAATGGGTGAGTGTGATCCACAATTCACCCCAAACCTGACAGGTTACTAGCTCCATAGAATATAAGGGCCAGTGAAAAAAACTTTTCTCTCTCCTGTGACGTTCTGCCTGTGGTTGGGCGTCATAGAAGACAGTGATTTTTACTATATACCGGAATACTGCTGTATGTGGCATAAGAGATCAGACAATCGCAGATTCAAGTCCCCTAAGAGGACTAACAAACAGAGAAAGAAGTGAAGAAAAACGTGTTTAAAAAAGTAAAAAAAAGTTCAAATCACACCCCCTCTTCTCCAGTTAACATTAAAGAAAGAAAAAAAAAAAAAAATACACATATTTGGTATCAACGTGTTCAGAAAAGTCCAATCTATGAAAATATAAAATTAATTGACCCAATCTGTAAAAACTGTAAAGCAAAGAAGAAATCAAAATGGCAAAATTGCAGGTTTTTGATTGCTACAATTCCACAAAAAATGCATTAAGAAGCGATCAAAGCGTTGAAACTACCCCAAAATAGTATCAATAAAACCATCAGGTCACCATGCAAAACACAAGTCCTCACACAGCTCCATCGACAACAAATTAAAATGTTACGGGTATTCAAAAATGCAGACTCAAGCTAATTTTTGCTAATTTTTTTTCACCACTTAAATGAAAAAATACAAGTTTGGTATCGTGGTAATCGTACTGGCCTGACTGGTCCGGGCATTTGCCGTGCGTAAAGAACAGACATCAGAAAACAGAAATTCATTATTATATATACTTATAGAGGCAGCATTACAATCACTGTTCTGAATTACATGACTTTTCTTATTTAGGACTTACCGGTACATAAATTGAGCTTCGATTTTTGCTCGATATTTTTCAAATCTAAATAACTGCAAAATCCTGAATTGAAGAAATAGAGAGGTTTCCTTATGAATAGCCTGATCTTAAAAACCAATTGTATCAATAGTAAATATTGCCATAACGAGCTAATTAATAAATATAAGGCTTTCTCATTAAAAATGTATGGGAAATGAGAATTGGGGAGTAGATGAAGCTTGTGATAAGAAATCAGAAACGTATATAGACAGAAAATGGGAAATAATACGGACAGACCAGGAGTAGAAGAAACACTTACTCACTCTGAACGCCTACTATAAACTCTCAGAGGAGTTCCGGGTGAGCGGTTGCTTATATATTCCTCATGATGTCACAATATCCAGGCAGAGGTGACGATGGTGAAGATCTTGTGATGTCACAACATTCTAGAATGTGCTTAGGACAAGCCCTGCAGCCAATGCTATTCAATATAATCATGTGTAATAAAGTCTATGGAGGGTTTATAATTGATTTTGCTAAATATTAATATTAACATATTAATTACACTTAATATTAATATAAAATAATTAGAACACTTAATATTGAACAGAATTAAGTATGCTTATTTCCCCCTATATGCCGTGTATATATACGGTGTATATATAAATATTCCCCCTTCTATATATCATATGAGCCCCCTATATACCGTAAGAGCGTACACACAGCCCCTATAAACCTTAACAGCCCCACATAGGCTCCCTATATATAGCATGAGCCCCACATAGCCTTCCTATATACACCATGAGCCCCACATTGCCTCCCTATATAGAGCATGAGCCCCACATAGCTTCCCTATATAGAGCATGAGCCCCACATAGCCTCTCTATATACAGCATGAGCCCCACATAGCCTCTTTATATACAGCATGAGCCCCACATAACCTCTATATACAGCATGAGCCCACATAGCCTCCACATATATAGCATGAGCCCCACATAGCCTCCACATATACAGCATGAGCCCCACATAGCCTCTATATACAGCATGAGTCCCACATAGCCTCTATATACAGCATGAACCCCACATAGCCTCTATATACAGCATGAGCCCCACATAGCCTCCCTATATACAGCATGAGCCCCACATAGCTTCCCTATATACAGCATGAGCCCCACATAGCTTCCCCATATACAGCATGAGCTCCACATAACCTCTATATACAGCATGAGTCCCACATAGCCTCTTTATATACAGCATGAGCCCCACATAACCTCTATATACAGCATGAGCCCACATAGCCTCCACATATATAGCATGAGCCCCACATAGCCTCCACATATACAGCATGAGCCCCACATAGCCTCTATATACAGCATGAGTCCCACATAGCCTCTATATACAGCATGAACCCCACATAGCCTCTATATACAGCATGAGCCCCACATAGCCTCCCTATATACAGCATGAGCCCCACATAGCTTCCCTATATACAGCATGAGCCCCACATAGCTTCCCCATATACAGCATGAGCTCCACATAACCTCTATATACAGCATGAGTCCCACATAGCTTCCCCATATACAGATTGAGCTCCACATAGCCTCCTATTTACAGCATGAGGCCCACATAGCCTGTCTATATACAGTATAAGCCCCCACATAGCCTCCCCATGTCCAGCATGAGCCCCACATAGCCTCTCCATGTCCAGCATGAGGCCCACATAGCCTCCACCTATACAGCATGAGCCCCACATAACCTCTATATACAGCATGAGCCCCACATAGCCTCCACATATACAGCATGAGCCCCACATAACCTCTATATACAGCATGAGCTCCACATAGCCTCCTATTTACAGCATGAGGCCCACATAGCCTCTCTATATACAGTATAAGCCCCCACATAGCCTCCCCATGTCCAGCATGAGCCCCACATAGCCTCTCCATGTCCAGCATGAGGCCCACATAGCCTCCACATATACAGCATGAGCTCCACATAGCCTCCTATTTACAGCATGAGGCCCACATAGCCTCTCTATTTACAGTATAAGCCCCCACATAGCCTCCCCATGTCCAGCATGAGCCCCACATAGCCTCTCAATGTCCAGCATGAAAATTGTTGACTATTTCTTGCGATTGAACATATGGGCTTCTTATTACGGTAGGGACATATTGTTGTCGTCGTCTCCTTGCCCCGAATTATCAGCACTGCTGCACTTTATTTGTCTAGAACGGCTTTTTGAGCTAATACTTTTACATCCTATCAACGTACTCACTCATTGGTACATTTGACTTAGTTGTCCATATCAGTGCACTATATTTTTGCATTTCCCTTGTTTTTGCTTTTTTGCTTGACTGATGTATTATATACTGCTTGGAGGAGGGAGCGTCAGCAGACGCATCCACCTCCATCATTCTGTGCATGTGGTCGGCCAGGCAGTACGAGTGCTGATGGGCGGAGGTGGGCAGTAACACGACTGCCGGTATCCATCAATCTTTGATGACTTTTTTATGTATGTGTATGTCTGTTTAAGGGTTAAAAGGGTTAAGGGAGAGCCGGCGTGGAGAGGGGACACCAAATCCATTCGCTAGGGTGTCAACCTCCGCTGCTAAGAAGGCCACGAGTCCAATAGGGAATTCTAGGGATAGCCTGGGTTGTGTCTTTATGTATATTGATAAGGGTACTTTTAGATTTATCTATTAAAAGTTATTTTAAGTTTGTTTGTTTTTTTTTGCTTCGGTTACTGTTTGACTTTACACCCCACCTTCTTTATCTTTCTTTTGGCATATAGTTTTGTCGAACATGAAACTCCAATAGCCTCCCCATGTCCAGCATGAGACCCCCATAGCCTCTCCATGTCCAGCATGAGAGCCCCATAGCCTTCCCATCTCAAGCCAAACATCCCATACACACAGTGGCGTACCGCCAATGGAGGCAGGCCATCACTGCTATGGAGACGTGAACCGGGAAGGGGGGCGCACCACACTGGGCCCTCCCCGCACCGGGCCCCACCTCCGCCCATCAGCACCCGTACTGCCTGGCCGACCGCCCACACAGAATGATGGGGGTGGAAGCGTCTGCTGACGCTCCCTCCTCCATCATCATTGCTCGCGCTGATGGCTGGAGGGGGGGCCCAGTGCAAGCAATGATGATGGAGGAGGGAGCGTAAGCAGTCGCTTCCACCCCATAATTCTTCCTCGTCATCTGACGTCTTAGAGCAGCGGTTGCGATGATGCCAACACATGGCGCCCGTTGCTCTGAGATGTCCGGCGCTTCACAATGCACGCTGAGGAGACTGGAGCACTGGGTGGAACCAGGAGAGGTGAGTACTGTATTTATTTTTTTTAAATCAGTGACCAGTGGCCATAATACAGTATGGGGGGTGCATTATATTGTGTGGAGGACCATGGGGAGTGCATTATACTGTGTGGAGGACCATGGGGGTGCATTATACTGTATGCAGGATCATGGTGGGCGCATTATATTGTGTGGGGGACCATGGGGGTGTATTAAACTATATGGAGGTCTATGGGGGTACATTATGCTTGTATAGAGGACCATGGGGGGTGCATTATATTGTGTGGAGGACCATGGGGAGTGCATTATACTTGTATAGAGGACCATGGGGGGTGCATTATATTGTGTGGAGGACCATGGGGAGTACATTGTACTGGGTGGAGAATCATGGTGGGCGCATTATATTGTGTGGGGGACCATGGGGGTGCATTATACTGTATAGAGGATCTTGGGGGGCACATTATACTGGTATAGGGGACCATAAGGGGGTGCATTATATTGTGAGGAGGACCATGGGGAGGTAGGTTTTTTTTGGGTGCGGCGGCCCAATTAGAACTTCTGTTATTGGGCCACATGATTTCTATGTATGCCCTTGCATACACATTATTGGTGGCCCCTCCTCCACCAATGTATTCCCCACGGTCTGTATCACCTGTCCGCCATAAATCCATAATAAGGAGGTCCCACAATGATCTCCAACTCTGTTGCCTGCGGGTGGTGTGGTGAGCGGTGACATGAGTAATGCGACTGCTCACCACGTCAGCTGGAACACAATGAGAGTACCATGAGAACCCGGCTGCAGTGCCGAGCGGTGACGTCAGCAAGGTCACCGCCAGGCACAGGCATCGGTTCCCATGGTAACCTTTGTTTGAGTCAGCCTATGGGCTGCGGTAATCTTACTGACGTCACCGCTCACAGTGAGACAGGTGAATATAACTTTGGGCCCTCTTTATTATGGAATTAAGGTGGACAAGTGAGCATATCTTTGATTTCTATGGTACTAAATAGGAAAATGAGGGGAATTGTAGGGGATTTTTTTTTCAATTAAAGGACTTTTCTTTGTGTGTTTATTTGTGTTTGTATTTTAACTACGGGGTTAGTAATAGGGGTGGCTAATAGACACCTCTCCATTACTAACCCCTGGGCTTGATGTCAGCAGACAGTAAACAGCTGACATCAACCCCAAAACTATTACCCCACTTGCCAACACACCAGGTCAAGTGTGAAGAGCCGCGGCTAAGCGTCAGAATTGGTGCATCTAATGGATGCGCTTTTTCTGGGGTGGCTGAGGGCTGATGTTATTAGTCTGGGAGGGGGCCAATATCCATTACCCCTTCCCAGCCTATTAATATAAGCCCACAGCTGTCTGTTTTAGCCTTTTGGTGATTATTAAAATTAGGGGGAACCCAAGTCTTTTTTTGGGTGGTATCCCCTTTTTAATAACCAGTAAAGGCTAAACAGACAGCTGTGAGCTATTATTAATAGTCTGGAAACCTTTAATGCTATTGGCCTTTTCCCAGAATAATAACACCAGACCCCTTCTGTAGGCTTTCTCTCAGCTGGTTGGCATCTGGTTTCAGCTGGTTTTGGCAGTGTGGACAGGTGCCAAGTCCTGCTGGAGAATGAAATTTCCATCTCCAAAAAGCTTGTCGGCAGAAGGAAGCATGAAATGCTCTAAAATTTCCTGGTAGACGGCTGAGCTGACTTTGGTCTTGATAAAACACAGTGGACCTACACCAGCAGATGACATGGCTCCCCAAACCATCACTGATTGTGGAAACTTCACACTAGACCTCCAGCAGCTTGGATTGTGTGCCTCTCCACTCTTCCTCCAGACTCTGGGACCTTGATTTCCAAATGAAATGCAGAATTTACTTTTCATCTGAAAACAACACCTAGGGCCACTGAGCATCAGTCCAGGTCTTTTTCTCTTTGGCCCAGGTAAGACGCTTCTGGCGTTGTCTATTGGTCATGAGGGGCTTGACACAAGCAATGCGACACTTGTAGCCCATGTCCTGGATACGTCTGTGTGTGGTGGCTCTTGAAGCAATGACTCCAGCAGCAGTCCATTCCTTGTGAATCTCCCCCAAATTTTTGAATGGCCTTTTGTTAACAATCCTTTCAAGGCTGCGGTTATCCCTGTTGCTTGTGCACCTTTTTCTACCACACTTTTTTCTTCCACTCAACTTTCCATTAATATACTTGGATACAGCACTCTGTGAACAGCCAGCTTCTTTAGCAATGACCTTTTGTGGCTTACCCTCCTTGTGGAGTGTGTCAATGACTGCCTTCTGGACATCTGTCAAGTCAGCAGTCTTCCCCATGATTGTTAAGCCTACTGAAGCAGACTAAGGGACCTTTTTAAACGCTTAGGAAGCCTTTGCAGGTATTTTTTGCTAATTATTCTAATTTACTGAGATAATGACTTTTGTGTTTTCATTGGCTGTAAGCCATAATCATCAACATTAACAGAAATAAACACTTGAAATAGATCACTGTTTGTAATAACTCTATATAATATGAGTTTCACTTTTTGTATTGAAGAACTGAAATAAATGAACTTTTTGATGATATTCTAATTTAGTGAGATGCACCTGTATGTCCCGCTGTACACAAATTGCTGCTGCCCTCTGTGTGCATGCTATAGTCAGCACAAAGTATAATAGTCAGCGGGCGGTTATAGGCCACATTACAAAGAAGCTGAGGGACAATGGGGAGATTACTAGAAATTAATAGGATATTATTGATGCTCCCACTAATCTTTAGTATGAACCAGTTTTGCTATCAGTAAATGTGGCGCCCCTGAGGGTTCAGTCGCCACAGAGGTACTGCATCTCACCCAGAGGTGTGGTATCTCACTCTCGGGTAAGGATAGATTGCTGCCCGGGACCCTAACACCTGCATCCAACATGTCAACTTCAGTAGGGCAGGGCGAGATTGCTCCTGCGGGAGAGCACAGTCCCTGGTCCCTGGCTGGAGTGGAGGGGAACCTAGTGAGGGGGAACCATGTAGTGGGTGTGGTGGAGGACGTAGATCAGGGGAGCACATGAAAGGAAGCTGTATAAAAAGGGGAGCCATCTTAGAAGGACAAGCCAGTCAGAGGAGGAAAGTGAGGGGAGCAGAGGCTCTGCAGGAGCTCTGCTCGGGAGGCGGGCCTAGCCCGAGAGGCCCAGGACTGAGAGAGGAGCGGGAGCAGGAGAAAGGCTCCAGGAACAGAAGGGATCCCAGGGGTGCAGGCAGTGCTGGAGGCCACCCGTACGCCCAAATCTGCCAGGCAGTGGAGGAATCGAGCCGCAGAGGGGACCGGCCCCTAAACTAGTGGAGAACTACAAGGCTCAGCTTGGAACCGGAGGCTGCTGTACTTGCAAGGTGCAGTGGCCACATCAACAACTATATCTCCGAAAAGGCGGCCACAGAGGGTCCAGGGGACTGCAGGTCGCCCGACAAGACCCGAGGCTACAGGATTGGGACACTGGTTGCGAGGCGCAGGTCAGGAGGGCGAGAGCCAGCGCAGGAAGACGACTGAGGAAGGCACATAGGAAGGGGTCCTGTCAGGCACTCTTGAATTACCTGAGGGATTGCTGAACCCCTGCCTGGTGAACGCAGCACGACGTGGGAGGTTGTGGTCTGGACCCTGTAACCTGAGGAACTTATCAACTGTGAGTAAACTCGGAAGACTGCACCCCACTGTCTCTGTGATTATTGCTGCGCCATCAACCCCTGCACTACAACGCCCAGCATAACCTATAACATCTACACTGCCCTGGAGCTAAGCTCTACCTGTGGAGAGCCACACCAGCTTTGTTGCACTAACATCAGCTCCAGAGGACCTGCTCCGCAGCGGCGGCTCCATATAGCCGCATACCACAGGTGGCGTCACGAACTTTGTACATAAATCCCATGTAAATATTCTCCTTTTTACTGACCGCTCTGGGTCACGGACCTGGTCACCGCCACTGTGACATCTCCCTTAGCAACGACCGGCCCGGCACCGAGTACCCCACGACCCAGGTATAGCTGCAAAGGATGAGAACATTGTTCTTCCACTGTACAAAGCACTGGTCAGACCACACATGGAATACTGTGCTCAGTTATGGGCCCCAATATATAGAAAGGATATAAATGAGCTTGAAAAGGTACAAAGGAGGGCAACAAAATTAATAAAGGGAATGGAGGGACTGCAATACCCAGAGAGGTTGGCAAAACTAGGACTATTCAGCCTGGAAAAGAGAAAGTTGAGGGGGGACATAATAAATGTGTACAAATATGTTAGGGGACAGTATAGAGACCTTGCCCGGGATTTATTCAGAAGGAGGGATATTACGGTAACAAGAGGGCACTCACTAAGACTGGAAGAGAAAAGGTTTCAGCACCAGCATAGGAAGGGGTTCTTTACGGTAAGAGCAGTGAGAATATGGAATTCACTGAGTGAGGAGACGGTAATGTCAGATTCACTACACCAGTTCAAGCGGGGACTGGATGCATTTCTAGATACCAGGCAGATTTCAGCATATACTTAAAAATAAAATAAAATAGTAGGTTGATACAGGGATTTATTCTGACTGCTGGTTTCAGAGTCGGGAGGGAATTTTTCCTCAGGTGAAGATTGGCCAAATCATTTGGGGTTTTTGCCCTCCTCTGGATCAACAATTACAGAACTAACAGGTCGAACTTGATGGACGCAAGTCTTTATTCGGCTTTACAAACTATGTTACTATGTTACTATGTCATAAACATGAGGCAGAACTTTCCATAATTTCTTTATTTCAAGGACTGCTGAAGACGCCACGACTTGTTACCTCTTCTCAATCACGGTTTCCCCATTTTAAATTGCCAACAGTTTTACTCACCGCCGATGCTGTTCCAGCGGTGTCGTCACTGTCTCTTCCAGCGATCGCGTCACAGCCAGGAGAGACATGAACCTCTTGGGATAGTTTTCACATGTACAGCACCACTGAACCAATGGAGCTCTGAAAATAAATAATAAATACTCTTCCACGTGATCTGACGTCGGCTGTGGAGGGATTCAGGTGCATGGACAGTACAGTTCTCCAGGCAACTATAGCACGCTCAGCAAGTATTCTGCACGGCTCCTAATAATTCACAATAGGACCCATGCATGATATAACTCTACTGCCCAGGCTGCTGTTGCGTCTGTGCAACCACAATGTGCAATCAAGCAGGAGAAGATTCCTTAATTATGCACAAATTGCAATGTCCAGGAATCTTTAGCATGGATGAAAGCCCACAAAGGTCAAGTCCACAACAAAGAGCTTTTTGAAGACAATAAAATCAATATAATATCTGACAACTCAACACCCATTACTTGCAGATCACATGGTCGAGTATGTGAAATCCACTTTTCTTTCATCTAAAGTAGACATCAAAAACGCAAATTTCTTCACACAAGGCAAGGCTGGTTACATGGTCAATAGTGACTTGTAGGATCGCTGCTTCCAAGTGACGCTACAGAGGTCTAGCCCTTTTCTTCTCAATTTTCTTTGCATGTTTAATTTCCCAGAGGAGCATTGCATGGTGAATAAGCCTCCTAACCATAGCATGCCAGAGCCGGTATGTCACTCTCCGCAAGGAGAAACATTACCCATTAGACCTCAGTCCAGAGCCTCTCACCTAGTCATATCAGTTCTCATACTTTGCACTGACGAGGGCCAACAGCCCGAAATGCCGTGTCTGCAAATTGAGATTCTGATTTGGCTTTTATCCTAAGTCATATTGCACGACTCGTTAAAGGGTCGATAGTGACTTGTAGGATTGCTGTTTCCAACAGGTGGCGCTATAGAGTTCAAGTCCTCTTCCTCTCTGAAGAGGCATTTGCCTATTTGATTTCTTCACCCGTAATTGATAAGTGGAGTTCCAACTTACATGACACTATCAGGTTTGCTAACCGTCCAGAAATTCCTAGACAGTCTGTAAAATAGGGCATTTATTTTCCCTGTCAATAAAAAAAAAATGGAAACATGGGTGACTTTTTTTGAAGCTGGAGAAACTTGTACAAATTATTGCGACTGTAATTATTAATTTACAGTGAAAACAGTTTTCTGTCTTATTTGTGGGTTGTAAACATATATCACTTAATGGGAACCTGCCACTATATTCATGCTGCGCAAAGCACAGGCAGCATATATCAGAGTCTGGCTGCGCAATGTTTTACTGTGAAATGATGCAGCGTTCTAGAGAAAACCTAGATCAAAAAGTCAGCTGGGGACTATAGGGACAGATGTAACTAATCCAGTATGGCTCCCGACCAGCTTCTGTTGATTGACAGGTCTCTCCCATGTGTGCATATAGGGAGAGAGCTGTCAATCACACAGGGAGAAGCTGGGAGCCATGCTGGACTAGTCATGCCTCTTGGTATATTCCCCAGCTGACTTTTCTATGTTGTCTCGAAGAAAAAAAAACCCAGCATTTCACAGTAAGACATATTTGGCTGCAACAGTGCAGCCAGGCTCTGATTCATACTGCCCTAGGTTTTTGAAGAATGGAAAAAGATAGATGATGCAATATATCGCCAACTTGTTCATTCCACGCCTAGAAGACTTGATGCTGCGCATAAAATTCATGGAGGTCATACTAAATACTACATGTAGTATTTAGTAGTGTAGTAGTAGTAGTAGTTTTTGATGTGGGGTGTACTCATTTCTGCATCAACTAATATGAGTAAAACTGATTTTGTAATGAAAGTTATATTACTAACCATACTTATGTTATGGGTCAAAAAAATGTTCTATGAAACTAAGTCTTTGTTCTTGCGTTTAGTGAGATATTGACTAAAGCACCACGCCAGCAATTTTGTTTTTATTTCAGTGCTAGAGTGGTATCAATAATGTAAGTTCCCTCACCCTCAATGGCGGTCAAGTATGCAATATGCTAACTCCCAAACAGAATTCGTCTAGCAGTGATCTTGCGGGCATTGCTCCTGTGCCCACATGTTCACCATGAGATAAGTGAGTCACAGTGTGTGTATTCCTTCCTGATTATTACGTTATTACATACATGTACTTCAAATGTTGGGAAGAGGTTAATGATATACAATTGGTCCACATACAGTGCCTACAAGTAGTATTCAACCCCCTGCAGATTTAGCTGGTTTGATAAGATGCAAATAAGTTAGAGCCTTCAAACTGCAAACAAGAGTAGGTTTTATGAACAGAAGCATAAATCTTACAAACCAAAAAGTTATGTTGCTCTGTTGAATTTTATTAAATTTTAAACATAAAAGTGTGGGTCAATTATTATACAACCCCTATGTTTAATATTTTGTGGAATAACCCTTGTTTGCAATTACAGCTAATAATCGTCTTTTATAAGACCTGATCAGGCCGGCACAGGTCTGTGGAGTTATCTTGGCCCACTCCTCCATGCAGATCTTCTCCAAGTTATCTAGGTTCTTTGGGTGTCTCATGTGGACTTTATTCTTGAGCTCCTTCCACAAGTTTTCAATTGGGTTAAGGTCAGGAGACTGACTAGGCCACTCCAACATCTTGACTTTTTCCCTATTGAACCAGGCCTTGGTTTTCTTGGCTGTGTGCTTTGGGTCGTTGTCTTGTTGGAAGATGAAATTACGACCCATCTTAAGATCCTTGATGGAGGAGCGGAGGTTCTTGGCCAAAATCTCCAGGTAGGCCGTGCTATCCATCTTCCCATGGATGCGGACCAGATGGCCAGGCCCCTTGGCAGAGAAACAGCCCCACAGCATGATGCTGCCACCACCATGCTTGACTGTAGGGATGGTATTCTTGGGGTCGTATGCAGTGCCATCCAGTCTCCAAACGTCACGTGTGTAGTTGGCACCAAAGATCTCGATCTTGGTCTCATCACACCATAGAACCTTGAACCAGTCTGTCTCAGAGTCCTCCAAGTGATCATGAGCAAACTGTAGACGAGCCTTGACATGACGCTTTGAAAGTAAAGGTACCTTACGGGCTCGTCTGGAACGGAGACCATTGCGGTGGAGTACGTTACTTATGGTATTGACTGAAAACAATGTCCCCACTGCCATGAGATCTTCCCGGAGCTCCTTCCTTGTTGTCCTTGAGTTAGCCTTGACTCTTCGGACAAGCCTGGCCTCGGCACGGGAGGACACTTTCAAAGGCTTTCCTGGCCGTGGAAGGCTAACAGTAGTTCCATAAGCCTTCCACTTACGGATGATGCTCCCAACAGTGGAGACAGGTAGGCCCAACTCCTTGGAAAGGGTTTTGTACCCCTTGCCAGCCTTGTGACCCTCCACGATCTTGTCTCTGATGGCCTTGGAATGCTCCTTTGTCTTTCCCATGTTGACCATGTCTGAGTGCTGTTCACAAGTTTGGGGAGGGTCTTAAATAGTCAGAAAAGGCTGGCAAAAGAGATCTTTAATCCACACATGTGAAGCTCATTATTCTTGGTGCCTGAACTACTTCTTAATACTTTAGGGGGACCAAACAGAATTCTTGTGGTTTGAGGGGTTGAATAGTAAATGACACTCTGAATTAACTTTTTACGTTTAAAAAAAAAACAAAAAAAAAATTTGCTGCAGTGCATTTCCCACTTCCAGGCTGATCTACAGTACAAATGTCACAATGCCAAGTTAATTCCGCATGTGTCAACCAGCTAAATCTGCAGGGGGTTGAATACTACTTGTAGGCACTGTATATCCAATATATAGTACAGACCAAAAGTTTGGACACACCTTCTCATTTAAAGATTTTTCTGTATTTTCATGACTATGAAAATTGTACATTCACACTGAAGGCATCAAAACTGTGAATTAACACATGCGGAATTATATACTTAACAAAAAAGTGTGAAACAACTGAAAATGTGTCTTATATTCTAGGTTCTTCAAAGTAGCCACCTTTTGCTTTGTTGACTGCTTTGCACACTCTTGGAATTCTCTTGATTAGTTTCAAGAGGTAGTCACCGGAAATGGTTTTCACTTCACAGGTGTGCCCTGTCGGGTTTAATAAGTGGGATTTCTTGCCTTATAAATGGGGTTGGGACCATCAGTTGTGTTGTGCAGAAGTCTGGTGTATACACAGCTGATAGTCCTACTGAATAGACTGTTAGAATTTGTATTATGGCAAGAAAAAAGCAGCTAAGTAAAGAAAAACGAGTGGCCATCATTACTTTAAGAAATGAAGGTCAGTCAGTCTGAAAAATTGGGAAAACTTTGAAAGTGTCCCCAAGTGCAGTTGCAAAAACCATCAAGCGCAACAAAGAAACTGGCTCACATGAGGAAAGCCCCAGGAAAGGAAGCCCAAGGGTCACCTCTGCTTCTGAGGATAAGTTTATCCGAGTCACCAGCCTCAGAAATCGCAGGTTAACAGCAGCTCAGATTAGAGACCAGGTCAATGCCACACAGAGTTCTAGCAGCAGACACATCTCTTCAACAACTGTTAAGAGGAGACTTTGTGCAGCAGGCCTTCATGGTAAAATAGCTGCTAGGAAACCACTGCTAAGGACAGGCAACAGGCAGAAGAGACTTATTTGGGCTAAAGAACACAAGGAATGGACATTAGACGAGTGGAAATATGTGCTTTGGTCTGATGAGTCCAAATTTGAGATCTTTGGTCCCAACCACCGTGTCTTTGTGCGACGCAGAAAAGGTGAACGGATGGACTCTACATGCCTGGTTCCCACCATGAAGCATGGAGGAGGAGGTGTGATGGTGTGGGGGTGCTTTGCTGGTGACACTGTCGGGGATTTATTCAAAATTGAAGGTATACTGAACCAGCACGGCTACCACAGCATCTTGCAGTGGCATGCTATTCCATCCGGTTTGCGCTTAGTTGGACCATTATTTATTTTTCAACAGGACAATGACCCCAAACACACCTCCAGGCTGTGTAAGGGCTATTTGACCAAGAAGGAGAGTGATGGGATGCTACGTCAGATGACCTGGCCTCCACAGTCACCAGACCTGAACCCAATCGAGATGGTTTGGGGTGAGCTGGACCGCAGAGTGAAGGCAAAAGGGCCAACAAGTGCTAAGCATCTCTTGGATCTCCTTCAAGATTGTTGGAACACCATTTCCGGTGACTACCTCTTGAAGCTCATCAAGAGAATGCCAAGAGTGTGCAAAGCAGTCATCAAAGCAAAAGGTGGCTACTTTAAAGAACCTAGAATATAAGACATATTTTCAGTTGTTTCACACTTTTTTGTTAAGTATATAATTCCACATGTGTTAATTCATAGTTTTGATGCCTTCAGTGTGAATGTACAATTTTCATAGTCATGAAAATACAGAAAAATCTTTAAATGAGAAGGTGTGTCCAAACTTTTGGTCTGTACTGTATCTTTCCAAAAGATGTGCATGAATGGACATGCCCATAACATATATATTAAATTACCCAACTAGTTACCATACTTTTTTTTTTATATTTTAGCCAATCTACCCAAAGTCGAAATAAGCTGGATTTTAACATATCCTGGGGTCCAAAGCAATATTATATCCATAAAGGTTTAGGTTTACCCACTGTATAAAGCTACTAATTATCTCTTTACTTTTACACAGTGGAACTACACCAGCAGATGACATGGCTCCCCAAACCATCACTGATTGTGGAAACTTCACACTAGACCTCAAGCAGCTTGGATTGTGGCCCCTCCACTCTTCCTCCAGACTCTGGGACCTTGATTTCCAAATGAAAATTGAAATTCTGGAACCTTGTGGAGTGTGTCAATGACTGCATTCTGGACATTTGTCAAGTCAGCAGTCTTCCCCATGATTGTGGAGCCTACTGAAACCGATTAAGGGACCTTTTTAAATGCTTAGGAAGTCTTTGCGGGTGTTTTTTGTTAATTATTTAAATTTATTGAGATGATGACTTTTGTGTTTTCATTGGCTATAAGCCATAATCACGGAAAACATGGCGTCGTTTGCAAGCTTCTGCGATCAATGAGCGAAAAGTTATTGCAGAAATTAGCATTTTTAATAAAAGCATAACGGGTGGAGCCCTGCTCCTGTGATGTCGGCCCAGGGGGGTGTGGGTAGGTCTCTCCCTTCAGCATAAAATAGTCTGCTGAGGTTGGCATAACATTCATTGCGGGAGTATATAGTTATTATATGCAACGGATCATGTTCAATAACAGTCAAATCAGAGGAGAGCTCCCCTCCAGCTATATTGCATCGTCTCAGCGATCGTATAGTAAGTTTCTGCTTTAATCCTTATTATTTTGTGTAACTGCTTATGTATTGTATTGTCCCCTTTGTAAAACCCTTGTATATTTTTCCTAAACACTGCCTCCCTTTTGGATTAAATATAAAATTTAATAGTTTCTTTTTTCCTGTAATCGTTCCCTTCCCTGAAGCCATGCGCTATCAGAACGCAGGCATCCGGCCAGGCCTGTAATATATTTCAAACTCGGCCGGTGGTGGCAGCAAATAATATTTATAATCGTGCTATCGTGAAGCTGACAGTAACCGTACAGAGGGCGTAAACACATATTCCATGCGTTGGAATCCAAAGGTGTGATGCCATACGCTACGAGTAGTGGGGACCGTATGCTCGAGGGTCCCTGACGAAATCCTGACAGCATGACGGCAACACCGAGATATTGCGTGATCCCCCCCGGTATCGTCGCTGTGGAATACCCTGACACTCTTGTTCTGGAAACCACAACCCTCAAGCCATATGCTACCTATATATACAGTACAGACCAAAAGTTTGGACACACCTTCTCATTTAAAGATTTTTCTGTATTTTCATGACTATGAAAATTGTACATTCACACTGAAGGCATCAAAACTATGAATTAACACATGTGGAATTATATACTTAACAAAAAAGTGTGAAACAACTGAAAATATGTCTTATATTCTAGGTTCTTCAAAGTAGCCACCTTTTGCTTTGATGACTGCTTTGCACACTCTTGGCATTCTCTTGATGAGCTTCAAGAGGTAGTCACCGGAAATGGTCTTCCAACAATCTTGAAGGAGTTCCCAGAGATGCTTAGCACTTGTTGGCCCTTTTGCCTTCACTCTGCGGTCCAGCTCACCCCAAACCATCTCGATTGGGTTCAGGTCTAGTGACTGTGGAGGCCAGGTCATCTGGCGTAGCACCCCATCACTCTCCTTCTTGGTCAAACAGCTCTTACACAGCCTGGAGGTGTGTTTGGAGTCATTGTCATGTTGAAAAATAAATGATGGTCCAACTAAACGCAAACCGGATGGAATAGCATGCCGCTGCAAGATGCTGTGGTAGCCATGCTGGTTCACTATGCCTTCAATTTTGAATAAATCCCCAACAGTGTCACCAGCAAAGCACCCCCACACCATCACACCTCCTTCTCCATGCTTCACGGTGGGAACCAGGCATGTAGAGTCCATCTGTTCACCTTTTCTGCGTCGCACAAAGACACAGTGGTTGGAACCAAAGATCTCAAATTTGGACTCATAAGACCAAAGCACAGATTTCCGCTGGTCTAATGTCCATTCCTTGTGTACTTTAGCCCAACAAGTCTCTTCTGCTTGTTGCCTGTCCTTAGCAGTGGTTTCCTAGCAGTTATTTTACCATGAAGGCCTGCTGCACAAAGTCTCCTCTTAACAGTTGTTGTAAAGATGTGTCTGCTGCTAGAACTCTGTGTGGCATTGACCTGGTCTCTAATCTGAGCTGCTGTTAACCTGCGATTTCTGAGGCTGGTGACTCGGATAAACTTATCCTCAGAAGCAGAGGTGACTCTTGGTCTTCCTTTCCTGCGGCGGTCCTCATGTGAGCCAGTTTGTTTGTAGCAATTGATGGTGTTTGCAACTGCACTTGGGGACACATTCAAAGTTTGCCCAATTTTTCGCACTGACTGACCTTAATTTCTTAAAGTAATGATGGCCACTCGTTTTTCTTTACTTAGCTGCTTTTTTCTTGTCATAATACAAATTCTAACAGTCTATTCAGTAGGACTATCAGCTGTGTATCCACCTGACTTCTGCACAACACAACTAATGGTCCCAACCCCATTTATAAGGCAAGAAATCCCACTTATTAAACCTGACAGGGCACACCTGTGAAGTGAAAACCATTTCCGGTGACTACCTCTTGAAGCTCATCAAGAGAATGGCAAGAGTGTGCAAAGCAGTCATCAAAGCAAAAGGTGGCTACTTTGAAGAACCTAGAATATAAGACATATTTCAGCTGTTTCACACTTTTTTGTTAAGTATATAATTCCATTGGTGTTAATTCATAGTTTTGATGCCTTCAGTGTGGATGTACAATTTTCAAAGTCATGAAAATACAGAAAAATCTTTAAATGAGAAGGTGTGTCCAAACTTTTGGTCTGTACTGTATGTGTGTATATATATATATATATATTTTATATATGTGACCTTGTTATTTGTTATTTTTAGGGCTGCGGTGATCAGTGTGACAAGACGAGTCATGGCTGGGAGATGTCGACATGAAGGTCTGATCAGATGGAGAAGAAACAACAGAAACCGGCTCTGATCAGAAGAGACGTCAGCGATCACTGGATGTAAGTATTTATTCTGTATCTGCACTGTATGACTTGGAGTAATACTGTTATTTGTAAAATCACTTAGGCCACATTCTCATTTTTGTGTGAAATGTCCATGAGCTGCCAGATTTTTTTATTAGACGGCACACAGACTCAGAGTTTTATAAATCCATTCACATATCTGTGAAAGTCACAGATCCGAGAATGAGATCTGCGAGACTCAAATCATGTCCTGTTCTGATCCGATTTTGAAGATCGGAATAGGACTTACTCAGTGGGTCTGTGTGCTGTTTGAAAGAAAAAGAAAATCAAGCAGGACACTGATGCAGAAATGTAGCCTTATTATATATATAGAGCAGTCCCTTAGTGTATAATGTACTCACTTATTATGGATAGCACAGTCCTTAAAGGAGTATTCTAATCTCCAAGTTCCTATTTCAATATGTTGTAGGTATAATAATAGTAACAAATACCTCCAATTAGAAATGTAGTATAGTTCTCCTAATTAGCTATGTCACTTACCCCATGTGCAGGCATTGCAGTAGCTTAGGTATCCAAGGTTACAACTACACACATATTGTTAGTCAGCTGTTGGTGGTCGTAACCATAGATACTGTGAGGCAGTGACCGGGATCGTATACGAGGGACGTTATATCTCCCCCAGAATGTGTACAGAGACCTATTAAAACCATTGGAGTGCATTGCAGTCATAGACACAGCTGCAATGCAGGAATGAAGGTGAGCATTGACCTGGTCAGACTACCTGGCTAAGGCAGATTAAGTAAAACCCGGCAGGGCCTTCATTTCTTGGAGGAGGTCACAGGAGGCAGTGGGGCGGCCTCCTCCCTCCAACCCGGGTTTTCCAGTGGCTCTTGCCACAGGTCCTTTAAAACCCCTGCACTAAGGATTAGTGTTGTTCTATGTTGGAACCTGCTAGGTTTATACCTAATTTTGCTGGGCGGACGGCGGCCCGGACCGATCTCTTGAAAGGGAAAAAAAAATCGGTAATGGTCCGGTGGATCTCTCAGGCAGAAGAAGCTTTTCAGTCCCTGAAGTTGGCCCTGTGTGGACAGCCGGTCCTCATCAGCCCCAACTTCAAGGAAACCTTCATTGTACAGACAGATGCCTCGGAGGTAGGCCTAGGGGCGGTATTGTCACAAAAAGTGAATGGTGAAGAGCACTCGGTCACCTACTTAAGTAGAAAACTTGTCCTGGTAGAGAAAAACTATAGCGTGGTAGAGAAGGAGTGTTTGGCTATTAAGTGGGCCTTGGAATCGCTACGTTATTATTTACTCGGGTGTCAGTTCCGCTTGGTGACGGACCACTCACCTTTGGTATGGGTGAGAAATGCCAAGGAGAGGAATTCGCGAGTCACCAGGTGGTTCCTATCACTGCAAAATTTCAGTTTCTCTGTAGAACATCACCCCGGGAAGTCGCAGGGAAACGCGGATGCCCTGTCCCGGGCACCGTGTATGATGGCAAATGTACAACCCCACAAGTTTGAACAGAGGGGGGGATATGTGAGGCAGTGACCGGGATCGTATACGAGGGACGTTATATATACCCCAGAATGTGTACAGAGACCTATTAAAACCATTGGAGTGCATTGCAGTCATAGACACAGCTGCAATGCAGGAATGAAGGTAAGCATTGACCTGGTCAGACTACCTGGCTAAGGCAGATTAAGTAAAACCCGGCAGGGCCTTCATTTCTTGGAGGAGGTCACAGGAGGCAGTGGGGCGGCCTCCTCCCTCCAACCCGGGTTTTCCAGTGGCTCTTGCCACAGGTCCTTTAAAACCCCTGCACTAAGGATTAGTGTTCTTCTATGTTGGAACCTGCTAGGAGCACAGCAGGGGAGCTCAGCAGGATTGAGGGTGGCTGAACCCACTCCTGGGAAGCCTCTGCACCTGTCAGGCTCTGAGCTGCCCGGCGCGGCCGTTGCCCCCGGCAACCGTTGTTTATGGACTCATGTTAACCCGGTTACGAACCGGAGGACTTTCTGTTTACCCGTGAGTTGCTGAATAAAAGCTGTTTATGTTGGACTTGCTTGGGTCACTGCCTCAGTTACTGCACGGTGTGAACACCGCCGCCTTACATTACGTAGGCTAGTGCAATGCCTGCACATGAGGTAAGTGACATAGCTAATTAGGAGAACTATACTAAATTTCTAATTTGAGGTATTTGCTAATATTACTATACCTACTACATATTGGGATAGGACCTTAGAGATGGGAATGCCCCTTTAATTACATAATTTCCTCCTCTCTATACAACACCATCCCTAATTACATAGCATCCTCTCTAGCTGTGTATAGTATCGTCCCTTATTACATAGCATCCTCTCTAGCTATGTATAGCACCATCCCTTATTATGTAGCATCCTCTCTAGCTATGTATAGCACCATCCCTTATTATGTAGCATCCTCTCTAGCTATGTATGGCGCCGTTCCTTATTACATAGCACCCTCTCTAGCTATGTATGGTGCCGTCCCTTATTATGTAGCATCCTCTCTAGTTATGTATAGCGTCGTCCCTTATTTCGTAGCACCCTCTCTAGCTATGTTTGGCGCTGTCACTTAATACGTAGCACCCTCTCTAGCTATGTATGGGGCCGTCTCTTATTACGTAGCTTCCTCTCTACCTATCTATGGCGCCTTCCCTTATTATGTAGCACCCTCTCTAGGTATGTATGGCGCTGTCCCTGATTATGTAGCATCTTCTCTAGTTATGTAGGGTGCTTACACATATTACATAGCATTCGCTCTATGTATGGTGCCGTCCCTTATTACGTAGTACCCTCTCTAGCTATGTATGGCACCGTCCCTTATTATGTAGCATCCTCTCTAGGTATGTATGGGGCCATCCCTTATTACGTAGCATCCTCTTTAGGTATGTATAGCACCATCCCTTATTACTTAGCACCCTCTCTACCTATGTATGACAACTTTCCTTATTACGTACCACCCTCTCTAGGGATGTATGGCGCTGTCACTTATTATGTAGCAACCTCTCTAGCTATGTATGGGGCCGTCCCTTATTACGTAACATCCTTTCTAGCTATGTATAGCGCTGTCCCTTATTACTTAATATACTTTCTAGCTATGTATGGTGCTGTCCCTTACATTGCTAGAGAGACTGTTGCTGTCCCTTATTACGTAGCACCCTCTCTAGCTATGTGTGGCGTCGTCACTAGTGTTGAGCATTCCGATACTGAAATATCGGGTATCGGCCGATATTCGCGGTATCGGAATTCTGATACTTAATTCCGATACTTTTGCAATATCGTATACCGGAATCGGAAGTTCCCATAATGCAATGAGCCATTTTCATTTTATTCAGCCAATGAGGATCCTAAGAAGTGTGGGCACATCCTGTTAGGCATGTAGGCATCTTAACTAATGGCATGGCTGTGATTGGCTGCTGAAATCATGTCATGATACACTATAAAAGCCGCCGCCGCCATTTTGAGCTCACTCTGCTGTGAATTCAGTTAAGGATAGGACGCTGTTTTTCTGAGGGACAGTTTTAGCTACCTATTTGGTCTATTCTGCTTTACCCAAGCTACTTTATAAATCGCTGTGCCTTGCAGTGCTAGTGCACAGTTCTCTGTGCTGTTCACCGCTTTCTGCAAGGTCTGTGTGTGTGAGTGCAGCTCACCCTGTAGTGTGTGCTTCAGCCACGTCTGGTTGTAGTGCACTCAGTGTGTGTCACTGCCTCATACATTGTCCTTTTTTGCCAATTCATAATTTTTCCTGATTTCTCCTATTAGTGTGGTGGTTCCATCCGTATTCAGCTAAATTGGTTCCAAACACACTATATAGGAGTAGTTAGAGGAGCCTTTCTGCAGCATTGGGCCCTGCAGCCCCAGCCAGATTAGTATTAGCCTATTTTTTGCAGCCTCATCTATTGCATTGTAGGTTACCTTCCTACATTGTAATAGCTACAAAAAGTTTGTGATACTATCGTTATTACATCTTTAGGCACATCCAGTGTCTTTTTGTGACAAAAAAAACCTAAAAGTTCACCAAACACTCCACTTTACAGTTGTGTAGGCCACATTAGCTCATATTAAAGTCTAGTCCACACTTTATAAAATTAGTGTTTCTTATACCTGTTAGCAGCTGTTCAGGAATAAGCACACTAAGCCCTTAGTACTTTTCTGCCTATCTTTATCAGTCTACCAAGATGAAGAAGGCAGGGAGTAAGGCACGTGGTCGTGGGCGTGGAGTTTCTGCAGGGAGAGGACGTGAGGATTCTGTGCCTGCAGGGAGAGGACGTGGGGATTCTGTGCCTGCTGCGGGCACCAGTGACTCAGCATCCCCCAGTTTTACCAGGGAACAGTCCTTTATGCGCAGCTTTGTAGGAGCTAGCCGTACCCCACTGCTGCGGGAGGACCAAATTGAAGCCGTTGTCGGATGGATGGCAGCTAACGCATCGACTTCAATTAGTTCCAAATCCTCTCAGGTCCTGAGCACTGAGGAGCACCCATCTGTCTCTTCACCACCTGCCAAATTGCCCAGGCAGTCAGAGAGCCCTGGACAGGAGCCATCTCTACTTCTGTTCTCTGAATCTCTTGGCTTGGAAAGAGGGGGCCAGCCAAGCAGAATTCGAGAATTTGAAGAAGAGGTAGTATGCAGTGATGCGCAACCGTTTTGTCTCTCTGAATCTGAAGAGGCGGGTGGGCCAGTGCCTATGGTCAGCAGCACACCTCAGTACGCATCTGATGATGAGACTCAGGTGCCACTTTCTGGTGCGTACTGTGCTGTCGAGACTACCCAGGAGAAGCAGTTGTTTGAAGAGGGTGGTGTAGATGATGAGGTCCTTGACCCATCATGGCATGAGGGACAGGAAGGTGGTGGGAGCAGCTCTGAGGAAGAGATTCCCCGAACAGCCCAAAAAGGAGGGAGAGGGAGGGGGCAGACTTGGTTGCCTGTAGCCTCCACTTCGGCACCCATTAGGAGCATGGCTCTTCCAAAATCCAAAGCGGGCGCTCCCAAGACTTGCAGTGCCTGGTCCTTTTTTGACACAGTTGCAGATGACATTTGCTTTGTCAAATGCAAGCTGTGTAATCAGAAGGTGAAAAGAGGGAAAAGTGTCAGCAACCTCAATACCACAAATATGTGGAAACATATGCGGACCAAGCACGTGGTGGAGTTACAAAAACACACTGAAGACCTAGGCCAACCTACAGCGCCACCTACCACCTCTTCAGCTCGTGTTGTAGCCTCTTCCTCCAGCTCACACACAGCTGGTTCGGCTTCCTCACAGGATCGCCATGGAAGAATCTCTGGCACTGTTGTACAGAGACACAGTGTATTTCCACCCACAGCACCACTTTCCCAGTCATCCTCACACTCCCAGGCCAGTCTACAGCCATCGTTAGCACAGGCATGGGAGAAAAGGCGCCCTTACTCGGCAAACCACCCCCGAGCATAGGCTCTGAATGCTGGCATTGCTAAACTACTGGCCCTTGAAATGCTATCATTCAGGCTGGTGGAGACTGACACATTCCGTAACTTTATGGCATTGGCAGTCCCACAATACAACGTGCCCAGCCGATTTTATTTCAGCAGGCAAGCCGTCCCTGCCCTGCAACATCATGTGGAGGGAAAAATTAAACATGCGCTACAAAACGCCGTCAGTAGCAAGGTCCACCTGACCACCGATGCGTGGACCAGTAAGCATGGACAGGGACGATACCTTTCCCTCACTGCCCATTGGGTAAATGTTGTGGAGCCGGGTACAGATCTTGAGAGTGGCGCTGTACGTGTTCTGCCAACTCCAAGGATTGCAGGAATCCAGTCTGTACACATTGACTCCTCCTCATACTCCAGTTCCTCTGAATCAGTGCTGCAGGAGCCGTCACGGTCTACCTCCACATCGACCCGTGAACGGTTACCTGTTATGGTGACCAATATGAGCACAGCCGTGGCCAAACGTCAACAGGCCGTATTAAAATTAATTTCTTTGGGGAATCGAAGCCACACAGCGCAGGAGCTCTGGAATGCCATCAAGCAGCAGAGCGACGTGTGGTTTGTGCCAGCGAATCTCCAGCCAGGCATGGTAGTGTGTGACAATGGCCGAAATCTGGTGGCAGCTCTGGGCCTAGGCAACCTCACTCACATCCCATGTCTGGCACATGTGCTCAACTGGGTCGTGCAGAGTTTTTTGAGGGACTATCCGGATCTTGATGCACTGCTTCACAGGGTCCGCATAGAGTGCGCTCACTTGCGGCGTTCCAGCAATGCAAGATCACGCATTGCAGCTCTGCAGCGCCGATTACGTCTTCCGGAACATCGCATCATATGTGACCTACCCACCAGGTGGAATTCAACGTTACATATGTTGGAGAGGTTGTGTGAGCAGCAGGCAGCAGTAATGGAGTACCAGCTGCAGCAGGCGCAAAGAAGTCGCAGTGCGCGCCGTTCACACTTCACCACCACTGAGTGGGCCTCTATGAAGGACATTTGCCACGTTTTGCGTGCCTTCAATTATTCCACGCGGATGGCGAGTGCAGATGATGCACTAGTCAGCATGACTATCCCCCTTATCTGCCTGCTTGAAAAAACACTGCAAGCACTAAGGGGCGAGGTTTTGAAAGAGGTGGAGGATGAGGAGTCACAAATGCCATCTGCTTCTCTACAGTCTGCGCAACGTGGTTCCTCACAAAGGCCTAGGCAGGGGACACTTTGTGAGGAGGATGAGGAGGAGTCAATGGATGAGGAAGACATCTGTCCAGAGGAGGGAGGTTCACAATGCTCTAGTAGTCAGTATCTACAGCAAGGGTGGGGTGATGCAAAGCAGGCAGAGATCACGCCTCAAGCAGGGGACAGCGTTTCTTGGCCAGTTGGCAGTCTGCAGCACATGGTTGATTTCATGCTGCAGTGCCTGAGAAACGACCGCCGCATCGCCCACATTCTCAACACGGCTGATTATTGGGTATCCACCCTCCTAGATCCTCGCTACCGGGACAACTTACAAAGCCTCATAACACCGTTGAACCGGGAGGGTAAAATGCGGGAGTACCAAGACGCACTGGTGCATTCCATCATGTTCTCCATTCCAACCGAGAGCAGTGCTGCTAGTGCTTTACAAAGCAGCTCAGTGCGTCGAGGCAGTGGAGGAAGCTCTGCACAAAGAGGGAGCAGAAGCAGCGCCTCAGCACAAGGCAAGACCAGTATGGCCGAAATGTGGCAAAGTTTTGTGTCCCCGCCGCCACAAATGTCTACACCATCACAGACGGCTCCAGTCAGCAGGAGGCAACGTTTCCGTCAGATGGTGACAGACTACATGTCTTGCCCTCTTAGTGTACTCCCAGACGGCTCTCTCCCTTCAAGTTTTGGGTCTGTAAGCTAGATACATGGCCAGAGCTAAGTCAGTATGCATTGGAGGTGCTAGCTTGCCCTGCTGCTAGTGTATTATCGGAACGCGTCTTTAGTGCCGCAGGTGGTTTACTAACAGACCGTCGCATGCGACTATCCTCCGATAACGTTGACCGGCTTACTTTTCTCAAAATGAACAAGGCCTGGATCTCTCATGAATTTGCCAGTCCTCTTCCAGAATAAATAATTGTTGGCAAAAGTATCCAGGTCTCCTGTTCTGTTCATGTTTCTACCACCTGAAATGTAATCCCTGAGCTCCAACACCGCCAGTTGGCGCTCGGAAGTGCCGTCTGCACAGTCAACACTTGCTGCCGTGTCATTGGGGTTCAGTAACGTCAGCTGTTCCCCGGCTGTGCGGACGGCAATTTCTCCTGCTCTGTCCACATTCTCACTACTACAGATTTTAAAGTTGCTCCAATTACACCTCTGGCTCCTCTGTTTTCAGTATTATCCCTGAGCTCCAACACCGCCAGTTGGCGCTCGGAAGTGCCGTCTGCACAGTCAACACTTGCTGCCATGTCATTGGGGTTCAGTAACGTCAGTTGTTCCCCTGCTGTGCGGACGGCAATTTCTTCTGCTCTGTCCACATTCTCACTACTACAGATTTTAAAGTTGCTCCAATTACACCTCTGGCTCCTCTGTTTTCAGTATTATCCCTGAGCTCCAACACCGCCAGTTGGTGCTCGGAAGTGCCGTCTGCACAGTCAACACTTGCTGCCGTGTCATTGGGGTTCAGTAACGTCAGCTGTTCCCCTGCTGTGCGGACGGCAATTTCTCCTGCTCTGTCCACATTCTCACTGCTACTGATTTTAAAGTTGCTCCAATTACACCTCTGGCTCCTCTGTTTTCAGTATTATCCCTGAGCTCCAACACCGCCAGTTGGCGCTCGCAAGTGCCGTCTGCACAGTCAACACTTGCTGCCATGTTATTGGGGTTCGGTAACGTCAGCTGTTCCCCTGCTGTGCGGACGGCAATTTCTCCTGCTCTGTCCACATTCTCACTACTACAGATTTTAAAGTTGCTCCAATTACACCTCTGGCTCCTCTGTTTTCAGTATTATCCCTGAGCTCCAACACCGCCAGTTGGCGCTCGGAAGTGCCGTCTGCACAGTCAACACTTGCTGCCGTGTCATTGGGGTTCAGTAACGTCAGCTGTTCCCCTGCTGTGCGGACGGCAATTTCTCCTGCTCTGTCCACATTCTCACTACTACAGATTTTAAAGTTGCTCCAATTACACCTCTGGCTCCTCTGTTTTCAGTATTATACCTGAGCTCCAACACCGCCAGTTGGCGCTCGGAAGTGCCGTCTGCACAGTCAACACTTGCTGCCGTGTCATTGGGGTTCAGTAACGTCAGCTGTTCCCCTGCTGTGCGGACGGCAATTTCTCCTGCTCTGTCCACATCCACTGTACTACTGATTTAAAACCTCCTCCAAATACACCTCTGGCTCCTCTGTTTTCAGTATTATCCCTGAGCTCCAACACCGCCAGTTGGCGCTCGGAAGTGCCGTCTGCACAGTCAACACTTGCTGCCGTGTTATTGGGGTTCGGTAACGTCAGCTGTTCCCCTGCTGTGCGGACGGCAATTTCTCCTGCTTTGTCCACATCCACTGTACTACTGATTTAAAACCTCCTCCAAATACACCTCTGGCTCCTCTGTTTTTAGTATTTACCCTGGGCTCCAATACCGCTAGTTGCTGCTCAGAAGTGCCGTCTGCACAGTCAACGCTTGCTCCAGTGTTATTGGGGTTCAGTAACGTCAGCTGTTCCCCTGCTGTGTGTCCGGCAAATTCTCCTGCTTTGTCCACATCCACTGTACTACTGATTTAAAACTTGCTCCAATTACACCTCTGGCTCCACTCTGTTTTTAGTATTTACCCTGGGTTCCAGCACCGCCAGCTGGTTCTCGGTAGCTCCATTTGCTCTTGTACCTTCTACTACCCATCCGGGTTCCAGTACCATCAGCTGGTCTTCGGCAGTTCCATTGGCTCTTGTACCTTCTGCTACCCATCCGGGTTCCAGTACCGTCAGCTGGTCCTCGGTAGTTCAATTTGCTCTTGTACCTTCTACTACCCATCTGGGTTCCAGTACCGTCAGCTGGTTCTCGGCAGTGACTTTGGCACGGGTACTCCCTCCTGCCCAGCCTGGTTCCAGCACGCCAGCTGTTTCCGGGTAGTGTCAACGTCACTTTGCCTCCAATGCGTTGTCCTGTCGTGTTGCGGTCGGGTTAGCCGACTCTATGGTGCCTGCAGTTTAGGTGACTCCTATGTGGGCTGCGGGATCTGGCAATGAAGGCTGGTTCCATAGTGCCAATAGGACAAGCACCCCCTGTAGGACTGTGGGTTTTGGTAACTGCGGCCGGCTCGCGGCCTTGAACTTTTTTTTACATGGGTACCTTCTGCTACCCATCCGGGTTCCAGTACCGTCAGCTGGTTCTCGGCAGTGCCTTTGGATTAGGTGCCTCCTTCTCGGTATCCAAGTTCCACCAACGTCTGCTGGTCCTTGGTAGTGCTTTCTGGCACAGGTACCTCCTGCTTAGTAACCGAGTTCCAGTACCGTCAGCTGGTCTTCGGCAGTTCCATTGGCTCTTGTACCTTCTACTACCCATCCGGGTTCCAGTACCGTCAGCTGGTTCTCGGTAGGGTCTTTGGCACGGGTACTCCCTCCTGCCCAGCCTGGTTCCAGCACGCCAGCTGTTTCCGGGTAGTGTCAACGTCACTTTGCCTCCAATGCGTTGTCCTGTCGTGTTGCGGTTGGGTTAGCCGACTCTATGGTGCCTGCAGTTTAGGTGACTCCTATGTGGGCTGCGGGATCAGGCAATGAAGGCTGGTTCCATAGTGCCAATAGGACAAGCACCCCCTGTAGGACTGTGGGTTTTGGTAACTGCGGCCGGCTCGCGGCCTTGAACTTTTTTTTACATGGGTACCTTCTGCTACCCATCCGGGTTCCAGTACCGTTAGCTGGTTCTCGGCAGTGCCTTTGGATTAGGTGCCTCCTTCTCGGTATCCAAGTTCCACCAACGTCTGCTGGTCCTTGGTAGTGCTTTCTGACACAGGTACCTCCTGCTTAGTAACCGAGTTCCAGTACCGTCAGCTGGTCTTCGGCAGTTCCATTGGCTCTTGTACCTTCTGCTATCCATCCGGGTTCCAGTACCGTCAGCTGGTCCTCGGTAGTTCCTCAGCTTTCTTGTACCTTCTGCTACATTTCCAAGTTCAAGCTTTTTGAAATGGTTCTTGGTAATCACTCTGGATCTCCCTGACGAGGATCCTGAAGACGAGGACCCTGAAGACCAACCCTAAGAAGACGAGGACCCCGAAGACAACGACCCTGAAGACGAGGACCCTGAAGACCACCCCGAAGAAGACGAGGACCCTGAAGACCACCCCAAAGAAGACGAGAACCCTGAAGACCACCCTGAAGAAGACGAGGACCCCGAAGACGAGGACCCAGAAGACCAACCCGAAGAAGACGAGGACCCCGAAGACGAGGACCCCCGAAGACGACGACCCTGAAGACCACCCCGAAGAAGACCAAGAAGATGACCCTGAAGAAGTTGACCAAGAGGACAAAGAAGATAAGACAAGCACCAAGATACAGAAGAACAAGAGACAGAAAACCAAGAAGCAGAAATACAAGAAGCTGCAGAACAAAAAGCGGAAGAACATTAAGCATAAGACTAAAAATCAGAGCAAAAGATAATATCTAAATTATAAGCAGAAGATGACTAAGCAGTGTATGGGGGTGAGTCCGTTCCTCCTCGTGGTGCCCCTGGAAAAGACCTGCTGCTGCAGGCCAAACTGAACGCGGACAAATCCTGTTGTAAATCTTTTGTGACGGGCAGAACGAAAGGTGTAATGTCCAACCTTTTATAGATAACAACTACAGAAATGCCTGTCACAAATAAGAATATGATGAAGAAGAAGAATATGAAGAAGATGAAGAAGTAGAATATGAAGAATGTAAAAAAAAAGAATAATACAAAGAAGGTGAAGAAGAAGAAGATGAAGAAGGTGAAGAAGAAGAGGATGAAAAAGATGCTGAGGATGATGAAGGAGAAAGTGTGGGAGAAGTAAAAAAGAAAGTGAAGAGCATGGAAGTAGTGAAACATAAATATCTGACAAAATATAAAAATACTTAACATAGTCAATATTTCCGTAACTCAGAACGTCTTAAAAAAAATATTAATTCCTGCTATTCCATTTGATTGGGCTAAACCTCTATGCCTTTATTGTCTCCCCCACCTCCCCCAATACATTCTACATTATTCTTAGTTGTTTTCCTTCATGTAGAATTAACCTACAAGGAAAGAAAGGGTTTATTTTCATTCCGATATTTCTGTCCCATTGACTTGCATTGGTTTCCGGTATCGGAATCGGCGATATCCGATACTTTTTCGGTATCGGTCCGATCCAATCCGATCCGATATTTCCCGATATCGGAAGGTATCGCTCAACACTAGTCGTCACTTATCACGTAGCACCCTCTCTAGCTATGTATGGCACTGTCACTTATTACGTAGCACCCTCTCTAGCTATGTATGGCGCCGTACCTTATTATGTAGCATCCTCTCTAGGTATGTATGGGGCCGTCCCTTATTACGTAGCATCCTCTCTAGGTATGTATAACTTCGTCCCTTATTACGTAGCACCCTCTCTACCTATGTATGACACCTTCCCTTATTACGTAGCACCCTCTCTAGGTATGTATGATGTCGTCTCTTATTATGTAGCATCCTCTCTAGTTATGTATAGCGCCGTCCCTCATTACGTAGCATCCTCTCTAGCTATGTATAACGCTGTCACTTATTACGTAGCACCCTCTCTAGCTATGTATGACGCTGTCACTTATTATGTAGCAACCTCTCTAGCTATGTATGGGGCCGTCCCTTATTACGTAACATCCTTTCTAGCTATGTATGGTGCTGTCCCTTACATAGCTAGAGAGAATGCTGCGTTATATGTCGCCATCCCTTATTACATAGCACCCTCTCTAGCTATGTATGGCATCGTCACTTATCACGTAGCACCATCTCTAGCTATGTATGGCACTGTCACTTATTACGTAGCACTCCCTCTAGCTATGTATGGGACCGTCCCTTATTACCTAGCATCCTCTCCACCTATGTGTGGTGCATTCCCTTATTACGTAGCATCCTCTCTAGCTATGTATGACGCTGTCACTTATTTCTTAGCACCCTCTCTAGCTATGTATGACGCTGTCACTTATTGCGCAGCACGCTCTCTAGGTATGTATAGTGACTCGCCCCCTGGGCCGTGGGGCACTCGGATCCGGGCAGTGGGGGAACGATGGGAGTAGTAGTGGCAACCCGGTTCCGTGGCTCAGGGTGGTCAGGCCAGTGGTAGTCCGTTATGTGCTATTGATTATGTCCGACTACGCCACCCGTGGATTGCGGTTATTAGGAACCGCCGCTGCATGCAGACCGCTGGGGCTGATGAGGTGTGCAGCTAGGGTAGTGTGACTCCCCACGGGAAGAGTGCGGCCCCAGGGCAGTATAATGGATGGTGGGAGTGATGGTAGTGAGAGTCCCAGTGCTGATAGTGCTGGAGGAGCAAGGAGCACACAGACAACAGGTTGCAGTCCAGGGTCTTTACTAAACAGGCAAACTGACCCACAAACAGTCCCAGCTAGGAGGGGACCTGGATGTTTGAGAGCAACGGGGAAATTGGCCCTGGTCAGGGTGAGGGTGTAGGCCTACCGTGCTTTCTGCGCTCCTTCTGGCTATCTCCTCCTGATAGGGTAACAGCCCACGTTTCCGAGCTTTCCATGCTTTCTCACCTGTATGGCCTGCGACGTGGGTTCCTTTCTGCTCCCAGCCTTGTACGGCTTTACTGGTCCCTTCGGTTGTGGCAGGGCCTCCAGGCTTCTTAGGCCAAGGAATATACAGTCCCTTGCGGACTGGTTCTCTGCTGGGGGATGTGGAATCCTTCCAGCCTCAGACACCAAAGTCTGGTAAAATGAAGTCTTTTCTCTGCCAAGACAGGCTCTCTTCGCCTCTTGTCTCTGGCTTGTGGCTCTCTCCTACTGCCACACTTCCTCTTAGGTTACAATGCAACTTTCTGTCCCTGCTCCACTCTGGGACACGTCTCAGAGCTGAGACAGGCAATCCAGTTCTCCCTAACCCTGTCCCCAGTACCAGCTTTTATAGGGGCAGCCTGCTCCCCCTACTGGCCTGAGACAGGAGGCATTGCATGCTAATGTTCCCCTGGCCAGAGAACCTCCCCCCTGCTCTCAGACACAGCTTTAATTACACTTGTGGCATCCAGGCCTGGGTGACACATTCCCCCCTAGTGAAATTTAGTACTCCGGGACTAAACAATAACAAAGACAATATGCACAACAATAAAATATTAACAGACAGACGACGCACAGATTGAGTTCTTAAGGTCACAGTGTGGTCTGTGACCGGGTGTCCATATCACCAAAACAACGGGAGCCTTAACCAGGTGGGGGTCTGTCCTACCCCAAGTCCTTCACAGTCTTAGTTCATTCCTGGGTTAGGCTCAGAATGCAGTCCACACAAGGTCCCGGTTATAAAAAGTCCATAACCTGTGAATCCTTACGGTAGCTGCAAGAAACTGAAACACTCTATTAATAAACATGCAGGTAACTTTGGCAAACAATTCAACATTTGGCAACAGGGTTATTTACAATTTTTAGTACACTCTATATTCTCCAGCGAGCGGGTATCTGTCCTTTTGTGCTCCTGGTTGACCTCCTTAACCCACTGTCTGGTGGTGGACCAACCTGGCTTTCCCCACTAGCGTTAGGGGTACAGCTACCAGCTGGGTGTACAGGTAAGGCAGGCAGCTGTCTGCGGGTCCTTTGGCTTACCGCAGGTATGGCAAGCTCACTGTCAGCAGAGGGTTGACTCTCCTGGGCTGCTGGTACAGGCTCTTCTGCCTCTGGAACCGCTTGCTCCTCTTCACCTTCCGGCTCTGGTGTTGGTTGTTGCTGGGCCGGTTGCAGGAAATGCAGGACGGGTACCACTATGGCATCATTTATGCGAGTCCAGGATTGAGGGAACTCTCCGAGAACGGTGCTGATCATTTCTTCCTTGTCCTCTGCGGGTTCAAGGTCACTCTGATCCTCTTCTGCACTGCGGAGTTGCTCGGGGCACCTTTTGAGGTGGTCTCTGGAGACGACACTAGTGGTTTCTCCTCCGTCCTTGGTGATTACGCACACCTTTGGGTTGTCGTGGTCAGACTGCAGTACGGTGTAGGGTTCCCTTTCCCACTGGTCGTCCAACTTATGTAGCCTTCTTTTTCGCTTTAGGACTTGCTCACCAGGTTCTAGGGGACTAACAGGGGCGTGTTGATTGAAGAGTCTTTCTTGCTTCTCTCTCACCTGGGCCAGGCTCTTCTCCACACTCTCCTGTACCTTCTTGTACTGCAGTTGCCTTTCCGTATCCCAGTCCGCATCCGGGGAGGTGTCCTCAGGTATTAGGACTCCCATCTCCAGGTCTACGGGCAGCTTACCTGGTCTAGCTCGCATCAGGTAAGCCGGGGTGCAGTTTGTAGCATTCACCGGGATATTGTTGTACATGTCTACCAGGTCCGGCAATTTTTCTGGCCACAGGCTGCGTTCCTCCAGGGGCAACGTCTTCAGGAGATCAATGACTATATTGTTCATCTTCTCACACATCCCGTTGGTTTGGGGGTGGTAAGGCGTTGTCCGAATCTTCTTACAGCCATAGAGGTTGCAGAACTCCTGGAAGATTTCAGCTTCAAACGCTGGACCCTGGTCTGTCAGGACCTGTTCCGGATACCCGTGTGGACGGCAGAAGTATTGCTGGAAGGCTCGGGCCGCTGTTTGGGCTGTCAAGTCCTTTACCGGGACCACCACTAGAAAACGGGAATAGTGGTCCACGATTGTCAGGGCGTAGATGTATCCGGACCGGCTTGGAGCCAATTTGACGTGGTCCAGAGCTACCAGCTCAAGAGGCTGCGTGGTGACGATGGGCCTCAAGGGTGTCTTCTGGCTGGTGCGGTCCTTCCTCCTCAGGTGACAAGGGCCACAGTCTCTGCACCACTTTTCTACTGCTCCTCTCATGCCGACCCAAAAGAACCTTCCTCTTAGTAGGAACTCCAGTTTCTTCCAACCGAAGTGTCCCGCTCTGTCATGGTAAGCTCCCAGGACCATAGCTGCATCTCGCCTTGGGACCACGACTTGCCAGGTCAGCTCGTGTGTCCGGTGGTTGACAATCCTTCTGCACAACTTGCCTTCGTAGAGGAACAGCTTGCTCTTCTCCTTCCATAGCTGCTTGGCTTCCTCCGGGGCATCTGGATCTAGGCGGGCGTCTTCCCGGGTCAGCAGATCTTTCACCAGGCGGACAGCAGGGTCACTATCTTGGGTTTCGGCCCAACTGTGGTGAGGTAGGGGATTCATCATCACAGTTGTTAGATCCTCCTCCTTCACGCGGTGAGAGTGTTGAGCGGCTCCATACCGGTGAAACGTGGGGAGTTCTACCTCTTCCAGCTCTTCTGGGTCTTCGTCACCTTCAGGTAAGTGAGGCATTCTTGATAGGGCGTCCGCGTTGGCGTTGGTTTTGCCTGCCCGGTACTTGATCACGAAGTCATAGTTGGAGAGACGGGCCATCCACCGCTGTTCCAGGGCACCCAGTCTTGCATTGTCCAGGTGTGTCAACGGGTTGTTGTCCGTGTACACGGTGAACTTTGTGGAGGCCAGGTAATGCTTGAAGCGTTCTGTCACGGCCCACACCACCGCCAAGAATTCTAGCTTGAAGGAGCTGTAATTCTCCGGGTTCCTCTCGGTGGGCCTCAGCTTCCGGCTGGCGTATGCGATCACCCGTTCTCTGCCCTGTTGGTTTTGGGACAGTACGGCTCCCAGTCCCACATTACTGGCATCTGTGTGGAGAATGAAAGGCTGGCCGTAATCAGGGTAGGCCAGGATCTCATCCCCCGTGAGGGCCATCTTTAGCTGGCGGAAGGACTCCTCTTCCGGTTTATCCCACTTGAAGGGTGGCTTTTGACTCCTGGACTTAGACTGTCCGATCAGGAGGTCCTGCATAGGAGCTGCCATCTTGGTGAACCCGGGGATGAATCTTCGGTAGTAGCCTACCAACCCGAGAAACTGTCTCACCTCTTTGATGTTCGAGGGGCTTGGCCAGCTCTTGATTGCCGTGACCTTGTCAGGGTCGGGGGCCACTCCTTCCGCGCTTACCACGTGCCCTAGGTACTGGACCTTTGGTTTCAGCAGGTGACACTTCGATGGTTTCACCTTCAGGCCATAGCCTGCCAGGGCTTCGAACACCTCGGCCAGGTGCTTTAGATGGTCCTCGTAGGTCTTCGAATAGATGATCACGTCGTCCAGGTAAAGGAGGACCGTCTCAAAGTTTCGGTGCCCTAGACAGCATTCCGTCAGCCGCTGGAAGGTCCCTGGTGCGTTGCAGAGCCCGAAAGGCATGCAGTTGAATTCGCTCAGTCCCATCGGGGTGGTGAAGGCGGTCTTCTCCTTGTCAGCCTCTGCCACAGGAACCTGCCAGTACCCGCTAGTAAGGTCCAAAGTAGAAAAGAAGTTAGCAGATTTTAGTGCGGCTAAAGACTCTTCTATTCTAGGCAGCAGATATGCGTCTTTGTGAGTGATACGGTTGATTTGTCTATAGTCCACGCACATTCTCATGGTGCCGTCTTTCTTTTTGACCAGAACCAAGGGGGCTGCCCAGGGGCTACAGCTATCTCTAATGACCCCAGCTTCTTTCATTTCCCGCAGCATACCCTTGGCGTTCTGATAATGTGCAGGGGGTACAGGTCTGTGCCTCTCTTTTATTGGTGGGTGGCTCCCTGTGGGGATGTGGTGTTCTATCCCTTTTACTCTGCCGAAGTCTAGCGGGTGCTTACTAAAGACTCTCTCGTACTCCTGTACCACCCGGTAGACTCCTTGTTTTTGGTGTAGGGGAGTGGAGTCAGCACCCACGTGGAGTTTCTGGCACCAGTCCTCCTTTTGTTTCTGGGAGCCATTACCCTCCGCCTGTGGAGATGGAGGCAAGGGTTCCACAGCCCTGATAGCTTTGTGTTCGACGACAAACAGTTTGGCGAGTGTAGCGTACCTGGGTAAGTGTACTTCCCTCTCCCCAATGTTGAGGATGCGGACGGGCACCCTCCCATGACGGACATCAACCACCCCCCGGGCTGTCAAAATGGTGGGCCTGCTGTCTGAGTACACGGGTTCTACCATGGCTTGGTAGTCTCTACCTCTCAACCCGATTGCAGTCCGACACCAGATCATCATTTCACTTTTGGGAGGCATGGAAATGGGGAATGGATCACTGAGTCTTACGCTACCGATCTCACTACCAGACAGTTCTACCTGCTGCCGTCTCATCAGGGCTTTTATCTCCTTGTTGAGGACTCTCTGTTGGCTGGAACTAGCATTCACCGCCACCTGTTGTAAGATTACAATTAACTCTGAAAGACAATTTTCAATTATGTTAGTACCCACAGTTATTTTAGGGTGACTTTCATGACGGTCAATGTCCACAATAATCACTCCCTGTGCCGGCAGTTCAACTTTACCAATTTTAATGGTCATCTCCTTGAACCCCATCTGCCGCACGGGTAAGCCATTACTGGCGATGATGCTCAAGTTACTGTCTGGATACCGTGTGATATCAGCATCAGTCCAATACTGCTTAAAAAGTACATAAGGGATTGTGGTTACTTGCGACCCAGTATCCAGCAAGGCGCTCATGGGGATACCGTCCAGCACCACGGGTAAAACCGGGCACCCCCCAACGTACTTATCACGCCAATTATAAGGGCCTGGTGATCTTATGCCTGGGGGTCGGCCCTCTGCCCCAGGTTGGACCCGTTTAAATTACAGTACCTGGAAATTTGTCCGGGCTGGTTGCATCGACGGCAAATGGGCTGTCCATCCTCTGCGTAGCGGTCTGTAGGCCTCCCCCGGAAGGACGGGATCCTCCTCTGTCGACGCCACGGGACATCCTCCGGACTTGAAGCCAGCTCGATGGGTCTTGACGGGTCCACTTGCAACGCCTGGACGGTCCTGGTCAACGCCGCGACGCTCCTGGTCAGCTCCTGGACTTGGTGGTGCAGGCCTTTCGACGGGGCTTGGTTCAGGGCCTGTGCATCAGCCTCCACGGAGTCCATAGAGGAGGGCGCCGCCTCCTGGTGGTAAGTGATAGCAGGGCGCCGGGGGTTTATAGCGCCACTGGTTGCAGATTCACGGAGCACCCTTATGGCCCTGTCCTTAAATTGGGCAAAGGTCAGGTCGGGGTTCTGAAAGAACATGAGGCGCAGTTGAGCCCTGTGGGCGCTAGACAGCAGACCTTCTATGAATTGTTCTGTTAGCAGCTTATCCGTTTCCTGCACACTGCCTGGGTCAGTTTGTTGAATAGCCCTCAGGGCTTCCTGCAGATTTAGGGCATAGTCTCTGATGCTGTCCTGTGCCCGCTGCTTACATCCATAGAACCTCATTTTAATTTCAGCGGAGGTACGTGTGTCAAAGGTACCCCGCAGCCGGGCCAGAATACCCTTCACAGTCCTTTTCTCCTCAGTGGGCCATGATTTTACCTCCCTCTGGTCTGCGCCAGTTAACTGCCCTGTTAATATGCTGACCTTCTGTTCCTCTGTCAGGGGGTAAACTTGGAACAAACTGTACAGCCTTTCCTTGAAGTCAGTTAGGGCATGGGGCTCCCCTGAGTACTTGGGCAGCCAGGCCGCTCCAGGGATGTAGGGCAGGGAAAAAGGCATCACCGCTGCTGCAGCTGCGTTGGTGGTAGTGGGCGCCTCTGTGTCTGACATCTTCCTCCCCCCTAGTTAAGCGTGGCCTACCTTCCGACGATCCTCTTCTGTAGGCCGCGGCTCCGCTACTGCTGCTCTGGACGAGGACCTTGCGTCGCGTCCTGATGACGTCAGCGTCGCTCTCTCTCCCTTCCAGGACCTTGCGCAGCGTCACTGCGTGGGGCGGAGCTTCGGATCTCGTGCGGTTTTGACGTCCACGCCCCTCTTCTTCCCGCGCGGCGTCCTGAAGATGGCGTCCGATGGCGGGAAACAGCTGCGGATGGCGGGAAGACGGCAGAAGACGGCGGGAAACGGTCCAAGATGGCGTCTGATGGCGGGAATCGGCTCCGGATGGCGGGAAACGACTCCGGACGGCGGGAAACTTCGCCACAGGTAAGTTACAAAAGTCTTTTTCAGGCACGCAGTACCCGGTGGTTGCGGGCACGAAATCCTGCCGACTACGCCAAAGCTGACTCGCCCCCTGGGCCGTGGGGCACTCGGATCCGGGCAGTGGGGGAACGATGGGAGTAGTAGTGGCAACCCGGTTCCGTGGCTCAGGGTGGTCAGGCCAGTGGTAGTCCGTTATGTGCTATTGATTATGTCCGACTACGCCACCCGTGGATTGCGGTTATTAGGAACCGCCGCTGCATGCAGACCGCTGGGGCTGATGAGGTGTGCAGCTAGGGTAGTGTGACTCCCCACGGGAAGAGTGCGGCCCCAGGGCAGTATAATGGATGGTGGGAGTGATGGTAGTGAGAGTCCCAGTGCTGATAGTGCTGGAGGAGCAAGGAGCACACAGACAACAGGTTGCAGTCCAGGGTCTTTACTAAACAGGCAAACTGACCCACAAACAGTCCCAGCTAGGAGGGGACCTGGATGTCTGAGAGCAACGGGGAAATTGGCCCTGGTCAGGGTGAGGGTGTAGGCCTACCGTGCTTTCTGCGCTCCTTCTGGCTATCTCCTCGTTATAGGATAACAGCCCACGTTTCCGAGCTTTCCGTGCTTTCTCGCCTGTATGGCCTGCGACGTGGGTTCCTTTCTGCTCCCAGCCTTGTACGGCTTTACTGGTCCCTTCGGTTGTGGCAGGGCCTCCAGGCTTCTTAGGCCAAGGAATATACAGTCCCCTGCGGACTGGTTCTCTGCTGGGGGATGTGGAATCCTCCCAGCCTCAGACACCAAAGTCTGGTAAAATGAAGTCTTTTCTCTGCCAAGACAGGCTCTCTTCGCCTCTTGTCTCTGGCTTGTGGCTCTCTCCTACTGCCACACTTCCTCTTAGGTTACAATGCAACTTTCTGTCCCTGCTCCACTCTGGGACACGTCTCAGAGCTGAGACAGGCAATTCAGTTCTCCCTAACCCTGTCCCCAGTACCAGCTTTTATAGGGGCAGCCTGCTCCCCCTACTGGCCTGAGACAGGAGGCATTGCATGCTAATGTTCCCCTGGCCAGAGAACCTCCCCCCTGCTCTCAGACACAGCTTTAATTACACTTGTGGCATCCAGGCCAGGGTGACACAATAGCGCCTTCCCTTATTATGTAGCATCCTCTCTAGGTACGTATGGCGCTGTCACTGATTACGTAGCATCTTCTCTAGGTATGTATGATGCTTACACATATTACGTAGCATTCGCTCTATGTATGGATGGAGAAAGAAGAATGTTGTGAAGAAAAAACGGAAAATGGTGGTTATGGGGGATTCCCTGTTAAGAGGAACAGAGGCCGCTATCTGCAGACCAGACATAACCTCAAGAGAAATGTGCTGTCTTCCAGGAGCAAAAATTAAAGATGTGTCTGACAGGATATCAAGACTCTTCAGACCTACAGATCACTACCCATTCCTGCTAATATATGTGGGGACAAATGACACCGCAAGAAAGGACCTGGAAACCATCTGCAGTGACTTTGAAGACTTAGGCAAGAAAGTGAAAGAATTGGGAGCGCAGGTGGTCTTCTCATCCATCCTCCCAGTGGATGGCCATGGAACAATGAGGTGGAATAAGATTCTACAGGTGAACAACTGGCTACGTCGATGGTGTCGTCAACAAGGATTTGGATTTCTGGATCACGGAATGAATTACCTATACGATGGACTCCTTGCTAGAGATGGGGTGCACCTTACGAAGACTGGAAAACATGTATTTGGAAGTCGCCTTGCTACACTCATCAGAAGAGCTTTAAACTAGAACAATGTGGGAAGGGAAGCAAAAGGCCAGAAAAAGCCATACAGCTGACAAATACTATTGAGATCTCTGCTACTGGAAGTGGAAAGGAAGAACAAAGACAAAACTATTTAAATAATAAAAATATGGGAGGAAGAGAAACCAATCACAAACTAAAATGTTTTTATACAAATGCACAAAGCATGGGCAACAAACAAGGAGAATTGGAACTACTAATGCAGGAAAAGGAATATGATGTCATTGGAATCACTGAAACTTTGGTGGGACGATACACATGATTGGAATAAAAGGCTAAAAGGATACAACTTATTTGCAAGAAACAGACTTGATAAACGAGGAGGAGGTGTTGCATTGTATGTTAGAAAAGCGTATATCTGCACAGAGATTGAAGCTTCAGAGACTGGGAGTTCTGTAGAAACTGTTTGGGTAAGAATACAAGGAGAGAACAACGGAAAGTACACCATTGTAAGCATTTACTACAGGCCACCTGGGCAAGCTGAAGATATGGATGAACTCTTTATGTATCAAATGACCAAGTTCTCCAAAAAATATGACGTAGTGGTCATGGGAGATTTCAACTATCCAGACATTTGTTGGGAATCTCTCACAAGTAAAACTAACAGGTCAAGCTAATTCTTATCCTCTCTTGCTGACAACTTTATCTTCCAAAAGGTAGGGGAGAAAACAAGGGGATCTGCTACTTTGGATCTAATCCTTATAAACAGGGAGGAAATGGTTGAGGAGGTAAAGGTGGCTGGGACCCTAGGAGGTAGCGATCATGCTATTATAGAATTTTGGATAACTAGAGGAGGAAGACATGTGAAGACTCAAACTTCAAGGTTAGATTTTAGAAAGGCAGATTTTAAGAGACTCAGAAAGAGAATAGGAGGGATCCAATGGCTGGATGTCCTTAAGGACAAAAATGTCCAGGAAGGATGGGAAATTTTTAAAAATGAGATTCTCAAAGCACAATCGTTAACAATCCCGAAAAGTAGGAAGAATGGGAAGCATTTAAGGAAACCAGGATGGATGAACACAGAACTTAAACACATGCTAAAAAGAAAGAAAGAAATGTTTATTAAATGGAAAGAGGGAGGCATATCTAAAGAAGATTATAATGCAGTCTGCAGATCCTGTAGGGCACGTATCAGGTTAGCTAAAGCTGACAATGAATTAAGGCTTGCAAGAGATGTCAAAAGCAATAAAAAAGGATTTTGGGGGTATGTCAAAAGTAAAAGAAAAGTCAAAGATGCTATAGGATTTTTACAGGATGAAAATGGAGAAATGGTAAGAGAGGATGTTGAGAAGGCCAAACTTTTTAATTCCTATTTTGCATCTGTTTTCTCTCAGAAAGAAAATGTAACATCAACTGATCTTCACTGTCCTTTTAAAGGAATAGAGGAATCCAAGTTATCTGTAAACAGAAAGATTGTGAGGGAATATTTAGCTAACATAAATGAGTTCAAGTCTCCAGGTCCAGATGAATTACACCCCAGAGTACTGAAGGAGATCGTAGAAGAAATTTTAGAACCACTCTCCATAATCTTTGAAAATTCTTGGAGAACAGGAGAAGTCCCAGAAGACTGGAGAAGAGCAAATGTTGTTCCTATCTTCAAAAAGGGGAAGAAGGTGGACCCAGGGAACTATAGGCCGGTGAGTCTGACTTCTATACCAGGAAAGATCTTTGAAAAAATTATTAAACAACATGTATGTAAGTACATGGATAAGAATGAAGTGATTAACTAGAGTCAGCATGGGTTTGTAACTAACAAGTCATGTCAGACTAACTTAATTTCCTTCTATGACAGAATCACTGACTGGGTGGATCAGGGAAATGCTGTAGATATAGTATATCTTGACTTCAGCAAAGCATTTGACAAAGTATCTCACACCATCCTTATTTAAAAAATGACCAAGTATGCAATGGACTAGGCAACTGTTAGGTGGATTCATAACTGGCTTAGTGATCGGACTCAAAGGGTGGTTGTAAATGGCTTCACATCCAGCTGGATGAATGTCTCAAGTGGGGTACCACAGGGCTCCGTCCTGGGACCTGTATTGTTCAACATCTTTATCAATGATTTAGATGAAGGAATTGAGGGTAAACTGATTAAATTTGCTGATGACACAAAGCTGGGAGGGATAGCTAATACTAGAGAAGAGAGAGAGAGGATTCAAAAAGACCTAAATAAACTGGAGCAGTGGGCAGCAACCAACAGAATGGTTTTTAACAGGGAAAAATGCAAAGTACTACATCTGGGCAGTAAAAATGAAAAAAGCATATACAGAATGGGAGGAATAGAGCTAAGCAACAGTACATGTGAAAAAGACTTAGGTATACTAATAGATCATAGACTGAACATGAGTCAACAGTGTGATGCAGCAGTAAAAAAGGCAAATACAATTCTGGGATGTATTAACAGAAGCATACAGTCTAGATCACGTGAAGTCATTATTGGTCTGTACTCCTCTTTGGTCAGACCTCATCTGGAATACTGTGTACAGTTTTGGGCACCACATTTTAAAAAAGACATAGACAAACTGGAGCAAGTTCAGAGAAGAGCGACCAGAATGGTGACTGGTCTGCAAACCATGTCCTATGAGGAACGGTTGCAGGATTTGGGAATGTTTAGCTTGCAAAAAAGAAGACTGAGAGGAGACTTAATAGCTGTCTACAAATATGTCAAGGGCTGTCACATTGTAGAAGGATCATCTTTATTCTCATTTGCACAAGGAAAGACTAGAAGCAATGGGATGAAACTAAATGGGAGGAGACACAGATAAGATATTAGAAAAAACTTTTTGACAGTTAGGGTGATTAATGAGTGGAACAGGCTGCCACGAGAGGTGGTGAGTCCCCCTTCAATGGACGTCTTCAAACAGAGGCTGGACAGACATCTGTCTGAGATGATCTAGTGAATCCTGCTTTGAGCAGGGGGTTGGACCAGATGACCCAGGAGGTCCCTTCCAACTCTACCATTCTATGATTCTATGATTCTATGATAAGTAGCAGCATCAGGAAGCACGTCCATGTCCTTGTCCCAGCGCAGCGTTCAGTTGTTCATACTCCAGTCCTTGGAATGCAAGCGCAAATATGCAGCCAACGTCCCACAGGCCACACTACTAAATTCTCACAATTCACGACTGCTTGGCTCGAAATGTTGCCTTTTAGGCTTCTGGAGACAGAAGCATTCCGCAACCTGATGGCCGCGGCCGTCCCTCGGTACTCTGTCCCCAGCCGCCACTATTTCTCCCAGTGTGCCGTCCCCACATTACACAAGCACGTGTCCCAAAACATTAGCCGTGCCCTCAACAACGCAGTTACGAGTAAAGTCCACCTAACCACAGCCACGTGGACAAGTGCTTGTGGGCAGGGATGGTACATCTCGCTGATGGCACACTGGGTTAACATAGTGGAAGCCGGGACCCAGTCCGACCTTGGGACGGAACACGTCCTCCCGACGTCAAGGATTGCAGGCCCTAGGTCAATCAGGGTTGCCCCCACGGTCTACAGCTCCTGAACCTCATGCTCCTCAGCCTCCTCCTCCTCCTCAGCCTCCATCTCCGAAATGACCACATCAGTCACAAGCTGGAAGCACTGCAGCACTGCCTCGGCCAAGCGGCAACAGGCTGTGCTGAAGCTAATATGCTTAAGTGAAAAAACACACAATGCTGAAGAGTTATGGACAGCTCTGAAAGAGCAGGCAGATCTGTGGCTCAAACCGCTGAACCTACAGCCAGGCATGGTCGTGTGTGACAATGGCCGGAACCTGGTGGCGGCTCTGAGGCGAGGCGAGCTCACACACGTACCATGCCTGGCCCATGTGCTTAACCTCGTGGTTCAGCGGTTACTCAAATCCTACCCGGAGCTGCCGGATCTGCTTGTTAAAGTATGCCGCCTGTGTGCCCATTTTAGAAAGTCAGCTACAGCTTCCGCCGCCCTTGCAGTGTTTCAGCAGCGTTTGCAGCTTCTGGCTCACAGACTGGTGTGTGATGTCCCCACACGTTGGAACTCTACATTGCAGATGTTGGGAAGGATTTGTGAGCAGAAGAGGGCAGTTGTTGAGTACCAGCATCAAAAAGGCTATCGGTATTCAGTTCAGACTCCACACATAAGACCTCAGTAGTGGACGTGGATGTCAGACATATGTACCATCCTCAAAAACTTTGAGGACTCCACCAAGATGGTGAGCGGCGATGACGCCATAATTAGCCTCACCATCCCGCTTCTCTGTCTTCTGAAACGCTCTCTGCTCACAATCAAAGATGATGCATTGCAGGCGGAGCACGATAAGATGGAGCAATTAACCATACAGGGTGATTACACACAGCCAAGCCTCATCTCATCCCAACGTGGATTGGGTGACAATGAGGAAGAGGAGGAGGAGGAAGGACAGGAACTAGTTTCATGCACTATAGACGGTGCTATCTGCACAGCTGTCATACCGTCTGTTCAGCGTGGATGGCCAGAGGACAGAGAGGAGGAGGAGGAGAGCATGGTCAGTCATCCTCTTGGTGAGGACACGGAAGTCTTGCCTGTTAGTAGTCTGGCACGCATGGCTGAGTTTATGTTATGCTGCCTTTCCCATGACCCTCGCATTCTCAAAATTTTAGGTCATTACTGGTTGGTGACACTTCTAGACCCACTCTACAAGGAGAACTTTATATCTCTTATTCCTGAGGCGGACAGGTGTACAAAAATGAGGCAGTACCAGAAGGCCCTTGTTGCGGAACTATTAAAAAAATTCCCATCTAAAAACGCTGGAGGCAGAGGGCACACTTCGTTCGACAACCAAGGCCCCCACTCTGTCACTTCTTCTCTCTGACTGAACACTGTTCTAAGATGGTGCCCACCTTTTATACCTCCCTCTAGAACATGAGCCCAGGTGACCAGCAAACAATGGGCTCCTATCTACGCTCAGGAACCAACCCCTATCTGCTCCTACATCACTGGGTATTCCTACCCCCTCCCCACTCCAGCCAGGGACACGGTCTGTCGTGCCTGCATTTCTGTCTAATGGGAGCACCGTTGAGCTGTCCCTCGGAAATGGGGTGAGTGTGCTGTATGCAGCTAACTGAACCCTGGTCCATACTCCATCCTTACCCGGGAGTGGAATATCACACCTCTGGCAGAGGTGCAATACCCCTGTAGCGTCCGAGCCCTCGGGGCGCTACAGTTTTATGATGCCTGTAAAAAAAATTTTTTATACAGTATGTTCATGTATACCCCCCAGGAGTAAATGTTTGTCAGCCCATACACTTAGTGCATGGCATTATAAGTATAGGAGGCCCGCTCCTTTCTAATGGTAAAAAAATTTTATGATGCGCTCCTCCACGTCTCTTCCAAGGGCCATTGAAGTGCCTCCAAATTTTTGGCAGCCCTTGCAGTCACTGCATAGTCCAACACTATGGGAGACTCTCTCCTTTCTAATGGGAATTTGTCATTACTGTGGCCTGGTCTATATGTCTTTAAATTCTTAGTGGGTTTTTTCCTAAACTTGGTCAGCCGTTGGACTCACTGCATACCCTATAACTGTATAGCAGACCCTCTCCTTTCTAATGGGAACATGTCATATCTTGTTACTGTGGCCCTGCTCTGTGTGTCTTTAAATTCTTAGTGGGGATTTTCCTAAAATCTGTCAGCCGTTGGACTCACTGCATACCCTATAACAGTATAGCCGACCCTATAATTTCTAATGGGAATTTGTCGTTACTGTGGCCCTGCTCTATGTGTCTTTAAATTCTTAGTGGGTTTTTTCCTAAAATTGGTCAGCCGTTGGACTCACTGCATACCCTATAACTGTATAGCAGACCCTGTCCTTTCTAATGGGAGCATGTCGTACCTTGTTACTGTGGCCCTGCTCTGTGTGTCTTTAAATTCTTATTGGGGTTTTTCATTAAAATTTGTCAGCCGTTGGATTCACTGCATACCCTATAACTGTATAGCAGACCCTCTACTTTCTAATGGGAACATGTCGTACCTTGTTACTGTGGCCCTGCTCTGTGTGTTCTTAAATTCTTAGTGGGGTTTTTCCTAAAATTTGTCAGCCGTTGGATTCACTGCATACCCTATAACTGTATAGCAGACCCTCTCCTTTCTAACGGGAACATGTCGTACCTTGTTAATGTGGCCATGCTCTTTGTGTCTTTAAATTGTTAGTGTTTTTTTTCAAAAATTTTGGCCACCCTTGCAGTCACAGCATGGGCATTACCACTATAGAAGACCCGCTCCTTTATAATGGGAACATTTTTTTTACTGAGACCCTCCTCTATGTCTCTTCAAAGGGGTATTAGGTTGCGTCCAAATTTTTGACAACCCTTGCAGTCACTGGATGCGCAATAACAGTATAGGAGACCCACTTGTTAATAATGGGAAAAACAAAGCATAGCCCTCTGATGGCTCTCTAACAATAGCTAGGGCCGACTGCTGGCCTTTTAAGAATAGTAAGGGCCGTCTGATGTCCCTATAAAAATAGGCTTTATGACTTTCAGAGTCCCTCCATCATAAATAAAACAGGATGTGTCTGATGACACCACATTGCCAGATGAGGTTGTAAAATGTTAAAATGACATTTCCCGGTGAATGCATTTGTCATAAAAAATAACATAAAAAAACATAACAATAGGATCTTTCTTTAGTATAAAAAACAGCATCACCAATTTAACCTCAATGTAATCACATTGTTCAGCTCATGCACCTCCTCCTCCATCTCCGAAATGACCATATCAGTCACAAGCTGACAGCACTGCAGCACTGCCTTGGCCAAACAGCAACAGGCTGTGCTGAAGATAACATGCTTAATGCTTAATTGACAAACCGCCCAGCGCTGCATAGTTGTTGAAAGCTGTAACACAGCAGCTTGATCTGTGGCTCTCACCGCTGAACATACAGCCAGGCATGGTCGTGTGTTACAATGGGCGGAACCTGGTGACGGAGAAATGACAACCGGGGTAGATACTGTTTCCCTCTATGCCAGTCCTTTCACAGAGCTAAAGAATATGGCTGTGGTGAAATACAACTCCCACTGAGAAGCTGTTTCAGATTGAAAAACATTGTGCCCACCAGAGGATTTGTTTCTGAGGGCTAACCTTTCTCACCCGCTCAAGAGCCCCATAGCAGCTGCAAAGTTAGCGCTATCATGAACTCTCCTGAGGTAGAAGCCAAGGCACACCAGAGAATTCTCTGGTGGGACTGTCCAACCCTGCCGAGAAGCAGTCCTGGCTAAGAAAAGTGTGTGGGAAGATTCCAGGACACTCTATTTTTACTGAGGAGGAAACACATGCAAACATGGGGAGAACATACAAATTTCTTGCAGATGTTGTCCTTGCTGGGATTTGAACCCAGGATCCCAGTGCTGTAAGACTTCAGTGCTAACCACTGATCCAATGTGCTGCCGTTCACCCTCTAATATCTAACAGGCTGGAGAAACTTGAACCTACTGCCACTCTATCATCAGCTCCTTTGTGAGAAAATGTATTTGGGCAGCCACTCACTCTACCAAATAAAATTCCAGAGAAGGAAATTGAGGATGGCTTCGCTACTGGTACTGGGGGCAGTGTTAATACCATAGTGTTGTACCATAGTTTGCTGGAAATATTCCAGGCTGGTAGGAGGCAAGAAAATTCCCACAGAAAAGTACCAGCAGTAATGTTCAGGCCACATTTCAAGTGCAAGCAGCTTTAGAGGACTTCCTGGGAGAAATGACACTTAGGGTAGATACGGTTTCCCTCTATGCCAGTCCTTTCACTGAGCTAAATACAACTCTTATCAAAAAAAGTTGTGGACTGGCTCCGTACCGTCCCTGGCCACATTCACCTGTCCACGTGTTTGTGGTTAGGCAGTCCTTCTTAGTAAGTGCACTGGGTAGGGCATGGGTAATGTTGTGGGACCCGTGCTTGTGGAAGGCGAAGGCGATACCGGGAAAAATACTGGCGGCTGGGGACCGAGTATGGACACCCGGCCGCCGCCTGCATGAGGTTGTGAAAAGCTTCCATCTCCACAAGCTTAAAAGGCCATATTTCAAGTGCAAAGAGCTGCCCAGAAATCTGTCAGTTTAGTGTTGCGGCCTGTGGGTGGGTGGGTGGCTGGCTGCATACTTGCAATTGCAATCCAAGTAACAGAAAACTAAGCAGATGATGGCCTCTATCATCATCATGGCCTCACCTCGGCACTATGAACTCTCCTGAAGGAGAAGCCAGGGCCCGCCGGAGGAGTCTCCGGTTCTCTGGTGGGCCCGTCCAACCCTGCCGAAAAGCAGCCCTGGCTAAGAAAAGTGTGGGGGAAGGTTCCTGGACACTCTATGGCTGCTTTTTTAATGCGGATCGGTCATGCTTATGCATGTTATTTCTCAAAACGCATTACGGATCAGGCCATTTTCCAACTCTGTATTCAAGAAATTAAATGCGCAAAGAAAGATGTGTGTGTGTGTCAAAGCACCATTGACAAGTGCGAGTTGATGTTGGATGGGCTGCCATTGCTTCTGCAACAAGCTCAATTACAGGATTTTCTGGGAGAAATGACATGCAGGGTAGATACGGTTTCCCTCTATGCCAGTCCTTTCACCGAGCTAAATACAACTCTTAGCAAAAAAAGTTGTGGACTGGCTCCGTACCGTCCCTGGCCACATTCACCTGTCCACGTGTTTGTGGTTAGGCGGTCCTTCCCAGTAAGTGCACTGGGGAGGGCACGGGTAATGTTATGGGACCCGTGCTTGTGGAAAGCGGAGGCGATACCGGGAAATATAGTGGCGGCTGGGGACCGAGTATGGACACCCGGCCGCCGCCGGCATGAGGTTATGAAAAGCTTCCGCCTCCACGAGCCTAAAAGGCCACATTTCAAGTGCAAGCAGCTGTCAAAAATTTGGCAGTATAGTATTGCAGCCTTTGGGTGGGTGACTGCCGGCATTCTTGTGCTTGCATTCCAAGGAATGGGGTAGGGACAACTGAACACTGCAGTGGGACAAGGACGTGGACGGTGATTGTTGCAAGTCTGCAACGACAGGTGCATGGCGGGAATCATCTTCGCATGTGCCAAGGATCACTTATGATGGGCACACATTTAGGCAGTGACCTGGGAGTCAGAGATGTTTCCAGAGGTCTTCCCCTTGCTGTTCCCATGTGTTTTCAGCACTGTATGCATGTGTCTGATGATGTGTCACACACCACATGGCCAGATAAGGTTGTAAAATGTTAAAATGACATTTCCTGGTGAATGCATTTGTCTTAGTTGAAAGCAATGCAAAAGTGCAAAAACGTGTCAAAAATGCTACGTGTGAACATAGCCCAAGGTGTGTAGGAGTATTTTTGTTTTTGTTTATTTATTTTGCCTTATATACAAGTCATCACCCTGGAAAGGATGTTCCTTACGCTGTAAAAGTGGCGTAATACTCTGACGACGTTGTTGACAGCAGTGATGTGGGAGTCAGAAATGCTTCCAGGGGTCTTCCCCATGCTGTTCCCATGTCATTTGAGCACAGTTCCCATCGATTTGGGCAATTTTTAGGCCCTCTGCAGACCGCCGTGGGGAGCCACCTGAAAAATGCTCAAGTTTCCCCTAGACTTATATTGGGCTCATTGCTCGGGTTGAGCACCCGAGTATTTCAATTTGCTCGACCCGAGCAACGAGTACTCAAGCATTTTAGTGCTCGCTCATCACTAATGACAACGAAAAACATCCAAATAATCCTGATCAAAAAGTTCACATACCCTGGTGATTTTGGCCTGATAACATGCACAGAATTTGACACAAATGGGTTTGAATGGCTACTAAAGGTAGCATCCTCACCTATGACCTGTTTGCTTGTAATCAGTGTGTGTGCATAAAGCTGAGTGAGTTTCTGGGATCCAGCCACTGACGTTTCTGGATTTTGAGATGGGGAAAGCAAAAGAATTATCAACGGATCTACGGGAAAAGGTAGTTGAACTGTATAACACAGGAAAGGGAGGCAAAAAGAGTATAACACAGGAAAGGGATACAAAAAGATATCCCAGGAATTGATAATGCCAGTCTGCAGTGTTCAAACTGTGATTAACAAATGGAAAATCAGATGCTCTGTAAAAACCAAACCACGGTCAGGTAGACCAACAAAAATTTCAGCCACAACTGCCAAGAAAATTGTTCGGGATGCAAAGAAAAACCAACAAATAACATCAGCTGAGAACACACTTAGGGGTGTACTCACTTTTGTTGCCAGCGGTTTAGACATTAATGGCTGTGTGTTGAGTTATTTTGCAGGCACACCAAATTTACAGTTAAACAAGCTGTACACTGACTACTGTACATTGTATCAAAGTGTCGCATCTTCAGTGTTGTCCCATCAAAAATATATATATGTATTCCGGCCCATTTTTGGAGTTTTGTGTGAAATTATGTCCAATTTGCCTTTTTTTTCTCAGTTTTTTTGTGTTGTTCCAATAAACACAAAGGAAATAAACATGCGTGTAATAAAACATGTGTAATTTTCTGAAACAATTTCAAGGGTGCCAGCACTTTCCGCCATGACTGTATATGCAGGTAGAGTCCTTAACCCCTTTACAACCCAAAGTGGTTTGCACGTTAATGAGAAGGCTAATTTTTACAATTCTGACCACTGTCACTTTATGAGGTAATTACTCTGGAACGCTTCAACGGATCCCCCTGGTTCTGAGAATATTTTTTCATGACATATTGTACTTTATGATTGTGGTAAAATTTCTTCGATATCACTTGTGTTTATTTGTGAAAAAAACAGATATTTGGCGAAAATTTTGAAAATTTTGCAATTTTCAAAATTTGAATTTTTATGCCCTTAAATCGGAGAGATATGTCACACAAAAAAGTTAATAAATAACATTTCCCATATGTCTACTTTACATCAGCACAATTTTGGAACCCAAATTTATTTTTATTAGGGAGCTATAAGGGTTAAAATTGACCAGCGATTTCTCATTTTTCCAACAAAATTTACAAAACCATTTTATTAGGGACCGCATCACATTTGAAGTCACTTTGAGGGGTCTTTATGACTGAAAATACCCAAAAGTGACACCATTCTTAAAACTGCACCCCTCAGTGAATCGGGTCATCATGGCAACATCCGGGAAACCGCGGCACACATTGCTGGACGCCGGCAGGAGAGGTGACTATCCCGATCACCTCCCCTTGCCCCCGCAATGCTGCGAACGACTTCGATCGCAGCATTGCGGGGGTTAATGTGCGGGACCTCTCCCAGCACATAGCACCGGGTGTCAGCTGTGACAATCAGTTGACACCCGGCGGCGATCACGCCCGCACAGCCTGTGTGCGCGATCGCAAAGATGTACTAATACGTATCAGGCTCTTAAGTCCCAGGGCGCAGATACGTATCAGTACGTCTTGGGCTTTAAAGAAGTTAAAATTATGTGAAAATGGGAAAAGTCACAAAACTTTGCAACTTTTCAAGAGCTTTATGCCAGTTTTCTGGCAAAAACACTGGTGAATCGGGTTCATAATCTCTAATCCTTTCAGCTCCCTTTAATTAGACTACTTTCAACAAACTAATTATAAGTATTGGGTCTGTTTTTTTTTAATGCTTTTATAATAAATGTAAATATTTTCAATCCCCTTTTGTTATAAGGATTTCCCAAAAATTAGCTAATCATAGGTTGTCCTGCATTCGTGACAGTGATTGACTGCGCGGTCACTTGGAAGTTTACATTGGCATCACTACAGGACAGATAAAGAAGGACTGTCAGGGACCCCCAGAGTGTGGTAAAATGCACCAACTAATTCATAATTCATTTAATTCTCACACAATATACTAAGTTAGTGTAAGTCTACAAAAAAGCAACAAAATTTGGTGCTAAAAAAATTGAGCATAACTTTTTGAAAAATGAGCCAGGTTATGCCAAATCTTACATATTTTGTGACTTTGTGATCAGTTATCAACACAAATATTTTACTCAAATTACCAGATCGATGGATAAGCATTGGGACTTTTCCCTAAATCTCTCCAAAACATCACCGCTTATAGAAGACCACCCTTGTAGCACCCTGAGGATTCGGCTGCTACAGGGGTATTGCACCTCAGCCAGAGGTGTGGTATTCCACTCCCGGGTAAGGATGGAGTGTGGAACTGAGCTCAGTTAGCTGCATGCACTACACACATCCCATTTCCGAGGAGCAGACCAACGGTACTCCCACTTAGAAATGTGCAGGTACGACAGTGTCTGTTCCTGGCTGGAGTGGGAGGGGGGTGGTACATCCCAGTAGTGTAGGGGCAGATAGGGGGAGCAGCCTGGGTAAAGCTAGGAGCTCATTGGGTGCTGGTCACCTGAGCTCACACATAGAGGGAGTATATAAGGTGGGCACCATCTTAGGACAGGGTCTTTGCAGAGGAGTCTTTTGCAGAAGGCTGGTCAGTCTGTCAGTCTTTTGCAGAGCAGTGGAGGAAAGCAGAGGAGCAGAGCAGCCCCAAGGCCCAGAGAGAGAGAGAGGAGAAAGAAAGACCCAGAGGGGGAGAAAGAAGGAACTCTGAGAGCCCAAACTAAATCAAAGGGTGAAGAGTTGGCAACAGGGTACTGGATCCCAAGCTGGCAGAGGCTACAGCACACCTTAGCCAGGAACCGGAGGTCGTGGGCAGGACTGATCTGCCACGATCACCCACTAAATCCACCCGGAAGGCAGACCACGAATAGGGTCAGGGAACCCAGAGACAAGGGTTCACCAACAAGAGGCCCGAGGGAGCCGGACTTAGGTGGATCCCTGGTGGGGAAGGCCAGAGACGAGGACAGGACAGAAAGGGAGCTCAGAACCACGCTCCAGAACTACTTGGGGGTTGGCCGAGTCCAGGACCTGGTGGACGCAGCGCGGCTCGGGTGGTCACTCAAGGCCGGAGTGACCGGTACAAGAACAGCAGTAAGTAAAGAACCCTGAACTGCACAACCCGACTCTGACTCTCATTACCATCTTCACTGCACCTCCACAACCACCATCCTCTGCACCTGACCCCCTGAGGCTATACCCCTCCCGTTGGGGGTTATACTACCTAAGCTGCACACACATCACCAGCCTCAGTGGACCCTGCTGCAGCGGCGGCCGTACTGACCGCAATTCAGCGGGTGGCGTAGTCGACATAAAGAACTTTAGTAACATCAGTAAGGACTGCCACACACTGAGCTTGACACCCTGGGCACGGACCGGGTCACAGCCACTCGGAGACTACAACCCCCATCTGATCCGGCTCCGGGTATCCCTAACAGCACTGGCCCAGGGGGCGCGTCAACTTTGGCGTAGTCGGCAGGATAACGTGCCCGCAACAACCGGGTACTGCGTGCCTGAAGAAAAGTACACCGTTACCTCAAAAAGAAGTCTCCTACCGGTTCCGGAGGGTCCCCGCCATCGGGCCCCATCACAGGTCGTTTCCCGCCGGTTGTCCGCCATTTGCAGCTTTTTCCCGCCATCCATGGAGTTTCCCGCCACTGGGAGACGATTCCCGCCATTTCCGAAGATTTCCCGCCTTGGAAGCGCGGACGCCATTATGGGCGTGCCAGAGGGTGGCAAGAGGCCACCTCCCATCGTGGGCCAGGTCGAAGAATGGCGCCAAAAGCGGAAACCGCGCCCACCAACAGAGACTGTGATGCTGGAAGTGTCCATCAGCGTGAGAGAACTGCCCCTGGAACTGACAATCACTAAGTTGCCCCGGGACCACCCTCAATGTGGGCGGAGACAGAAGAAGAGAACAAAGATGGGTGTCGCCTGGAGCAGTCTGGAGAGAGCGCACCCGGAGACAAGACGTCTGGAAGAGAGACCAGAGAGAGCCTACCCGGAGATGGAGGGAGAGCCAGGCAGCACCGACCCAGAGGTCAGGAGCCTGATGCGGGCCGCCACTCCAGGCAGCACCGACCCAGTGGTCAGGAGCCTGTTGCAGGTCGCCACTCCAGAAGGCCTGCTGGAGATCCTAACACAGCTCCCCCGAGATCGGGAGTGTGCACAGACCGCGCTGGAGGGCCTCGCACAGAGGTTGGCCCGGGTGCAGCGAGAGACGTTGGCGGAGTGGAGCCGAGAGATGGCCCAGCAGACCGAAATCCGTCAGCGGAGCACGCCACCCGAGACGAGGAGACAGACCGCCTCTGAGGATGGCGCAGGAGGACTGAAGGCCGGAGACGGCGCCGAGAAGGGAGCCGAACGAATGGAGGCAGGTAAAGGGGACGTCACTACCCCGAGCCGGGAAACCGCGCGCCTGCCCCAGCTCCCCGTCGCAGAGCCCGAAGTACCCCCTGCCGTGCCCGTCGCTGCAACGTCACCGCCGCAGACTAGGCCTCAAACGGAAGCCGCGACCCCTGTGACGTCACACGCCTCGACCCCGAGCGTGGCCAAGCAGGAAGTACCATCGGCCTGGTCGCAAGGCCTAGTACCCCCGGGCGACGCAATACCAACAGCGCCCCCTACCTCCGCGGAGCCCCCGGCCTGGTCGCAGGGCCGAGTAACCCAGGGTGCCGCCGTTCTTACGGTGCCCTTTACTTTCAAGGTGCCCCAGGCCTGGTCGCAAGGCCTGGTAAACCCGGGCGCCGCTACCACCACGGCGCCCATAACATCTAGAGCGCCGCACCTGGGTGAAGATCTATTCGCCCAGCATACGTGCCCGGATGGGCAGCCCTTCATATGGCCACCGGAGTTTCACCATCCCCGACTCCGGAAAGAGAGACCCCTAGACGAACCCCTGATTCCGGTTCCGAAGCCTGTAAAGAGGACCTCGCCCCCGCTAGAAGAGACCCAGTTTGAGTGGGATCCCACCGGAGAAGACCTCATGGGGTTCACTCAGGAGACTCGGGCAGCCGCAGCGGAGCGTGCAGAGTGCTGCCGCCAGCAGCTCGAGGTCTTTGAGAGGGAGCGGAGAGAGAGGCGGGTCCGGGAACAACAAGCCCAAATAAGGAGCGCGGAGCAGAAGAGCCGGACCAGGAGAGACCCCCGTGCAGCGCATGGTCCCCGTACCATCGGGACTGTGATAAAGTTCAATCTGCAGCATGGGTGGGGTTTCATCAGGGATCACCGCACCCCAGGTGACGTCTTCGTGACCAGGAGAGACGTTGAGTCCCACCTACCGGAGGGACACAGAGGTCGTGACCTGTATTTAGGGGACGAGGTCACCTTCACCCGGCACAAGTGTGCCAAAGGACCCTTCGCCCTCCATGTGCATCGCCTGACGGAGGAGGAGCTGCGGTGTGAGGAGGAGCAAGAGGACCCGGACGGGTCTGAAACTGAAACTGTCCACAAAGAAAGAGCAGGAGGACGCCGTCGTTGAGTACGGTAGAGAGAGACTGTACATAGTTACCCGTCAGGGTATAAGAACTGTTCTAGTTAAAATATGGTCCCCGTTGGGACAAGTGTGAACTGTTCCAGTGTGTCCCATTTCCCCACTGACCGAGGACTGAGAGCGGTCATCCCTTTCCTAATACCTGGCCGAGGACTGAGAGCGGCCATAATTCCCTTGTATATAGTTGCGCTTCCTAAAGCGCCCCCTACCGGTTTTATAGAAAACCGTGTTTCTTCAAGAGACTGTCGCACTTTACCCGGTCACAAGTTGCACCGTGACCGGAGGTACCAGAAGACAAGAATGTTTTTATGAAAAGTTTATATGAAAAGTTTATGCTGATAATATATGATGTTTTATATGTTTATGTTTTATGAAAAAAAAATGTATGTTTGTGGATGTTTATATCTTACAGCCCGAGGACGTGCTGTGATTTACCAGGGGGGAATGTAGCACCCTGAGGATTCGGCTGCTACAGGGGTATTGCACCTCAGCCAGAGGTGTGGTATTCCACTCCCGGGTAAGGATGGAGTGTGGAACTGAGCTCAGTTAGCTGCATGCACTACACACATCCCATTTCCGAGGAGCAGACCAACGGTACTCCCACTTAGAAATGTGCAGGTACGACAGTGTCTGTTCCTGGCTGGAGTGGGAGGGGGGTGGTACATCCCAGTAGTGTAGGGGCAGATAGGGGGAGCAGCCTGGGTAAAGCTAGGAGCTCATTGGGTGCTGGTCACCTGAGCTCACACATAGAGGGAGTATATAAGGTGGGCACCATCTTAGGACAGGGTCTTTGCAGAGGAGTCTTTTGCAGAAGGCTGGTCAGTCTGTCAGTCTTTTGCAGAGCAGTGGAGGAAAGCAGAGGAGCAGAGCAGCCCCAAGGCCCAGAGAGAGAGAGAGGAGAAAGAAAGACCCAGAAGGGGAGAAAGAAGGAACTCTGAGAGCCCAAACTAAATCAAAGGGTGAAGAGTTGGCAACAGGGTACTGGATCCCAAGCTGGCAGAGGCTACAGCACACCTTAGCCAGGAACCGGAGGTCGTGGGCAGGACTGATCTGCCACGATCACCCACTAAATCCACCCGGAAGGCAGACCACAAATAGGGTCAGGGAACCCAGAGACAAGGGTTCACCAACAAGAGGCCCGAGGGAGCCGGACTTAGGTGGATCCCTGGTGGGGAAGGCCAGAGACGAGGACAGGACAGAAAGGGAGCTCAGAACCACGCTCCAGAACTACTTGGGGGTTGGCCGAGTCCAGGACCTGGTGGACGCAGCGCGGCTCGGGTGGTCACTCAAGGCCGGAGTGACCGGTACAAGAACAGCAGTAAGTAAAGAACCCTGAACTGCACAACCCGACTCTGACTCTCATTACCATCTTCACTGCACCTCCACAACCACCATCCTCTGCACCTGACCCCCTGAGGCTATACCCCTCCCGTTGGGGGTTATACTACCTAAGCTGCACACACATCACCAGCCTCAGTGGACCCTGCTGCAGCGGCGGCCGTACTGACCGCAATTCAACGGGTGGCGTAGTCGACATAAAGAACTTTAGTAACATCAGTAAGGACTGCCACACACTGAGCTTGACACCCTGGGCACGGACCGGGTCACAGCCACTCAGAGACTACAACCCCCATCTGATCCGGCTCCGGGTATCCCTAACAGCACTGGCCCAGGGGGCGCGTCACCCTCATATCCAGATCAGATTTTCTGTGAGAGATGCCCAGATTCACAATATAGTATGCCTACTGGCCATCTATGAGAAGTCCACCCCAATGGAAGTCCAGTTATTAAAGGAGATTTTACTGTTTATATAAGGGGCAGACAATGACAGTGAAGGGCCCTTAATCAGGACTTCTGATCTGGGCCCCCCACCCTCCATCAGGCACCACCTACATATACATTTCCATGTATATTTATATTAGGCACACATATAAAATTTGCACATGCTAATACTCTATACACATTTTAACGTATGCATATACATAGTGCACACAAACATAAAATACGGACATACACATAAGATGCACATACACAGTATAGAGTCCCGGTAGTCCTCATAGTTTTAAGCATGGACCCTGGCAAATTGTAGACGGACTTTTATTGTTCATGGGCTTTAAGGGAGAGAGGCTTCCTTTGTGGAGGACACTCATGAATGCCATTCATTTGCAGTGTACACCGTGTCGTGTCATGGAAAACACTCGCCCTGGTTTGGCTTTCTACTTCTTCAGCTAATAGCAATGAATTTGCCTGTCGATTTTCTTCTCATCAGAAGATGCTTTTGTTTAGATGTTATCTTCCATCTGACTGATAAGAAAAGCTTTGCTGATCTTCTTGTAGACTTCACATTTTTTGTAAAGAAATTCTTTTCTTTCTCAGAAATGTCTTGTGACATTTCTCTTCTATGTGGTGCCACTTACCCTTCTCATCAGAGGACACTTTTGTTTAGGTGTTAACTTCCATAGTCGGCCTGGACGTCTCTGTAAGATGGTTGCAGTTCCATCTTTGTTATAGTTTTGCATCACTTTTGCTACAGTATTCTGACTGATAAGTAAAGTTTTGCTGATCTTCTTGTAGACTTCACATTTATTGCAAAGAAATTATTTTCTTTCTCAGGTTTTGTGACATTTCCCTTCTATGTGGTGCCATTGCTGATAGCATGAAATGGGAAGGAGTTTTCTTTATTAAGTAACTTCCTTTTACAGACACCTGTCTGCTGGACATCTGTTTAATGAATAATTACACTTACCTGTGGTTCAGTTCTTGTTAATTAGAATTTTGTTGTCTAAACTTAGCTTTTCTCTTAAGACTGTTACTGGGATGTTCTCATTTTTGAAACATGATCTTGAATGAGTTTGTTAAGAAAATTACTTTTTTGGGGTCTTCAAAATACCAAATCTTGTTTGCATTCAATGGCTCAAATTTGCGAGAGTATTTTGTAGTATGGTATCCCATATAAAATGATGATTCTGAAAGGAAACTACAGGTTTGCTGACAAATCTATTTGGGTGTACTGATTTATGCTAAACACTGTATATATATATATATATATATATATATATATATATATATATATATATATATATATAACCTTATAAGTTTGGCATCACAGTAATCGTACTACTAAATGAAAAAATCACCGCACAGCTGTTGATGAGTGGTGCTCGAGTAGGGGCCGAACCCGTAACATATAAGAATAACCTCGGCACTCAATGGATATGCAAAGAAGGTAAATTTATTATGCAGTCCACACAAAAAATAAACGTTTCGGTCACAGTTGACCTTCATCAGTATTGCTGCAAAATAAGTAGATGCAGTCAGAAAATAATAAAATGAAAACAAAATAATACATTCAAGGATTATGACATAAAGTATAAATGCAACTCAATGGGATCTGGGAAGGAAAGTGGAATAAGGGTGGAGGAGGATGTAGGGTAGAGGAGGATGTAGTTAATAGAGGCGGAAGAAAACATACCAAGAGGAAGGAGAAGGTGTATGTGGCTGGATGGTCCAGAAGAAAGGTTTCTGGAGTTACCTGTGTAAAAGTATATGCAGAGGTAAGGCGCCAGGTATAATGGAGACACACAGTCTAAAAGACATAGTAAAAATACCTGAGTAGTAGTAGAAGTAGTAGTGAATGAGGAGAACTGTATAACGCGGTATCCCCCGTTCGTATGATATGGACAAAAGGTAACAAGGCTTCCTGGAAGCGTATAAATTTAAAGAGGTGAGACGCTTGCTGAAGAGCAGTGTATGTCCAGGGAGAGACAGTACTATACCTGGGTGAAGAGGGCAGAGCTACGCGGTATCCCCCGCTAGTAGAAGGCACAGGTAAGAGGTGTGGAGGGTCCCTATTTATATATGTAGTGAGAGGAACGAGGCGCTGCAGAGCGCGCTAGAGCGGAAGAGGAAGTGACGTCACCGGATGTGACGCGTGCGGTCCAGAGGCTTGCGTTCCACCAACAGGAAGTGACCGGCCGAGAGAATCAGGAGATCTGGGCAAGCGCAGTAGTCAAGGAAACGGAGGAGGGGACTGGAGGGGAGAGCAGGAATGGAAGGCAGGGCTTTCTAGGGAGAAAAGAAACAACGAATGAGTACATGTAAACCGAGCATTGTGCATCATATACTATAGAAATATAGTCATGTTAAAGAGATACATTGAATGACAATATAAATCAGAGTTACTAGTTACATTACAGAAAACAGCGTGGCTGAGCATAAAATCACGATATAGAGCAGGGTACTATGTATCCTATTAGATGAAAGCAGATAAGTCATATTCCCTGTTCAGACCTTTGGGGGTCCTGGAATCCAACTCGTGGATCCAGAATGCTTCCCTTTGTTTGAGACGTAAGATCCGATTACCACCTCTGCGTAATGGTGGTACCTGTTCCAGGATTTGGAATCTAAGTTGTGATATATTATGTCCTACTGTAATGAAATGGTGCGGGATCGGTAGTAACATATTTCTACATCTGATTGTCGATTTGTGTTTAGAAATACGATCTTTTATAGGTTGTGTGGTTTCTCCAATGTAAATCATGCCACACGGACATTTAATGAGGTAAACCACAAACGAACTGTCACATGTGAAGTAATTTTTGATAGTGTATCTCTTGCCTGACTGGGGATGAAAAACGGAACTGCCTTTAAGCACATTATTGCATTGATGGCAATGAAGGCATGGGAATGTGCCTGATTTAGGATTGCAGAGAAAGCGTTGTGTCTGGCCTGTTTTGTTGCTGCCAATATCAGCATGTACCAGTGCATCTTTGATGTTGGGAGCTCTTTTGAAACAGGGCATAAAAGGTTGTTTAAATGACAATATGGTAGGGTGTGCTTCTTGTAGTAAGTGCCAATGTTTTTTTATGGTTTTGTGAATCAGATAGGCATAAGGATGAAATGTATGAACAAAAGGGATGCGTTCCTTGGAGCCCGAAGCCGTATTGTTGCTGGAATTCCCTGTTCCGAGTTGGAGAGTGGAAGAGGGGTAACCCCGTTCTCTAAATTTGGATTGCATCTCTTGTAGTCGAAGATTTCTTGTGTCTGGATCTGAGACAATACGTTCGACCCTTTTAAACTGGGATCTGGGGATAGATGTTTTCATAGGTTTGGGATGATTGCTAGTAAAATGTAGTAGACCATTCCGGTCCGTCGATTTGCGAAAAAGATCTGTGCTAAGGCGCCCCTCAGTGTCCTTAAGTACCAAGGTGTCTAAAAAGCTAATCTGAAATTTGTCATGTGTCATGGTGAAGCCCAAATCAGGCCATGCACTGTTCAGGAAATTGTGAAATAACTCAAGGGACTCCAATGGACCGGCCCAGATGCAAAAAATGTCATCAATGAATCTTTTCCATACGATGGAGTATGACTGGAATAATTGGTTTGTGTACACCATGCAATTCTCAAAGTTGGCCATGTAGCAGTTCGCATATGGGGGGGCCACATTGGAGCCCGTAGCAAAACTACAACACTAAGCGTCAGCACACTGTGATTTGCTGATCTGTAAGATGCGTTCTTTGTGCTGTGAAAATACACAGCTGTGATATCTCACCAAATATTCATAGTGGGAACTTAAAATTATGTTTTTCTGCCATGATTAAGGATGGTTTGGATGTATGAAACATGTTGACCTTTTATTTCTATCTTTGTGGAATTAAGGCTGCATGAACCAGTCACCAACCATTATCTGTATATGTACAAATATGAAGTGCTACTGAGTGCTGTAGGAAAAACTTAGAATAGTGAGGTGATTTGATAGTCCTGCCACAAATAATCTGTTTCTACTGCACACTTAAAATCTCTGATAGTGGGAATGAACCTGATTGCCTGCAGTAGTCCACTCCTGAGAGCTGGTGCAGCAGAGAAAATGTCTTGGACATGAGAGTGGGAGGTCCTGATTATGGAGGATGTTAATCTTAGCTCATTGGAGTGTAGATATGGTAGAGATGCAGGACTGTGCAGCAGTGTGGAGAGGTTTGTGGATGAGTGTAATGACTGGTACAGGGTGGAGGCACCAGTGTAACTGCTGGACAGAAATATGAGACTGACTGCTGCATTAAGGATAATGAGAAATACATTTAGTGAGAAGAAGAGCAATTAGTGAGTTACAAGTATTTGTGAATTCAAGACAAAAAGGAATCAGAACAACAGTAACAGATTTTACTTTTTTTTAATTAATAATGGGATGAATAAAATCGTGAACATTATCAAAAGACTAAATCAAAGTCAGGAAGATAGCCGGGGTCAGATACCAGGTGATCAGTAAATGACAAGTCAGACGAGCAGTATGAATACCGCGGAGCCCGATGACAGAGGCGTTACTGAAACTTGTCCAGGTTGACCAGTCAGAAGGCCACAGGTAGATGGTGAAGGTCCTTCTATACAGCTCCAGCAGTGATGGTGGATCTGCTGGACTTCAGGGCGCTGGATGCTTAGGTGTCCCGTCTTTTAGATGGTTTTAGGGCAACAGTGACAGCATGCAAATGCGCGAGCAGCCCTGGATAATCCACGCCGGCAGGATGGTAAGATCCGGCGGAAGATGGAACCTATGACAAGAGAAATAAATATAATGTAAGTGATGGGACTCCATATTACATGATAATGCTGTGCAGTCACTGTGGCCGGACGGCAGAGGAATATTATCATACAGAGGTCAGGGGTCATTGTCAGCAATCATACATGTGACAATCCCATCACTGACAGATGACATCTACTCCACATGAATTATTTTCACTGACATCACACAACATGGAGCTGATTCTCACATTTACCTCGTCTCTTTTTCCCATTTTTTCCATTTTCTGAGTTTTGTTGCTCCATACTCAGATTTATTGCCGATTTTCTTTCTTCATGAGATGGAAATTCTGATGAAAAATTAAAAAAAAATAATCAGTAACAATATATTCTTATAGGATCTGCTTTGTCATAATATGGATAACATAAGAGACCTATAGTATTGTATAAAACCATGTGGGAATATTTGAGCCTTGAAGTCAACATTCACATTGCTGGTGCTGTAGACATGTACATACCTGGCAATGGGGACGAGGGTGGCAAGATGGTAACAGCATCGTCTGTATTACATACAGGAACAGATACTTTCTGCCTGTTTGAAGAAGAAAAACATGTAAATCTCAAGTAAACTCCGTATAAAAGGGGTTGTCTCACTAGAAGAACACCGACTATAAGGCCTAGTAGGACATATGACTGTCATAGTGGGGAAGGTCTTCTGCTCAAGACTACCTTTTATAGAGAGCTGAGAGGAAAACCACTACCAAGAATGGCCGGCATTTCATACTACATCTCTCCTACAGTGAGGGCAGCACTAAAAGTGCATGACCGGCCACAATTATGGGCTGTTATCTCCAACAATTCCGAAAGCTGAAAGCACAATGACCCATAACCATGGGGCGGTGGATGCTGCATTTGATATTATGGTATTTATGTCCTATATTTGGTGTTGTGCACATATATCAGCCTGGAGCTCCCAGTAATGACCCCATAATCTACTCACATTTCTGAGATGTTTGTGTTGGATTCTGGTGTACACTCTGGAGGGGCCTTGGGATCCTCGTTGTTCACCATCCCGTTAGTGGTGGTAGAGTGCTAAATGTGGATAACAATAAGTTATTAAATATACATACTTTTTAATTTTATAGATCCTTTTTTTGTACATATTTTGGATTTATCGATCACATACTTACTTTAGAAAGCCTCTCAGAAGATGATGATGCAAATATTCGGAAGATAAAGTTCTCATCGTCCTCCCTTGTGCCCTCCTTATCCTCTGAGACCAGATGGTTGTTTTCATCAGAGTGATCTACAAGACATAGGTAAGGAAGGATTGTTAGAGGGTGTCAGTATAACACAGTCGCTATATCTCACTAGGTTACTAGATAATACAACGTAATATACAGAAAACATGAAAAAAAACTCCTGTACAAAATTAGAGAAATAGGGATATAGTACGAAACCATGGTCAACATAGCTGAGATCCATGAAACATGGATAACATAGTAGACCAGAAAAACCATGTGGAAATATTTGAGCCTTGAAGTCAACATTCACATTGTTGGTGCTGTAGACATGTACATACCTGGCAATGGGGACGAGGGTGGCAAGATGGTAACAGCATAGTCTGTATTACATACAGGAACAGATTCTTTCTGCCTGTTTGAAGAAGAAAAACATGTAAATCGTAAGTAAACACAGTATAAAATGGGTTGTCTCACTATAAGAACACTGACTATAAGGCCTAATAGGACATATGACTGTCATAGTGGGGAAGGTTTTCTGCTCCAAACTACCTTCCATGGATCAGAACACAACTACCAAGAATGTCTGGCAAGTAATACTACAGCTCTCCTACAGAGTAGGCAGTGCTAAAAATGCATGACCTGCCACAATTATGGGCTGTTATCTTCTGCATTTTTTGAAGCCAAAAGTACAATGACCGTTAACCATGAAGCGGTGAATGCTGCATTTGATATTCTGTTATTTATGTCCTATATTTGGTGTTGTGTACATAGATCAGCCTGGAACTCCCAGTAATGACCCTTTCTAATCTACTCACATTTCTGAGATGTTTGTGTTGGTTTCTTGTGTATACTCTGGAGGGGCATTGGGATCCTCATTGTTCACCATCCTGGTAGCGATGGTACAGAGCTAAATACGGATAAAAATAAGATATAAAATATTTTTTTTATGTACTTTTAGAGTTTTTTTAATTTTTTTTTACATATTTTGGATTTATTAATCACATACTTACTTTACAAAGCTTTTCAGAAGATGACGTAAAATTTTGGAAGTCAAGGCTCTCATTGTTCTCACTTGTGCCTTCCTCATCCTTTGAGACCAGATGTTTGTTTATATCAGAATGATCTACAAGAAATAGGTAATGAAGTATTATTAGAGGTTGTCAGTATAACACAGTCACTATTTATCACTAATATTAATGGGAACAGATGATCACATATTAGGGAAGATGAGACAAACAGTCGCTTAGTCTAGATGACGTCTCCTTCTACTTACTGATAAATAAGCTGGTGTCTGAGTCTGAAACAAGCTGAGGAACATACTCCAGCTCCTGGCTCAGAATGTTGTCAAAGTCCAAGTCACTCAGGAATGGATGAACCTTGATCTCAAATGCTCCTCCTAGAAAAAGAAAACCAAAAGTGATGCGGACATAGTCAGGGATGGCTCCATATCTGAACATTTTATCGTAATCTGAACTAATGACAAAACTGAGCCGACATGAAGGAAATAAACTGAAAGTCTTAGTGTGGAGAACTAGAAATACAGTAGATGAGCTGATAGAGAAATGCTGATCTTCATGGACATGAGCGATATGTCCTTGGTCTAATAAGGGAATATTAATACTAGTATATCTGTTACCTGTCCCAAGTCTACGCACAGGATTTCTTCTGAGCAGCTCAGTGATGAGATTCTGAGCATCCAGGGGTGGAGCGCGATCACAATTCCAAATTAGTTCTCCTGTTACATAGAAAATTACAGAAAATAAAACCTCTTTACTGGACTGTAACATAAAGCAAAGGAAATAACTAAACAAATGTAACCAATCAACGTAATGATCGGATTATTCTACTCACCAATGACAACCCTTTTATAAAGCTCAGTGAGGGAATCAGCATCAAATGGTACACATCCCAGCAGGAATTTATACAGGATGATCCCCAATGACCACCAGTCAACAGGTCTTCCATATCCTTCTTTCAGGATGATCTCTGGGGCTATGTAACATGGGGTGCCACAGAACTGGAAACCAACAGAACATAGAGATGAGAATCGATGAAACAATTATTATGACAAGATATCATCGTTAAAACACAATGCAGAAGATAAAATATTAGTGGAAAAGTTCTCTAGAAAGGAAGAACGTAGAGAAGAGACAATAGTGTGATGAGATTTGCAAATAACAAGCTAAGTTCTTGTAGGTGATGCTGACCTCACGGTCCTGGAACTCTCTGGAGATGTCCACTGCTAATTCCTTGTAGGTGTTGGTTTTCGGTATCATTAGACCAAGTTTTGAAATCCCAAATTCGGTAACTTTAATATGTCCAGTAGATGTAATCAGGAGGCTGCAAAAGAGAAGATGGTTTTAGCCTCACAGACTGAATGATAATAAATGACAACTTTCCCCACTTTATTATACTACGGGGGCACTTACTTATCCGGCTTCAGGTCTCTGTGCACCACACCGTAACTATGCAGGTATTCCACGGCAAGTACCGCCTCTGCAAAGTACAAGCGGGCCATGGGGACAGAGAAAGGACCCCTGGTGCTTAGAAGGGTCCCACAGTCTCCACCTATAGAAGAAAGGAAATATGACCGGTGAGGGGTTTATACAGAAGATAACCATGATATACCACGAGCAGATAACTATGATGTATAATGAGCAGTGAGCGGAAACATCCTGGGGAGATCACACAGATAGTGGCATACATAGAAATCACAAGACCCCATATCAAAAGTTGTAATTGCCCCCCACCCTAAAAAGTAAAAAAGAAATATATTTATATCCCTGTTGAAGCAGCTTGGTGTTCTCACCAGCAATACAACTTTTATGGCCATTTTAGAGTATGATGCTCCCAAAAATGCCCACACCCACACTCAATGAGTATGGTATCCCCACAGTGAATCCTCCTAAGGAGGCCACCACTTAGAAGGAGGCCAGCCACAACCCCCTACTCGGTGTGATGGCACCCACAGCAACCCTCCCACTCACGATAATGGTTCCCACAGACCCTCACACAATATAATGGTCCGCATAACTCCCCACTCAGTATGATGTTCCCACACAGAATGGGGGCCTCCATACAGAGTGAGGACCCCCACAGCACCCCACTTAATATGATGACCTCCACTCAGCATTCACAGTCCCCCCATATCTAGTCATACGGCCCCCTTTCAGTATTTTGGCCCCTACTAGCCACCTACTCAGTATTTTTGCCCCCACCAGCCCCACCTCCTTGAAGAAGCAAATACCGCTGAAATTGTGATGACAGGTGGAGGGATGCTGCCCACTGCCGAGCGTCGACAGACCCCCTCCGACTGATGAGCCCCATAGCGCCCCTGCACCAAGATCAATGAATTTACGAGCATCTTGGTAATAGATAACCTATAGTAAATGCTCTGTGGGGAAGTAACCAACAATGTCCTAATGATATGAGCAGTGATAAGATGAAAGCCGACATGGGCTGAATATAATACAATAGATGTGTCTTACCTCCTACATACTCCATGACCATACACAGGTGAGATCTAGTTGGAAAGGAGCAGAGCATGGAGACCACAAAGGGACAATCAGCAAATGTTAAGATGTCCCTCTCCAGAAAGGCCCATTCCAATCTCTGTGCAGTATTTAGGTTCCGCTTAGCCATTTTCTTCATAGCAAAGGTATGGTGTGAGTCTTTATGATGCACTAAGTAGACGGCCCTGGAGAGAAGGAGAATCCATCGGTTATAATAAATCCTTATTAATAATCCATCTATAGAAATCATTATATGTTTAATACTGGTATCCAAGGGGTAACATTTCTCCTTGCGGAGAGTGACATGTTAAGCTTGTCAAGGTGAGGAGACTTTTAAGCCTCAATGATCCTCTGGGAAATATGCAAATTGTCTCTTCAGAGAGGAAGAGAACTAGAACTCTAGTGCCCCTTATAGGAAGTAGTAATCCTAAAAGTCAATATCGACCCTTTAACGAGCCTTGTCACATGACATAAGATAATAGCCATAACCAAAATCTCAATTTTTGGACACTATGTTTGGGGTACAAGCACTCATCAGTGTAAGGTGTGAGATATGGTTTGGCTGGGTGAGAGGCATCTGACCAGGATCCAAGGGGTAACATTTCTCCTTGCGGAGAGTGACATGTTAAGCAAGTCAAGGTGAGGAGACTTTTAAGCTGCAATGCTCTTCTGGGAAATATGCAAATTGTCTCTTTTCAGAGAGGAAGAGAACTAGCACCCTAGTGCCACCTATAGGAAGTAGCAATCCTATTTCCCAGAAGAGCATTGCGGCTTAAAAGTCTCCTCATGTCCGCAAGGAGAAACGTCAACCCCTTGGATACCGGTCAGACACCTCTCACCCAGTCAAACCATATCTCACACTTTGCACTGAAGAGGGGCAGTACCCCAGAACACAGTTCCTGCAAATTGAGATTTTGGTTTTGGCTATTATCCTAAGTCATATGACAAGGCTTGTTAAAGGGTCGATATTGACTTTTAGGATTGCTACTCCCTATAGGTGGAGTTCTAGTTTGCTTCCTCTCTGAAGAGACAATTTGCATATGTTTAATACTAGAAGTCTGGCCGCCACTATAAATTCACATCTAGAAATACATAAAATAGCACTACATAGATCACCTATGGGAGGTCTCCACAATGCCACTTCTGCCGGAGCCATTACCCAGGTCACATTATAGATACGAGAATCTACCGAAATTCTCTTTGGGCAGATTCGCTATAACTGACCAAATACAATTTAGTGCAAATAAAAATTGGTCCAAAATGAATGTGCTCCAGGGCTCTCTTCTGCTGCTGAGGCCAGTGATTGGGCCCACATGGTCATGGTGGAGGGTGTAGATGTCATTGACGTCAATATGGTGTCACCCTTCATGTGACCATGTGTAGCCAACTTCTCTGATCAGCTTCATAATGGAGCCCCCCCATCAAAACAAAGATCAGAGTGGAGAGCAGAAAAGCTCAGGTGGAGGAGGCAGCATAAGAACAGATGAGGGTCTAGCACAGGCGAATGTAATAATATTATATTATTATATATTATATTATATGTAATTATATTATTTAAATCGCTTTCCTTACAGTTTGATTTGCTACAGATCACATAATTTCCCTATGATAACACTGAATGGCAGAGTGCAGGGGCAGAAGCATTGTGATAGGGAACCCTGAGAAATGTGGATTATGGCAACAGAAATCTCACCCAAAATTTCCACTGCTGATGAGTTTGGAAGTTTCATAGTCGCTCATATGCGGCTTTCTCGCCGGAACCAATGAATCCATCACGCTCTATAAAAGAATAAGAAATAATACTGATTTATTGAAGATGCAGGAAAAAAGTTACAGATGCAAAAACTTCTCCCCCCATATTATGTCCCAGATGATTTACACTGATATGATGTTGGGAGGATACAAACCGGACGCTCGGCAGACCCGGCGCTAGCACCCAGCACACCCAGGCAAGTGCCGGGGCCCTGAGTAGGCGAGGGGCCCACTTGCTGTCGGGCACCCTGGCGTGCTATGGGACCGGTGAGCAGAGGAGAGTGGTGCCAGCGCCAGCTAGTGGGCCTTGCTCCCCCCCCCAATGCTTGCCCAGGGCCACGGCCAGCACAATACTTACCTCTCCACAGCTGGTGAGCAGTGAGGTGAGCATTTGATTTTTTTTTTTTTATGTATGGAGGTATGGGGCATTATATGGGGGGGAGAAGTGACATCCTGCATGGGGCATTATATGGGGGGGAGGTAGGGACATCCTGCGTGGGGTATTATATGGGCGGGGGGGAGTGACATCCTGCATGGGGCATTATATGGGGTGAGAGGTGACATCCTACATGAGGCATTATATGGGGGGGACATCCTGCATGGGGCATTATATAGGGGGCATGACATCCTGCATGGGGTATTATATGAGGGGGAGAAGTGACATCCTGCATGGGTCATTATATGGGGGGGGAAATGACATCCAGCATAGGGCTTTATATGGGGTGAGAGGTGACATTCTGCATGGGGCATTATATGGGGGGTGACATCCTGCATGGGGCATTATATGGGGGGGTGACATCCTGCATGGGGTATTATATGGGGGGAGAAGTGACATCCTGCATGGGGCATTATATGGGGTGAGAGGTGACATCCTGCATGGGGCAATATATGGGGTGAGAGGTGACATCCTACATGGGGCAGTATGTGTTGGGGGGACATCCTGCATGGGGCATTATATGGGGGGTGACATCCTGCATGGGGCATTATATGGGGGGTGACATCCTGTATGGGCCATTATGTGGGGTGGGACATCCTGCATGGAGCATTATGTGGGGGGGACATCCTGCATGGGGAATTATATGGGGGGTGACATCCTGCATGGGGCATTATGTGGGGGGCATATCCTGCATGGGGCATTATGTGGGGGGGACATCTTGCATGGGGCATTATGTGGGGTGGGACATCCTGCATGGTGCATTATGTGGAGGGGACATCCTGTATGGGGAATTATATGGGGGGTGACATCCTGCATGGGCCATTATGTGGGGGGGCACAGCCTGCATGGGGCATTATGTGGGGGGCACAGCCTGCATGGGGCATTATGTGGGAGGGACATTCTGCATGGGGAATTATATGGGGTGTGACATCCTGCATGGGCCATTATGTGGGAGGGGGGCATCCTGCATGGGGTATTATGTGGGGGGGGGGCACAGCCTGCATGGGGCATTATGTGGGGGTCACAGCCTGCATGGAGCATTATGTGGGGGGGTGCACAGCCTGCATGGGGCATTATGTGGGGGGCACAGCCTGCATGGGGCATTATGTGGGGGGTCACAGCCTGCATGGGGCATTATATGGGGGCACAGCCTGCGTGGAGCATTTTATGGGGTCCATTATTCTATATGGAGCAATATATGGAGCTCATAATATGGTATAGAGGACTATGTGGTGCCATTATACTGTGTGGAGGACATTACTGTCCGGTCTGCACTGTGAGCTGTGAGGATTCGCCGCTTTCTGAGTTATTGTGGAATTTACAATAGATATCGCTCATGTAATGTAAGAAGTGAAATCTTCGGGCTTGTACTATATATATATATATATATATATATATATATATATATATATATATATATATATACATATATATTTATCTGTACATCATGAATCGTGGTATGTGTTAAAGGGGCCACTGAGACTCTTTCGCCCAGGGCCCACGAAATCCTGGAGCCGCCCTGCAACGGTCATCATACATTACTATAACATTCTGGATAATGTGGGAGATCACACAGAGGAGGACTTACAGGTAATCTGTCACCAGGTGTTTGCTATGTATTCTGAAAGCACCATGATGTAGGGGCAGAGACCCTGATTCCAGTGATGTGTTACTTACTAGGCTGTGTGTGGCTGTTTCAATAAAATCAGTAGATTATCACTAGAAGACTATCTGTCTAGCCAGGTAGTCCTATTGCTCTGTACCCCTGCCTCCACCACTGATTAGCAGCTTTCTGCCTATGCACAGTGTACACAGAAAGCTGCCAATCAATGGTGTGGGCGGGGTTATACAAGACTCAGCATTCAGAGCTCTGCAGCAGAAAAAAATAGTGATTTTATCACAACTGCTCCACTGAGTAAAGTAATCAACACATGGAATCAGGGTCTCTGTCCCTGCATCATGCTTCTCTCAGACCAAATAGCATAAACCTGGTGACAGATTCCCAGTAATTCAAATGTAATTAACACCATAGGGTCATCTACACTTAGAATAGAGACGTCCCATGGTTGTATGGGGGATAATACTGGACGAGTCATTCACACCCCATGATCTGATGACACACACGCATCCCCCTCTATGATACTTACGGATTCTTGGATCTCCGGGATCTCACTAATTCCATTGTTAGGATTCGACAGCTCAGTTGTTTCTAAAATAATGATGAAGAAATGAAATGTATTAGAGGATATTATTCCTACATAGATAATACAGCAATATAACGGAGAAATGACAAGATGTCTGTAAATGGGATTAATACTCGTTATATGGGGATTCTAAATATGAGAATATACGGGGAATCCATAGATAAATGTAATGTAAATGATGGAGGAACCCCTTCATAAATAACAAAAGACTGACCATCACTTCCGAAAAGAAAATGGGTGTGAACAGGTGCATACTAAGAGTAGCCATCCAAATACATAACTAACAAAGTTGCACTCTGTAACGCTATAGCATGTAAACATGAAATAAATGAAATTTGAATTGCATTACTGCTGTAGAAAATAGGATAAAAGGAAGATACTTAGCGCATAATTTGGCCAATTTATGCATGGCCAGCAGCCACGGCAAGGCGATCTTCTTTTTCTGGGTGCATGCCAAGTAGCCACGGCAAGGTGACCTTTTTTTTTGCTGGGTGCATGCCCAGCAGTCACGGCAAGACGACCTTCTTTTGCTAGGTGCATGCCCAGCGGTCACGACAAGGCGACCTTCTTTTGCTGGGTGCATGCCCAGCAGTCACGACAAGGCGACCTTCTTTTGCTGGGTGCATGCCTAGCAGCCACGGCAAGGCGACCTTCTTTTGCTCGGTGCATGCCCAGCAGTCACGGCAAGGCGAACTTTTTTGCTGAGAACCTATCTCCACCCATCAGCCCGGGGTGGTTTTAATTACAACAGGATCCTACCTACCCATATAAATGTAGGCTTCAGCCTAGGAGAGGATTCACATTAGGAGAGGATTCCAACAAAAAGATCGCCTTGTCATTGGCTGCTGGGCATTCATGAATTGGCCAAATTATGTGCTCAGTATCTTAGTTTTTTCCCATTTTCTAGAGCAGTAATGCAATTTAAATTTAATTTATTTCATGTTACTTGCTATAGCACTGCAGAATGGACCCTCCATCACATGAATGAGGAACCCCCCACCCACGCTGCACATATGAGTGATGGTAAGAGAGCTGAAACATAGGAGAGATTTGCAAATTAGCCTGGAAGTGCACTGGGGGCGTGTCACTGCACTTGGATTTCTTCTTTCACACCCCCAGTGCACTTCCATTGTGATTTGTATATGGTGTCCACTTTACATTTCTCCTGACTGGCACATTGGATTTCTACAAACAATTATTATTAGGGGACAATGGCCTATAACGTCACACCACTACTTCTATATGTAACAATGTGCTGCCAGGTTCCCATTACACAGAGTAGAGAGTAAATCTAACATTATCCTCCGTCCTCTGTAATATCTGGACATTCCTTGTAGAAGGTCGGGTGATCGCTCACCTGTAATCAGATCGCTGTTCAGCTCCGGCTGACTCCTATTAGGGTCAGGGATTTTCGGGGTCACATTTTGCCCATGTTTGGCGTCGCCTCCTGTTGTTTCCTGATAGATATAATATATATAATTAATATGTGGAAGATTTCACTAAATCACCAAATACATAAATCATGAAGGACTAAACCAAAATTTACAGATGCACCAATTGTAACGATACAAATCCCGCGCCATCTTCAGACCTTTTCTCAGAAAGTCTCCTCAGATACGGTGGATTAAGATACGTCTATTAATATTGATCCTTACCGGGCGTTCCAATGAGCGTTCTAGTATAGACAGGACTTTTTCGGCCAGTTCTTTAAAGACAGCCAAATCTTCAGTCTGAGATCTTTCTTCAGCCTATAAAGAAGGAAAAATGGAAAGGAGAATTTTGAGATGAGAGCGGTCAGAATGGAGGCGGAAATTGTATGTGACATCGGTTCTCTGTCTGCAGATACAATGACTACATACTGTATTTGGGGACTCGTGTTTTACCGTATTTTTTGGACTATAAGATGCCTTTTTTTCCAAAATTTTTGACCTCCCTTCTAACACTCTCGCACCCCTCGAATCTATCCTAAACTCTGCTGTCTGACTAATCCACCTGTCCCCCCGCTATTCCCTGGCTTCTCCCCTCGCTCCGCCAATCCCTTCACTGGCTACACATTACCCAGAGACTCCAGTTCAAGACCCTAACCTTGGCATGCAAAGCCACCCACAACCTGTCTCCTCCATATATCTGTGACCTAGTCTCCCGGTACTTACCTGCACGCAACCTCCGATCCTCACAAGATCTTCTTCTCTACTCCCCTCTTATCTCCTCTTCCCACAATCGCATACAAGATTTCTCCCGTGCATCCCCCCTACTCTGGAACTCTCCACCCCAGCATATCAGACAGATTATTAATAATAATAATTGTCTGAATGTAGCTTACCAGGGGGGTGGCTGTGGTGGAGTGAGGTCATAGGAGGTAGGGTCACTGCTGTAGGAAGCCGGCAGTAGAAGTGGGGCGCTGCTGCGGGCCCCGAGCTGGGAGGAGCGGGGTATCCAGGAGGTGCGAGGCTGCGGGCCCTGGGCTTCAAGGAAATGTTAGCGGTGATTTAGGAGGGGAGTCCCTGCTCTGCCCATTGATTTTCTGGCGGTGGGCTTCAGGCAAATGGCCGCTGGAGGCAGTGCATGTGAAGATTTAGATCTCGGCTCAATGACGATCTGAGATGTCAATTTGCGTATTGGCCATCTCCAGCAGCCTACTTCTTGAAGCCCACTGCAGAGAAATCAATAAGCAGAGCAGGGCCTCCCCTCCTGAATTACCGCTAACATTTCCTTGAAGCCCAGGGCCCGCAGCCTCGCACCTTCTGGACACCCCGCTCCTCCCAGCTTGGGGCCCGCAGCAGCGCCCCACTCCTACTGCCGACTTCCTGCAGCAGCGACTCTGCCTCCTGTGACCTCGCTCCACTGCCACCAACCCCCTCAGTAAGCAACCGAAAATTCGGACTATAAGACAGACCCCCATTTTATTATAATAAATGTTTTTCCTATTTTCCTCCCAAAAATTTTTGGTGCGTCTTATGGTCTGCAAAATATGATATATTAGAAGAAAAAACTTCTATCCCTCCATTATTATCTATCAATATTGAGATGTTCTGTGCAGAGTGTCCGCCACTTACCTGGTGTAGTAATGTCCTGATGTTCTGAAGTAAATCCGTCAGATAGTCTGACGTTAGACGACGTTGTCGGTGTTTGGTCAGGCAATCCTTTACTAGCTCCATCACCAGCCGGTGAGTGAAGCTGAGGACGCCATCGGGTGGTAGAAGCACACTGTTAGGACGATTGATCATAAGGATCAACAATAGTGCTTTTACCTGAGGAATGTCCAAAACAATTCCAGCCATAGTGAAAAACTGCAAGTGCTATCAGTCACTATAGAGCCAAGAAAGGCACGGGTGAGCCTATGTGCATTGTATATATAGCGCCTGTGAGCAGTGATGTCACATCACCTGTGATGTCATCACGGAATCTTGTCATACAATCTTCACGGAGCAGCTCTGCGCAAATAGAATGCGGCCTGGTAATATATAAAGTGAAAACACCATACAATTAACTACCCATGTTATCATGACCGTTCTATTTTATATCCAATTAGAACACAACCAGGATAAAGGTGTGTTCACAAGTTGGATTTTGGCAGCATTTTTTTTCTACCCCAAAAATCAAAGGTGGCAGGAAAAACGCTGCTTAAAATTCAGGTGTTTTTACTTGTGTTTTTTTTTCCATTCATTTGAATGGGTGAAAAATGCAGCAAAACCTCTGAAAGACTTGACAAGCTGCAGATTTAAAAAAATGCAAAAAAAACAGCATGTGAATGAGATTTCAGAAATGTCATTCACTAAGATGGTACTGTAAAACACAGCATTTTTGCTGCAGAAGAAAAATCAGTCAATACACCCTAAAGATATGCTCAGTCATATTATGGGAAATATTGTATATTTAGTATTTATTATCTCACGTGTTTTTCTTCACCATAGAACTTTTAAGGCTGTGTGCCCACTATGCGTTTTTTAGGCGTTTCTGCAGCGTAACTTCCGCCGCGTAAACACTTAAAAAACGCTTGGTGATAGGTCTGCAATGGTTCCCAATGATAATCCGCATGTGCTGTGCACATGCCGCGGAGATTTCCGCTGCGGATTATCATTGCGGAAAAATCCGCAGCACGTCTATTAATTTTGCAGAGTCGCTGCGATTTAGCCGCCATTGACTTGCATTGGAACGCATAACATCCGCATGACTACAAATACACATGTGGATATTATGCGACTCAATGCGTGGATGGTACCCGGGTCTGGAGATGAAGAGACTCTCCTCCAGACCCGGGTACCATAGTACCTGTAGTTAAAATAGAATTAAAATAAAAAATAAACATATACTTACCTTCTGATGGCCCCTGTCTGCTCCCAGCGGTGCTGCTGGCTCTTCGGCTGCTCGCGGTGGTAAAAGGACCTTCCATGACGCCATTTAGTCATGTGACAGATCACGTGACCGCTGACATCGGCGGTCGCGTGACCTGTCACATGACTAAATGACGTCATGGAAGGTCCTTTTACAGCACCGTGATCCACCGAAGACACCGGACTCACCGGAGAAGGAGATCGAGGACCATCGGAAGATGAGTATAATGTTTTTTTTTTATTTTTCACCATTATTATTCTTTTTTTTTATTATTGATGCTGCATTTGCAGCATTGTAAGTTGGTCACACTATGTAAATCCATGCCGGTTGCATGGAATTATATAGTGTGACCAAGTTGTCAAGCACTTTTCCAAGTGATGCTAAAATCACTTGTCAAAGCGCTTGACAACCCAGGGAGATGCAGAAACGCTTAGGAAAAATCTGCAGCATTTCTGCATCGTGGTCATATATCCTAACTCATTAGCAAACTGTTATACAAGGCTATATTCACACTAGACGTTTTTTTAGCGGGCTTTTTTATGCAAATTTTCAGCTGCGTTTTACAGTACCAACAAAGTCTATGAGATTTCCGAAATCTCATGCACACAGCTTGCTTATTTGTCCTCAGTATTTTGTGCTCTCCATGGCTTTTTGCAATAGAGTATGTCACTTGTTTCAGCGTTTTTCACCCATTAAAAAAAAGGGTGGTGGAAAAAAATGCTGAAAAAAAGCCTAGTTTGAACATTTTGCTGCGTTTTTAGTGAAAAAAGCAAGTATGTGACACACATTTATTCCTGTGATTTTCCCAACTTTAAACCATCTTGTCTTGGTCACCTGAGATAGCAGCTTGGATTATTACAGTTTAATTAAATTAGTGATTCCTACAAAGTAAACATTGGTTGAGCTAGGTGTGAGATTGAACAACACGTGTGGCCCAGGGAGGTGTGAAAATGAACAATGCCTGAGTAACTCAATGGCAAACCATAATGTGAAAGTAAATAGTGTCCTACAAATTCAATGCACTGCCAGGGTCTTAGATAAACCATTCCAGACCAATTCACCTCCCCCCCTGTTACATTTGTAATGTGTACTTTTTCATGAACATATGTCTTGCAATGGTGACCTGTTTTCATGTGTCTATGGTGGAAGCAAAGCTGAACTTTGGGATCCTGAAAAACGCACCAAAAATGCACCAAGAACCACTGCAAAAAAACACACGAAAACCTGCGTTTTTGACGCCACTTCTTTCCTGCCAAGAGATTATGTTTTGCTGCAGAAAAAAAACACCTAGTGTGAATATAGCCTAAGACTTACTCTGCCAGCATTAATAGTCAATATTCTGTATATAAATAGGACTCCAATCCAGGTATTCAGTTTATCATAAACATGCCTGAGTTAATCTGCCAAATACACATAGTATGCTTTCTCATAGGTCAGATATAAATCCTGTTAAAGGTCCAAGTTGCAGCAGTTAAGTAGAACAAAACAGACCTCTTCATTCTTTGTAGGTGGAAAAACTTTCGAAATTGTCAGTGTATCAAGTACTTATACTCCTGACTGTATATAGTATAATTGCCGCACTGCTACATACAGGTGCTTCTCAGAAAATTAGAATATCATCAAAAAGTGAATTTATTTCAGTTCTTCAATCCAAAAAGTGAAACTCATATATTATACAGAGTCATTACAAACAGAGTGATCTGTCTTAAGTGTTTATTTCTGCTAATGTTGATGATTATGGCTTATCTCCAATGAAAACACAAAAGTCACTATCTCAGTAAATTAGAATTAACAAGAAACACCTGCAAAGGCTTCTTAAGCATTTAAAAAGGTCCCTTAGTCTGTTTTAGTAGGCTCCACAATCATGGGCAAGACTGCTGACTTGACAGATGTCCAGAAGGCAGTCATTGACACACTCCTCAAGGAGGGTAAGCCACAAAAGGTCATTGCTAAAGAAGCAGCTGTTCACAGAGTGCTGTATCCGAGCATATTAATGGACGTGGAAGGAAAAAGGGTGGTAGAAAAAGGTGCACAAGCAACCGGGATAACCGCAGCCTTGAAAGGATTGCTAAGAAAAGGCCATTCAAAAATTTGGGGGAGATTCACAAGGAGTGGACTGCTGCTGGAGTCATTGCTTCAAGAGCCACCACACACAGACGTATCCAGGACATGGGCTACAAGTGTCGCATTGCTTGTGTCAAGCCCCTCATGACCAATAGACAACGCCAAAAGTGTCTTACCTGGGCCAAAGAGAAAAAGACCTGGACTGATGCTCAGTGGCCCAAGGTGTTGTGTTCAGATGAAAAGTAAATTTTGCATTTCATTTGGAAATCAAGGTCCCAGAGTCTGGAGGAAGAGTGGAGAGGCCACAATCCAAGCTGCTGGAGGTCTAGTGTGAAGTCTCCACAATCAGTGATGGTTTGGGGGCCATGTCATCTGCTGGTGGAGGTCCACTGTGTTTTATCAAGACCAAAGTCAGCGCAGCCGTCTACCAGGACATTTTACAGCACTTCATGCTTCCCTCTGCCCACAAGCTTTATGGAGATGGAAATGTCATTCTCCAGCAGGACTTGGCCCCTGTCCATACTGCCAAAAGTACCAATACCTGGTTTACACACAACAGTATCACTGTGCTTGATTGGCAGCAAACTCGCCTGACCTTAACCCCATAGAGAATCTATTATAGAGAATCTATGGGGTATTGTCAAGAGGAAGATGAGACCCCAGACCCCACAATACAGATGAGCTGAAGGCTGCTATCAAAGCCACCTGGGCTTCCATAACACCTCAGCAGCGCCACAGGCTGATCCCTCCATGCCACATTGCCGCATTGATGCAGTAATTGATGCACAAGGAGCCCGAACAAGTATTGAGGGCATTTACTAAACATACATTTCAGTAGGCCAACTTTTCGGATTTTAAAAACATTTTTCAAGCTGTTGTTATGAAGTATTCTAATTTACTGAGATAATGACGTTTGTGTTTTCATTGGCTGTAAGCCATAAGCATCAACATTAACAGAAATAAACACTTAAAATAGATCCCTCTGTGTGTAATGACTCTATATAATAGATCCCTCTGTGTGTAATGACTTTATATAATAGATCCCTCTGTGTGTAATGACTCTATATAATAGATCCCTCTGTGTGTAATGACTCTATATAATAGATCCCTCTGTGTGTAATGACTCTATATAATAGATCCCTCTGTGTGTAATGACTCTATATAATAGATCCCTCTGTGTGTAATGACTTTATATAATAGATCCCTCTGTGTGTAATGACTATATAATAGATCCCTCTGTGTGTAATGACTCTATATAATAGATCCCTCTGTGTGTAATGACTCTATATAATAGATCCCTCTGTGTGTAATGACTCTATATAATAGATCCCTCTGTGTGTAATGACTCTATATAATAGATCCCTCTGTGTGTAATGACTCTATATAATAGATCCCTCTGTGTGTAATGACTGTATATAATAGATCCCTCTGTGTGTAATGACTCTATATAATAGATCCCTCTGTGTAATGACTCTATATAATAGATCACTCTGTGTGTAATGACTCTATATAATATAGGAGTTTCACTTTTTGCATTGAAGAACTGAAATAAACTAACTTTTGATGATATTCTAATTTTGTGAGAAGCACCTGTATATAGTATGAAGCCCCACTGCCCCATATGTGTATGTATAATTTGATGCACATGACTCGCCCCCTGGGCCGTGGGGTACACGGAACCGGGCCTTCTAGTGTACGGTGCTGATGGGGGTAGTAGTGGCAACCCGATCCCGTGGCTCAGGGTGGTCAGACCAAATGGTGGCAGTCTATTTATCAGTGTTTTGAATGTCCGACTATGCCACCCGTGGATTGCGGTCAGGGATAACCGCCGCTGCGAGGCAGACTGCTGAGGCTGGTGTTGGTGTGCAGCACAGGTGTAGGATAACTCCCCACGGGAAGAGTGTAGCCTCAGGGCAGTGTAGGTGGATGTTGGGGGTGATAGTGCAGGCCGCAATAGTAAGAGTTCAGAGTCCGCTTCAAACAGTTCAGGGTCTTTATTGTAGATATTATTAATGACCCAACAGTACCGGTTAGGAATGGGCCTGGGTGTCTGAGAGAATTCGGGCGAGCCCCACTGGTCAGGGTGAGTGTGTAGGCCTACCGTTCTCTCTATGCTCTTTCTGACTATCCCCCTTTTCGTGGTGTAATAGCCCACGTACCTGAGCTGGCCGTGTACTTCTCGCCTGTATGGCATGCGACTAGGGCCTTGGGTACCTGTTGCTTGCTCCTCGCTGTACAGGTCCCTCTGTGTGGTGGAGCCTCCAGGCTTCTTAGGCCAAGGGACCTGAAATCCCTCGCAGGTTGGTTCTCTGCTGCTGGGCTTGTAACCCTGACAGCCCCGGACCCCAATGCCCGGTAGATTGGTTCTCTTCCAGGACCGGCTCTCGTCGCCTCTGTCCCTGGCTTGCAGTTTCTCCTCTGCCTCACGGACTCCTCAGCTACAGCTGAACTGTCCCTCCTTCTCTGGGACTAGTCTCACTCCTGAGCTAGATCTTCCAGTTCTCTCTAACCCTGCCCCCAGTTCCAGCTTTTATAGGGGCAGCCAGCTCCCCCTGCTGGCCTGGGACAGGAGGTGCTGTATGCTAATAGTCCCTAACCAGGGGACCTCCCTCCTGCTCTCAGACACAGATTATTGTTTGTGGCATCCAGGCCTGGGGTGACACATTCTCCCCTAGTAAAATTTAGTACTCCGGACTAAACAGGAAACACAAATACAGGGTATAAATGACAACATAACATATATACAAGTATATTTTGTCCTTGAGGCTTCCGTGACCGGGTGTCCATTTCACCCAACAAGGTGAAGTTTTCCACGGTGTGGGGACCTGTTTCCATAAACCCCAATTTCCTGGCCTTGGGCGTGGCGACAAGGCTGAGATCTCTACTTTGGGCCACAAGGAGGCCACACCGGACAGATTTTTCTTCCGTGGCCATCTTCGAAAGAGGGCACCAAGTGCAACTATCTACAAGATAGTTCCGGTTATTCAGCGTCCATAACCTGTTAGTCCATGAACTAGAAAGACTGGAAAAACATAATTAGCAACCAGGCAACAAACATAAAACATTTACAATATACAGCATTTAGATCTTCCAGCGAGCTGGTATTTGCCCCCTAGTGCTCCGGGTTGACCTGCGTAACCCACTGTCTGGTGGTGGTCTAACCTGACTTTCCCCACTAGCATTCAGGGTACAGCTACTAGCTGGGTTTACAGGCAGTGCAGGCAGCTATCTGCGGGTCCTTTGGCTTACCGCAGGTATGGCAGGCTCACTGTCAGCAGAGGGTTGACTCTCCTGGGCTGCTGGCATGGGTTCTTCTGCCTCTAGGGCTGCTTGGTCTTCTGATTCCTCCTGCTCTCCTGTAGGTTCCTGCTGGGTTGGTTGAAGGAAGTGTAGGACGGGTACCACTATTGCATCATTTATCCGAGTCCAGGACCGGGGGAACTCTCCAAGAACTGTGCTGATCATTTCTTTCTTGTCTTCTGCGGGTTCAAGGTCATCTTGATCTTCTCCTGCACTCTGTAGTTGCTCGGGGCACCTTTTTAGGTGGTGTCTGGAGACGGTGCTAGTGGTTTCTCCTCCATCCTTGGTAATTACACATACCTTCGGGTTGTTGTGGTTGGACTGCAGTACTGTGTACGGGTCGCTCTCCCACTGGTCATCTAGCTTGTGAAGCCTTCTCTTCCGCTTCAGGACCTGCTCACCAGGTTCCAGGGGACCAGCAGGGGCGTGTTGGTTGAAGAGCCTCTCTTGCTTTTCTCTCACTTGAGCCAGACTCCTCTCCACACTCTCCTGTACCTTCTTGAACTGTAGCCGCCGTTCCGTATCCCAGTCCGCGTCTGGGGAGGTGTCCTCGGGGGTCAGGACTCCCATCTCCAGGTCTATCGGCAGCTTACCTGGTCTTGCCCGCATCAGGTAAGCCGGGGTGCAATTTGTAGCATTCACCGGGATATGGTTGTATAAGTCTATCAGGTCTGGCAGCTTCTCCGGCCACAGGCTGCGTTCTTCCAGGGGCAACGTTTTGAGGAGATCAATGACGATATTATTCATTTTCTCACACAGCCCGTTGGTTTGTGGGTGGTAAGACATTGTCCGAATCTTCTTACAGCCGTAGAGGTTGCAGAACTCCTGGAAGATTTCAGCCTCAAACGCTGGACCTTGATCTGTCAAGACCTGTTCCGGATACCCGTGTGGACGGCAGAAGTGTTGTTGGAAGGCTCTGGCCGCTGTTTGGGCTGTCAAGTCTTTAACAGGAACCACCACCAGGAACCGGGAATAGTGGTCCACTATTGTCAGGGCATAGACGTAGCCCGACCGGCTTGGAGCCAGTTTCACATGGTCCAGAGCTACCAGCTCAAGAGGCTGCCTGGTGACGATGGGCATCAAGGGCGTCTTCTGGCTGGTACCGTCCTTCCTTCTGAGGTTACATGGGCCACAGTCCCTGCACCACTTCTCTATGGCCCCTCTCATTCCGACCCAGTAGAACCGCTCTCTCAGTAGGAACTCCAGTTTCTTCCACCCGAAGTGTCCCGCTCTGTCATGGTAGGCCTCCAGGACCATTGCTGCATCTCGTCTCGGTACCACTACCTGCCAGGTCAGCTCGTGCGTCCGGTGGTTGACAAGCCTTCTGCACAGCTTACCTTCGTAGAGGAATAGCCTGCCTTTCTCCTTCCATAACTGCTTGGCTTCCTCTGGAGTGTCCGAGCCAGGGCTAGCATCTGCCTGGGTCAAGAGGTCTTTCACCAGGCGAATTGCAGGGTCACTATCTTGCGTTTCAGCCCAGCCGTGGTGAGGTAAGGGATTGAACGTGACAGTGGTCAAGTCTTTGTCTCTTACACGTTGGGAGTACTGAGTGGCCCCGTACCGGTGGAATGCAGGGAGCTCTATTTCCTCCAACTCGTCTGGATCTTCTCCCTCATCGGGCAAGTGGGGCATTCTCGATAGGGCATCTGCATTGGCATTGGCTCGGCCTGCCCGGTACTTGATGGTGAAGTCATAGTTTGCTAGCCGGGCCATCCACCGCTGCTCTAGGGCACCAAGTCTCGCATTGTCCAGATGTGTCTACGGATTGTTGTCCGTGTACACAGTGAACTTCACAGAGGCCAGGTAATGCTTGAAACGTTCTGTTACGGCCCACACCACTGCCAAGGACTCCAGCTTAAAGGAGCTGTAATTCTCCGGGTTTCTCTCGGTGGGCCTCAGCTTACGGCTGGCGTACGCGATCACCCTTTCTCTGCCCTGTTGGTTCTGTGACAGTACGGCTCCCAGCCCCACATTACTGGAGTCTGTGTGGAGGATAAAAGGCTGGCCATAATCAGGGTAGGCCAGGATCTCATCCCCCGTGAGGGCCATCTTCAGCTGGCGGAAGGACTCCTCTTCCGGCTTGTCCCACTTGAAGGGTGGCTTTTGGCTTCTGGTCTTAGATTGTCCTATAAGGAGGTCCTGCATAGGGGCTGCCATCTTGGTGATCCTGGGGATGAACCTTCGGTAGTAGCCTACCAACCCGAGGAACTGCCTCACTTCTTTTATGTTTGAGGGGCTTGGCCAGTTCTTTATTGCCGTGATTTTGTCAGGGTCGGGGGCTACTCCTTCTGCACTCACCACGTGTCCCAGGTACTGTACCTTCGGCTTTAACAGATGGCACTTGGAGGGTTTCACTTTCATGCCATAGCCTGCCAGGGCCTCGAACACCTCGGCCAGGTGCTTTAGATGGTCCTCGTAAGTCTTCGAATAGACAATCACGTCATCCAGGTAAAGTAGGACCGTCTCAAAGTTTCGGTGCCCTAGACAGCATTCCATCAGCCTCTGGAAGGTCCCGGGTGCGTTGCAGAGCCCGAACGGCATATAGTTGAATTCACTTAATCCCATCAGGGTGGTGAAGGCGGTCTTCTCCTTATCAGCCTCTGCCACAGGAACCTGCCAGTACCCACTAGTAAGGTCCAAAGTAGAGAATAAATTAGCTGATTTTAGTGCGACCAAAGACTCCTCTATTCTAGGCAACGGGTATGCGTCTTTATGGGTGATACGATTGACTTCTCTATAGTCCACGCACATTCTCATAGTACAGTCTTTCTTTTTTACCAGAACCAAGGGGGCTGCCCAGGGGCTACAACTGTCTCTAATGACCCCGGCTTCCTTCATTTCTCTCAGCATGCCCTTTGCGTTCTGATAGTGTGCGGGGTGGTACAGGTCTGTATCTTTCTTTTATTGGTGGGTGGCTCCCCGTGGGGATGTGGTGTTCTACCCCTTTCACTCTGCCGAAGTCTAGCGGGTGCTTACTAAAGATTCTCTCGGACTCTTGAACCACCCGGTAGACTCCTTGTTTTTGGTGCAAGGGAGTGGAGTCAGCACCCACGAGGAGTTTCTGGCACCAGTACGCCTTGGGTTTCTGGGAACCATTACCCTCCGCCTGGGGAGATGGAGGCAAGGGTTCCATGGCCCTGACAGCATTGTGTTCAACAGTATACAATTTGGCTAGTGTAGCGTACCGGGGCAAGTGTACTTCCCTTTCCCCAATGTTTAAGATCCGGACGGGCACCCTTCCATGGCGGACATCCACCACCCCCCGGGCTGTCAAAATGGTGGGCCTGCTGTCTGAGTACACGGGTTCTACCATGGCTTGGTAGTCTCTCCCTCTTAACCCGATTGCAGTCCGACACCAGATCATTTCACTTTTGGGGGGCATGGCAATGGGGAACGGGTCGCTCATCCTCACGCTACCGATCTCACCACCAGACATTTCTACCTGTTGCCATCTCATCAGGGCTCTTATCTCCTTCTGGAGGACCCTCTGTTGGCTGGAGCTCGCATTCATCGCCACCTGCTGCAAAATTACCATTGCTTCTGAAAGACAATTTTCAATCACATTAGTACCCAAGGTTATTTTAGGGTGACTTTCTCGACGGTCAATGTCCACAATGATCACTCCCTGTGCCGGCAGTTCAACTTTACCAATCTTAATGGTCATCTCTCTGAACCCCACCTGCGGCACGGGTTGACCATTGCTGGCGATGATGCTCAAGTCATTGTCTGGATAACGAGTTATATCAGTGTCACTCCAGTACTGCTTGAAAAGTACATAGGGGATGGTAGTCACTTGGGACCCGGTGTCCAGCAGTGCACTCATGGGGATACCGTCCAGCGCTATGGGTAAAACCGGGCGTCCCCCTACGCACTTATCACGCCAATTAGATGGGTCTGATGACCTTATGCCTGGGGGTTGGCCCTTTGCCCCAGGTCGGACCCATTTAAAGTACAGTACCTGGCTACGTGTCCCGGCTGGCTGCAACGGCGGCAAATCGGCTGTCCATCCTCAGTGTAATGATCGGCGGGCCTCCCTCTGAACGACGGGATCCTCCTCCGTCGACGCCACGGGACATCCTCCGGACTGGAAGCCAGCTTGATTGGTCCTGACGGGTCCATCTGTAACGACTATACGGTCCTGGTCAATGCAGCAACACTCTTTGTTAGTTCTTGGACCTGATGGTGCAGGTTTGCAGGCGGGGATGGATTTAGGGCCTGCGCATCAGCCCCCACAAGGTCTTCAGGATAGGGCGCCGCCCCCTGGTGGTAAGGGATGGCAGGGCGCCGGGAAGCTACAGCGCCACCCGGTGCAGGTTCTCAGAGCACCCGGATGGCCCTATCTTTGAACTGTGCAAAAGTCAAATCGGGGTTCTGTAGGGCCATGAGGCGAAGCTGGGTTCTGTGGGCGCTGGACAGCAGACCTTCTATGAACTGGTCAGTCAATAGTTTATCTGTATCCTGCACGCTGCCAGGGTCAGCTTGCTTAATTGCCCCCAAGGCTTCCTGTAAATTTAGGGCAGAATCTCGGATGCTATCTTGAGCTCGCTGCTTACATCCATAGAACCGCATTTTGATTTCTGCTGAGGTACGGGTATCAAAGGTGTCCCGTAGACGTGTCAGAACCCCCCTTACAGTCCTTTTCTCCTCAGCTGTCCAAGACTTTACCTCCCGCTGGGCCGCACCAGTTAACTGCCCTATCAGTATGCTTACTTTCTGTTCTTCTGTCAGGGGATAAACTTTGAACAGGCTATACAGCCTTTCTTTAAAGTCGCCCAAGGTATGCGACTCGCCGGCATACTGGGGCAGCCAGGCCGCTCCGGGGATATAGGCAGGGGTGGATTAAGAGTAGCAAGGGCCCCGGGCAGTTTAGAAGGCGCGGGCCCCCTCCACACACCTGATTTATCACGTGACATGTCACATGATCCCCTGTGATAGATCATGTGATAGTTCACGGGAAATTAATTTGGCATAATATTAATTGTGCTGCCTCATCTGAGAGCAGCACAATATTGGGGCAGATACCCTGATTCCAGCGATGTGTCACTTTTTCAGCTGCTTGTTGTCATTTTGAGAAAATCACCGTTTTATCTGCTGCAGATCTAGCAGCTCTCTGAATGCTGCGCTCTGTATAGCCCCACCCACACCACTGATTGGCAGCTTTCTGCCCATGCTCAGTGTACACAGAAATCTACTGATCAGTGATGGGGGTGGGGTCCTACAGAACTTACTAGTCATCTAGTGATAATTACCTTCTGACAAATCAATGATTTTATCAAAACAACACTAAGCAGCCCAGTAAGTGACACATTACTGGAATCATTGCCTCTAACCCTACATTATGCTGCTCTCAGATTAGGTGGCAAAAACCTGATGACAGATTCCCTTTAAAGGAGCTGTAAAGACAAAAAGTTTGTATTAAAAAAAATACAAGCCATTTGTTAAATTAACTTCTTTTCATTGTTAATTCACATTAGACTGTATCTTCAACACTTTTGTCAGCAGGTCTTATTACAGACTCTGAATAGGGCAGCTCTCTCCCTCTCCCTCAGCAGAAAGTCACAGCATGGTTAAAAAACGGGATCTTTTATGATTTTCTCATAATAAATAAAAAAGGACATGCAAGTCCTCCAAACTATTTTCCGTTTCTCTATAGGCGAGGTCCTAAATCTTTCTTGTTCTTTAGTTGATCACATGTCAAAAATGCAAAGCATTTACTATGAACTCGCCTAAAAAAATATACACTTGGAGAGTAATATCATCATCTGCATGTAAATATTCCTTGATTCTAAGGGCTCGCTCACACTGTCGTATAACACGGCCGAATGCTATGTTATGTTTTATCGGATAGGACTCGGCCCTATGTTATACTATGGGACAGTGCGATTATTGGCATGAGAAAATAATCTCATTCGATATTCGGACCATGTGCACCCATACAAGTTTATGGGTGCACGTAAAACATTGGACTGCACTCGGATGTCGTCCAAGTGCAGTCCGATGAACACTCACAGAGACTATGGAGAAGATGGAGAAATTAAGTTCTCCATCTTCTCCATATCTGTGCTGCGAGAGAATCGGATCACACTCAGTTGAAGCTCTGACAGAGTTTGAGCCCAGTGTCATTAGCATAATTGGCCCTATTCTCTTGCATGAGAGAATATATGGCTTAGTGAGTGGACCCTAAAACTGAATAGTAGTGACGGACAGGCACCTCACAAGCGGGATCCATGTAGCTCTCAGATGTCATGTAGGTAGGGCTTCATTCCATGGGGTAGGGCTTAATTTCAATGTATATAAAAAAATGGACTTCAAATAAAAATTAAATGAACACAAAAAGCACTAATTGAATTATTTTTTTCGTATTTATGTTTGCAGCCCCTTTAAAAACCCTTTGAGGACCAAGGCACATATATGTCCCATAGTTTTAAACTGGAAAAAAATTTGATTGAATAAAATTTAAGGTCCTCCAAGGTTTAAGTAGGTCATAAATTCATATGAATACTTGCTCATACAATTGCACATGCCAAAAGATGAAGAAGAACAGAATCAAAAATATGACATTAAGTGGAGCACTTACAGGTATTCAAGGTGAAAGAGACCAGCAAAGGCATCGTCTCGAATGACAGTAAATAAGTTAGAATTCAGCAAGCTGAAAATGAAGACAGCAGGTTAGAAGCGAACCAGACTTTATGGTGCTCAGAATTAGTCAAGCAGAATTTATTGACTGCTCTTGCAAAGCACTGAGACTCCCGCTGTGTATAGATGGCGCCGTGCGGCCTCCCGCTGTGTATAGATGGCGCCGTGCGGCCTCCCGCTGTGTTTAGATGGCACCGTATAGATGGCTACGTGCGGCCTCCTGCTGTGTATAGATGGCGCCGTGCGGCCTCCCGCTGTGTATAGATGGCGCCGTGTGGCCTCCCGCTGTGTATAGATGGCGCCGTGCGGCCTCCCGCTGTGTATAGATGGCACCGTATAGATGGCTACGTGCGGCCTCCTGCTGAGTATACGTGCATAGATGGCTACGTGCGGCCTCCTGCTGAGTATAGATGCCGCACGGCGCTCCCCCCAGAGACAGCAGGAGGACGCACAGCGCCATCTATACTCAGCGGGAGAGCGCACGTAGCCATCTATACACAGCATGAGGCCGCATGGCGACATCTATACTCAGCGGGGGGCCGCACGTAGCCATCTATACACAGCGGGGGGCCGCACGGCGCCGTCTATAAACAGCGGGGGGCCGCACATAGCCATCTATACACAGCAGGAGGCTGCACGGAGACATGTATACTCAGCGGGGAGCCGCACGTAGCCATCTATACACAGCGGGAGGCTGCACGGAGCCCCCCCAGAGACATCAGGAGGCCGCACGGCACCAACTATACTCAGCAGGAGGCCGCATGCAGTCGTACACACACACACAAACATATACAGACACGCATAAACACATTTGAAACACAAAAATACATACAAACAAACATCACACAATGACATCTGCCCACACACATACACACACAAACAGACAGACATCACACACACACCTGCCCACACACACACACACCTGCCCACACACACACACCTGCCCACACACACATTTGTGTGTGTGTATGTATAGTGTGTGTGTAATGTGTGTGTATCATAGAATCATAGAATCATAGAATGGTAGAGTTGGAAGGGACCTCCTGGGTCATCTGGTCCAACCCCCTGCTCAAAGCAGGATTCACTAGATCATCTCAGACAGATGTCTGTCCAGCCTCTGCTTGAAGACGTCCACCGAAGGGGAACTCACCACCTCTCGTGGCAGCCCGTTCCACTCATTAATCACCCTAACTGTCAAAAAGTTTTTTCTAATATCTAATCTGTGTCTCCTCCCATTTAGTTTCATCCCATTGCTTCTAGTCTTTCCTTGTGCAAATGAGAATAAAGATGATCCTTCTACAATGTGACAGCCCTTGACATATTTGTAGACAGCTATTAAGTCTCCTCTCAGTCTTCTTTTTTGCAAGCTAAACATTCCCAAATCCTGCAACCGTTCCTCATAGGACATGGTTTGCAGACCAGTCACCATTCTGGTCGCTCTTCTCTGAACTTGCTCCAGTTTGTCTATGTCTTTTTTAAAATGTGGTGCCCAAAACTGTACACAGTATTCCAGATGAGGTCTGACCAAAGAGGAGTAAAGACCGATAATGACTTCACGTGATCTAGACTGTATGCTTCTGTTAATACATCCCAGAATTGTATTTGCCTTTTTTGCTGCTGCATCACACTGTTGACTCATGTTCAGTCTATGATCTATTAGTATACCTAAGTCTTTTTCACATGTACTGTTGCTTAGCTCTATTCCTCCCATTCTGTATATGCTTTTTTCATTTTTATTGCCCAGATGTAGTACTTTGCATTTTTCCCTGTTAAAAACCATTCTGTTGGTTGCTGCCCACTGCTCCAGTTTATTTAGGTCTTTTTGAATCCTCTCTCTCTCTTCTCTAGTATTAGCTATCCCTCCTAGCTTTGTGTCATCAGCAAATTTAATCAGTTTACCCTCAATTCCTTCATCTAAATCATTGATAAAGATGTTGAACAATACAGGTCCCAGGACGGAGCCCTGTGGTACCCCACTTGAGACATTCATCCAGCTGGATGTGAAGCCATTTACAACCACCCTTTGAGTCCGATCACTAAGCCAGTTATGAATCCACCTAACAGTTGCCTGGTCCATTGCATACTTGGTCATTTTTTCAATAAGGATGATGTGAGATACTTTGTCAAATGCTTTGCTGAAGTCAAGATATACTATATCTACAGCATTTCCCTGATCCACCCAGTCAGTGATTCTGTCATAGAAGGAAATTAAGTTAGTCTGACATGACTTGTTAGTTACAAACCCATGCTGACTCTGGTTAATCACTTCATTCTTATCCATGTACTTACATACATGTTGTTTAATAATTTGTTCAAAGATCTTTCCTGGTATAGAAGTCAGACTCACCGGCCTATAGTTCCCTGGGTCCACCTTCTTCCCCTTCTTGAAGATAGGAACAACATTTGCTCTTCTCCAGTCTTCTGGGACTTCTCCTGTTCTCCAAGAATTTTCAAAGATTATGGAGAGTGGTTCTAAAATTTCTTCTACAATCTCCTTCAGTACTCTGGGGTGTAATTCATCTGGACCTGGAGACTTGAACTCATTTATGTTAGCTAAATATTCCCTCACAATCTTTCTGTTTACTGATAACTTGGATTCCTCTATTCCTTTAAAAGGACAGTGAAGATCAGTTGATGTTACATTTTCTTTCTGAGAGAAAACAGATGCAAAATAGGAATTAAAAAGTTCGGCCTTCTCAACATCCTCTCTTACCATTTCTCCATTTTCATCCTGTAAAAATCCTATAGCATCTTTGACTTTTCTTTTACTTTTGACATACCCCCAAAATCCTTTTTTATTGCTTTTGACATCTCTTGCAAGCCTTAATTCATTGTCAGCTTTAGCTAACCTGATACGTGCCCTACAGGATCTGCAGACTGCACTATAATCTTCTTTAGATATGCCTCCCTCTTTCCATTTAATAAACATTTCTTTCTTTCTTTTTAGCATGTGTTTAAGTTCTGTGTTCATCCATCCTGGTTTCCTTAAATGCTTCCCATTCTTCCTACTTTTCGGGATTGTTAACGATTGTGCTTTGAGAATCTCATTTTTAAAAATTTCCCATCCTTCCTGGACATTTTTGTCCTTAAGGACATCCAGCCATTGGATCCCTCCTATTCTCTTTCTGAGTCTCTTAAAATCTGCCTTTCTAAAATCTAACCTTGAAGTTTGAGTCTTCACATGTCTTCCTCCTCTAGTTATCCAAAATTCTATAATAGCATGATCGCTGCCTCCTAGGGTCCCAGCCACCTTTACCTCCTCAACCATTTCCTCCCTGTTTATAAGAATTAGATCCAAAGTAGCAGATCCCCTTGTTTTCTCCCCTACCTTTTGGAAGATAAAGTTGTCAGCAAGAGAGGATAAGAATTTGCTTGACCTGTTAGTTTTACTTGAGAGAGATTCCCAACAAATGTCTGGATAGTTGAAATCTCCCATGACCACTACGTCATATTTTTTGGAGAACTTGGTCATTTGATACATAAAGAGTTCATCCATATCTTCAGCTTGCCCAGGTGGCCTGTAGTAAATGCCTACAATGGTGTCCTTTCCGTTGTTCTCTCCTTGTATTCTTACCCAAACAGTTTCCACAGAACTCCCAGTCTCTGAAGCTTCAATCTCTGTGCAGATATACGCTTTTCTAACATACAATGCAACACCTCCTCCTCGTTTATCAAGTCTGTTTCTTGCAAATAAGTTGTATCCTTTTAGCCTTTTATTCCAATCATGTGTATCGTCCCACCAAGTTTCAGTGATTCCAATGACATCATATTCCTTTTCCTGCATTAGTAGTTCCAATTCTCCTTGTTTGTTGCCCATGCTTTGTGCATTTGTATAAAAACATTTTAGTTTGTGATTGGTTTCTCTTCCTCCCATATTTTTATTATTTAAATTGTTTTGTCTTTGTTGTTCCTTTCCACTTCCAGTAGCAGAGATCTCAATAGTATTTGTCAGCTGTATGGCTTTTTCTGGACTTTTGCTTCCCTTCCCACATTGTTCTAGTTTAAAGCTCTTCTGATGAGTGTAGCAAGGCGACTTCCAAATACATGTTTTCCAGTCTTCGTAAGGTGCACCCCATCTCTAGCAAGTAGTCCATCGTATAGGTAATTCATTCCGTGATCCAGAAATCCAAATCCTTCTTGACGGCACCATCGACGTAGCCAGTTGTTCACCTGTAGAATCTTATTCCACCTCATTGTTCCATGGCCATCCACTGGGAGGATGGATGAGAAGACCACCTGCGCTCCCAATTCTTTCACTTTCTTGCCTAAGTCTTCAAAGTCACTGCAGATGGTTTCCAGGTCCTTTCTTGCGGTGTCATTTGTCCCCACATGTATTAGCAGGAATGGGTAGTGATCTGTAGGTCTGAAGAGTCTTGATATCCTGTCAGACACATCTTTAATTTTTGCTCCTGGAAGACAGCACATTTCTCTTGAGGTTATGTCTGGTCTGCAGATAGCGGCCTCTGTTCCTCTTAACAGGGAATCCCCCATGACCACCACTCTCCGTTTTTTCTTCACAACATTCTTCTTTCTCCATCCAGGAGGATTCTGAGGGCTTACAAGGTTATTCATTGCTGGCAAAGTCTTACCTTGCTGTATGTATAGTGTGTGTGTATGTATAGTGTGTGTGTATAATGTGTGTGTATGTATAGTGTGTGTGTATGTATAGTGTGTGTGTGTGTGTGTATAATTTGTGTGTGTGCATTTTTTTTTAAGTTAAAAACAAGTAAAATGCTTGTGGCATCAATATCAAGAATCCAGATATAAGGGCCTATTCACACTGAATTTTTCAATGCATTCATCTCCTCTTTCCAGGCTTCTATCTAAATCCCTGAAAAATGGCATTCAGATGTGCCTTGACATAGCCATTGATTTGAACAAAGGCAAACCGAGGCTAAAGTCTGAATCTTTAGGCTCCATTTTCTCTGCTTTCAGATGTCTCATTTCAGACAGCACAATCCTGAATTTCAGGGATTCAGTTGTAAGCCTTGTGTAAAGACCTGAATGCAGCGCTGAATGTAGTGTGAATAGGTCCTTACATCCTACACCACCTCAGGGGATTGTTGTTATGGAGTATTGCCCCTGGGTGGCCGCAGTTATGACCACCACCAGGGCTCGCGGTCACCCACCCTAACTTTGGTATTCTGGGGAGCTGGTATAATGAATATCTGAGAAGAGCCCTAGAGAAGCAAGAACATTGGACAACCAAGAGGTGGTGGCCTCAAGTCAGGTGTAGTGTTCAACAGGGCAAGACTTTCTAACCTGCCCACACACACACACACACACACATATACACACACACACACCTGCCCACACAGACACACACACACACCTGCCCACACAGACACACACACACACCTGCCCCCCCTACACACACACCTGCTCACACACATACACACCTGCCCACACACGCACACACCTGCCCACACGCACACACCTGCCCACACACGCACACACCTGCCCACACACACACACCTGCCCACACACACACGCACACATACACACACCTGCCCACACACACACACACATACACACCTGCCCACACACACACACAAACACCTGCCCACACACACACACACTATACATACACACACACTATACATAAACACACATTATACACACACACACTATACATACACACACACAAATGTGTGTGTGGGCAGGTGTGTGTGTGTGGGCAGGTGTGTGTGTGTGGGCAGGTGTGTGTGTGATGTCTGTCTGTTTGTGTGTGTGTGTGTGTGGGCAGATGTCATTGTGTGATGTCTGTTTGTATGTATTTTTGTGTTTCAAATGTGTTTATGCGTGTCTGTATATGTTTGTGTGTGTGTATGACTGCATGCGGCCTCCTGCTGAGTATAGTTGGCGCCGTGCGGCCTCCTGATGTCTCTGGGGGGCCTCCGTGCGGCCTCCTGCTGTGTATAGATGGCTACGTGCGGCTCCCCGCTGTGTATAGATGGCTACGTGGGGCCCCCCGCTGTTTATAGACGGCGCCGTGTGGCCCCCCGCTGGGTATAGATGGCTACGTGCGCCCCCCGCTGTGTATAGATGGCTACGTGCGGCCCCCCGCTGAGTATAGATGTCGCCGTGCGGCCTCCTGCTGTGTATAGATGGCTACGTGCGGTCTCCCGCTGAGTATAGATCGCGCTGTGCGGCCTCCTGCTGTCTCTGGGGGTAGCGCCGTGCGGCATCTATACTCAGCAGGAGGCCGCACGTAGCCATCTATACACGTATACTCAGCAGGAGGCCGCACGTAGCCATCTATACGGTGCCATCTATACACAGCGGGAGGCCGCACGGCGCCATTTATACACAGCGGTAGGCCGCACGGCGCCATCTATACACAGCGGGAGGCCGCACGGCGCCATCTATACACAGTGGGGGGCCGCACGGCGCCATCTATACACAGCGGGAGTCTCAGTGCTTTGCAAGAGCAGTCAATAAATTCTGCTTGACTAATTCTGAGCACCATAAAGTCTGGTTCGCTTCTAACCTGCTGTCTTCATTTTCAGCTTGCTGAATTCTAACTCATTTACTGTCATTCGAGACGATGCCTTTGCTGGTCTCTTTCACCTTGAATACCTGTAAGTGCTCCACTTAATGTCATATTTTTGATTCTGTTCTTCTTCATCTTTTGGCATGTGCAATTGTATGAGCAAGTATTCATATGAATTTATGACCTACTTAAACCTTTGAGGACCTTAAATTTTATTCAATCAAATTTTTTTCCAGTTTAAAACTATGGGACATATATGTGCCTTGGTCCTCAAAGGGTTTTTAAAGGGGCTGCAAACATAAATACGAAAAAAATAATTCAATTAGTGCTTTTTGTGTTCATTTAATTTTTATTTGAAGTCCATTTTTTTTTATATACCTTGAAATTAAGCCCTACCCCATGGAATGAAGCCCTACCTACATGACATCTGAGAGCTACATGGATCCCGCTTGTGAGGTGCCTGTCCGTCACTACTATTCAGTTTTAGGGTCCACTCACTAAGCCATATATTCTCTCATGCAAGAGAATAGGGACAATTATGCTAATGACACTGGGCTCAAACTCTGTCAGAGCTTCAACTGAGTGTGATCCGATTCTCTCGCAGCACAGATATGGAGAAGATGGAGAACTTAATTTCTCCATCTTCTCCATAGTCTCTGTGAGTGTTCATCGGACTGCACTTGGATGACATCCGAGTGCAGTCCAATGTTTTACGTGCACCCATAGACTTGTATGGGTGCACATGGTCCGAATATCGAATGAGATTATTTTCTCATGCCAATAATCGCACTGTCCCATAGTATAACATAGGGCCGAGTCCTATCCGATAAAACATAACATAGCATTCGGCCGTGTTATACGACAGTGTGAGCGAGCCCTTAGAGTCAAGGAATATTTACATGTAGATGATGATATTACTCTCCAAGTGTATATTTTTTTAGGCGAGTTCATAATAAATGCTTTGCATTTTTGACATGTGATCAACTAAAGAACAAGAAAGATTTAGGACCTCCCCTATAGAGAAACGGAAAATAGTTTGGAGGACTTGCATGTCCTTTTTTATTTATTATGAGAAAATCATAAAAGATCCCGTTTTTTAACCATGCTGTGACTTTCTGCTGAGGGAGAGGGAGAGAGCTGCCCTATTCAGAGTCTGTAATAAGACCTGCTGACAAAAGTGTTGAAGATACAGTCTAATGTGAATTAACAATGAAAAGAAGTTAATTTAACAAATGGCTTGTATTTTTTTTAATACAAACTTTCTTGTCTTTACAGCTCCTTTAAAGGGAATCTGTCATCAGGTTTTTGCCACCTAATCTGAGAGCAGCATAATGTATGGTTAGAGGCACTGATTCCAGTAATGTGTCACTTACTGGTCTGCTTAGTGTTGCTTTGATAAAATCATTGATTTGTCAGAAGGTAATTATCACTAGATGACTAGTAAGTTCTGTAGGACCCCACCCCCATCACTGATCAGTAGATTTCTGTGTACACTGAGCATGGGCAGAAAGCTGCCAATCAGTGGTGTGGGTGGGGCTATACAGAACGCAGCATTCAGAGAGCTGCTAGATCTGCAGCAGATAAAACGGTGATTTTCTCAAAATGACAGCAAGCAGCTGAAAAAGTGACACATCGCTGGAATCAGGGTATCTGCCCCAATATTGTGCTGCTCTCAGATGAGGCAGCACAATTAATATTATGCCAAATTAATTTCCCGTGAACTATCACATGATCTATCACAGGGGATCATGTGACATGTCACGTGATAAATCAGGTGTGTGGAGGGGGCCCGAGCCTTCTAAACTGCCCGGGGCCCTTGCTACTCTTAATCCACCCCTGCCTATATCCCCGGAGCGGCCTGGCTGCCCCAGTATGCCGGCGAGTCGCATACCTTGGGCGACTTTAAAGAAAGGCTGTATAGACTGTTCAAAGTTTATCCCCTGACAGAAGAACAGAAAGTAAGCATACTGATAGGGCAGCTAACTGGTGCGGCCCAGCGGGAGGTAAAGTCTTGGACAGCTGAGGAGAAAAGGACTGTAAGGGGGGTTCTGACACGTCTACGGGACACCTTTGATACCCGTACCTCAGCAGAAATCAAAATGCGGTTCTATGGATGTAAGCAGCGAGCTCAAGATAGCATCCGAGATTCTGCCCTAAATTTACAGGAAGCCTTGGGGGCAATTAAGCAAGCTGACCCTGGCAGCGTGCAGGATACAGATAAACTATTGACTGACCAGTTCATAGAAGGTCTGCTGTCCAGCGCCCACAGAACCCAGCTTCGCCTCATGGCCCTACAGAACCCCGATTTGACTTTTGCACAGTTCAAAGATAGGGCCATCCGGGAGCTCCGAGAACCTGCACCGGGTGGCGCTGTAGCTTCCCGGCGCCCTGCCATCCCTTACCACCAGGGGGCGGCGTCCTATCCCGCAGACCTTGTGGGGGCTGATGCGCAGGCCCTAAATCCATCCCCCCTGCAAACCTGCACCATCAGGTCCAAGAACTGACAAAGAGTGTTGCTGCATTGACCAGGACCGTACAGTCGTTACAGATGGACCCGTCAGGACCAATCAAGCTGGCTTCCAGTCCGGAGGATGTCCCGTGGCGTCGACGGAGGAGGATCCCGTCGTTCAGCGGGAGGCCCGCCGATCATTACACTGAGGATGGACAGCCGATTTGCCGCCGTTGCAGCCAGCCGGGACACGTAGCCAGGTACTGTACTTTAAATGGGTCCGACCTGGGGCAAAGGGCCAACCCCCAGGCATAAGGTCATCAGGCCCATCTAATTGGCGTGATAAGTACGTAGGGGGACGCCCGGTTTTACCCGTAGTGCTCGACGGTATCCCCATGAGTGCACTGCTGGACACCGGGTCCCAAGTGACTACCATCCCCTATGTACTTTTCAAGCAGTACTGGAGTGACACTGATATAACTCATTATCCAGACGATGACTTGAGCATCATCGCCAGCAATGGTCAACCCGTGCCGCAGGTGGGGTTCAGAGAGATGACCATTAAGATTGCTAAAGTTGAACTGCCGGCACAGGGAGTGATCATTGTGGACATTGACCGTCGAGAAAGTCACCCTAAAATAACCTTGGGTACTAATGTGATTGAAAATTGTCTTTCAGAAGCAATTGTAATTTTGCAGCAGGTGGCGATGAATGCGAGCTCCAGCCAACAGAGGGTCCTCCAGAAGGAGATAAGAGCCCTGATGAGATGGCAACAGGTAGAAATGTCTGGTGGTGAGATCGGTAGCGTGAGGATGAGCGACCCATTCCCCATTGCCATGCCCCCCAAAAGTGAAATGATCTGGTGTCGGACTGCAATCAGGTTAAGAGGGAGAGACTACCAAGCCATGGTAGAACCCGTGTACTCAGACAGCAGGCCCACCATTTTGACAGCCCGGGGGGTGGTCGATGTCCGCCATGGAAGGGTGCCCGTCCGGATCTTAAACATTGGGGAAAGGGAAGTACACTTGCCCCGGTACGCTACACTAGCCAAATTGTATACTGTTGAACACAATGCTGTCAGGGCCATGGAACCCTTGCCTCCATCTCCCCAGGCAGTGGGTAATGGTTCCCAGAAACCCAAGGAGGACTGGTGCCAGAAACTCCACGTGGGTGCTGACTCCACTCCCTTGCACCAAAAACAAGGAGTCTACCGGGTGGTTCCAGAGTACGAGAGAATCTTTAGTAAGCACCCGCTAGACTTCGGCAGAGTGAAAGGGGTAGAACACCACATCCCCACGGGGAGCCACCCACCAATAAAAGAAAGATACAGACCTGTACCACCCTGCACACTATCAGAACGCAAAGGGCATGCTGAGAGAAATGAAGGAAGCCGGGGTCATTAGAGACAGTTGTAGCCCCTGGGCAGCCCCCTTGGTTCTGGTAAAAAAGAAAGAAAGTACTATGAGAATGTGCGTGGACTATAGAGAAGTCAATCGTATCACCCATAAAGACGCATACCCGTTGCCTAGAATAGAGGAGTCTTTGGTCGCACTAAAATCAGCTAATTTCTTCTCTACTTTGGACCTTACTAGTGGGTACTGGCAGGTTCCTGTGGCAGAGGCTGATAAGGAGAAGACCGCCTTCACCACCCCGATGGGATTAAGTGAATTCAACTATATGTCGTTCGGGCTCTGCAACGCACCCGGGACCTTCCAGAGGCTGATGGAATGCTGTCTAGGGCACCGAAACTTTGAGACGGTCCTACTTTACCTGGACGACGTGATTGTCTATTCGAAGACTTACGAGGACCATCTAAAGCACCTGGCCGAGGTGTTCGAGGCCCTGGCAGGCTTTGGCATGAAAGTGAAACCCTCCAAGTGCCATCTGTTAAAGCCGAAGGTACAGTACCTGGGACACGTGGTGAGTGCAGAAGGAGTAGCCCCCGACCCTGACAAATTCACGGCAATAAAGAACTGGCCAACCCCCCCTAACATAAAAGAAGTGAGGCAGTTCCTCGGGTTGGTAGGCTACTACCGAAGGTTCATCCCCAGATGGCAGCCCCTATGCAGGACCTCCTTATAGGACAATCTAAGACCAGAAGCCAAAAGCCACCCTTCAAGTGAGACAAGCCGGAAGAGGAGTCCTTCCGCCAGCTGAAGATGGCCCTCACGGGGGATGAGATCCTGGCCTACCCTGATTATGGCCAGCCTTTTATCCTCCACACAGACGTCAGTAATGTGGGGCTGGGAGCCGTACTGTCACAGAACTAACAGGGCAGAGAAAGGGTGATCGCGTACGCCAGCCGGAAGCTGAGGCCCACCGAGAGAATTACAGCTCCTTTAAGCTGGAGTCCTTGGCAGTGGTGTGGGCCGTAACAGAACGTTTCAAGCATTACCTGGCCTCTGTGAAGTTCACTGTGTACACGGACAACAATCCGTAGACACATCTGGACAATGCGAGACTTGGTGCCCTAGAGCAGCGGTGGATGGCCCGGCTAGCAAACTATGACTTCACCATCAAGTACCGGGCAGGCTGAGCCAATGCCAATGCAGATGCCCTATCGAGAATGCCCCACTTGCCTGATGAGGGAGAAGATCCAGACGAGTTGGAGGAAATAGAGCTCCCTGCATTCCACCGGTACAGGGCCACTCAGTACTCCCACCGTGTAAGAGACAAAGACTTGACCACTGTCATGTTCAATCCCTTACCTCACCACGGCTGGGCTGAAACGCAAGATAGTGACCCTGCAATTCGCCTGGTGAAAGACCTGTTGACCCAGGCAGACGCTAGCCCTGGCTCGGACGCTCCAGAGGAAGCCAAGCAGTTATGGAAGGAGAAAAGCAGGCTATTCCTCTACGAAGGTAAGCTGTGCAGAAGGCTTGTCAACCACCGGACGCACGAGCTGACCTGGCAGGTAGTGGTCCCGAGACGAGATGCAGCAATGGTCCTGGAGGCCTACCATGACAGAGCGGGACACTTCGGGTGGAAGAAACTGGAGTTCCTACTGAGAGAGCGGTTCTACTGGGTCGGAATGAGAGGGGCCATAGAGAAGTGGTGCAGGGACTGCGGCCCATGTAACCTCAGAAGGAAGGACGGTACCAGCCAGAAGACGCCCTTGATGCCCATCATCACCAGGCAGCCTCTTGAGCTGGTAGCTCTGGACCATGTGAAACTGGCTCCAAGCCGGTCGGGCTACGTCTATGCCCTGACAATAGTGGACCACTATTCCCGGTTCCTGGTGGTGGTTCCTGTTAAAGACTTGACAGCCCAAACAGCGGCCAGAGCCTTCCAACAACACTTCTGCCGTCCACACGGGTATCCGGAACAGGTCTTGACAGATCAAGGTCCAGGGTTTGAGGCTGAAATCTTCCAGGAGTTCTGCAACCTCTACGGCTGTAAGAAGATTCGGACAACGTCTTACCACCCACAAACCAACGGGCTATGTGAGAAAATGAATAATATCGTCATTGATCTCCTCAAAATGTTGCCCCTGGAAGAACGCAGCCTGTGGCCGGAGAAGCTGCCAGACCTGATAGACTTATACAACCATATCCCGGTGAATGCTGCAAATTGCACCCCGGCTTACCTGATGAGGGCAAGACCAGGCAAGCTGCCGATAGACCTGGAGATGGGAGTCCTGACCCCCGAGGACACCTCCCCAGACGCGGACTGGGATACGGAACGGCGGCTACAGTACAAGAAGGTACAGGAGAGTGTGGAGAGGAGTCTGGCTCAAGCGAGAGAAAAGCAAGAGAGGCTCTTCAACCAACACGCCCCTGCTGGTCCCCTGGAACCTGGTGAGCAGGTCCTGAAGCGGAAGAGAAGGCTTCACAAGCTAGATGACCAGTGGGAGAGTGACCCGTACACAGTACTGCAGTCCAACCACAACAACCCGAAGGTATGTGTAATTACCAAGGATGGAGGAGAAACCACTAGCACCGTCTCCAGAGCCCTCCTAAAAAGGTGCCCCAAGCAACTACAGAGTGCAGGAGAAGATCAAGATGACCTTGAACCCGCAGAAGACAAGAAAGAAATGATCAGCACAGTTCTTGGAGAGTTCCCCCGGTTCTGGACTCGGATAAATGATGCAATAGTGGTACCTGTCCTACACTTCCTTCAACCAACCCAGCAGGAACCTACAGGAGAGCAGGAGGAATTAGAAGACCAAGCAGCCCTAGAGGCAGAAGAACCCATGCCAGCAGCCCAGGAGAGTCAACCCTCTGCTGACAGTGAGCCTGCCATACCTGCGGTAAGCCAAAGGACCCGCAGATAGCTGCCTGCACAGCCTGTAAACCCAGCTAGTAGCTGTACCCTGAATGATAGTGGGGAAAGTCAGGTTAGACCACCACCAGACAGTGGGTTACGCAGGTCAACCCGGAGCACTAGGGGGCAAATACCAGCTCGCTGGAAGATCTAAATGCTGTATATTGTAAATGTTTTATGTTTGTTGCCTGGTTGCTAATTATGTTTTTCCAGTCTTTCTAGTTCATGGACTAACAGGTTATGGACGCTGAATAACCGGAACTGTCTTGTAGATGTAGCATCGACGTCTCTGCCCCGTTCTAGGCAGAGACGCCGTCCCTCTCACCTCCCCGCTCCTGGCGCGGCGTCCTCCAGCGCTGCTCTCCCCGCTGCTTCCGGCGCGCGCTCCTTCCCCGGTAGTGTGCTTAGGGCGCGCGCGCTCCCCCTCTCTTAAAGGGACCGCGCGCGCCGTCCTAAGGAGTCCCCGGCCAATTGCCGGAGGACCTCCCATATAAAGGGCACCTCCTCCAAAATGGAGGTGCCCGAGCAATGTTGTTTGCACCTGTGTCTCACCTGTGCTTCAGCCCTCAGGTCCCGTTGCCAGTTACCTGCCAGATTCCTGCCAGCTTGCTGCCTTTGTCCTGCCTGATATCCAGTCACCTGCCTGCTAGCCTGAGGTCCGACGGTCTGCCTTCCAACTCCTGTCAGTCTGTCTATGGACCAGCTTGCCCGCTCACCTGGGAGCGCACACCTGTTACCTGCCTGCTAGCCTACCTGGAGGCTCCGCCGTCACGTGCTGTGACCATCTGCCTTTCCAGAGACTCCTGCCCGCTCACCTGGGAGCGCACACCTGTTACCTGCCTGCTAGCCTACCTGGAGGCTCCGCCGTCACGTGCTGTGACCATCTGCCTTTCCAGAGACTCCTGCCCGCTCACCTGGGAGCGCCTACCTGTTACCTGCCTGCTAGCCTACCTGGAGGCTTCGCCGTCACGTGCTGTGACCACCTACCATTCCAGAGACTCTCGCTTGCTCACCTGGGAGCACACATCTACCATCTGCCTGCTAGCCTACCCGGAGGCTCTGCCATCACAGGTCGTACCTACCCTTTACCCAGAGACTGCCCCGGTCACTTGCCGTAACTCCCTGCCCGTTCATCCAGAGACTGCCCCGGTCACTTGCCGTAACTCCCTGCCCGTTTATCCAGAGACTGCCCCGGTCACTTTCCGTGACCTCCAGCCCGTCCACTCAGAGACTGTCCCGGTCACCTGCTGTGACTGCCTGCCCGTCATCCCTGATTGCCACCCGCTCCCTTACAAGGACCGCCCCCTTGTATAGTAGCTCAGAGGTTCCGCCTCCCAGACCCATTACAGTAGATAGTTGCACTTGGTGCCCTCTTACGAAGATGGCCACGGAAGAAAAATCTGTCTGGTGTGGCCGCCTTGTGGCCCAAAGTAGAGAGCTCAGCCTTGTCGCCACGCCCAAGGCCAGGAACTTGGGGTTTATGGAAACAGGTCCCCACACTGTGGAAAACTTCACCTTGTTGGGTGACATGGACACCCGGTCACGGAAGCGCCGTGACCTCAAGGACAAAATATACTTGTATATATGTTATGTTGTCATTTATACCCTGTATTTGTGTTTCCTGTTTAGCTTTTCCAGTCTGCAGAATGCCAGATCTGCCCGGCCAGTCATTCATAAATGATCAAATCTTGTATAATAATATTACTAGTCAGGTTGCTACTCAGAAGCTTAGAAACGCCGGGTAAAGATCTGTGTGAAGCTGTAATGAACTCATCTGCCCAGATATGGGGTCACCAATCTCCATACTGTAGCTTAGCTATGGAGCCTCACCTTACAAGGTCCTGGGAGAGGGGTAATAAACCCTGTGGAGCTGTAATATAGACCTGCGAAACACTGACTCCCCTTTTCTTACTACCCAATGTACCATAGTTGGGCAGAATTACCTTTTGGAAACTCTTGATATCTGGATAATTTGCAAAAGATTTGTTCACAAGTACATTTTCTTAGCCCTTCCACAGTAGAATTTTGTGTTTTTAATAAAAAGAGCAGAAATAGATATTTTTTAAACTTATAGATTTAACCCTTTCGCGCCAGAGCCAGTTTTTGCCTTTGTGATCAGGCCAATTTTTTTCAATTCTGACCAGCGTCACTTTTTGAGGTAATAACTCTGAAACGCTTCAACATATCCCAGTGGTTCGGAGATTGTTTTTTGTGACATATTGTACTTCATGATAGTAGTAATTTTTTTTCTAGATATACCGTATTTTTCGGATTATAAGAAACTTTTTTCCTCCAAAATTTTAGGGTGGAGAGGTGCCATACATACCGGGATGGAGGGGTGCCATGCATACCGGGATGGAGAGGTGCCATGCATATCGGGATGGAGAGGTGCCATGCATATCGGGATGGAGGGGTGCCATGCATACCGGGATGGAGGGGTACCATGCATACCGGGATGGAGGGGTGCCATGCATACCGGGATGGAGGGGTGCCATGCATACCGGGATGGAGGGGTGCCATGCATACCAGGATGGGGATAAGGGGTGCCATGCATACCAGGATGGGGATGAGGGGTGCCATGCATACCAGGATGGGGATGAGGGGTGCCATGCATACCAGGATGGGGATGAGGGGTGCCATGCATACCAGGATGGGGATAAGGGGTGCCATGCATACCAGGATGGGGATGAGGGCCATGTATACCAGGAAGGAGGGAGGCATATTTACTAGGATGGGGGATATTAGTACAGAATTGGGGGACATTACCCCTTAACAGTGTGAGCGGCAGACCCCATCCCCCTTAACAGAGCATCATGACCACATTTTTTGCTTAAACTTTCTTTTCTATTTTCAGTCTCTAAAACCCAGGTAGGTGTGTCTTATGTTCATGGTCTGGTGCACTTTATAGTCCGAAAAATACGGTAACTCGATTATTTTTTAAAATATCAGAAATGTGGCAAAATTGGGAAAATTTTGCAATTTTTAAACTTTTAATTTTTATGCCCTTAAACCAGAGAGTTAGGTCACACAAAATAGTTATTAAACATCCGCACAATTTTTTAAACAATTTTTTTTGGTTAGGAAGTTAGAAGGATTAAAACTACAGGGTGGGCCATTTATATGGATACACCTAAATAAAATGGGAATGGTTGGTGATATCAACTTCCTGTTTGTGTAACATTAGTATAAGGGAAGGGGAAAACTTTTCCAGATGGGTGGTGACCATGGTGGCCATTTTGAAGTCGGCCATTTTGGATCCAACTTTATTTTTTTCAATGAGAAGAAGGTCATGTGACACATCAAACGTATTGAGAATTTCATAAGAAAAACAATGGTGTGCTTGGTTTTAACTTAACTTTATTCTTTCATGAGTTTTTACAAGTTTATGACCACTTATAAAATGTGTTCAGAGTGCTGCCCATTGTGTTGCATTGTCAATGCAACCCTCTTCTTCCACTCTTGACACACTGATAGCAACACTGCAGAAGAAATGCTAGCACAGGCTTCCAGTATCCGTTGTTTCAGATGCTGCACATGTCGTATCTTCACAGCATAGACAATTGTATTGATGACCACAAAGATAACAGTCTAAAAGGGCCAGATCGGGAGACCTTGGTGGCCATTCAACTGGCCCACGACAACCAATCCACTTTCCAGGAAACTGTTCATGTAGGAATGCTCAGACCTGACACCCATAATGTGGTGGTGCACCATCTTGTTGGAAAAACTCAGGGAACGTGCCATCTTCAGTGCATAAAGAGGGCAACTCATCATCATGCAGCAATTTCAGATATCCAGTGGCACTGAGGTTTCCATTGATGAAGAATGGCCCCACTATCTTTGTACCCCATATACCACACCAGACCATCAAGATACGAGATGTGCAGCATCTGAAACAATGGATACTGGAAGCCTACTTTTCAGGCACAGTGCAAAGCTCAGAAGGGAAAAATTGTCATATTATAGTGCAGATTTTACTGTTGTGGTTTGCAGGTGCCATGACCCACTGGGAGAGACTGAGGTCCTAAAGCAGCAGGAAACCCCCATAAGTGACCCCATTTTACAAACTACACCTCTCAATGAATTCCTCTACGGATGCAGTGATCAAACTGACACCATATATGACTCTCAGAAATTTATACCATTGGGCAGCGAAGAAAAAAATAATTATATTTTTATCACAAAAAAAATTAGTTTTAGCCTCAGATTTTACATTTTCACACAAGGCAATGGGTAAAAATGGTGCCGAAATGTATCACACAATTTCTGCTGAACGTGGCAATATCCCATATGTGGCTGTACAGTACTGCTTAGGCACACGGCGACACCCGGGAGGGACGGAGCACTATTTCGCTTTTGGAGAACAAATTATTGTAGAATAGTTTGCGGACTACGTATACAGAGCCCTTAAGCACTAGAAGAGCTGAATCCCCCTCAAGTGACCCAATTTTTAAACATTCTGTTTTTAACTTTCTCACTTAGTCCCGCTATGGGAATATTTTTATCATCACAGGTCTCATGCAATGCAATACACATGTATTGCATTGCATGAGACCGGATGTCAGTTTTACACTGGTAGATCTCCTGTTAGACTCAGTTGATGGCTAACAGGCCACCGTACCTGGCAGCCTCGGAGGTCATCATGTGATCTCCGGCTGCCATGACCACGTCAGACCTTATCTCGGAGGCCGTCAAAGGTGAGTGCACAACTGCCTCTCCCTCTCTTCTATGTGCCGTGATCGCTATGGATCACAGCATCTATAACCCCTGGCAAAAATTATGGAATCACCAGGCTCGGAGGATGTTCATTCAGTTGTTTAATGCTGTTGAAAAAAAACAGATCACAGACATGGCACAAAACTAAAGTCAGTCATTCCAAATGGCAACTTTAGTGCTTTAAGAAACACAAAAAGAAATTAAGATAAAAAATGTGGCACTCAGTCAGGGTAATTTTTTTCAGACCAAGCAGAGGGAAAAAATTATGGTATCACTCAATTCTGAGGAAAAAAATATGGAATCATGAAAAACAAACACACAAAAGAACACTCCAATACATCACTAGTATTTTGTTGCACCACCTCTGGCTTTAAAGCAGTCTCTGAGGCATGGACTTAATGAGTGACAAACAGTACTCTTTATCAATCTGGCTCCAATTTTCTCTGATTGCTGTTGCCAGATCAGCTTTGCAGGTTGGAGCCCTGTCATGGACCATTTTCTTCAACTTCCAAAGATTTTCAATTGGATTGAGATCCGGACTATTTGCAGGCCATGACATTGACCTTATGTGTCTTCTTTTCAAGGAATGTTTTCACAGTTTTTGCTCTATGGCAGGATGCATAATCATCTTGAAAAATTATGTTATCATCTGCAAACATCCTTTCAATTGATGGGATAAGAAAACTGACCAAAATATCAATGTAAACTTGGGCATTTATTAAAGATGTAATGACAGCCATTTCCCCAGTGCCTTTACCTGACATGCAGCCCCATATCATCAATGACTGTGAAAATTTGCATGTTCTCTTCATGCAGTCATCTTTATAAATCTCATTAGAACGGCACCAAACAAAAGTTCCAGCATCATCACCTTGCCCAATGCAGATTCGCGATTCATCACTGAATATGACTTGCATACAGTCATCCACAGTCCACGATTGCTTTTCCTTAGCCCATTGTAACCTTGTTTTTTTCTGTTTAGGTGTTAATGATGGCTTATGTTTAGCTTTTCTGTATGTAAATCTTATTTCCTTTAGGCGGTTTCTTACAGTTCAGTCACAGACATTGACTCCAGTTTCCTCCTATTCTACCAGTATGTTTGCCTTTAACAACCTTCCCATGTTTGTATTTGGTCCAAATTTTAGACACAGCTGACTGTGAACAACCAACATCTTTTGCAACATTGCGTGATGATTTTTACCTTCTTTTAAGAGTATGATAATCATCTCCTTTGTTTCAATTGACATCTCTCGTGTTGGAGCCATGATTCATGTCAGTCCACTGAGTGCAACAGCTCTCCAAGGTGTGATCACTCCTTTTTAGATGCAGACTAAAAAAGCAGATCTAATTTGATGCAGGTGTTAATTTTAATTTCCAAAACTTACAGGGTGATTCCATAATTTTTTCCTCAGAATTGAGTGATTCCATAATTTTTTCCCTCTGCTTGGTCTGAAAAAAATTACCCTTACTGAGCACCACATTTTTAATCTTGATTTCTTTTAGTGTTTCTTAAAGCCCTAAAGTTGCCATTTGAAATGACTTTAGTTTTGTGCCATGTCTGTGATCTGCTTTTTTTCAACAACATTAAACAACTGAATGAACATCCTCCGAGCCCGGTGATTCCATCATTTTTGCCAGGGGTTGTAGAAGAAAGCAAAGGGTTAACTTTATTGGAACCTGATCCAATCCAGTCTCGAGGATGTCACCTGTTAGAGCTATCGCTCTGCACAGGAATCGCAGGGTGCAGGACCCTGGGGGCCCTGAGCACTACAAGACCACCGACCGTTCATAAACATCTGCGATGTACAGAGCCCAGCAAGCGCGGACGTTTATGTGCAGTGGGCAGTCAGGAAGTGGTTAACACACTTTCCTTTAAATTTGACACAAAAGAACTGAAAAATGTATATCATCACAGCCCTACACAAAATAATGTAACATAAAATAAATACAAAAAAAAAAAGAGAATGGACCGCACCTCCAAAAATCATACATTTGATCTAATGCCTCTCAGCAAAAATACATATTACTGAACATGAGGTTCTTAGCTTAACATTCTGATCAGACTGTGTGAAGCCCACTGCCACGTCAATGAACCAGCTTATTCTTTTCCCTTTCTTGGACCAGCACTCATCCCATTTGGCACAGGCAATTTTAATTAGCAGGAGTCTGCAAAGAGGGTCTAGCCTATTTTGCTCTCACTTGAGAGCTTGAGGAAGGTGAGTCACAATGCTCCTTTCATGTGGTGTTGGTGCAGTGTGTCAGCCATTGTTGCTGTGGTTTTGTGCTTGTGGGGCGCCGCGGCCTGGAGTCATGGGGACTCGGTCTTGAAGCATGGATGCTGTGAGGCACCAGGCCGCCCGCCCTGCTGGTGCATTCTCACTGTAGCGGTGGTTGGCACATGGCGCCGCGCCTTTTAGGCAGGAAATGTTAGGACCCACTACGAGGTTTGCCGTGACGTGGCAGTGGGCTTCATACAGTCTGATCAGAATGTTAAACTAAGAACCTCATGTTCAGTTATGTATATTTTTGCTGAGAGGCATTAGATCAATGTATGATTTTTTTGGAGGTGCGGTCCATGCTCTTTTTTTGTATAAAATAAATTAAAACAAATATAAAACTACTGTAACTTATTCCTGAATCCTGATGTCATTTATCCCACTGATTTCCAGCTTCAGGTCACTAAATACTACCCACTCAACAGACTCCATTATAGTCAATGGTGACTAAGCCCCGCCCCTTCCGAGACTTTCACGTTCAGCAGAGATGGAACACTCACATGCATCTGCTGACATCACAGTGAGTGTGACATCACCGGCACAGTGACATCACATTCCACAAAGTTCCATAAACAACTGACTGCAGCCATTGAGCTTTAGTTGTAGTTGGCTTTGACTACAATATACGTGTGGATTGCATTCTCTGATAATTTTACATACGTTTTTGGATAATTGCCCTGTTGTTGCCTGATGCAACATGGACTTTACAGGGAATAGAAAGAGAAAAAGGAAAGAAACACCAGATGGAGAAGACACTGGAAATAACCAGGAACCTCCAGCAAAGATAAGGAAGATGGATTCCAAGAAATCTGGGCAGGTTGGTCAGGTATTACCTGTCAATGAGGGAACCCAGAATATTTCCTTCCTAGACACTGTACAAAACAGATGTGAAAAGCTTGTGGTATACATCACAAATCGAGCTGATAATCTAAAAAAACTGAGTACTTTGGGTCCAACCAGGATCATTAACCTGAAAGGTAATGAAAGTGCAGCAGAAGAGAAGAGAACTGGGAGAAAAAGGAAACATCAGGAAGATCCAGCCACCAGTCAAGATGACATCTCAGGTGAATGTAGTGGCCCCAGTAGCAAAAAAATAAAGACCACTGTCCCTCTCACCAGGGATAAGTTTATCTGCCATGGCATACTTGGACAAGGGAGTTATGGGAAGGTTATGCTGGCCACTGATAAAATAAGGAAAGAAAGTGTGGCCCTTAAAATCATTAAGAAAGAAAGCCTAATCTCCTTCCCTGAATGCCTTGTAGAACACCATGTCCTGAAGCTTAGCCACAACAGCAGATTCCTAACCCATTGCCATGCCGCGTTTCATACGGAAAACCATGCGTATTTTGTCACCGAGCTGGCCAGTGGAGGGGATCTGCTTCACTATATATATAGTACCATTCCCCTGAAGGAACCTGTAAGATTTATAGGAGCAGAAATCGTTTGTGGCCTACAATTCCTGCACAGCAATGACATCATTCACCGGGACTTAAAACCGGATAACATCCTGCTGACTGGTGACGGCCACATAAAGATTACTGATTTTGGACTATCTCTATACGAGTTTGATAAGAGATTTAATGCCAGAGATTTCAGTGGAACACCTGGGTATGGCGCCCCAGAAATGATCATGGGAGACGCTTATGATGAAGGTGTGGACTGGTTCGCCTTTGGAGTCATATTGTACGACATGATTTTCCAAGACTCACCATTTCCAGGAGACACCACTGAAGAGATTGTGAATAATGTCTTGTACGAAGAACCATCATATGAAAACCTCACTGACCACGATGCTATGGACATTATGTCCAAACTACTCTGCAAAGACCATTATGTCCGGCTAGGGGTTAATGGAAAAATCAGAACGCACCCCTTCTTTTCAAATATAAACTGGAAAGACATAAGGACAGGAAAAGCGCCATCTCCAGTTATTATAGGAAGGAACCCGTATGTCACCATGAGACAGCAAATCCCAGCACCGCGCAGTGATGGCGTGAACGAGACAATTCCTGCTAGAGAACAGAGGATTTTCACGAGTTTCCCGTTTGTGGGTCCAGCATGGAGCACAACTTACCACTAAGCGGAGAAACAGCATAATACCGTCATACCATCTAATCCTCCTGTATCTTGACGCAAGACTATCTACTGGAGTTCATTTATTTCTGTACCATCAGCTCCTACTACCTGCACTCAAAATGCCAACATCATCATGTTTCATGTCATCAGTAACAAGCATGGCTGGCCTGCCAATCTGAAGAACATTCTTCCACATCTTCCTATTACCTCCATCTCTATATGTGCTGATCTGCGGCAAAGCAGTCACACAATGTATCTGACCTACTTACAGAGGGCTGAAAGCTGCTGCTCCACTGCCAACGTGACCACTGGCAGTCTGCTCTGTGCCAACTGGGATGGAGCATAAGCAGCAATGAGGCCCCTGTGCCACGTTCCCCAGGTGGATTCAGAAGTGAAGTCATAAAATCCAAACTCTGGAATCCTTGTTGGGAGATGTGACGCATGAATTACAGGACACAACTGCGGCATCTACAGCCGTCCTTGGTGCGATTGTCAACCTGGCTATACGGGGTCCACAGCTTTCCCCTATCCAGTGCTATGGTCAGTGTTGCTCGCTGACTGGCAGCTTTGTGCCCATTTAGGCAATAATTTGTAATGTCAGCCACTTTATTTTAGCAAATAATTATTAAAAGCTAAAATAGACTCACCCTTGCTGGCTACATTATACATGGAAAAATAAAAAATTTCTATATATTACATTGCTTTCAATAAATGATCGCCATTATTACTGTGCTATTGGTGTTGTATTTTAGCTTTATCTCTGAATATGTCTAGATGATATATTATCCCCTTAGCGCACAATGAGGTTTCATGAAATTGCAGCCAATGCTGGTGACTATGGTTATGAATGCTGGTGACTATGGTTATGAATGCTGGTGACTATGGTTATGAATGCTGGTGAATATGGTTATGAATGCTGGTGAATATGGTTATGAATGCTGGTGACTATGGTTATGAATGCTGGTGAATATGGTTATGAATGCTGGTGAATATGGTTATGAATGCTGGTGACTATGGTTATGAATGCTGGTGAATATGGTTATGAATGCTGGTGAATATGGTTATGAATGCTGGTGAATATGGTTATGAAAGAACAACTGGGGAGATTCAGGTTATTGCTCTACAACTTGAAAAACTGCTTGTGACAGATCTGTCATTATAACATGACATTATTTAGTAGTTATTTTGCCCTAGAATCTGTCTGCTGAACCACCATGCATCACATATAAAACTGGTGAACGGTAATGGGCAGAGGGGAGCTGGGATTTCCGCATCAGTGCCTGGGTGCAGCCACTACCTCTGCACAACTCACACCTACACTCCTTTTCGTATACTGCTGTGGATGGTATAAGGGTATAATGAAACCGATCACATTAGAAAAGACTCAAGTGATCAGAAACTACATTTCCTGGTAGTCTTTCCGCATTAAATATAAAGATGTAGGGGCATGAAAAAAGTGAGGGTCTCAATACTGAGGGTCCGAGATAAGAGGGAGGAGAACCCATGTGAGGCCAGGCTGTTCCACAAGATATCAGGATAGACAAACACTTTGTGGCTTTGAATGAACGGCCACTGATGAGATCAGAGGAGAAATAACGGAATTTGGAGTAAAAGGCTTTATATACGGTATTTGCACATGTGGATATTTGGTACATTTTAATTTTGGCTAAATAATATACACAAGAGTTCTACTTGGGCAACCCCATCCTAAATGCCTGAGTTCTCCATGTTAAATAAGAGAGGCTTATACTCATCTCCTGCACTGGCGCCTTTTCAGCAATATTAGGCATCGGGTCTCCTGGCACTCACATGACACTATGTCGCCGGCTGTTGCCTTTATTATTTCATCAGAGTGGACGATCACACCCCCCAATTGGCTGCAGATTTCATATTGTCACGTGAGCACCGAGAGACCTGGCGCCAACACTGCTGGAACGGCACTGGTGTGGGAGGTAAGTATAGGGTTTTCCAATTTCATTCAAGAGACTGGCACTGGCCAAGTACGGACAACCCCTTTAAGTAAGGTAGGTTTCCACTGTGCAGATGCTACAAGTAGCCATAAACAACGATTACTGCAAGTGCCAATAAGTGCACGTGTCCAACAACACTGAGGCATTACCAACAAACATGTTCACTTATTCTCCCCTCCCCAAGAGGGTTTTGCCTTTGGGCATTTATGATTGCTGCACGGCAGTAAAGGGTCCCTCCAAGTTCAAAAGGGGTTGTCATATTAAAGTACATTTTAATCAACATACATTGGATTAATAAGTTCCACAATTGGATGTGTAAAAATATAATGTGTGGAGATAATCGTATACTGTGTAATGGCTGTCTGACTGTGCAGGAACCACAGCTCCTGGGCAGAGAATGAAGCAAAAGCAAGTATACAGACAGGACAGCATGGGATCGAGGCTGAGGCTATGTGCCCACGATGCAGAAATGCTGCATATTTTTTACGCTTCTCCCTGGCAGGAAAAACGCATGCGGATTTTACATGCGTTTTTCCCGCCAGGTAGAAGCGTTTGTGAAGCGTCTTTGCATGCGCATTTCTGCATGCGGGTTATCAAGTACTTTTCCAAGCGATTTTAGCATCACTTGGAAAAGTGCTTGACAACTTGTCCACCTTGTTGCAACGGGCATGGATTTATAGTAGTGTGACCAAGTTAGTTAAAAAAGAGAATAAGAATGGTGAAAAATAAAAAAAAATAAAGTTTATACTCTCCTTCCGATGTCTTCCCGGTGTTTTGTCTGCTCCGTCCAGTGTCTTGCACTGCTCGCGGTGGTGTGAAGGACCTGCGGTGACGTCATTGAGCCATGTGATGGGTCACATGACTCAGTGACGTCATGGCAGGTCCTTCACAACCACGCGAACATTGCAAGTCACTGGACGTAGCAGACAAAACACCGGGAAGACATCGGAAGGTGAGTATAAACTTTATTTTTTATTTTAAATTCTATTTTTTACAGTTTCTATGGTACCCAGGTCTGGATGAGAGTCTACTCTACTCCAGACCTGGGTACCATCCGCACATAGAAACGCATATAATCCGTGAGTACAAATGTACTGACACGGATTATATGCGTCTCAAAGCAAGTCAATGGCGGCGATTACGCCGCGCTTCCGCAAAATTAATGGACATGCTGCAGATTTTTGAGCGCAGCATAAACGCTGCGGATAAAAACGCAGCATGGGCATTGAAAGTGCGGCTTGTCATTGGGGACCATGGGGGGCGGATTACCAAGCGTTTTTGAAGCGTTTATACTGCGGAAATTCCGCAGCATAAATGCTTGAAAAACACATTGTGGGCACACAGCCTTATTCTTTCTATGAGGTAAAACATTTTACTGCCAGCGTTAAATCTGGTTTTCCAATACGTTATATTGTCTTTTCGCTGGAAAGACAATGAGGACCCCTGACGTAGGTGCAGGCTTACATATTTTGGTCAAAATATTAACTAATACCTTACATAATTTTCCATCCTTGCAGGATGCAGCCAGGCTTTTGTAGTGTTGGTGGAAACCATGTGTCTGTTCTTGTAGGGTGCACATATATAGTGCTCGGCAGACCGCCTGATCTAGCATCTTTTACAGAAAATAAGACAAGGTCTTATATCATTTTTTGCTCAAAAAGATGGGTTAGGGCTTATTTTCAGGGAATGTCTTCATTTATCCATATATAATAATCATGTCATATCACACACATTGCACATACACAAGAATATACACAGACACACACACTGCACATACATACCAGCCTGTCTCAGCTCCTCTAGACTTCCTCTGTTAAAAGACCTTTGGTGACATCAGGGTCATAGGACAGTGATTTCTCCAAAGGTCCTTAAGTAGTCTGAACCTTGGAATAGAAACGCTGAGGGCCTCAGAGTGGGAACCTAGAGAAATTGTCCAGTCTCCCCCCCTACATACCAGTCTATCTACTCTTCAGTTACTCTAGGCTCCCACAGTTCAAGAACCTTTGCTGACATTATGGTCACATGACTATGATGTCACCAAAGGTCCTTAAGCAGCCTTGGAATAGAAATGCTTAGAGCCCCAAAGAGTAGGGGCCCTGATAAATTGCCCAGTTGCTCCCCTCTCCTAACGCCAGCCCTGACTAACTAAGACTTATTTTTGGAGTAGGGCCTATATGTCAAGCATCCTCCAAAAATCCTGTAAAATCATGCTAGGGCTTATTTTTGGGGAAATTCTGTAATAGCTTTGGCATCACTAATAGGCTGCAAGTTGGCATGTTGCACTACATGTATCTGTGTGACTGGCGCCCTATACAAGCCTTATCCTGTGCATTTCTAATCCCCTCCATGAATAGTACCGTATTTTTCAGACTATAAGACGCATTTTTTTCCTCCAAAATTTTGGAGGAAAATGGGGGGTGATTCTTATAGTCCAAATGTTGGGGAGGGGTGAGTATATATACTGTGCTGGGGGGAGCTGTAGCGGTGGAGGAGCGGGGCACAGGGGGCAACAGCCGCCTGCTGCAGCCTACACTGTCCCCGCTGCTAAAGAAAATGAATATTCACTGCTCCCCACGCCCATGGGGGGCACTGAATATTCATGGTCCTTAATAGCAGCACACAGTGTAGCCGCAGCTGCTGCCGGAATCGCCTGTGCCCGCTGTTAAAGGGCATGAATATTTAACCTCTCTCCACGCCCATGGGCGTGGGGATGGGGTGAATATTCATGCCCTTTAATAAGCGGGCATACGAGATAACCCGGCAGCAGCAGGAGACGCAGCGCGGCTAAGCTGTGTGCCGGCTATGAAGGAGCATGAAGTCACTGCTCCCCGCGCACACAGTCCCGGCGCGGGGAGAGATGACTTCCGTCAGCTGATCTCTCCTTGTGAGCCGCGCATAGCAGTGACGCCATGCGCGGCTCACATGGGGAGATCAGTGCGGGCAGACAGGCGTCAGCGCTGGAGGAGAGAAGAAAGGTGAGTAGCAATGTTTATATATTTTTTTTTTTTTATGTGCAGCATGATGGGGATTACGGGGACCATGCATACTAGGAAAAAGGATGGAGGGGCCATACATACCAGGGTAAGGATGAGGGGGGCCATACATACCAGGGTAAGGATTAGGGGGGCCATACATACCAGGGTAAATATGAGGGGGCCATACATACCAGGATAAAGATGAGGGGGCCATACATACCAGCATAAAGATGAGGGGGCCATACATGCCAGGATAAAGATGAGAGGGGCATATGTAGCACCCTGAGGATTCGGCTGCTACAGGGGTATTGCACCTCAACCCAGAGGTGTGATATTCCACTCCCGGGTAAGGATGGAGTGTGGACCTGAGCTCGGTAGGCTGCATGCACTACACACATCCCATTTCCGAGGAGCAGACCAACGGTACTCCCACTTAGAAATGTGCAGGTACGACCGAGTCTGTTCCTGGCTGGAGTGGGAGGGGGGGTGGTACATCCCAAGTAGTGTAGGGGCAGATAGGGGGAGCAGCCTGGGTAAAGATAGGAGCTCATTGGGTGCTGGTCACCTGAGCTCACACATAGAGGGAGTATATAAGGTGGGCACCATCTTAGATCAGGGTCAGTCTGTCAGAGTAAGAAGCAGAGGTCCAGATGAGCCTGCAGAGAGAGAGTGGAGCAGAGAAGGAAAGACCCAGAGAGGGGACAAAGAGAGGACTCTGAGAACCCAAATTCAATCCCCGGGTGAAGAGTCGGCATTAGGGTACCGGAACCCAAACTGGTGGGGGCAAAAGCACACCCTAGCCAGAGACCGGAGGCCGTGGGCAGGATCTGCCACGGTCACCCACCACATCCACCCCGAAGGCAAACCACGTGGAGGGTCAGGGAACCCAAGGCCAAGGGTCTCCCAACAGAAGGCCCGAGGGAGCTGGACCTAGGTGGATCACTAGTGGGGACGGCCAGAGGAAAGGACAGAAGGAGAGCTCAGGGTCACGCTCCGAACTTGTTTGGGGGTTTGCTGAATCCAGGACCTGGTGGACGCAGCACGGCTCGGGTGGTCACTTGAAGCTGGAGTGACCGGAACATCAGCAGTAAGTAAATACCCTAAACTGCACAACCCGACTCTGTCTTTAATGACCATCTATGCTGCACCACCACAACCCCCATCCTCTGTACCTGACCCCCTGAGGCTATACCCCACCCGTTGGGGGTTATACTATCAAAAGCTGCACCAACACCATCAGCCTCAGCGGACCCTGCTGCAGCGGCGGCCGTAGTGACCGCAATACAACGGGTGGCGTAGTCGACATAAAGAACTTTATAACATCTGTAGGACTGCCACATACTCTGAGCTTGACACCCTGGGCACGGACCGGGTCACAGCCACTCGGAGACTACAACCCCCATCTGATCCGGCTCCGGGTATTCCCCTAAAGAATATGGCCCAGGGGGCGCGTCAACTTTGGCGTAGTCGGCAGGATTACGTGCCCGCAACAACCGGGTACTGCGTGCCTGAAGAAAAGAACGAGTTTACCTCAAAAAGAAGTCTCCTGCCGGTTCCGGAGGGTCCCCGCCATCGGACTCCATCACAGGTCGATTCCCGCCGGTTGTCCGCCATTAACAGCTTTTTCCCGCCATCTGCAGAGTTTCCCGCCACTGGGAGACGATTCCCGCCATTTCCAAAGGTTTCCCGCCTTGTCAGAGCGGACGCCATTATGGGCGTGCCAGAGGATGGCAAGAGGCCGACTCCCATCGTGGGCCAGGACCGAAAATGGCGCCAAAAGTGGAAACCGCCCCCACCAACAGAGACTGTGATGCTAGAGGTGTCTGTCAGCGTGAAAGAACTGCCCCTGGAGCTGACAATCACCAAGTGGCCCCGGGACCGCCCTCAAGGTGGGAGGACTGAGAAGGAGAGAGAAAAGATGGGTGTCGCCTGGAGCAGTCTGGAGCGAGCGCACCCGGAGGCAAGAAGCCTGGAGAAGAGTATCGGAGGAGTTTACCCGGAGATGGCGAGAAAGCAGAGCAGCACCGGCCCGTTGGCCAGGAGCCTGCTAGAAACAGAGGAAGGAGAGCAGAGCAGCACCGGCCCGCTGGCCAGGAGCCTGCTGGAGACAACAGGAGGAGAGCAGAGCAGCACCGACCCGTTGGTCAGGAGCCTGCTGGAAGCAACGACCCCACTAGGCCTAGTGGAGGTCCTAGCACAGCTCCCCCGAGATCGGGAGTGTGCGCAGACCGCTCTGGAGGGCCTCGCAAGGAGGATGGCCCGGGTGCAGCGAGAGACGTTGGCGGAGTGGAGCCGAGAGATGGCCCAGCAGACCGAGACCCGTCAGCGGAGCACGCCACCCAAGACAAGGAGACAGACCGCCTCTGAGGATGGCGCGGGAGGACTCAAGGCCGGAGACGGCGCCGAGAAGGGAGCCGAACGAGTGGAGGCAGGTAAAGGGGACGTCTATACCCCAAACCGGGAAACCGCGTACCTGCCCCAGCTCCCCGTCGCAGAGCCCGAAGTCTATCCTGCCGTGCCCGTCGCTGCAACGTCACCGCCGCAGACTAGGCCTCAAACGGGAGCCGCGACCCCTGTGACGTCACACGCCTCGACCCCGAGCGTGACCAAGCAGGAAGTACCATCGGCCTGGTCGCAAGGCCTAGTACCCCCGGGCGCCGCAATACCAACAGCGCCCCCTACCTCCGCGGAGCCCCCGGCCTGGTCGCAGGGCCAAGTAGCCCAGGGCGCCGCCGTCCTTACGGTGCCCTTCACTTTCCAGGTGCCCCAGGCCTGGCCGCAAGGCCTGGGCAACCCGGGCGCCGCTAACACCACTGCGCCCATAACACCTAAAGTACCGCACCTGGGTGAGGACCTGTTCGCCCAGCATACGTGCCTGGACGGGTCTGAAGCTAAAGGTAACCATAAAGAAAGAGCAGGAGGACGTCGTCGTTAAGTACAGCAGAGTACAAGCTGTATATAGTTGCCCGTCGGGGCACCGTGAACAGTGAACTGTTGCTAATATAGTCCCCGTTGGGACCAGCATGTGTGAACTGTTTACCCGTTTATCCCTTTAATCCCACTGACCGAGGACTGAGAGCGGTCATCCCTATTCCCATTACCTGGCCGAGGACTGAGAGCGGCCACCTTCCCTTGTATATAGTTGCGCGTCCTAAAGCGCCCCCTACCGGTTTTATAGGAAAACCATTTTTCTAAGAGACTGTCGCACTTTTCCCGGACACACGTTGCACAGTGTCCGGAGGAGGAACCAGAAAAAGAAGAAAGAATGTTTATATGAAAAGTTTTATATGATGTTTTATTATGTTTATGAAAAAAAAAATGTATGTTTGGTGTTGTTTTTGTCTTACAGCCCGAGGACGTGCTGTGATTTACCAGGGGGGAATGTAGCACCCTGAGGATTCGGCTGCTACAGGGGTATTGCACCTCAACCCAGAGGTGTGATATTCCACTCCCGGGTAAGGATGGAGTGTGGACCTGAGCTCGGTAGGCTGCATGCACTACACACATCCCATTTCCGAGGAGCAGACCAACGGTACTCCCACTTAGAAATGTGCAGGTACGACCGAGTCTGTTCCTGGCTGGAGTGGGAGGGGGGGTGGTACATCCCAAGTAGTGTAGGGGCAGATAGGGGGAGCAGCCTGGGTAAAGATAGGAGCTCATTGGGTGCTGGTCACCTGAGCTCACACATAGAGGGAGTATATAAGGTGGGCACCATCTTAGATCAGGGTCAGTCTGTCAGAGTAAGAAGCAGAGGTCCAGATGAGCCTGCAGAGAGAGAGTGGAGCAGAGAAGGAAAGACCCAGAGAGGGGACAAAGAGAGGACTCTGAGAACCCAAATTCAATCCCCGGGTGAAGAGTCGGCATTAGGGTACCGGAACCCAAACTGGTGGGGGCAAAAGCACACCCTAGCCAGAGACCGGAGGCCGTGGGCAGGATCTGCCACGGTCACCCACCACATCCACCCCGAAGGCAAACCACGTGGAGGGTCAGGGAACCCAAGGCCAAGGGTCTCCCAACAGAAGGCCCGAGGGAGCTGGACCTAGGTGGATCACTAGTGGGGACGGCCAGAGGAAAGGACAGAAGGAGAGCTCAGGGTCACGCTCCGAACTTGTTTGGGGGTTTGCTGAATCCAGGACCTGGTGGACGCAGCACGGCTCGGGTGGTCACTTGAAGCTGGAGTGACCGGAACATCAGCAGTAAGTAAATACCCTAAACTGCACAACCCGACTCTGTCTTTAATGACCATCTATGCTGCACCACCACAACCCCCATCCTCTGTACCTGACCCCCTGAGGCTATACCCCACCCGTTGGGGGTTATACTATCAAAAGCTGCACCAACACCATCAGCCTCAGCGGACCCTGCTGCAGCGGCGGCCGTAGTGACCGCAATACAACGGGTGGCGTAGTCGACATAAAGAACTTTATAACATCTGTAGGACTGCCACATACTCTGAGCTTGACACCCTGGGCACGGACCGGGTCACAGCCACTCGGAGACTACAACCCCCATCTGATCCGGCTCCGGGTATTCCCCTAAAGAATATGGCCCAGGGGGCGCGTCACATACATACCAGGATAGGGATTAGGGGTACCATGCATACCAGGATGGGGATTGCTGTGCCATGCATACCAGGATGGGGATTGCTGATACATGCATACAAGGACGGGGATGAGGGGTGCCATGCATACCAGGACAGCGATGAGGGGTGCCATGCATACCAGGACAGGGATTAGGGGTGCCATGCATACCAGGATAGGGATTAGGGGTGCCATGCATACCAGGATAGGGATTAGGGGTGCCATGCATACCAGGATAGGGATTAGGGGTGTCATGCACACCAGGATAGGGATGATGGGTGCCAGGCATACCAGGATGGAGGGGTTCCATGCAAACCAGGATGGAGGGATGCCAGGCATACCAGGATGGAGGGATGCCAGGCATACCAGGATGGAGGGATGCCAGGCATACCAGGATGGAGGGATGCCAGGCATACCAGGATGGGGACCATGTATAAAAGGAAGGGGGGGGGGGCATATATACCAGGATGGGGGATATTGTCAGAATTGGGGGATATTACCCCTATACCAGTGTCAGCAGAAGACACCCCCCCCTTAAAAGTGGATCATGAACACATCTTTTGCTTAAATTTTTTTTTTCTCCTCTAAAACCTAGGTGCGTCTTATGGTCCGGTGCGTCTTATGGTCCAAACAATATGGTAGGTGTGAGTGGTTATTTCATTAGTATTTTGCACCAGCTCTCTCTCCACCTGAGGGCTGCTACATCCCGTTGTACATTAGTATTGCGACTAGGAATTGGTAAGTATGGCTGCCTCTTTTATAATATATGTTATATAGCAAAATTAATTGCATCATTCAAAACTACAACTCGTTCTGCAAAAAAAAAAAATCCTCACATGGCTGTGTCAATGGAAAAATAATAAAACCTTTTTGCTCTTGGAAAAGAGTAATAAAACGAAAGAACGGGATTGTCAGGGCTGAAATTAAAAGTTTGCAGACTACAGAATTGTGCCCATGAGCAAAGCACACACTGTCATAGTTCCCCAGTCAGTGGATGGTCTCAGTTTCGCTCAATTCTTACGTATAGTTGGCATGTGCCCACAAGTATACAAATTGCTTTCATGCGGTTATGTGACCGTTGATCAGCTGGGGACATTGCACACATTCACGATTCTGTAGAGGTTTCAGTTCAGCTCAGGCAGTCCCCTGTAAGCAATTGTACACTCGGGTTTTAAAAAACAAAAATAATATATCCAAGTCAATACATGACTGTCATTTATTTCACTACTGCATTGCGGCTAGCCTCCTCTAACTCCGCTCCATCAGGACTGTGACCTGCGAGTACGGTGCTTACAGAGGGAGGTAGTCAGACACTCCATATTATTACTGGTCCCTTTCCCGAAAGCTCAGTCACCGCTTACTGACTGCTTTATACCAGCAGAATACCATCACAAGCTCACCAGTAGGACATTTTTTTTTAAAAGGCGGGCAGAATGATGATAAAGTACATACTGCAAGATGGGCAGCATGGTGGCTCAGTGGTTAGCACTAGGTTCCTAGGTTCCCATTAATGGGGTTATCAGGGTCTATTTTTTCTTTTCATGGGAATCACAACTTACAGGCAAGCAGTTGCTAATACCTGACTGTAGTGTCCGATACCAATCCTCTGAGCAATCACGGATGGGTTCTGACGGCGATTCTGTGGCTTCCGATAACATCATATAACAGAGCAGATGCTTATTTTCCGCTGTGCTGACGGGGCGTGACTGCTGATGTCCTGCTGATTGACAGGCCACTGTGAAGCCAGCTGTCAATCACCATGACTTGGGCAATCACGCCCCGTCAACAGCAGAGCCTGGAAGAAGAACAAGAGCTGAACAGGAAGAGCTTAAGGATAACATCTGCAAGGAGTTTGTTCTTTCTCGCCGTGTTTTCATTGGTTTCCTCCCACACTCTGATAGGGAATGTACACTAGATCATCATCACTGTCCCCATTGGGGCTCACAATGTCTGTAATGTGGCATGTAAGTAATGGGGCTATAAAAATGAGTAAAACAATAAAGATCATTGATCGTTAACTGCCGAACACACAACAAGAGTAATGAGACTGGAGGGCTGTTTAAATGCCTCATTCAGATAAAGTTGGTGCTGTGGATTTTAATATATTGCCATTTTTCTACCTATTCACAATTTCCACTTGAAAATCCAGTAAGTCTGATCTTACCCTAATAACTAAATTCATAAAGTAGTAGGAAAAATACATTAATACAGAAAACAGGCTTTGGGAGCTTGCAGTGCAGATAAGTGATGCTTACTATTGTTGAGCGATCACTAAAATGCTCGGGTGCTCGAAGCTCGGGCCCAGCTCACCGTGATACACGGGTGCTCGATCCGAGCAACGAGCCCAATGTTAGTCTATGGGAGACCCGAGCATTTTTGCGGCAGCACCCCCGACAGTCTGTAGAAAGCCTAAAAAGTGCCCAAAACGATAGTGACAGTGCTCAAATGACATGGGGACAGCATGGGGATCACCCCAGGAAGCATTTCTGACCCCCAGGTCACTGCTGTCAACAACGTTTAAGCCACTTTTACGGGCTCACAATAAAACGTTCAAAAACGAAACTGAAACGGTTTTCCTGTGAAATATGTTAAGGAACTTCCTTTCCAGGGTAAAGCCTTGTGTATAAGGTAAAATAAATAACCAAAAACAAAAATATTCCTGCACACCTTGGGCTATGTTCACAAGTAGCATTGTTTAAGCGTTTTTGCACTTTTGTATTGCTTTCAACCGTGACAAATGCATTCACCGGGAAATGTAATTTTAACATTTTACAACCTTATCTGGCCATGTGCTGTATGACACATGCATACAGTGCTAAAAAGACATGGGAACAGCATGGGGAAGACCCTGGAAGCATCTCTGACACCCAGGTCACTGCCTAAAAGTGTGCCCATCTGAAGTGATCCTTGCCGCATCAGAAGATGCAGACTTGCAACTATCCCCGTGCAAGTCCTTGTGAATGTGGCCAGGGATGGTCCATCTCACTGACGCCTTCACCCTGGGTTAATATTGTGGAAGCCGGGACACCGTTGGACACTGGGATGCAACACGTCCTCCAGACATAGAGGATTGCGCGTCCTGGGTCAATCAGGCTTCAAAACAAGGTTCAGAAGGTAGACAGCAGCAGTGGTCGGCCTCCTATACAACGAATAAATTATTCATGATCATGAGGCCATCCATCTCCTTAGCTTTCTGTTCCTTGGAATGCAAGCACATGTATGTAGTAGCAGCTAGGCCTGAGGTGGTCAGCGTTTTGGCGCATATCCTACCTCCTCCGTAGATTGCTGGATGTTTTCCTGCTACTATGACTCCCGTTAAAACAAAGCTTCAGGTGATGAATGATGGATGAGGTGGTGGCAAAGGAGAAAGAGCAGAATGAACAGGGACCATTCACATCAATATCAGGCCAGTCAACCACACATGTTTTGTAGGATATGTTTCTGTACCAAAAGGAGCGGTTCAGCTACACAGTTATAGGGCATACAGTGAGTGCAATGCCTACCAAAAATTTCGAGGCACTCCATTGCCCCTTGGAAGTGACATGGAGGTCAGAGGACCTTAATTAAACCGTTTTTTTCCATTTATAGCAACTGGGTCTCCCGTACACTGTTGGCCTAAGCAGTGAATGGAAGGCTTTCCAAAAATTATGAGGAACTGCAATGCCCCTTGAAACAGGCGTGGATTACAGCGTACTAAAAACCTTCTACCCATTATTGGAGAGCGAGTCTCCCTTAGTTTTTGCCTATGCATTGAAAAGCAAAAGCTGACTAATATTAGGAGGAAATGCAATAGGAGGAAATGCAATGCCCGTTGGAAGAGTCGTGGAGATTAGAGGTAATTAAAAACAACATTTCAATGCTTCTTGGAAGAGCTGTGGAGTACAGGGTGGTTTAACAAGACGGTTTTAATGCCCCTTGGAAGAGTGGTGGAGGTCGCAGTAGCTTAACAAGACGGTTTTAATGCCCCTTACAAGAGCCATGCAGTACAGCATATTAAAAACCTTATACCCATAATTAGGGAGTGGGTCTCCCATAGTCTGCGCCTATGCCTTCCAAGCAAAAGCTGCCAAAAATTAGGACGGAGGAACTTGTAATGCTGGCAACACGGACCAAGGTCACCCTGGTGGTATAGTGGTGATGGAGGCTGAGGATAAGGAGAAGAGCAAAATACAGCCAAAATAAGGAAGCGTATACCCCCATGTGTGGGTGTGAAGCGGTGCATGGGAATACACCTCCCGAAATAACACAGTGGATTTGACTTTATGTTACCCTGCTGTCATTTGGTGATGATGAGAAGTCTGGCCCAATCCAGCCCTTGTTCATTTTGATAAGGGTCAGCATTGTCAGTTGACAGGCGAGTGCGCTTATCAGTTATAATTCCCCCAGCGGCACTAAAAACACGCTCCGATAACATGCTAGCGGCAGGGAAGGCCAGAACCTCCAAGGCATACAGAGAAAGTTCATTCCAAGTGTCCAGCTTGGATACCCAATAATTAAAAGGCACAGAGGAATCACGGAGGACGCTGGTACGGTCGGCAAGGTACTCCCCCTCACCATCTTTTGAAACTTTCCACTCCTTGTGAGAGTGCCCCGAGCCTCAGGGCCTGTAAATTGGGCGGGTCTCAGAAAACTATCCCAGAACGTTGACAGTATTCCCCTGCCTCTGCTGGATTGGAGTTGCGTCTCGCTCGCCTGTACGCCTTGGTTGGGCAACCAGCTGTGACCTCTGCCGCTAGCGTGTTCAGATGGGAATTTTTTAACAGTTCTGCAGCAAGAGCCTTCTGGTACTGCCCCATTTTTGTAGACCTCTTCACCTCAGGAATAAGAGAGTGAAAGTTCTCCTTGTAGCGGGGGTCTAAAAGTGTCACCAACCAGTAATGACTGTCACCCAACATTTTGACAACGCGAGGGTCACGGTTAAGGCAGCGTAACATAAAGTCAGCCATGCGTGCCAGACTGGTAATGGGCAAGACTTCCGTGTGCTCAACAAGATCACGACTGACCATGCTCTTCTCCTCCTCCTCCTCCCCGTCCTCAGGCCACCCACGCTAAACCGATGATATGACAGTTGTACAGGTACTACCGTCTAAAGAACATGATACCAGCTCCTGTTCTTCTTCCTCCTCCTCCTCTCCCTCATTGTCCCCCAGTGCACATTGGAATGAGATGAGGCTGGGCTGGGTGTAATCGCCCGCTACGGCTTCTTGATCCATCTCATAATACTCTGGCTGCAATGCCTCCTCTTTAATTATCTGCAGAGAGCGTTGCAAAAGACAGACAAGTGGGATGCTGACGCTAATGATGGCGTCATCGCCACTCACCATCTTGGTGGACTCCTCAAAGTTTGTCAGGATGGTACATATGTCAGACATCCAGGTCCACTCCTGAGGTCTTATGTGTGGAGTCTGACCTGAATATCGACGGCCTTGTTGCAGCTGGTACTCTACAACTGCTCTTCTGCTCACAAATCCTTTGCAACATGTGGAGGATAGAGTTCCAACATGTGGGGACATCACACACAAGTCGGTGTGACGGAAGCTGCAAACCCTGCTGCAACACAGCAAGGGCGGCGGAAGCTGTAGCTGACTTCCAAAAATGAGCTGACAGGCGGCGTACTTCGACGAGCAGATCTGGCAACTCGGGGTACGATTTAAGAAACCGCTGAACCACGAGCTTAAGCACATGAGCCAGGCATGCTACGGGTGTGATTTCGCCTCGCCTCAGAGCCGCCACCAGGATACGGCCATTGTCACACACGACCATGCCAGGATGTAGGTTCAGCGGTCTCAGCCACAGATCTGCCTGCTCTTTCACAGCTGTCCACAACTGTGAGGTTTATCACCTAAGCTTATGAGTTTCAGCACAGACTGTTGCTGCTTGGCGGAGGCAGTACTGCAGTGCTTCCAGCTTGTATCTGATGCGGTGATATCTGAGATGGAGGCTGAACATGAGGAGGATGATCATCAGGAGCAGTACACTGTGGGGGCAACTCTGACTGACATAGGGCCCGCAATCCTCGGTGTGGGGAGGATGTGTTCCGTTCCAAGGTCCGACTGGGTCCCGGCTTCCACTATGTTTACCCAGTGTGCCGTCAGGGAGATGCACCGTCCCTGGCCACAAGCCCTTGTCCACGTGTCCGTTGTCAGGTGGACTCTCCCAGTAACTGCGTTGTTGAGGGCACGGCAGATGTTTTGGGACACATGCTTGAGTAGTGCGGGGATGGCACACCGGGCAAAATAGTGTCGGCTGGGGACCGAGCACCGAAGGACGGCCACCGCCACAAGGTTGCGGAAAGATTCTGTCTCCACCAACCTAAAAGGCAGCATTTCCAACGCAAGTAGTCGTGAAATGTGCGAATTTGGGACTGTGGCCTGTGGGGCGTTGGCTGCGAATTTGCACTTTCGTTCAAAGGTCTGGGATAAAGACAATTGAACGCTGCGGTGGCACGTGGACGTTGATGCGGTTTCTTGAGAAACTGCCATAACAAGTGAAGACTGAGAGGAGGGGGCATCTTTGCATGCAGTATGGACAGGGGATTACCTTGCACGCACAACAGGGGGTTCTCTTACACGCACAACGGCGGAAAAAGCAGTGGTGACACCCGCTGACACTGGTCGTGGACCCTGGGGTTCGCCCCACAAAGTCGGGTGCTTTGCTGACATGTGCCTGATCATGTTGGTGGTGGTCAGGCTGGTACTTTTGTCACCCCTGCTGGCGCTGGCATGGCAGGTGGTACAAATGGCCTTTTTGGGGTTATCAGCAGAGTCTTTAAAAAAATTCCAGACTCTGGAAGACCTACTGGTTGTACTGGCAAAGTCCCTCGTGTTAGTGTTACGGGGAACGGTTGCCCGCCTTCTGTGTGCAGCCACCTCACTGCTTCTTCCTGTCTGTTGGGGTACTCTGCCTCCCTCCCCCTGTGTGCTGCTGGCCTCGCTCTGCGTGTCCTCCTGCCATCTTGGGTCAGTTACTAGATCATCCACCACGTCCTCCTCTTCCACTTCCGCACCACGATCCTCCTCCTCACTTCGTGGCAATTGTGTCTCGTCATCGTCCACCTCTTTTGACAAATTGCCAGCGTCGCCTTCCTGTGGCCATGGCTGTTCAAATATTTGGGCATCGCTACATGGGATCTTCTCTTCCACCACTTCTAGCGGAGAAAAAAAGAGGATTTAGATGAAAAAAAAAGGATTTTTCCTGGCCCCCGAAACCTGGAGCTAAGTCTAGCAATTTGAGCAGCAGGAGCACACAGGACTGTAATGCAGCGTTTGCTGGTATAACCACTGCGTTTCCTATACAGCCTGCCTGCCTGCCTGATATCTGGGATGGATATTAGTCCTGAGGATGGTTTGTTTGATCTGGCAGCTTTTACAGACCCTACACTAACTATTTCGCAGTATATATCTCTCCCTAAATCAGCAGTACTTTCCCTACACTGTGTGATCCCGGGCGACTGGGTCCAAGATGGCGGCGCCCGGTTTTAAATACTCGAGGTGACGATGGGCGGCCACCTAATCATTGTAATGCCCACAAACAACATGGCTGCGGCATTACAGTGACTGGCTGGCAATCCCTGCATGTTCATTGGCTCTGTAAAGAGCGCCAAACATGCAGGGCGGAGACCCGAGCTCCCGCCCGAGAAACCCGGAAATGCTCGGTGCTCGCCGAACATCCCGAGTAGTGAGATGCTCGGGCGAGTAACGAGCAGTGTCGAGCATGCTCGCTCAACACTAGTAATGACGTCTATTAGGCTGTGTGCACACATTAAGCTTTTGGTTTCTCCATCTCTTGCTGTAAATAGGTGAAGTTTTTCCCCACTCATCAGTGTGGGTGAAATCTGCAGCAAAAACGCTGACAGAATTGACATCCTGCAGAATTATATCTTCACCAAACCTGCAAGTCACAAATAAGTAACATGTGCAGGAGACGTCAGGATTCTCAGTCACTTTCCTGGCATCGGGAAACCCTTTAGGTTTTGTGACAAATCTGCACAGAAAAAAGGTGACAAAATCTGAAATGTGTGCACTTGTGTCCTTACAAAGTAAATCAACATGCAAAGTAACTGCAAGGAATCTCTCAAAAGGAGTTTGTTAACCCAAAATGGAAATTCAGCTACTTAGGCTATGTGCCCACGTTGCGGACCTGAAGCATATTTTTTACGCTTCTCCCTGGCGGGAAAATCGCATGTGGATATTACATGCGGTTTTCCCGCCAGGTAGAAGCGTTTGTGAGGCGTCTTTGCATGCATTTCCGCATGCGGGTTATCAAGCACTTCTCCAAGCATCACTTGGAAAAGTGCTTGACAACTTGTTCAGAATGCTAAAAAATAAAAAAATAAACTTTATACTCACCTTCTGATGCATCCTCTGCCCCGTCCGGAGTCTTGAGCGGCTCACGCTGTTGTGTGCAGGACCTGCGGTGACGTCATTGAGTCATGTGGTGGGTCACATGACTCAATGACGTGGCAGGTCCTTCAGACAACAGCGCGACGGAGGGAAAACATCAGAAGATAAGTATAAACTTTATTTTATTCTTTTTTTTACAGGTTCTTTGGTACCCAGGTCTGGATGAGAGTCTCCTCTCCGCCAGACTTGGGTACCATCCGCACATTGATTCCGCTGCGCTTCCGCAAAATTAATGAACATGCTGCGGATTTTTGACTGCAGCATATACGCTGCGGAAAAATCCGCAGCATGGGCATTGACATTGCGGAATGCCATTGGGGACCATGGGGTGTGGATATACATGCGTTTTTCAAGCGTTTACGCTGCGGAAATTCCGCAGCATATACGCTTGAAAAACGCTACGTGGGCACATAGCCTTAATGATTTACATAAAGGCTATGTGCCCACAATGCAGAAATGAAGCAGAAAATTTCTGCAGCATTTCTGCATCTCCCTGGCAGAAAAAACGCATGCGGATTGTACATGCGTTTTTCCTGCGTAATACATGCGGATTCACATGCGTTTTTCCTGCGTAATACATGTGGATTCACATGCGTTTCCGCATGCGGATTGACAAGCGCTTTCAAAGCGATTTTAGCATCACTTGCAAAGTGCTTGACAACTAGGTCACACTATATAAATCCATGCAAACAGCATGGATTTATATAGTGTGACCTTTAGAGTGGTTAAAAATAAAAAAATAAACCTTGATACTTACCTTCCGATGGCCCGGCGTGTGTTGCTGCGCTCCTTCCTGGCTGCCAGCTGATCGCGGGACACTGCACTGAAAGACCTGCTGTCACATGACTGTGACGTCAGCGCAGGTCCTTCAGTCTGCTGGCAAGCACAGGGAAGGAGACCGGGGGCTGTCGGTAGGTGAATATAATCTTTATTTTTTATTTTATTCTTTTTTTTACAGTTTCTATGGTACCTGGGTGTGGATGAGAGTCTTCTCTTCTCCACACTCAGGTACCATCCGCACATTACAACGCGCCAATTACGCATGTACAGAAGCAGTCTTGCAGAATTGGCGCGTTCTAATGCAAGTCAATGGCGGCGAAAACGCAGCGCTTCCGCAAAATTAATGGACATGCTGCGGATTTTTGAGAGCAGCATAAACGCTGCAGAAAAATCCGCAGCATGGGCATTGAAAGTGCGGAATTGCATAGGGGACCATGGCAGAAGGCTTACCATGCGTTTCCCAAGCGTTTACGCTGCGGAAAATTCCGCAGCAAAAACGCTTGAAAAACACATCGTGGGTACACAGTCTAAATTCACTTTTAATCCTTATGCAACTAATGGCACTTTGTTGCACCCCTGGCATGGTCAATGTCCAAGGGGATCAGGTATTAGTCTTAGTGCCCCCAGCAGAAAGTAAGCTCATGGCCAAGTGGCAAGGGCCATATGAAGTCCGGGAAAAGGTTGGGGAGATGAATTAGAGAGTATATCAATCTAGGAAGAGAAAACCCAAACAGCTATATCACGTAAATTTGCTATAAGCAAGGAAAGACTGGGAATGTATGATTACGGATGCGACTCCGGTCGTATCGTCTGGGGACCCTCCGACAATGGCCAGGGGAGAGGTAAATATAAGCGACACACTCTCTAAACAGAAGCGACGGGAGACTCAGAAATTGGTGCTGCGGAATACGGACGTAATTTTCAGAACTGCTTGGCCGAACATCTGTGATCCAACATAACATTGTCACAGAGGCCCAGACACAAGCCATCGCAGCTGAGGAAAAACAAATGCTCCAGCTAGGAGTTATCGAGGAGTCCAGGAGGGAGCGGGCTAGCCCCATTGTACTGGTTCTGAAGCTGGACGGATCGTTATGATTTTGTAACGACTTCTGAAAATGTAATAAAGTGTTGAAATTTGACCTTTATTCAATGTCCTGGGTGGACGAGCTGATTGAGAGACTGGGGCAGGCCCAGTACTTCACCACGGGTTACTGGCAGGTGCCTCGGACAGAGTCAGCCTTCATAACGCCGGAGGGTCTCTATCACTAGGTCGTCTTGCCTTTTGGGTTACATGCAGCCTCGGCCATGTTCCAGAGGCTGATGGACATAGTGTTAGAGCCTTATCAGAAGTATGTATCGGTGTATTTGGAGGATATTACCTTTAGTACCAAGTGGCATACCAACTTGTCCCAGGTACAATCAGTAGTGGATTTGCACACAGCCGTGGGCTTAACAGTGAACCCAAAAATGTGGAAACTGCTGTCACTTCCCTTTCCACACTGAAACGAAGATCATCAAAAAGGAGGGGACTGGGACATCCCTACTCTCCCCTGCTTTGTTTGCCGCCCATCAGTGATGCTGGTTTCAGGGGCTGGTCCGTGCAATGTCTCCCTCAGCGCCCTGTGCGATAAGTGCAGTATCCGGTCTGTTGTCTGCTTAGCTGAATAGTAATAACTTATTACTAATAAGCCGACTCTGCTTACAGTCAGATATCAGAACTACACTTATGTATTTTATGTCTGAGTGCTTACTTCACGATTCAACAGCTGTTCATTTGTTCCAAAAAAATTTGATTTCAGTGATAAAACTGACATCCTAACAAGTTTGAGCAAGGTCTACTACTCCTCGGATGACTCTTCTGCACAGTATAAAAATAGGAGAAACCTTATAATTGTATGCCATCACAAGAAACATTTTGGAGTGAAAGCTGAATGGCACTTTTTTGCCATTCAGCTCCTGGCAAAAGGTGTATGTGATGGTTTAGGAGGCACGGTGAAATGTCTAGCAGCTCAAGCTAGCCTCCATAGACCACATTCAGACCAAATTTTAACACCCATGCAACTTTTCCAACTGAGTGAGAAAAATATTCCTAACATCCAGTTCACGTACTGTACAAACCAGGACTAAGAAGAAGAGGAAAGTTTGTTAAAACATTGGTTACAAAAAGCAGAACCCATCAAAGGAACTAAGCAATACCACACTTTAATTCCATGTAGTGAAACAAAAATATAAACAAGGATTTTTTCATCCAGAAATGACAGTGAAGTCCATGAAGTGATTGAAGGTGGCACAAGATTGGTGATGGATGATATAACTGGATATGTGACCTGTGAGTATGATCAGCACTGGTGGCTGCTGGCTAATGGACTCTCCAAAGACTAGGACAATGAAGAAGTAAAGCCATTTTTCTGCACCTTCTGGTCCATCACCATCCTTTGTGTATCCAAGAAAGCAGACATTTTGAAAGTAACCAAAAATCAGATATTAACACAAGTGGACCCAAACCCCATAACAGGCGTACATACTGACACAAAAGGAAACGGCCATTGTTAGTAAGAGATTGTGGACAAGATTACATTTCACCCAGAAGAGAGAACAAATTATTGAGAAAAGATCAGTGTAAAGACGTACTATTAATTGTTCAGACCAATTCATAATGTTTTATTTTATCGCTGGACGATTTTACTGTATTTTTTTCATTTTTTTTTTAAACTGGAAAAAGGAAATGTCTAGTGAAGTAATAATAAAAAAAAAGTTGTTACATGTATAACTGTATATTAAAAAGGTGTTAAAATATTGATTCTTTTAGTTTAGCATTAAACCTATGACTAGGATGAGACTGTATTTAGAAAATCACACAACAAAATATGATCCTACAGAAATACCAACTTGAATCCCTGAAGGAATGTAACCAATAACACAAGTAACACATACGCATTTTTTTTATTATGTTTTTTACAAAACACAGTTTTCCCGAAATCGCCCATCAAAATTTAGAATTTGACTCCTCGAAAACAAAATAACAAACTTGGTTAAGACATGTCGAATTAAAGCCTGTACAATTCTGAACAAAATGCTGCCTCTCCCATCTCTATCTTAATTGTAGCCCGCAATATGATAAATGTAAAGTCTATAAAAAAATAACGAAGATAAAAAATCCTAAATTTATTATTTTTACTTCACTAAAGTAGCACTTCAAAAAAATGGTGTCATTCAAAAGTACAACTTGTCCTGCAAAAAACAAGCCCTTGGTTATATTGAAAAAATATAAAAGTTATGGCTCTGGAAAAAAGAGGAGAAAAAAAACTAAAGTGCAAAGATAGAAAATCACAAGATCATGAACGGGTTAATATCAAGTGAATTGAACCAGTGTTATGTAAAAATTAACCATTACAGAACATTGCTAATATTTTCCTATTTTTTCATATTTTATATAATGGTTGTTCCCCAGCTTTTCCAGTCTGCAGAATGCCAGATCTGCCCGGCCAGTCAATCTAAACGCTACCGTGGAGGTGACCGGAAGTGAGAGCGCGCGCGGGGTGTGAACACGTGGGCTGTGGTGTGGCTGTGGTGAGCGGCGTGCGGCGTGGTCCGACTCGGCTCGCGGCCCTCTGGCGAGGGAGCCAGGCGGAGGTGACCAAGTGGACCGGGAGGACCGGTAGGAGGCGACCGGAGGAACGAGCGCAAGAGAGCGCTGTGATATCGTGCAGCGCCGGCCGGCGGAGGGCGCCAGGTGGTGGTGACCAGGAGGACCGGTAAGAGGCGACCGGAGGGGCGAGCGCGCTGTGATAGCGTGCAGCGTCCCTAGAGGAGGTGAGTGAGGGGCAGGAGGCCGCGATAAGAGGCCCTACTGAACCCGAGCGTGTATTGTACTGTATTTGTATTGTAATTGTATTTTATTTAAGTGCTCCCCCCCCCGGCCTTATTTAAATTAATCCCCTGTCCATATTTGATCGATCTCCCCCCTATCCATATTTAATACAACTCCCCAGGCCATCTTTAGTGATCCCCCAGACCATATTTAATTGATCACCCCCCGTCCATATTTAAATTGATCCCCTGATAACCCCCCGTCCATATTTAACTGATCCCCCTGACATTTAAATTGACCCCCCCGTCCATATTAAATTGATCCCCCGACCACATTTAACTGATTGACCCCCCCAGCCCATAATCAATTGATCCCCCTTGTCCATATTTAATAGATTCCCCCTGTCCACTTTTACTGATCCCCCAGTCCCTATTTATTTGCCTTATCCCCATCCATATTTAATTAACCCCCTGTCCATAATTAATTGATTGATTCCCCAGTCCACAATTAATTATTTCCCCAGCCCATATTTATTGATCCCCAGTCCATAGTCAATTGACACACCGTCCATACTTAATTAATCCACCTGACCTACTCAGCTGAGTCCCCGGTCCATACTTAATTGATCCCCCGTCCATACTTAACTGATCCCCCGCCGATATCTAATTGATACACTTGCACATCCCTAATTGATCCCCGTCCATAGACCTATATATAAATAATTGTGTTTTGTACTTGTATATATATACTGACTGTATCCCCATATTTAGAATGGCGTCCATCTTGGCCGGAGCCGTGCAGTGTACATCTTGCGCAATGTATGCATTCCCTGAGCTACCGCTCGAGGATCCATACTGCTGCGAGAGATGTGAGCATATTGTGCACTTGGAAGCCCAAATTCTGGATCTAAGTGCTCAGATAGCGATACTGAGGAGCATCGACAACATGGAACGGAGTTAGCTGCTCACCGAGCAGACACTCAATGGGTCAATACTGGGGGTGGAGCATAGAGGGGAAGTGCAGGCTGAACAGGCAGGGAGCTGGATAACAGTTAGGAGGGATAGAGGGAAGAAGTATAGGAAGGCTGGTTCAGAACCGGCATTATTGGAGCACGACAGATCCTCTGACCGCCGGGGGAGTGTATGCTCCAGTAATGAGGGGGAGGGGGGAAGTGTAGGGCAGGCAAGACAGGTCCTGGTAGTGAGTGATTCTATTATTAGGGGGACAGACAGGGCAATCTGTCACAAAGACCGGGATCGCCGAACGGTGTGCTGCCTCCCTGGCGCTCGAGTCCGGCACATCGCGGATCGGGTTGACAGGTTACTGGGTGGGGCTGGCGAAGACCCAGCGGTCATGGTCCACATCGGCACCAATGACAAAGTGAGTGGTAGATAGAGGGTCCTTAAAAATGATTTCAGGGACCTAGGTAGGAAGCTTAGGGCAAGGACCTCCAAAGTAGTTTTCTCAGAAATACTACCAATCCCGCGAGCCACACAGGAGTGCCAACGGGAAGTTAGGGAGGTGAATAAGTGGCTAAAGAGTTGGTGCAAGGCAGAAGGGTTTGGGTTCATGGAGAACTGGGCTGACTTCGCAGTCGGCTACAGGCTCTACCGTAGGGACGGGCTGCACCTCAATGGGGAGGGTGCAGCGGTGCTGGGGAAGAAGATGGCTAATAGGTTGGAGGAGTATTTAAACTAGAGACGGGGGGGGGGGACCAAGGAAATAGGTGGGATGTGAGGCAAGCAAGGGGGAAGGGGAGAAGTGAATATAATGAGGGTGGAGAGGGGGGTGAGGATAGTACAGTTAGATCGCTAGAGAAGAATAGGAAGCTAAATAACCCCAAAATTTTATCTTGCATGCTGACCAACGCAAGAAGCCTGACCAATAAGGCGAATGAGCTGCGGGCGCTTATATCGGAGGAGAGGTATGACATCGTAGGTATAACAGAGACTTGGCTAGATGATAGCTACGACTGGGTGGTAAATTTATTAGGATTATAGTTTATTTAGAAGGGACCGGAAACAGGGGAAAGGCGGAGGAGTCTGCTTATATGTAAAGTCATGTCTAAAGCCCAGAATAAGGGAAGATATAGGAGAGGGAGAAGAGGGGGTCGAGTCCATGTGGGTAGAGATAGAGGGGGCAAAAAATAATAATAAAATATTATTGGGGGTCTGCTATAAGCCACCAAATATAACAGAGGAGAATGAGAGTCTGCTATTAGGACAAATAGACAAAGTAGCAAAACATAATGAAGTGATTGTAATGGGGGATTTCAACTACCCGGATATTGACTGGGAAACAGAAACCTGTAGATCTCAGAAAGGAAAAAGGTTCTTGACAAATATTAAGGATAATTATCTCTCCCAACTAGTGCAGGAACCAACGAGAGGGAAGGCCGTGTTGGACTTAATATTGACTAATAGGCCTGATAGAATAACTGAGGTACAGATAGGGGGGCACCTAGGTAATAGCGATCATAATATTATCAATTTCAAAATGCCCTTCAGTAGGGTTATCAATAAGGGAACAACTAAAACATTAAACTTTAGGAGGGCGAAGTTTGATCAGCTGATAGAAAACCTTCAACTTATTGACTGGGACAAAGTTCTTAATCAAAGGAATACGAATAGTAAATGGGAAACCTTCAAAAGAATTCTGAATACTCAGTGCGAGAGGTATATACCGTATGGGAATAAAAGGGCCAGAAATAAGAGGAAACCAATATGGTTGAACAAGAACGTAAAAGGGGCGTTAAATAGCAAAAAAAGAGGCATTCAAGAGATTAAAACAGGAAAACAGTAAGGAGGCACTAATGTGTTACAAGGAATAAACGAGAACCTGTAAAAACAAATAAAAATAGCGAAGGAGGAAACAGAGAGACGTATTGTTAGGGAAAGTAGATCAAATCCCAAACTGTTCTTTACGTATATAAATAGTAAAAGGATTAAATCGGATAATATTGGACCGATAAAAAGTGATGAAGGCAAAATCATAGAGAAAGATGAGGATAAAGCTAACCTATTAAATAATTTTTTTTCGACAACTTTCACAAAGGAAATAGAACTAACAGGCGAAATGAGAAGTGACAAGCTTAATCCTCCACTAAGTATGACTAATCTAACCCAAGTTGGGGTACAGAAACGCCTCAGTAACATTAAAATAAACAAATCACCAGGACCTGATGGCATACACCCACGGGTACTAAGGGAACTAAGTAATGTGATAGACAGACCGTTATATCTTATATTTAAGGACTCTGTTGAGACTGGGTCTGTACCACTTGATTGGCGACAGGCGAATGTAGTGCCAATATTCAAAAAGGGAGCAAAAAGTGACGCCGGAAACTATCGGCCGGTGAGTCTGACGTCCGTTGTGGGCAAAATTTTTGAAAGCTTCATTAAAGAGGCAATTACGGAGCATCTTGATGCTAATAATCTTTTAACCCCGAACCAACATGGATTCATGAGGAATCGCTCCTGCCAAACAAACCTGATTGACTTCTACGAGGAGGTTAGCTCTCGATTAGATCAGGGGGAACCAATGGATGTCGTGTATCTAGACTTTGCAAAAGCGTTCGATAGCGTGCCACATAATAGGTTGGTATACAAAATGAGAATGATGGGGCTGGGGGAAAATGTCTGCAAGTGGGTAGCTAACTGGCTAAAGGATAGAAGGCAGAGGGTGGTTATAAATGGAATATACTCAGATTGGGTAAGCGTCACTAGTGGGGTACCACAGGGGTCTGTACTAGGCCCAATGTTATTTAATATCTTTATTAACGACATAGTCAACGGGATAAATAGTAAAATGTCAATATTTGCAGATGACACAAAGTTATGTAAAACAATTAATATAAAAGAGGACAGTGCAGACCTACAGAGGGATTTGGATAAACTGGGTAGGTGGAGCATTAAATGGCAAATGAGGTTTAATGAGGAGAAATGTAAGGTCATATATATGGGAAGGAAAAATGGAAGTCACCAGTACTCACTGAATGGGAAATCATTGGGGAATTCAGAGATGGAGAAGGACTTGGGCATCTTGATTGATAGCAAACTAAATTGGAGTGCCCAAAGTCAGGCCGCTGCTGTAAGGGCAAACAGGGTAATGGGATGTATCAGAAGAGGTATAGCTGCAAAGGATGAGAACATTGTTCTTCCACTGTACAAAGCACTGGTCAGACCACACTTGGAATACTGTGCTCAGTTATGGGCCCCAATATATAGAAAGGATATAAATGAGCTTGAAAAGGTACAAAGGAGGGCAACAAAATTAATAAAGGGAATGGAGGGACTGCAATACCCAGAGAGGTTGGCAAAACTAGGACTATTCAGCCTGGAAAAGAGAAGGTTGAGGGGGGACATAATAAATGTGTACAAATATGTTAGGGGACAGTATAGAGACCTTGCCCGGGATTTATTCAAAAGGAGGAATATTACGGTAACAAGAGGGCATTCACTAAGACTGGAAGAGAAAAGGTTTCAGCACCAGCATAGGAAGGGGTTCTTTACGGTAAGAGCAGTGAGAACATGGAATTCACTGAGTGAGGAGACGGTAATGTCGGATTCACTACACCAGTTCAAGCGGGGACTGGATGCATTTCTAGATACCAGGCAGATTTCAGCGTATACTTAAAAATAAAATAAAATAGTAGGTTGATACAGGGATTTATTCTGACTGCTGGTTTCAGAGTCGGGAGGGAATTTTTCCTCAGGTGAAGATTGGCTAAATCATTTGGGGTTCTTGCCCTCCTCTGGATCAACTGTAGCAATTACAGGACTAACAGGTCGAACTTGATGGACGCAAGTCTTTATTCGGTTTTACAAACTATGTAATAAATGATCAAATCTTGTATAATAATATTACTAGTCAGGTTGCTACTCAGAAGCTTAGAAACGCCGGGTAAAGATCTGTGTGAAGCTGTAATGAACTCATCTGCCCAGATATGCGGTCACCAATCTCCATACTGTAGCTTAGCTATGGAGCCTCACCTTACAAGGTCATGGGAGAGGGGTAATAAACCCTGTGGAGCTGTAATATAGACCTGCGAAACACTGACTCCCCTTTTCTTACTACCCAATGTACCATAGTTGGGCAGAATTACCTTTTGGAAACTCTTGATATCTGGGTAATTTGCAAAAGATTTGTTCACAAGTACATTTTGTTAGCCCTTCCACAGTAGAATTTTGTGTTTTTAATAAAAATAGCAGAAATAGATATTTTTTAAACTTATAGATTTAACCCTTTCGCGCCAGAGCCAGTTTTTGCCTTTGTGATCAGGCCAATTTTTTTCAATTCTGACCAGCGTCACTTTTTGAGGTAATAACTCTGAAACGCTTCAACATATCCCAGTGGTTCTGAGATTGTTTTATTGTGACATATTGTACTTCATGATAGTAGTCAGGATAGTAGTAATTTTTTTTCTAGATATACTGTATTTCTCGGATTATAAGACGAACTTTTTTCCTCCAAAATTTTGGGGTGGAGAGGTGCCATGCATACCGGGATGGAGAGGTGCCATGCATACCGGGATGGTGCGGTGCCATGCATACCGGGATGGGGATGAGGGGTGCCATGCATACCAGGATGGGGATGAGGGGTGCCGTGCATACCAGGATGGGGATGAGGAGTGCCATGCATACCAGGATGGGGATGAGGGGTGCCATGCATACCAGGATGGGGATGAGGGGTGCCATGCATACCAGGATGGGGATGAGGGGTGCCATGCATACCAGGATGGGGATGAGGGGTGCCATGCATACCAGGATGGGGATGAGGGGTGCCATGCATACCAGGATGGAGATGAGGGGTGCCATGCAAACCGGGATGGAGGGGTGCCATGCAAACCGGGATGGAGGGGTGCCATGCATACCGGGATGGGGATGAGGGGTGCCATGCATACCGGGATGGGGATGAGGGGTGCCATGCATACCAGGATGGGGATGAGGGGTGCCATGCATACCGGGATGGGGATGAGGGGTGCCATGCATACCAGGATGGGGAGCATCATGACCACATTTTTTGCTTAAATTTTCTTTTCTATTTTCCTTCTCTAAAACCCAGGTGTGTCTTATGGTCATGGTCTGGTGCATCTTATAGTCCGAAAAATACGGTAACTAGATTATTTTTTAAAATATCAGAAATTTGGCAAAATTGGGAAAATTTTGCAATTTTTAAACTTTTAATTTTTATGCCCTTAAACCAGAGAGTTAGGTCACACAAAATAGTTATTTTACATCTGCACAATTTTTTAAACAATTTTTTTTGGTTAGGAAGTTAGAAGGATTAAAACTACAGGGTGGGCCATTTATATGGATACACCTAAATAAAATGGGAATGGTTGGTGATATCAACTTCCTGTTTGTGGCACATTAGTATAAGGGAAGGGGAAAACTTTTCCAGATGGGTGGTGACCATGGCGGCCATTTTGAAGTTGGCCATTTTGGATTCAACTTAATTTTTTTCAATGGGAAGAGGGTCATGTGACACATCAAACTTATTGAGAATTTCATAAGAAAAACAATGATGTGCTTGGTTTTAACGTAACTTTATTATTTCATGAGTTTTTTACAAGTTTATGACCACTTATCAAATGTGTTCAAAGTGCTGCCCATTGTGTTGGATTGTCAATGCAACCCTCTTCTCCCACTCTTGACACACTGATAGCAACACTGCAGAAGAAATTCTAGCACAGGCTTCCAGTATCCGTTGTTTCAGATGCTGCACATCTCGTATCTTCACAGCATAGACAATTGCCTTCAGATGACCTCAAAGATAAAAGTCTAAGGGGGTCAGATCAGGAGACCTTGGTGGCCATTCAACAGGTCCACGACAACCAATCCACTTTCCAGGAAACTGTTCATGTAGGAATGCTCGGACCTGACACACATAATGTGGTGGTGCACCATCTTGTTGGAAAAACTCAGGGAACGTGCCATCTTCAGTGCATAAAGAGGGCAACACATCATCGTGTAGCAATTTCAGATATCCAGTGGCATTGAGGTTTCCACTGATGAAGAATGGCCCCACTATCTTTGTACCCCATATACCACACCAGACCATCAAGATACGAGATGTGCAGCATCTGAAACAATGGATACTGGAAGCCTACTTTTCAGGCACAGTGCAAAGCTCAGAAGGGAAAAATTGTCATATTATAATGCAGATTTTACTGTTGTGGTTTGCAGGTTCCATGACCCACTGGGAGAGACTGAGGTCATAAAGCAGCAGGAAACCCCCATAAGTGACCCCATTTTACAAACTACATCTCTCAATGAATTCCTCTACGGATGCAGTGATCAAACTGACACCACATGTGACTCTCAGAAATTTATACCATTGGGCAGCGAAGAAAAAAATAATTCTATTTTTACCACAAAAAAAATTAGTTTTAGCCTCAGATTTTACATTTTCACACAAGGCAATGGGTAAAAATGGTGCCGAAATGTATCACACAATTTCTGCTGAACGTGGCAATATCCCATATGTGGCTGTACAGTACTGCTTAGGCACACGGCGACACCCGGGAGGGAAGGAGCACTATTTCGCTTTTGGAGAACAAATTATTGTAGAATAGTTTGCGGACTACGTATACAGAGCCCTTAAGCACTAGAAGAGCTGAATCCCCCTCAAGTGACCCAATTTTTAAACTTTCTGTTTTTAACTTTCTCACTTAGTCCCGCTATGGGAATATTTTTATCATCACAGGTCTCATGCAATGCAATACACATGTATTGCATTGCATGAGACCGGATGTCAGTTTTACACTGGTAGATCTCCTGTTAGACTCAGTTGATGGCTAACAGGCCACCGTACCTGGCAGCCTCGGAGGTCATCATGTGATCTCCGGCTGCCATGACCACGTCAGACCTTATCTCGGAGGCCGTCAAAGGTGAGTGCACAACTGCCTCTCCCTCTCTTCTATGTGCCGTGATCGCTATGGATCACAGCATCTATAACCCCTGGCAAAAATTATGGAATCACCGGGCTCTGAGGATGTTCATTCAGTTGTTTAATGCTGTTGAAAAAAATCAGATCACAGACATGGCACAAAACTAAAGTCATTCCAAATGGCAACTTCAGGGCTTTAAGAAACACTAAAAGAAATTAAGATAAAAAATGTGGCACTCAGTCAGGGTAATTTTTTTCAGACCAAGCAGAGGGAAAAAATTATGGAATCACTCAATTCTGAGGAAAAAAATATGGAATCATGAAAAACAAATACACAAAAGAACACTCCAATACATCACTAGTATTTTGTTGCACCACCTCTGGCTTTAAAGCAGTCTCTGAGGCATGGACTTAATGAGTGACAAACAGTACCCTTTATCAATCTGGCTCCAACTTTCTCTGATTGCTGTTGCCAGATCAGCTTTGCAGGTTGGAGCCCTGTCATGGACCATTTTCTTCAACTTCCAAAGATTTTCAATTGGATTGAGATCCGGACTATTTGCAGGCTATGACATTGACCTTATGTGTCTTCTTTTCAAGGAATGTTTTCACAGTTTTTGCTCTATGGCAGGATGCATAATCATCTTGAAAAATGATGTTATCATCCGCAAACATCCTTTCAATTGATGGGATTAGAAAACTGTCCAAAATATCAATGTAAACATGGGCATTTATTGAAGATGTAATGACAGCCATTTCCCCAGTGCCTTTACCTGACATGCAGCCCCATATCATCAATGACTGTGAAAATTTGCATGTTCTCTTCATGCAGTCATCTTTATAAATCTCATTAGAACGGCACCAAACAAAAGTTCCAGCACCATCACCTTGCCCAATGCAGATTCGCGATTCATCACTGAATATGACTTTCATACAGTCATCCACAGTCCACGATTGCTTTTCCTTAGCCCATTGTAACCTTGTTTTTTTCTGTTTAGGTGTTAATGATGGCTTATGTTTAGCTTTTCTGTATGTAAATCTCATTTCCTTTAGGCGGTTTCTTACAGTTCGGTCACAGACATTGACTCCAGTTTCCTCCTATTCGTTCCTCATTTGTTTTGTTGTGCATTTCCTGTTTTGGAGACATATTGCTTAGTTTCCGGTCTTGACACATTGATGTCTTCCTTGGTCTACCAGTATGTTTTCTTTTAACAACCTTCCCATATTGTTTGTATTTGGTCCAGATTTTAGACACAGCTGAATGTGAACAACCAACATATTTTGCAACATTGCGTGATGACTTACCTTCTTTTAAGAGTATGATAATCATCTCCTTTGTTTCAATTGACATCTCTCGTGTTGGAGCCATGATTCATGTCAGTCCACTTGGTGCAACAGCTTTTCAAGGTGTGATCACTCCTTTTTAGATGCAGACTAACGAGCAGATCTAATTTGATGCAGGTGTTAGATTTATAAATTAAAATTTACAGGGTGATTCCATAATTTTTTCCTCAGAATTGAGTGATTCCATAATTTTTTCCTCTCTGCTTGGTCTGAAAAAAATTACCCTTACTGAGTACCACATTTTTAATCTTGATTTCTTTTAGTGTTTCTTAAAGCCCTAAAGTTGCCATTTGAAATGACTTTAGTTTTGTGCCATGTCTGTGATCTGCTTTTTTTCAACAACATTAAACAACTGCATGAGCATCCTCCGAGCCCGGTGATTCCATAATTTTTGCCAGGGGTAGTAGAAGATAGCAAAGGGTTAACTTTATTGGAACCTGATCCAATCCGGTCTCGAGGATGTCACCTGTTAGAGCTATCGCTCTGCACAGGAATCGCAGGGTGCAGGACCCTGGGGGCCCTGAGCGCTAAAAGACCGCCGACCGTTCATAAACATCTGCGATGTACAGAGCCCAGCAAGCGCGGACGTTTATGTGCAGTGGGCAGTCAGGAAGTGGTTAACACACTTTCCTTTAAATTTTACACAAAAGAACTGAAAAATGTATATCATCACAGCCCTACACAAAATAATGTAACATAAATACAAAAAAAAAAAGAGCATGGACCGCACCTCCAAAAATCATACATTTGATCTAATGCCGCTCAGCAAAAATACATATTACTGAACATGAGGTTCTTAGCTTAACATTCTGATCAGACTGTGTGAAGCCCACTGCCATGTCAATGAACCAGCTTATTCTTTTCCCTTTCTTGGACCAGCACTCATCCCATTTGGCACAGGCAATTTTAATTAGCAGGAGTCTGCAAAGAGGGTCTAGCCGATTTTGCTCTCACTTGAGAGCTTGAGGAAGGTGAGTCACAATGCTCCTTTCATGTGGTGTTGGTGCAATGTGTCAGCCATTGTTGCTGTGGTTTTGTGCTTGTGGGGCGCCGCGGCCTGGAGTCATGGGGACTCGGTCTTGAAGCATGGATGCTGTGAGGCACCAGGCCGCCCGCCCTGCTGGTGCATTCTCACTGTAGCGGTGGTTGGCACATGGCGCCGCTCCATTTAGGCAGGAAATGTTAGGACCCACTACGAGGTTTGCCGTGACGTGGCAGTGGGCTTCATACAGTCTGATCAGAATGTTAAACTAAGAACCTCATGTTCAGTTATGTATATTTTTGCTGAGAGGCATTAGATCAATGTATGATTTTTTGGAGGTGCGGTCCATGCTCTTTTTTTGTATAAAATAAATTAAAACAAATATAAAACTACTGTAACTTATTCCTGAATCCTGATGTCATTTATCCCACTGATTTCCAGCTTCAGGTCACTAAATACTACCCACTCAACAGACTCCATTATAGTCAATGGTGACTAAGCCCCGCCCCTTCCGAGACTTTCACGTTCAGCAGAGATGGAACACTCACATACATCTGCTGACATCACAGTGAGTGTGACATCACCGGCACAGTGACATCACATTCCACAAAGTTCCATAAACAACTGACTGCAGCCATTGAGCTTTAGTTGTAGTTGGCTTTGACTACAATATACGTGTGGATTGCATTCTCTGATAATTTTACATACGTTTTTGGATAATTGCCCTGTTGTTGCCTGATGCAACATGGACTTTACAGGGAATAGAAAGAGAAAAAGGAAAGAAACACCAGATGGAGAAGACACTGGAAATAACCAGGAACCTCCAGCAAAGATAAGGAAGATGGATTCCAAGAAATCTGGGCAGGTTGGTCAGGTATTACCTGTCATTGAGGGAACCCAGAATATTTCCTTCCTAGACACTGTACAAAACAGATGTGAAAAGCTTGTGGGATACATCACAAATTGAGCTGATAATCTAAAAAAACTGAGTACTTTGGGTCCAACCAGGATCATTAACCTGAAAGGTAATGAAAGTGCAGCAGAAGAGAAGAGAACTGGGAGAAAAAGGAAACATCAGGAAGATCCAGCCACCAGTCAAGATGACATCTCAGGTGAATGTAGTGGCCCCAGTAGCAAAAAAATAAAGACCACTGTCCCTCTCACCAGGGATAAGTTTATCTGCCATGGCATACTTGGACAAGGGAGTTATGGGAAGGTTATGCTGGCCACTGATAAAATAAGGAAAGAAAGTGTGGCCCTTAAAATCATTAAGAAAGAAAGCCTAATCTCCTTCCCTGAATGCCTTGTAGAACACCATGTCCTGAAGCTTAGCCACAACAGCAGATTCCTAACCCATTGCCATGCCGCGTTTCATACGGAAAACCATGCGTATTTTGTCACCGAGCTGGCCAGTGGAGGGGATCTGCTTCACTATATATACAGTACCATTCCCCTGAAGGAACCTGTAAGATTTATAGGAGCAGAAATCGTTTGTGGCCTACAATTCCTGCACAGCAATGACATCATTCACCGGGACTTAAAACCGGATAACATCCTGCTGACTGGTGACGGGCACATAAAGATTACTGATTTTGGACTATCTCTATACGAGTTTGATAAGAGATTTAATGCCAGAGATTTCAGTGGAACACCTGGGTATGGCGCCCCAGAAATGATCATGGGAGACGCTTATGATGAAGGTGTGGACTGGTTCGCCTTTGGAGTCATATTGTACGACATGATTTTCCAAGACTCACCATTTCCAGGAGACACCACTGAAGAGATTGTGAATAATGTCTTGTACGAAGAACCATCATATGAAAACCTCACTGACCACGATGCTATGGACATTATGTCCAAACTACTCTGCAAAGACCATTATGTCCGGCTAGGGGTTAATGGAAAAATCAGAACGCACCCCTTCTTTTCAAATATAAACTGGAAAGACATAAGGACAGGAAAAGCGCCATCTCCAGTTATTATAGGAAGGAACCCGTATGTCACCATGAGACAGCAGATCCCAGCACCGCGCAGTGATGGCGTGAACGAGACAATTCCTGCTAGAGAACAGAGGATTTTCACGAGTTTCCCGTTTGTGGGTCCAGCATGGAGCACAACTTACCACTAAGCGGAGAAACAGCATAATACCGTCATACCATCTAATCCTCCTGTATCTTGACGCAAGACTATCTACTGGAGTTCATTTATTTCTGTACCATCAGCTCCTACTACCTGCACTCAAAATGCCAACATCATCATGTTTCATGTCATCAGTAACAAGCATGGCTGGCCTGCCAATCTGAAGAACATTCTTCCACATCTTCCTATTACCTCCATCTCTATATGTGCTGATCTGCGGCAAAGCAGTCACACAATGTATCTGACCTACTTACAGAGGGCTGAAAGCTGCTGCTCCACTGCCAACGTGACCACTGGCAGTCTGCTCTGTGCCAACTGGGATGGAGCATAAGCAGCAATGAGGCCCCTGTGCCACGTTCCCCAGGTGGATTCAGAAGTGAAGTCATAAAATCCAAACTCTGGAATCCTTGTTGGGAGATGTGACGCATGAATTACAGGACACAACTGCGGCATCTACAGCCGTCCTTGGTGCGATTGTCAACCTGGCTATACGGGGTCCACAGCTTTCCCCTATCCAGTGCTATGGTCAGTGTTGCTCGCTGACTGGCAGCTTTGTGCCCATTTAGGCAATAATTTGTAATGTCAGCCACTTTATTTTAGCAAATAATTATTAAAAGCTAAAATAGACTCACCCTTGCTGGCTACATTATACATGGAAAAATAAAAAATTTCTATATATTACATTGCTTTCAATAAATGATCGCCATTATTACTGTGCTATTGGTGTTGTATTTTAGCTTTATCTCTGAATATGTCTAGATGATATATTATCCCCTTAGCGCACAATGAGGTTTCATGAAATTGCAGCCAATGCTGGTGACTATGGTTATGAATGCTGGTGAATATGGTTATGAATGCTGGTGAATATGGTTATGAATGCTGGTGAATATGGTTATGAATGCTGGTGACTATGGTTATGAATGCTGGTGACTATGGTTATGAATGCTGGTGACTATGGTTATGAATGCTGGTGAATATGGTTATGAATGCTGGTGAATATGGTTATGAATGCTGGTGAATATGGTTATGAATGCTGGTGACTATGGTTATGAATGCTGGTGACTATGGTTATGAATGCTGGTGAATATGGTTATGAATGCTGGTGAATATGGTTATGAATGCTGGTGACTATGGTTATGAATGCTGGTGACTATGGTTATGAATGCTGGTGAATATGGTTATGAATGCTGGTGAATATGGTTATGAATGCTGGTGAATATGGTTATGAATGCTGGTGACTATGGTTATGAATGCTGGTGACTATGGTTATGAATGCTGGTGAATATGGTTATGAATGCTGGTGACTATGGTTATGAATGCTGGTGAATATGGTTATGAATGCTGGTGACTATGGTTATGAATGCTGGTGACTATGGTTATGAATGCTGGTGAATATGGTTATGAATGCTGGTGAATATGGTTATGAATGCTGGTGACTATGGTTATGAATGCTGGTGAATATGGTTATGAAAGAACAACTGGGGAGATTCAGGTTATTGCTCTACAACTTGAAAAACTGCTTGTGACAGATCTGTCATTATAACATGACATTATTTAATAGTTATTTTGCCCTAGAATCTGTCTGCTGAACCACCATGCATCACATATAAAACTGGTGAACGGTAATGGGCAGAGGGGAGCTGGGATTTCCGCATCAGTGCCTGGGTGCAGCCACTACCTCTGCACAACTCACACCTACACTCCTTTGCGTATACTGCTGTGGATGGTATAAGGGTATAATGAAACCGATCACATTAGAAAAGACTCAAGTGATCAGAAACTACATTTCCTGGTAGTCTTTCCGCATTAAATATAAAGATGTAGGGGCATGAAAAAAGTGAGGGTGTCAATACTGAGGGTCCGAGATAAGAGGGAGGAGAACCCATGTGAGGCCAGGCTGTTCCACAAGATATCAGGATAGACAAACAATTTGTGGCTTTGAATGAACGGCCACTGATGAGATCAGAGGAGAAATAACGGAATTTGGAGTAAAAGGCTTTATATACGGTATTTGCACATGTGGATATTTGGTACATTTTAATTTTGGCTAAATAATATACACAAGAGTTCTACTTGGACAACCCCATCCTAAATGCCTGAGTTCTCCATGTTAAATAAGAGAGGCTTATACTCATCTCCTGCACTGGCGCCTTTTCAGCAATATTAGGCATCGGGTCTCCTGGCACTCACATGACACTATGTCGCCGGCTGTTGCCTTTATTATTTCATCAGAGTGGACGATCACACCCCCCAATTGGCTGCAGATTTCATATTGTCACGTGAGCACCGAGAGACCTGGCGCCAACACTGCTGGAACGGCACTGGTGTGGGAGGTAAGTATAGGGTTTTGCAATTTCATTCAAGAGACTGGCACTGGCCAAGTACGGACAACCCCTTTAAGTAAGGTAGGTTTCCACTGTGCAGATGCTACAAGTAGCCATAAACAACGATTACTGCAAGTGCCAATAAGTGCACGTGTCCAACAACACTGAGGCATTACCAACAAACATGTTCACTTATTCTCCCCTCCCCAAGAGGGTTTTGCCTTTGGGCATTTATGATTGCTGCACGGCAGTAAAGGGTCCCTCCAAGTTCAAAAGGGGTTGTCATATTAAAGTACATTTTAATCAACATACATTGGATTAATAAGTTCCACAATTGGATGTGTAAAAATATAATGTGTGGAGATAATCGTATACTGTGTAATGGCTGTCTGACTGTGCAGGAACCACAGCTCCTGGGCAGAGAATGAAGCAAAAGCAAGTATACAGACAGGACAGCATGGGATCGAGGCTGAGGCTATGTGCCCACGATGCAGAAATGCTGCATATTTTTGGAGTAGGGCCTATATGTCAAGCATCCTCCAAAAATCCTGTAAAATCATGCTAGGGCTTATTTTTGGGGAAATTCTGTAATAGCTTTGGCATCACTAATAGGCAGCAAGTTGGCATGTTGCACTACATGTATCTGTGTGACTGGCGCCCTATACAAGCCTTATCCTGTGCATTTCTAATCCCCTACATGAATAGTACCGTATTTTTCAGACTATAAGACGCATTTTTTTCCTCCAAAATTTTGGAGGAAAATGGGGGGTGCATCTTATAGTCCGAATGTTGGGGAGGGGTGAGTATATATACTGTGCTGTGGGGAGCGGTAGCGGTGGAGGAGCGGGGCACAGGAGGCAGCAGCCTACGCTGTCCCCGCTGCTAAAGAAAATGAATATTCACTGCTCCCCACGCCCATGGGGAACACTGAATATTCATGCTCCTTAATAGCAGCACACAGTGTAGCCGCAGCTGCTGCCGGAATCGCCTGTGCCCGCTGTTAAAGGGCATGAATATTTAACCTCTCTCCATGTCCATGGGCGTGGGGAGGGGGTGAATATTCATGCCCTTTAATAAGCGGGCACACGAGATAACCCAGCAGCAGCAGGAGCCGCAGCGCGGCTAAGCTGTGTGCCGGCTATGTAGGAGCATGAAGTCACTGATCCCCGCGCACACAGTCCCGGCGCGGGGAGCAGTGACTTCCGACAGCTGATCTTTCCTTCTGAGCCGCGCATGGCAGTGACGCTGACGCGCCCCTGGGCCTGCTGTGTCGCGCAGCGTCTCGCGCACGGGGGCTTACCCGGAACCGGATCAGATGAGGGTTGTAGTCTCCGAGTGGCGGGGACCCGGTCCGTGCCCAGGGAGTCAAACTCAGTGTGTGGCAGTCTTGATAGATGTTATTTGAGTGTCGACTACGCCACCCGTTGATTTGCAGCTATGGAGCTGCCGCTGCAGGGCAGACCGCTGAGGCCGGTGTAGAATTGTGCAGCGTGATAGTATAACCCCCAACGGGAGGGGTATGGCCTCAGGGCAGCCGACGTGGAAGATGGGGGTAGCAGGAACCACTCAGAGACGGTGCGGTGTAGTTCAGGGTCTTTACTGGTAACAACGATAGACCCTCCCGGAGTACTTGCTAGCGAACGGGGCCTGGTCAGTCCTTGAGCAGATGGGATCTCCCCTGGCCAGGCGGAGTTGTAGGCCTCCCAAACTGACTGTACTCTTCTGGCTACCTTGCTAGAAGCGGATATAAGTAGCCCACGTCCCTGAGTGTGCCGTGTGGTGCTCACCCGTATGGCCGGTGACTCGGGGCCTTCTAATGGCTTCCGCTCCACGATGGCGGTGCTGGTCCCACGCGTGTGACCGTGCCTTCGGGTTTCTGGGCCTGAGGACCTGAAATCCCCTGCCGGTCGGCTTCTGCTGCTGGGTAAGAGTTAGTCCCCACAGCCTCGGACGCCGGGTCCGGTAAGAAAGCTTCTCAGTCAGGGCGAGCTCTGCAGCTGCCAGCCCCTGACTCGTAGTAGTATTGCTCCCACTGAGCTTCTGCTGTTTCTTCCTATGACTGTTTCTCGTCTCTACTCTCCTAGACTCCTAACCCTGCCTCAGCCCCGGGTTTATATAGGGGAAGTTCTTCCCCTCCCAAGACTGGGCAGGAGGTGTGGCATGCACAGGATCCCTGACCAAAGGACCTCCCACCTGCTCTCAGACATAACATTACATTACTGTGGAAACCAAACCCCTGGGGTGCCACATTCCCCCCTAGTGAAATTTAGTACTCCGGGACTAAACATATTTTAGAAAAACATAACAAAGTAAAAACAATAATAATACAATAAGAAAAACACATAAAGATGGTTACGGCATGTCCGTAACCGGGTGCAGTCTTTGAAGAAAAGCAAGGTGTCCATTTCACCAAAACAGGGAGACGTAACCAGGTAGGGGTTTGTCCTGCCCCGAGTCCTTAACAGTCTTTAGTCCGTCCTGGGTTACGCTCCAACTATGTACAAGGATTCCCGGTAAATCCACCAAGGACTCCTACAAATAACTAGAAACACAAAATTATACACAAGCAACAATACACAGGTAAACATAAATAAAACAATTTATACACTTCAAATCCTCCAACGTGCGGGTAACTGGCCTCTAGTAGCCCTAGTGGACCTACGGAGCTGACTGTCTGGCCCTGAACTACAGGGTGTAGGAGCTGTCAAGGGTAAACTGGGCAGCTGTCTACCGGCTCTTTGGCTCACTAGGGATATGGCAGGCTCACTGCAAGCAGAGGGTTGATCTTCCTGGTCTGCGGGTGTGGGGTCTTCTGCCTCCTGGACCGGCTGTTCTTCCAGCTCTACCTGTTGCTCCGTAGGTGCTTGGGATGCTGGTTGGAGGAAGGTGAGTACGGGTACCACAACTGCACCATTGACTTGAGTCCAAGACCGAGGGAAGTACCCGAGCACAGTACTAACCATATCTTCCCTTTCCTCTACGGGTCGATGGTCTTCTTGTTCCTCTTCAGGGTTCCTCAGTTGTTCGGGACACTTCTTCAGGTGGTCCCGGGATACAATGGCTGTGGTTTCCCCTCCGTCTTTACTGATGGTACAAACCTTCGGGTTCTCGTGGCTTGAGGGCAGTACGGTGTACGGGTCCTTCTCCCACTGATCGTCCAACTTGTGGAGCCGTCTCTTCCTCTTCAAGACCTGCTCTCCGGGTACCAGGGGAACAGCGGGAGCATACTGGTTGTAAGTTTTCTCTTGCTTTTCCCTAGCCTGACAGAGACTTCGCTCCACGCTCTCCTGTACTCTCCGGTACTGCTGCTGCCTCTCTGTGTCCCAGTCTGCTTCTGGTGAAGTGTCCTCGGGTGTCAGGACTCCCATTTCCAGGTCAACAGGTAACTTACCAGGTCTTGCCCTCATTAGGTAAGCCGGGGTACAGTTGGTGGAACCTACCGGGATGTGGTTGTATAGGTCCACCAGATCGGGCAACTTCTCAGGCCACAGACTGCGTTCTTCCAGGGGCAACGTTTTTAGAAGATCCATTACCACCTGGTTCATTTTCTCACAAAGTCCATTAGTTTGCGGATGGTAGGGTGTCGTCCTTATCTTCCGGCAGCCATACAGATTGCAGAATTCCTGGAAGACCTCCGCTTCAAAGGCAGGTCCCTGGTCCGTCAGCACTTGGTCCGGGTACCCGTGTGGACGGCAGAAGTGCTGCTGGAAGGCTCTAGCTGCTGTTTGAGCCGTTAAGTCCTTGACGGGGACGACAACCAAGAACCGGGAGTAATGATCCACGATGGTTAACGCGTAGACGTAGCCACTTCTGCTTGGGGTCAGTTTTACATGATCCAAGGCTACCAGTTCCAACGGTTGCCGGGTGACGATGGACTGCAGGGGAGTCTTCTGGCTGGCACGGTCCTTCCTTCTCAGGTTGCACGGGCCACAGTCTCTGCACCACTTCTCAATGGTTCCCCTCATGCCTACCCAGTGGAATCGCTCGCGCAGCAGGAACTCCAGCTTCTTCCACCCGAAGTGTCCAGCTCCGTCGTGGTATGCCTCCATCACCATGGCTGCGTCTCTTCGTGGCACCACTACTTGCCAGATTAGTTCATGCGTCCGGGAGTTAACCATTCTGCGGCACAACTTCCCCTTGTAAAGGAACAGTCGACTCTTCTCTGCCCATAGTTGTTTGGCTTCCTCCGGAGCGTCTGGTTCAAGGCAAGCCTCCGGGCGAGTCAGCATCTCCTTCACCAGTCGGACGGCAGGGTCGCTGTCTTGCGTTTCCGCCCAGTTGTAGTGAGGTAAGGGGTTCAACGTAGCAGCCTGCTTACTCCTTACCCGGTGGGAATACTGGATAGTCCCATGACGGTGGAACGCAGGGAGTTCAACTTCTTCCAGTCCCTCCGGATCTTCTCCTTCGTCCGGCAGGTTGGGCATCCTGGACAGGGCGTCCGCGTTGGTATTGGAGCGTCCGGCCCGGTATTTGATTGTGAACTCGTAGTTGGACAGACGGGCCATCCACCTCTGCTCCAGGGCACTGAGTCTTGCCGTGTCCAGGTGTGTCAACGGGTTGTTATCCGTGTACACGGTGAACCGGGAAGAAGCGAGGTAATGCTTAAAGCGCTCGGTGACTGCCCATACTACGGCCAGGAACTCTAGCTTAAATGAGCTGTAATTCTCGGGGTTCCTTTCGGTGGGTCGCAGTTTTCGGCTGGCGTAGGCGATTACTCGTTCCTTCCCCTGCTGGATCTGGGACAGTACGGCTCCTAGCCCGATGTTACTGGCGTCGGTGTAGAGGATAAAGGGCTGGCTATAATCCGGGTACGCCAGGATTTCGTCCCCCGTGAGGGCCATCTTCAGCTGGCGGAAGGACTCTTCTTCCAGCTCCTCCCATTTGAAGGGCGGCTTCTGGTTCTTGGCCTTCCGGGACTGGCCTATCAGGAGGTCCTGCATAGGTGCTGCCTTTTTGGCGAAACCGGGAATAAACCTTCGGTAGTAGCCTACCAACCCGAGGAACTGCCGCACTTCTTTTACGCTGGAGGGGCTTGGCCATTCCTTAATTGCGGTGATCTTATCAGGGTCGGGAGCCACTCCGTCAGCGCTCACCACGTGTCCCAGGTACTGCACCTTTGGTTTCAGGAGGTGACACTTGGAGGGTTTCACCTTTAGGCCGTAACTCGCCAGAGCTTCGAACACTTCCGCCAGGTGTTTCAGGTGGTCCTCATACGTCTTGGAATATACGATGACATCGTCCAGGTACAACAGGACCGTCTCGAAGTTTCTGTGGCCCAGACAACACTCCATTAGTCGTTGGAAGGTTCCTGGTGCGTTGCAGAGTCCGAACGGCATGCAGGTGAACTCGCTAAGTCCCATCGGGGTGGTGAATGCGGTCTTCTCCCGGTCCGCCTCTGCTACAGGAACCTGCCAGTACCCGCTAGTGAGATCCAAGGTAGAGAAGAAGTTAGCAGATCTTAAAGCAGCCAATGACTCCTCTATCCTTGGTAAGGGGTACGCATCCTTGTGTGTGATACGGTTGATTTTCCGGTAATCTACACACATCCTCATGGTGTTGTCTTTTTTTCTGACTAAGACTAGTGGAGCTGCCCAGGGGCTACAGCTATCCCTGATCACCCCAGCCTCCTTCATGTCTCTAAGCATCCCGTTGGCGTGTTGGTAGTGGGCAGGGGGTACGGGTCGATACCTCTCTTTTATAGGAGGATGGTCTCCCGTGGGGATGTGGTGTTCTACCCCCTTGACTCGCCCGAAGTCTAACGGGTGTTTACTGAACACTCTCTCGTACTCTTGAACCACCCGATAGACTCCTTGTTTCTGGTGTGCGGGAGTGGAGTCAGTACCCAGATGTAGTTGCTGACACCAGTCCTCCATGTTTTTCTTAGAGCCGTTACCTTCCTCCGGGTGAGATGGAGGCAAGGGTTCCACAGATTGTATAGAATTTTGGTTAATGGTATATAATTTGGCTAGCGTGGCATACCGGGGCAGGTATACTTCCCTCTCCCCGATATTTATTATGCGAACGGGCACCCTCCCATGGCGTACATCAACCACCCCCCGTGCTGTCAAAATGGTGGGCCTACTGTCCGAGTAAACTGGTTCTACCATTGCCTGGTAATCCCTACCTCTCAGACCAATAGCTGCCCGGCACCAAATCATCATTTCACTTTTTGGGGGCATGGCAATAGGAAAAGGGTCACACATTCTTACGCTACCAATCTCACCGCCGGAGAGTTCCACCTGTTGCCGTCGCATCAGTGCCCGGATCTCTTTCTGGAGCACCCGCTGCTCGCCGGAGCTGGCGTTCTTGGCAACCTGCTGTAAAAGGAAAATCACCTCTGCAAGACAATTTTCAATTACATTAGTTCCTAGAGTTATTTTTGGGTGACTCTCATGTTTGTCAATATCTACAATGATCAGTCCCTGTGCTGCCAGTTCGACTCTACCGATTTTGATGGTCACCTCTTTAAATCCGATCTGTGGCACGGGCTGGCCATTGCTGGCGATGATACTCAAGTCGTCGTCAGGGTAGCGGGTAATATCCGAGTCATTCCAGTACTGCTTAAAGAGCACGTACGGGATGGTGGTGACCTGTGACCCGGTGTCCAGTAGGGCACTCATGGGAATGCCATCCAGTACCACAGGCAAGACTGGACGTCCTCCCACATATCTGTCGCGCCAGTTCGATGGGCCTGGTGATCTTTTTCCTGGGGGTTGGCCCTCTACCCCAGGTTGTGCCCGTTTAAAGAAAAGTACCTTGCCATATGTCCGGGTTGATTGTAGCGGCGGCAGATGCAGGGGCGGAACTACGGCCCGTGCAGCCGGTTCATTGAACGGGGGCCCCGAGGGAGTGGGGGCCCCTCCAGCAGGGCCGCCATCAGGGCATGTCTGCCCTGACTCCAGTGTGGGGCCTAGCCGGTAGGGGCCCCGTTGGGGGCCCCCTCTTGTGAGTCTCTCTCCTCATGGGGCCCCCGGCCCCATGCTAAGCGCCGGGCCCGGGACATCTCAGCGCTGCGCTGCGCTCCTGCGGCAGCGCCTTCATGATTCCCCTGATTTCCGGTCATGTGACGGCGCCGTCACATGGCCGGAAGTCAGGAGAACCTGGTGTCAGCGATTTGGACGAGCGCCAGGATTCTGCAGGGATCGCATGGGGGTAAGTATAAGTTTTGTTTTTTTCAAAATACAATTTACTAGGAGTGGGGGGAATGGGAGGTGTGTGTGTGTGTGTGTGTGATAAGAGATGCACATGGGGGGGGGATGATAAAAGATGCACATGGGGTGGGGGGGTGAGAGAGGTGCACATGTGGGGGGAGGGGGATGAGAGAGGTGCACGTGGGGGGGGGGAGATGATAAAAGATGCACATGGGGTGGGGGGGATGAGAGGTGCACATGTGGGGGGGGATAAGAGATGCACATGGGGGGGAGATAAGAGATGCACATGGGGGGGAGATAAGAGATGCACATGGGGGAGGGGGATAAGAGATGCACATGGGGGAGGGGGATAAGAGATGCACATGGGGGAGGGGGATAAGAGATGCACATGGGGGGGAGATAAGAGATGCACATGGGGGGGGTGAGAAAGGTGCACATGTGGGGGAGGGGGATGAGAGATGTGCACATGTGGGGGGGATGAGAGATGCACATGGGGGGGTGAGAGATGCACATGGGGGGGATGAGAGAGGGGCACATGTGGGGGAGGGGGATGAGAGAGGGGCACATGTGGGGGAGGGGGATGAGAGAGGGGCACATGTGGGGGAGGGGGATGAGAGAGGGGCACATGTGGGGGAGGGGGATGAGAGAGGGGCACATGGGGGGGTGGTGAGAGCTGCTCATGGGGGGGTGAGAGCTGCACATGGGGGAATTGGGAGAAAATGAGCTGCACATGGGGGAATTAGGAGTAGGGGGATAATGAGCTGCACATAATGAATGTGGGGTGGGGGAGAGTAAATGATAAATGACGATGGGGTGGGGAGAGCACGGACATGATATAATGAATTGGGGCAGGGGGTGCATGTAAATAATGAATGCGGGGAGCAGGAAGTATAGAGTAGAGGTTCTAATTAAATTATATATTAAGTGCCTATTTACAGTTAATGGGGGCACCGTGGTGGATTACAATTTATATTTGGAATGGTAGGTTGCATAATAACTAACCATATATTGATGGTGGATGCACGTCTGTATTCAGCTGCGTAATGTAGAAGTTGGGGAATGTGCTCTAGATAACTGTGTTATTTTATGCAGAGACGAGTCCTGGCTGGAAGACGTGATGGCGGTCTGTGCTGGATGAAGGAGAAAAGCGTAGCTGAAGGACTTCACCTAGAGACGTCAGCAGTGAGTCAGTGCATTACATGTACACTTACACTATATACTATGTACCGGGCTCCTGTGTATAATGTCACTGGTGATCACTGTATTACCTGTACACTATATACAGAGCTCCTGTGTATAATGTCACTGGTGATCACTGTATTACCTGTACACTGACACTATATACAGAGCTCCTGTGTATAATGTCACTGGTGATCACTGTATTACCTGTACACTGACAATATATACAGAGCTCCTGTGTATAATGTCACTGGTGATCCCTGTATTACCTGTACACTATATACAGAGCTCCTGTGTATAATGTCACTGGTGATCCCTGTATTACCTGTACACTATATACAGAGCTCCTGTGTATAATGTCACTGGTGATCACTGTATTACCTGTACACTGACACTATATACAGAGCTCCTGTGTATAATGTCACTGATCACTGTATTACCTGTACACTGACAATATATACAGAGCTCCTGTGTATAATGTCACTGGTGATCCCTGTATTACCTGTACACTATATACAGAGCTCCTGTGTATAATGTCACTGGTGATCACTGTATTACCTGTACACTGACACTATATACAGAGCTCCTGTGTGTAATGTCACTGGTGATCACTAGATTACCTGGACACTTACATTATACATACCATGTATAGAACTCCCATGTATAATGACACTTATGGTAATATTAGTAATGTGGTGGTAATATTAGTAATGTGGTGGTAATATGTGGTCTGGTCATGGTGTGGCAGTTTTTCTCCCTTCTGTGTGGTATTATTCGGTCACTATGTTGTGGTAATATGTGGTCTGGTGATGGTGTGGCGGTATTCCCTGTATGTGGTATTATTGGTCATTTTAAAAAAAAATGTATATGACACATTCCCTTAAAGAAAACTAAATAAAAATATATCTAAAAAGAGTATTGGATATTTTAAGAAAATTTTAATAGGTTAGAGTAGGGCCCGGCCAGAAGAGTCTACCTTATCATGGTGGCGGCTTTAAAAATCTTTTGGCCAAAACAAAAGCTGTTGGCTATGTATGTGGCACCGTCACATGGCCGAACGTCAGGAGAGCCTGGTGGCAGCGACGTGGACGAGCGCCAGGATTCTGCAGGGATCGCATGGGGGTAAGTATAACAAGTTTTATTTTTCTTAAATACAATTAATTAACTAAGAGTGGGGGGGATGAGAGATGCACATGGGGGGGATGAGAGATGCACATGGGGGGGATGAGAGATGCACATGGGGGGGATGAGAGATGCACATGGGGGGGATGAGAGATGCACATGGGGGGATGAGAGATGCACATGGGGGGGATGAGAGATGCACATGGGGGGGTGAGAGATGCACATGGGGGGGTGAGAGATGCACATGGGGGGGTGAGAGATGCACGGGGGGATGAGAGATGCACGGGGGGATGAGAGATGCACGGGGGGATGAGAGATGCACGGGGGGGGATGAGAGATGCATCGGGGGGGTGAGCTGCACATGGGGGGGATGAGAGCTGCACATGGGGGGGTTATGTTTACATAACTTTGTTGCCTTATGAAGCGCAGGGGGGGCCCCCAAAAATTTCTTGCACAGGGGCCCACTACAGTCTGTGTCCGCCCCTGGGCAGATGGGTCGTCCGTCCTCGCTGTATCGGTCACTGGGTCTTCCTCTGGCCGGTGGGGCCCTCCTTGGTCGACGCCACGGGATGTCCTCCGGTCCGGATGCCAGCTGGATCTTCCCTGGGGTGGAAACCTGTAAAGACTGCACAGTTCGGGTTAGCGCAGCAACGCTCTTAGCTAGCTCTTGGACCTGATGGTGTAGGTCTGGAGCCAGGTCATTGTCCAAAACCTGCGCATCAGCTCCCACAGGCCCTGCCGACAAGGGCGCCGCCTCCTGGTGGTAAGTGATAGCTGGGCGCCTGTGGGTCACAACGCCACCCGGTGCCGGTTCTCGGAGCACCCGGATGGCTCTGTCCTTGAACTGTGCAAAGCCCAGATGGGGATCCTGTAAGGCCATCGCCCGCAACTGGGTTCGGTGGGCATTACAATATAGTCCCTCTATAAATTGTTCGGTCAACAGCCTGTCCTCGTTTCCCACTCCATCAGGGTCGGTCTGCTTAATGGCCCTCAGGGCCTCTTGTAGGTTTAGTGCATAGTCCCTTATACTCTCATGCGCTCGCTGCTTGCACCCGTAGAATCTAAGCTTAATCTCGGCTGAGGTGCGGGTATCAAAGGTATCCTTCAGCCGGGTTAGTATCCCTGCGACAGTCTTCCTCCCAGGTGGCCAGGATTTTACTTCCCTTTTGGCTGCCCCGGTTAGTTGGGCCACCAGGATGCTCACTTTTTGCTCTTCTGTGAGGGGGTACACCTGGAAGAGGCTATCCAGCTTTTCTCTAAAGTCATGCAGGGTATGTGACTCCCCTGAGTACTGGGGTAGCCAAGCTGCTCCCGGGATATAGGGCATGGTGAAGGGCATAACTGCAGCAGCGGTGACGCTGGCGGGGCTTGAGGCAGTGAAGCTCTCCTCCGTATCCGACATCTTCCTCCCCCCTAGTGGACCGTGGCCTACCTTGCGATGATCCTGTTCCGTAGGCCGCGGCTCCGCAGTAGATCGTCAGGGTTGAGGACCTTCCGTCGCGCTCCGGTGACGTCGGCGTCTGCTGGGCTCCTTCCAGGACCTTACGCAACGTCCGGACGTGAGGCGGGACTTCAGTTCTCGCGCGCTTTCGGAGTCCACGCCCCTCTTCTTCCCGCGCGGCGTCCTCAAGATGGCGTCCAATGGCGGGAAAACTCCACGGATGGCGGGAAGAAGGCCGAAGATGGCGCCGGATGGCGGGAAAACTTCGCGGATGGCGGGAAGAAGGCAGAAGATGGCGCCGGATGGCGGGAAACCTCACCACTGGTAAGTTTGAACAGTCTTTGCTTTTCAGGCACGCAGTACCCGGTGGTTGCGGGCACGAAATCCTGCCGGCTACGCCAAAGTTGACGCGCCCCTGGGCCTGCTGTGTCGCGCAGCGTCTCGCGCACGGGGGCTTACCCGGAACCGGATCAGATGAGGGTTGTAGTCTCCGAGTGGCGGGGACCCGGTCCGTGCTCAGGGAGTCAAACTCAGTGTGTGGCAGTCTTGATAGATGTTATTTGAGTGTCGACTACGCCACCCGTTGATTTGCAGCTATGGAGCTGCCGCTGCAGGGCAGACCGCTGAGGCCGGTGTAGAATTGTGCAGCGTGATAGTATAACCCCCAACGGGAGGGGTATGGCCTCAGGGCAGCCGACGTGGAAGATGGGGGTAGCAGGAACCACTCAGAGACGGTGCGGTGTAGTTCAGGGTCTTTATTGGTAACAACGATAGACCCTCCCGGAGTACTTGCTAGCGAACGGGGCCTGGTCAGTCCTTGAGCAGATGGGATCTCCCCTGGCCAGGCGGAGTTGTAGGCCTCCCAAACTGACTGTACTCTTCTGGCTACCTTGCTAGAAGCGGATATAAGTAGCCCACGTCCCTGAGTGTGCCGTGTGGTGCTCACCCGTATGGCCGGTGACTCGGGGCCTTCTAATGGCTTCCGCTCCACGATGGCGGTGCTGGTCCCACGCGTGTGACCGTGCCTTCGGGTTTCTGGGCCTGAGGACCTGAAATCCCCTGCCGGTCGGCTTCTGCTGCTGGGTAAGAGTTAGTCCCCACAGCCTCGGACGCCAGGTCCGGTAAGAAAGCTTCTCAGTCAGGGCGAGCTCTGCAGCTGCCAGCCCCTGACTCGTAGTAGTATTGCTCCCACTGAGCTTCTGCTGTTTCTTCCTATGACTGTTTCTCGTCTCTACTCTCCTAGACTCCTAACCCTGCCTCAGCCCCGGGTTTATATAGGGGAAGTTCTTCCCCTCCCAAGACTGGGCAGGAGGTGTGGCATGCACAGGATCCCTGACCAAAGGACCTCCCACCTGCTCTCAGACATAACATTACATTACTGTGGAAACCAAACCCCTGGGGTGCCACAACGCCATGCGCGGCTCACATGGGGAGATCAGTGCGGGCAGACAGGCGTCAGCGCTGGAGGAGAGAAGAAAGGTGAGTAGGAGTGTTTATATATTTATTTTTTTATATGTGCAGCATGATGGGGATTACGGGGACCATGCATACTAGGATAAGGATGAGGGGGCCATACAAACCAGGATAAAGATGAGGGGGCCATACAAACCAGAATAAAGATGAGCGGGCCATACATATCAGGATAAAGATGATGGGGGCATATGTAACAGGATAAAGATGAGGGGGTCATACATAACAGGATAGGGATTAGGGGTGCCATGCATACCAGGATGGGGACTGCTGTGCCATGCATACCAGGATGGGGATTGCTGTGCCATGGATACAAGGAAGGGTATGAGGGGTGCCATGCATACCAGGACAGGGATGAGGGGTGCCATGCATACCAGGACAGGGATGAGGGGTGCCATGCATACCAAGGACAGGGATGAGGAGTGCCATGCATACCAGGACAGGGATGAGGGGTGCCATGCATACCAGGACAGGGATGAGGGGTGCCATGCATACCAGGACAGGGATGAGGGGTGCCATGCATACCAGGACAGGGATGAGGGGTGCCATGCATACCAGGACAGGGATGAGGGGTGCCATGCATACCAGGACAGGGATGAGGGGTGCCATGCATACCAGGACAGGGATGAGGGGTGCCATGCATACCAGGACAGGGATGAGGGGTGCCATGCATACCAGGACAGGGATGAGGGTTGCCATGCATACCAGGAAAGGGATGAGGGTTGCCATGCATACCAGGACAGGGATGAGGGGTGCCATGCATACCAGGACAGGGATGAGGGGTGCCATGCATACCAGGACAGGGATGATGGGTGCCATGCATACCAGGACAGGGATGAGGGGTGCCATGCATACCAAGACAGGAATGAGGGGTGCCATGCATACCAGGACAGGGATTAGGGGTGCCATGCACACCAGGAAAGGGATTAGGGGTGCCATGCACACCAGGAAAGGGATTAGGGGTGCCATGCACACCAGGATAGGGATTAGGGGTGCCATGCATACATACCAGGATGGGGGATATTGTCAGAATTGGGGGACATTACCCCTATACCAGTGTCAGAAGAAGACCTCCTCCCCCTTAAAAGTGCATCATGAACACGTTTTTTGCTTCAATTTTTTTTTTCTCCTCTAAAACCTAGGTGCGTCTTATGGTCCAAAAAAAAAAATGGTAGGTGTGAGAGTGGTTATTTCATTAGTATTTTGCACCAGCTCTGTCTTCACCTGAGGGCTGATACATACCGTAGTATATTAGTATTGCGACTAGGTATTGGCAAGTATGGCTGCCTCTTTTATAATGTATGTTTTATAGCAAAATTAATTGCATCATTCAAAACTACAACTCGTTCTGAAAAAAAAAAAAATCCTCACATGGCTGAGTGCGTTTATTGTTATGATCTGCTACAAGCACTAAGGAAAGACAGGAGATCTGTCCCTACAATAGAACTAAGCTTAATCCCTACGATGTAACGGGGAACCTGATCCTGTGATCAGACCCGCTAAAGTCCTCAGCTAGTCTGTATGAAGACCTATAGATGTGAGGGAGGGATCCCTACAAGAACTAGGGACTGGGAGAAAGATGGACACCTCCTAACAGAAATTGTAGCAGAAAAGGACAAACAAAACAACATAGAAAATAGAGGTCAAGAGACCTAGCTAAACTGACGGAGTAAGGTAACAAAGCACCTGGCTAGATAAAGAGTTGAAATTACAATGAAGTCCAGCAAGGCCAGAAGGGCAGAGCAGGTTTAAATAGGCAAAAAAGGTCATGTGACCAGCAAACTAGAAAAAACCCAACAGGAGAGTTCTAACAGTACCCCCTCTTCTATGAGGATCCTCCGGATCCCCTAGGCCCAGGCTTATCAGGAAACCTTCTGTGAAATGCTCTGACAAGTCTGGAAGCAGAAACATCATCCGCCCTCACCCATGAGTTATCCTCGGGACCGAAACCCTTCCAAGGGATGAGATACTGCAAACTCCCTCTATACCGTCTAGAATTAAGGATGCGGGAAATTTCATATTCACCGTCCTCCACCACCAGAGGAACAGTGGCAGTGGCGTCTCTATCAGATACATCAGCTTTTTTCAATAGAGAAACATGGATTAATCTTCCAGGAGGTGGGAATCTCCAACCTAACAGCAGATTGGTTAACTACCTGAAGCACCTTAAAGGGCCCTACAAACTTGGGACCCAATTTTTTAGAAGGAATCCTCAACCGCAGATTCTTAGAGAACAACCAAACCATGTCACCAGCCGTAAACAAAACCTTTTGACGTTTCCTGTCAAAGTACCTCTTAGATTTTTTGTTAGCTTCCTGCAGATTACCACGCACATCCGTCCAAACTCTTTCCAAATCACCGTAAAAACTCTCCTCCTCAGGCACAGCCGATACCAATTTGGAGAATGACCCAAAAGACGGATGTCTCCTAGAACAACAAAAAAAAAGGCGAACACCCAGCAGAAGAGGATGTATGGTTGTGAAGAGCAAATTCAGCAAGTGGCAGAAACTCAGACCACCCCTCTTGATTGTCTGCCACAAAACAATGCAAGAACTGCTCAACATCCTGGTTCTTCCTTTCTGTCTGGCCATTAGACTCAGGATGATATCCAGATGAAAATGACAAATGAACTCCCAACCTGTCACAAAAGGCACGCCAAAAACGAGCCACGAACTGAGGTCCCCTATCAGAAACAATGTCAGTAGGAAGGCCATGGAGTCTGACAATCTCCTTGACAAAGGCCTTAGCGAGCGTCTTAGCGCAGGGCAGTTTGATGAAGGGAACCAAGTGACACATCTTGCTAAAACGGTCCACGACCACCCAGATGACCGTGAAACCCTCAGAGGGGGGAAGGTCAGTAATAAAGTCCATAGCCAGATGTGTCCAAGGTGCACTAGGAACCTCCAGAGGGCAAAGCAATCCCGCAGCAGGAGCATGTGAAGACTTAGATCTAGCACACACAGTACATTGACGCACCCACTTAATAACTTCCTTCTGCCATCCAGGCCACCAAAAACTGCGACCCACAAGTCTCTTGGTCTCAGAAATTCCTGGATGACCTGCCAACCGAGACTCATGACACTCAACAAACAAATCTCTCCTAAAGGTCCTAGGCACAAACAACCTCCCATGGGGAGTGTTAGATGGGGCATTCTCCTGAGCTTTAAGAATCTCATCTTCCAAAACGGAGTCCAATGCAGCAATCACAACACCTTCTTGTAAAATGCTCTCCTCCTCCTCAGCACCGACCATGGGAGACAAGCTGCGAGACAAAGCATCAGATTTAACATTCTTGGTACCCGGGATGTAAGTAACAGAAAAATTAAACCGCGAGAAAAAAAGTGCCCCCCTAGCCTGACGGGCATTCAAGCGCTTGGCAGCATCAAGATAGATCAGATTTTTATGATCAGTGAAAACCTGAATGGGAAATTCAGCACCTTCCAAGAGATGACGCCAGTGTTCAAATGCGAGTTTAATAGCCAACAATTCCCGATTACCAATATCGTAATTAAGTTCAGTCTCAGAAAATTTTTTGGAAAAAAAAGCACAGGGATGTACTCCATCCTTGTTTTTCTGAGACAACACCGCACCAACCCCCACCGAAGAAGCATCAACCTCAACCAAAAACGGCTTAGTCACATCAGGCTGCATAAGGATGGGAGCAGAGCTGAACCTCTCCTTTAGAAACACAAAAGCTTCAATGGCCTCAGTAGTCCACTGAACCGCATTAGCACCTTTCCTGGTGAGAGCGGTCAGTGGTTTGACAATAATAGAAACATTTTTAATGAATTTTCTGTATTAATTGGCGAAACCCAAAAACCTCTGTATCGATTTCAAACCAATAGGCCTAGGCAATTCCTGCACAGCTTGAACTTTCACCGGGTCCATCTCAAAGCCCTCGTTGGAGATAATGTAGCCCAAAAAACTAATTCTCTGTACAGCGAACTCACATTTCTCCAGCTTAGCAAAAAGCGAATTGTCAATTAATAACTGTAATACCTCACGTACGCTCCGCCAATGAGACTCCAAATCCGTTGAAAAAATCAAAATGTCATCCAAATACACAACCAAATTTTTGCCGATCAAAGGTCTAAGGATGTCATTAATAAGATTCTGAAAAAATGCTGGTGCATTGGTAAGACCGAAAGGCATAACCAGATTCTCAAAATGACCCACAGGAGTGTTAAAAGCAGTCTTCCATTCATCACCATCCTTCATGCGCAACAAATTGTATGCCCCCCGGACATCAATTTTAGAGAACCACTTGGCCCCCACTAACTGGTTAAACAAATCAGGAATCAATGGCAGTGGGTAAGGATTGCGTACAGTAATTTTATTAATCTCACGAAAATCCAGACAAGGACGTAAACCGTCGTCCTTTTTTTTAACAAAAAAAAATCCAACAGCCACAGGAGACTTGGAAGGCCTAATGTGACCAGCGGCCAAGCTTGTCTGTATGTATTCCTCCAAAGCCTTTCTCTCAGGAATAGTAAGATTAAATAAACGACTTTTAGGAAGAGTCGCTCCATGGACAAATTCAATGGTACAATCATAGTCTCTATGGGGAGGCAAAATTTGTGACTCCTCCTCAGAAAAAACTCTCCAAAAATCCTGAATAGGTACAGGTAATTCCCCTTTTTCCACCGCAGCAATACGTCCGTTACAACACTTGTCATAACACTTAGGGCTCCAGGACTTAATTTCATTGGTAGACCAATCCAGTACAGGATTGTACAATTTTAACCAGGGCAACCCCAAAACTACTGGACAAGGCAAATTATTTAATACTACCAAATCCAAATTCTCTTGGTGAACACCATTAATAGTGAGGGGAAATTCACAGACCTTGTGAGTAACACTCTTCAAGGGAGAGCCATCGACGGAAACCACAGCAATAGGGGATGACAAAGGTTTGGGTTTTAATTTAAGTTTTTCCAAGAATCCCCCCATCAATCACATTCAGAGTAGAACCACAATCCACAAATACCCGAAATTCAATTAATTCTTCCTGAGCAACGGTAGTAGCAGAGAGGAATACCCGCTTAGTATTTAAACAGGCTATATGGGCGTAACTGACCTTTTTTTTTTCTTTGTTCATACGAAGCACACAGTTCTTAATGAAATGATCAGATTTTCCGCAATAAAAGCACAAACCTTCAGAAAACCTGCGGTCCTTTTCCTGAGAGCGGGGTGCCATCGCCCCAATCTCCATCGGCTCTCCAATGTCAGTACAGACCCTCTCAAGACTCGGAGCTGACATGGCAGAGGTTTTACTCTCATTAACCCTTGCACGCAGTCTTCTGTCCACCCGTATAGCTAATTGCATTGCCTCCTGCAAGTTTCCAGGTGTGGGATAAGCAATCAGCAGATCCTTAACCCTTTCACCTAGCCCCGCAAGAAACAAACTTTTCAAAGCTGAATCGTTCCACCCCACCTGGGCAGACCACCGACGTAAGTGAGAACAATATTTTTCCACATTACCTGATCCCTGCCTCAAACGTCTCAATTCAGTCTCAGCTGATGAGACACGATCAGGATCATCATACAACAGACCCAAAGCAGAAAAAAAACTATCCACTGATCTAAAGCATGGATCACTAGGTTGGAGAGAAAAGGCCCATCCCTGAGGTTCTTTGCGCAAAAGTGACATTATGAACCCTATGCGCTGTGATTCATCACCAGAGGATCTGGGTCTCAAACGAAAATATAATAAACAAGCATTTTTAAAAGGAAAAAAAATCTTCTTGATCACCAAAATATAAATCAGGCAAACATACCTTTGGCTCCACAAAATGTGCTCCAGAACAGCTACTCACGTGTTGTTGGAGCTCGGCCACCTCCAGAGAGAGTCCCTGCAGGCGTTGAGCCAAATCCTGAACCGACACCATGATGGAAATGGGAAGTCTTTCCTTAGAGATTTTTGGGCTGGACTTACTGTTATGATCTGCTACAAGCACTAAGGAAAGACAGGAGATCTGTCCCTACAATAGAACTAAGCTTAACCTGCTACGTTGTAGCGAGGAACCTGATCCTGTGATCAGACCCGCTAAAGTCCTCAGCTAGTCTGTACGAAGACCTATAGATGTGAGGGAGGGATCCCTACAAGAACTAGGGACTGGGAGTAAGATGGACACCTCCTAACAGAAATTGTAGCAGAAAAGGACAAACAAAACAACATAGAAAATAGAGGTCAAGAGACCTAGCTAAACTGACGGAGTAAGGTAACAAAGCACCTGGCTAGATAAAGAGTTGAAATTACAATGAAGTCCAGCAAGGCCAGAAGGGCAGAGCAGGTTTAAATAGGCAAAAAAGGTCATGTGACAAGCAAACTAGAAAAAACCTAACAGGAGAGTTCTAACACTTATCAGTTATAATTCCCCCAGCGGCACTAAAAACACGCTCCGATAACACGCTAGCGGCAGGGAAGGCCAGGACCTCCAAGGCATACAGAGAAAGTTTATTCCAAGCGTCCAGCTTGGATACCCAATAATTAAAAGGCACAGAGGAATCACGGAGGACGCTGGTACGGTCGGCAAGGTACTCCCCCTCACCATCTTTTGAAACTTTCCACTCCTTGTGAGAGAACCCTGAGCCTCAGGGCCTGTAAATTGGGTGGGTCTCAGAAAACTGTCCCAGAACGTTGACAGTGTTCCCCTGCCTCTGCTGGATTGGAGTTGCGTCTCGCTCGCCTGTACGCCTTGGTTGGGCAACCAACTGTGACCTCTGCCGATAGCGTGTTCAGATGGGAATTTTTTTTTTAACAGTTCTGCAGCAAGAGCCTTCTGGTACTGCCCCATTTTTGTAGACCTCTCCACCTCAGGAATAAGAGAGTGAAAGTTCTCCTTGTAGCGGGGGTCTAATAGTGTCACCAACCAGTAATGACTGTCACCCAACATTTTGACAACGCGAGGGTCACGGTTAAGGCAGCGTAACATAAAGTCAGCCATGCGTGCCAGACTGGTAACGGGCAAGACTTCCGTGTGCTCACCAAGATCACGACTGACCATGCTCTCCTCCTCCTCCCCGTCCTCAGGCCACCCACGCTAAACCGATGATATGACAGTTGTACAGGTACTACCGTCTAAAGAACATGATACCAGCTCCTGTTTTTCTTCCTCCTCCTCCTCTCCCTCATGGTCCCCCAATGCACATTGGGATGAGATGAGGCTGGGCTGTGTGTAATAGCCCGCTACGGCTTCTTGATCCATCTCATCATACTCTGGCTGCAATGCCTCCTCTTTAATTCTCTGCAGAGTGCGTTGCAAAAGACAGACAAGTGGGATGCTGACGCTAATGATGGCGTCATCGCCACTCACCATCTTGGTGGACTCCTCAAAGTTTGTCAGGATGGTACATATGTCAGACATCCAGGTCCACTCCTGAGGTCTTATGTGTGGAGTCTGACCTGAATATCGACGTCCTTGTTGCAGCTGGTACTCTACAACTGCTCTCTTCTGCTCACAAATCCTTTGCAACATGTGGAGGGTAGAGTTCCAACGTGTAGGGACATCACACACAAGTCGGTGTGACGGAAGCTGCAAACGCTGTTGCAACACAGCAAGGGCGGCGGAAGCTGTAGCCGACTTCTGAAAATGAGCTGACAGGCGGCGTACTTCGACGAGCAGATCTGGCAACTCGGGGTACGATTTAAGAAACCGCTGAACCACGAGCTTAAGCACATGACCCAGGCATGGTACGTGTGTGATCTCGCCTCAGAGCCGCCACCAGGTTACGGCCATTGTCACACACGACCATGCCTGGATGTAGGTTCAGCGGTCTCAGTCACAGATCTGCCTGCTCTTTCACAGCTGTCCACAACTGTGAGGTTTATCACCTAAGTTTATGAGTTTCAGCACAGTCTGTTGCTGCTTGGCGGAGGCAGTACGGCAGTGCTTCCAGCTTGTAACTGATGCGGTGATATCTGAGATGGAGGGTGAACATGAGGAAGATGATCATCAGGAGCTGTACACTGTGGGGGCAACTCTGACTGACATAGGCCGCGCAATCCTCGGTGTGGGGAGGATGTGTTCCGTCCCAAGGTCCGACTGGTTCCCGGCTTCCACTATGTTTACCCAGTGTGCCGTCAGAGAGATGTACCGTCCCTGGCCACAAGCTCTTGTCCACGTGTCCGTTGTCAGGTGGACTCTCCCAGTAACTGCGTTGTTGAGGGCACGGCAGATGTTTTGGGACACATGCTTGTGTAGTGCGGGGATGGCACACCGGGCAAAATAGTGTCGGCTGAGGACCGAGCACCGAGGGACGGCCACCGCCACAAGGTTGCGGAAGGATTCCGTCTCCACCAGCCTAAAAGGCAGCATTTCCAACGCAAGCAGTCGTGAAATGTGCGAATTTAGGACTGTGGCCTGTGGGGCGTTGGCTGCGAATTTGCGCTTTCGTTCAAAGGTCTGGGATAAGGACAATTGAACGCTGACGTGGACGTTGATGCTGTTTCTTGAGAAACTGCCATAACAAGTGAAGACTGAGAGGAGGGGGAATCTTTGCATGCAGTATGGACAGGGGATTGCCTTGCACGCACAACAGGGGGTTCTCTTACACGCACAACGGCGGAAAAAGCAGTGGTGACACCCGTTGACACTGGTCGTGGACCCTGGGGTTCGCCACACAAAGTCGGGTGCTTTGCTGACATGTGCCTGATCATGTTGGTGGTGGTCAGGCTGGTACTTTTGTCACCCCTGCTGGCACTGGCATGGCAGGTGGTACAAATGGCCTTTTTGGGGTTATCAGCAGAGTCTTTAAAAAAATTCCAGACTCTGGAAGACCTACCGGTTGTACTGGCAAAGTCCCTCGTGTTAGTGTTACGGGGAACGGTTGCCCGCCTTCTGTGTGCAGCCACCACACTGCTTCTTCCTGTCTGTTGGGGTGCTCTGCCTCCCTCCCCCTGTGTGCTGCTCGCCTCGCTCTGCGTGTCCTCCTGCCACCTTGGGTCAGTTACTAGATCATCCACCACGTCCTCCTCTTCCACTTCCGCACCACGATCCTCCTCCTCACTTCGTGGCAATTGTGTCTCGTCATCGTCCACCTCTTGTGACAAATTGCGCCAGCGTCGCCTTCCTGTGGCCATGGCTGTTCAAATATTTGGACATCGCTACATGGGATCTCCTCTTCCACCACTTCTAGCGGAGAAAAAAAGAGGATTTAGATGAAAAAAAAAAAAAAGGATTTTTCCTGGCCCCCGAGACCTGGAGCTAAGTCTAGCAATTTGAGCAGCAGGAGCACACAGGACTGTAATGCAGCGTTTGCTGGTATAACCACTGCGTTTCCTATACAGCCTGCCTGCCTGCCTGCCTGATATCTGGGATGGATATTAGTCCTGAGAAGGACGGTTTGTTTGATCTGGCAGCTTTTACAGACCCTACACTAACTATTTCGCAGTATATATCTCTCCCTAAATCAGCAGTACTTTCCCTACACTGTGTGATCCCGGGCGACTGAGTCCAAGATGGCGGCGCCCGGTTTTAAATACTCGAGGTGACGCTGGGCGGCCAGCCAATCACTGTAATGCCCACAAACAACATGGCTGCGGCATTACAGTGACTGGCTGGCAATCCCTGCATGTTCATTGGCTCTGTAAAGAGCGCCAAACATGCAGGGCGGAGACCCGAGCTCCCGCCCGAGTAACCCGGAAATGCTCGGTGCTCGCCGAACATCCCGAGTAGTGAGATGCTCGGGCGAGTAACGAGCAGTGTCGAGCATGCTCGCTCAACACTAGTAATGACGTCTATTAGGCTGTGTGCACACATTAAGCTTTTGGTTTCTCCATCTCTTGTCTGGAAAATGCTGTAAATAGGTGAAGTTTTTCCCCACTCATCAGTGTGGGTGAAATCTGCAGCAAAAACGCTGACAGAATTGACATCCTGCAGAATTATATCTTCACCAAACCTGCAAGTCACAAATAAGTAACATGTGCAGGAGACGTCAGGATTCTCAGTCACTTTCCTGGCATCGGGAAACCCTTTAGGTTTTGTGACAAATCTGCACAGAAAAAAGGTGACAAAATCTGAAATGTGTGCACTTGTGTCCTTACAAAGTAAATCAACATGCAAAGTAACTGCAAGGAATCTCTCAAAAGGAGTGTTACCCCAAAATGGAAATTCAGCTACTTAATGATTTACATTAAGGCTATGTGCCCACAATGCAGAAATGAAGCAGAAAATTTCTGCAGCATTTCTGCATCTCCCTGGCAGAAAAAACGCATGCGGATTGTACATGCGTTTTTCCAGCGTAATACATGTGGATTCACATGCGTTTCCGCATGCGGATTGACAAGCGCTTTCAAAGCGATTTTAGCATCACTTGGAAAGTGCTTGACAACTAGGTCACACTATATAAATCCATGCAAACAGCATGGATTTATATAGTGTGACCTTTAGAGTGGTTAAAAATAAAAAAATAAACCTTGATACTTACTTTCCGATGGCCCGGCGTGTGTTGCTGCGCTCCTTCCTGGCTGCCAGCTGATCGCGGGACACTGCACTGAAAGACCTGCTGTCACATGACTGTGACGTCAGCGCAGGTCCTTCAGTCTGCTGGCAAGCACAGGGAAGGAGACCGGGGACTGTCGGTAGGTGAATATAATCTTTATTTTTTATTTTATTCTTTTTTTTACAGTTTCTATGGTACCTGGGTGTGGATGAGAGTCTTCTCTTCTCCACACTCGGGTACCATCCAGACATTACAACGCGCCAATTAAGCATGTACAGAAGCAGTCTTGCAGGATTGGCGCGTTCTAATGCAAGTCAATGGCGGCGAAAACGCAGCGCTTCCGCAAAATTAATGGACATGCTGCGGATTTTTGAGAGCAGCATAAACGCTGCAGAAAAATCCGCAGCATGGGCATTGAAAGTGCGGAATTGCATAGGGGACCATGGCAGAAGGCTTACCATGCGTTTCCCAAGCGTTTACGCTGCGGAAAATTCCGCAGCAAAAACGCTTGAAAAACACATCGTGGGTACACAGCCTAAATTCACTTTTAATCCTTATGCAACTAATGGCACTTTGTTGCACCCCTGGCATGGTCAATGTCCAAGGGGATCAGGTATTAGTCTTAGTGCCCACAGCAGAAAGTAAGCTCATGGCCAAGTGGCAAGGGCCATATGAAGTCCCGGAAAAGGTTGGGGAGATGAATTAGAGAGTATATCAACCTGGGAAGAGAAAACCAAACAGCTATATCACGTAAATTTGCTATAAGCAAGGAAAGACTGGGAATGTATGATTACGGATGCGACTCCGGTCGTATCGTCTGGGGACCCTCCGACAATGGCCAGGGGAGAGGTAAATATAAGTGACACACTCTCTAAACAGAAGCGACGGGAGACTGAGAAATTGGTGCTGCAGAGTACGGATGTATTTTCGGAACTGCTTGGCCGAACATCTGTGATCCAACATAACATTGTCACAGAGGCCCAGACACAAGCCATCGCAGCTGAGGAAAAACAAATGCTCCAGCTAGGAGTTATCGAGGAGTCCAGGAGGGAGCGGGCTAGCCCCATTGTAACTGGTTCTGAAGCTGGACGGATCGTTATGATTTTGTAACGACTTCTGAAAATGTAATAAAGTGTTGAAATTTGACCTTTATTCAATGTCCTGGGTGGACGAGCTGATTGAGAGACTGGGGCAGGCCCAGTACTTCACCACGGGTTACTGGCAGGTGCCTCGGACAGAGTCAGCCTTCATAACGCCGGAGGGTCTCTATCACTAGGTCGTCTTGCCTTTTGGGTTACATGCAGCCTCGGCCATGTTCCAGAGGCTGATGGACATAGTGTTAGAGCCTTATCAGAAGTATGTATCGGTGTATTTGGATGATATTACCTTTAGTACCAAGTGGCATACCAACTTGTCCCAGGTACAATCAGTAGTGGATTTGCACACAGCCGTGGGCTTAACAGTGAACCCAAAAATGTGGAAACTGCTGTCACTTCCCTTTCCACACTGAAACGAAGATCATCGAAAAGGAGGGGACTGGGACATCCCTACTCTCCCCTGCTTTGTTTGCCGCCCATCAGTGATGCTGGTTTCAGGGGCTGGTCCGTGCAATGTCTCCCTCAGCGCCCTGTGCGATAAGTGCAGCATCCGGTCTGTTGTCTGCTTAGCTGAATAGTAATAACTTATTACTAATAAGCCGACTCTGCTTACAGTCAGATATCAGAACTACACTTATGTATTTTATGTCTGAGTGCTTACTTCATGATTCAACAGCTGTTCATTTGTTCCAAAAAAATTTGATTTCAGTGATAAAACTGACATCCTAACAAGTTTGAACAAGGTCTACTACTCCTCGGATGACTCTTCTGCACAGTATAAAAATAGGAGAAACCTTATAATTGTATGCCATCACAAGAAACATTTTGGAGTGAAAGCTGAATGGCACTTTTTTGCCATTCAGCTCCTGGCAAAAGGTGTATGTGATGGTTTAGGAGGCACGGTGAAATGTCTAGCAGCTCAAGCTAGCCTCCATAGACCACATTCAGACCAAATTTTAACACCCATGCAACTTTTCCAACTGAGTGAGAAAAATATTCCTAACATCCAGTTCACGTACTGTACAAACCAGGACTAAGAAGAAGAGGAAAGTTTGTTAAAACATTGGTTACAAAAAGCAGAACCCATCAAAGGAACTAAGCAATACCACACTTTAATTCCATGTAGTGAAACAAAAATATAAACAAGGATTTTTTCATCCAGAAATGACAGTGAAGTCCATGAAGTGATTGAAGGTGGCACAAGATTGGTGATGGATGATATAACTGGATATGTGACCTGTGAGTATGATCAGCACTGGTGGCTGCTGGCTAATGGACTCTCCAAAGACTAGGACAATGAAGAAGTAAAGCCATTTTTCTGCACCTTCTGGTCCATCACCATCCTTTGTGTATCCAAGAAAGCAGACATTTTGAAAGTAACCAAAAATCAGATATTAACACAAGTGGACCCAAACCCCATAACAGGCGTACATACTGACACAAAAGGAAACGGCCATTGTTAGTAAGAGATTGTGGACAAGATTACATTTCACCCAGAAGAGAGAACAAATTATTGAGAAAAGATCAGTGTAAAGACGTACTATTAATTGTTCAGACCAATTCATAATGTTTTATTTTATCGCTGGACGATTTTACTGTATTTTTTTCATTTTTTTTTTAAACTGGAAAAAGGAAATGTCTAGTGAAGTAATAATAAAAACAAAGTTGTTACATGTATAACTGTATATTAAAAAGGTGTTAAAATATTGATTCTTTTAGTTTAGCATTAAACCTATGACTAGGATGAGACTGTATTTAGAAAATCACACAACAAAATATGATCCTACAGAAATACCAACTTGAATCCCTGAAGGAATGTAACCAATAACACAAGTAACACATACGCATTTTTTTTATTATTTTTTTTACAAAACACAGTTTTCCCGAAATCGCCCATCAAAATTTAGAATTTGACTCCTCGAAAACAAAATAACAAACTTGGTTAAGACATGTCGAATTAAAGCCTGTACAATTCTGAACAAAATGCTGCCTCTCCCATCTCTATCTTAATTGTAGCCCGCAATATGATAAATGTAAAGTCTATAAAAAAATAACGAAGATAAAAAATCCTAAATTTATTATTTTTACTTCACTAAAGTAGCACTTCAAAAAAATGGTGTCATTCAAAAGTACAACTTGTCCTGCAAAAAACAAGCCCTTGGTTATATTGAAAAAATATAAAAGTTATGGCTCTGGAAAAAAGAGGAGAAAAAAAACTAAAGTGCAAAGATAGAAAATCACAAGATCATGAACGGGTTAATATCAAGTAAATTGAACCAGTGTTATGTAAAAATTAACCATTACAGAACATTGCTAATATTTTCCTATTTTTTCATATTTTATATAATGGTTGTTCCCCAGCTTTTCCAGTCTGCAGAATGCCAGATCTGCCCGGCCAGTCAATCTAAACGCTACCGTGGAGGTGACCGGAAGTGAGAGCACGCGCGGGGTGTGAACACGTGGGCTGTGGTGTGGCTGTGGTGAGCGGCGTGCGGCGTGGTCCGACTCGGCTCGCGGCCCTCTGGCGAGGGAGCCAGGCGGAGGTGACCAAGTGGACCGGGAGGACCGGTAGGAGGCGACCGGAGGAACGAGCGCAAGAGAGCGCTGTGATATCGTGCAGCGCCGGCCGGCGGAGGGCGCCAGGTGGTGGTGACCAGGAGGACCGGTAAGAGGCGACCGGAGGGGCGAGCGCGCTGTGATAGCGTGCAGCGTCCCTAGAGGAGGTGAGTGAGGGGCAGGAGGCCGCGATAAGAGGCCCTACTGAACCCGAGCGTGTATTGTACTGTATTTGTATTGTAATTGCATTTTATTTAAGTGCTCCCCCCCCGGCCTTATTTAAATTAATCCCCTGTCCATATTTGATCGATCTCCCCCCTATCCATATTTAATACAACTCCCCAGGCCATCTTTAGTGATCCCCCAGACCATATTTAATTGATCACCCCCCGTCCATATTTAAATTGATCCCCTGATAACCCCCCGTCCATATTTAACTGATCCCCCTGACCACATTTAAATTGACCCCCCCGTCCACCCCCCGTCCATATTAAATTGATCCCCCGACCACATTTAACTGATTGCCCCCCCCAGCCCATAATCAATTGATCCCCCTTGTCCATATTTAATAGATTCCCCCTGTCCACTTTTACTGATCCCCCAGTCCCTATTTATTTGCCTTATCCCCATCCATATTTAATTAACCCCCTGTCCATAATTAATTGATTGATTCCCCAGTCCACAATTAATTATTTCCCCAGCCCATATTTATTGATCCCCAGTCCATAGTCAATTGACACACCGTCCATACTTAATTAATCCACCTGACCTACTCAGCTGAGTCCCCGGTCCATACTTAATTGATCCCCCGTCCATACTTAACTGATCCCCCGCCGATATCTAATTGATACACTTGCACATCCCTAATTGATCCCCGTCCATACACCTATATATAAATAATTGTGTTTTGTACTTGTATATATATACTGACTGTATCCCCATATTTAGAATGGCGTCCATCTTGGCCGAAGCTGTGCAGTGTACATCTTGCGCAATGTATGCATTCCGTGAGCTACCGCTCGAGGATCCATACTGCTGCGAGAGATGTGAGCATATCGTGCACTTGGAAGCCCAAATTCTGGATCTAAGTGCTCAGATAGCGATACTGAGGAGCATCGACAACATGGAACGGAGTTAGCTGCTCACCGAGCAGACACTCAATGGGTCAATACTGGGGGTGGAGCATAGAGGGGAAGTGCAGGCTGAACAGGCAGGGAGCTGGATAACAGTTAGGAGGGATAGAGGGAAGAAGTATAGGAAGGCTGGTTCAGAACCGGCATTATTGGAGCACGACAGATCCTCTGACCGCCGGGGGAGTGTATGCTCCAGTAATGAGGGGGAGGGGGGAAGTGTAGGGCAGGCAAGACAGGTCCTGGTAGTGGGTGATTCTATTATTAGGGGGACAGACAGGGCAATCTGTCACAAAGACCGGGATCGCCGAACGGTGTGCTGCCTCCCTGGCGCTCGAGTCCGGCACATCGCGGATCGGGTTGACAGGTTACTGGGTGGGGCTGGCGAAGACCCAGCGGTCATGGTCCACATCGGCACCAATGACAAAGTGAGTGGTAGATAGAGGGTCCTTAAAAATGATTTCAGGGACCTAGGTAGGAACCTTAGGGCAAGGACCTCCAAAGTAGTTTTCTCAGAAATACTACCAATCCCGCGAGCCACACAGGAGCGCCAACGGGAAGTTAGGGAGGTGAATAAGTGGCTAAAGAGTTGGTGCAAGGCAGAAGGGTTTGGGTTCATGGAGAACTGGGCTGACTTCGCAGTCGGCTACAGGCTCTACCGTAGGGACGGGCTGCACCTCAATGGGGAGGGTGCAGCGGTGCTGGGGAAGAAGATGGCTAATAGGTTGGAGGAGTATTTAAACTAGAGATGGGGGGGGGGAACCAAGGAAATAGGTGGGATGTGAGGCAAGCAAGGGGGAAGGGGAGAAGTGAATATAATGAGGGTGGAGAGGGGGGTGAGGATAGTACAGTTAGATCGCTAGAGAAGAATAGGAAGCTAAATAACCCCAAAATTTTATCTTGCATGCTGACCAACGCAAGAAGCCTGACCAATAAGGCGAATGAGCTGCGGGCGCTTATATCGGAGGAGAGGTATGACATCGTAGGTATAACAGAGACTTGGCTAGACGATAGCTACGACTGGGCGGTAAATTTATTAGATTATAGTTTATTTAGAAGGGACCGGAAACAGGGGAAAGGCGGAGGAGTCTGCTTATATGTAAAGTCATGTCTAAAGCCCAGACTAAGGGAAGATATAGGAGAGGGAGAAGAGGGGGTCGAGTCCATGTGGGTAGAGATAGAGGGGGCAAAAAATAATAATAAAATATTATTGGGGGTCTGCTATAAGCCACCAAATATAACAGAGGAGAATGAGAGTCTGCTATTAGGACAAATAGACAAAGTAGCAAAACATAATGAAGTGATTGTAATGGGGGATTTCAACTACCCGGATATTGACTGGGAAACAGAAACCTGTAGATCTCAGAAAGGAAAAAGGTTCTGGACAAATATTAAGGATAATTATCTCTCCCAACTAGTGCAGGAACCAACAAGAGGGAAGGCCGTGTTGGACTTAATATTGACTAATAGGCCTGATAGAATAACTGAGGTACAGATAGGGGGGCACCTAGGTAATAGCGATCATAATATTATCAATTTCAAAATGCCCTTCAGTAGGGTTATCAATAAGGGAACAACAAAAACATTAAACTTTAGGAGGGCGAAGTTTGATCAGCTGATAGAAAACCTTCAACTTATTGACTGGGACAAAGTTCTTAATCAAAGGAATACGAATAGTAAATGGGAAACCTTCAAAAGAATTCTGAATACTCAGTGCGAGAGATATATACAGTGCCTACAAGTAGTATTCAACCCCCTGCAGATTTAGCTGGTTTGATAAGATGCAAATAAGTTAGAGCCTTCAAACTGCAAACGAGAGTAGGTTTTATGAACAGAAGCATAAATCTTACAAACCAAAAAGTTATGTTGCTCAGTTGAATTTTATTAAATTTTAAACATAAAAGTGTGGGTCAATTATTATGCAACCCCTATGTTTAATATTTTGTGGAATAACCCTTGTTTGCAATTACAGCTAATAATCGTCTTTTATAAGACCTGATCAGGCCGGCACAGGTCTGTGGAGTTATCTTGGCCCACTCCTCCATGCAGATCTTCTCCAAGTTATCTAGGTTCTTTGGGTGTCTCATGTGGACTTTATTCTTGAGCTCCTTCCACAAGTTTTCAATTGGGTTAAGGTCAGGAGACTGACTAGGCCACTCCAACACCTTGACTTTTTCCCTATTGAACCAGGCCTTGGTTTTCTTGGCAGTGTGCTTTGGGTCGTTGTCTTGTTGGAAGATGAAATTACGACCCATCTTAAGATCCTTGATGGAGGAGCGGAGGTTCTTGGCCAAAATCTCCAGGTAGGCCTTGCTATCCATCTTCCCATGGATGCGGACCAGATGGCCAGGCCCCTTGGCAGAGAAACAGCCCCACAGCATGATGCTGCCACCACCATGCTTGACTGTAGGGATGGTATTCTTGGGGTCGTATGCAGTGCCATCCAGTCTCCAAACGTCACGTGTGTGGTTAGCACCAAAGATCTCGATCTTGGTCTCATCAGACCATAGAACCTTGAACCAGTCTGTCTCAGAGTCCTCCAAGTGATCATGAGCAAACTGTAGACGAGCCTTGACATGACGCTTTGAAAGTAAAGGTACCTTACGGGCTCGTCTGGAACGGAGACCATTGCGGTGGAGTACGTTACTTATGGTATTGACTGAAACCAATGTCCCCACTGCCATGAGATCTTCCCGGAGCTCCTTCCTTGTTGTCCTTGGGTTAGCCTTGACTCTTCGGACAAGCCTGGCATCGGCACGGGAGGACACTTTCAAAGGCTGTCCTGGCCGTGGAAGGCTAACAGTAGTTCCATAAGCCTTCCACTTACGGATGATGCTCCCAACAGTGGAGACAGGTAGGCCCAACTCCTTGGAAAGGGTTTTGTACCCCTTGCCAGCCTTGTGACCCTTCACGATCTTGTCTCTGATGGCCTTGGAATGCTCCTTTGTCTTTCCCATGTTGACCATGTCTGAGTGCTTTTCACAAGTTTGGGGAGGGGCTTAAATAGTCAGAAAAGGCTGGCAAAAGAGATCTTTAATCCACACATGTGAAGCTCATAATTCTTGGTGCCTGAACTACTTCTTAATACTTTAGGGGGACCAAACAGAATTCTTGTGGTTTGAGGGGTTGAATAATAAATGACACTCTGAATTAACTTTTTACGTTTAAAAAAAAAAATAAATAAAAAAAATTTGCTGCAGTGCATTTCCCACTTCCAGGCTGATCTACAGTACAAATGTCACAATGCCAAGTTAATTCCGCATGTGTCAACCAGCTAAATCTGCAGGGGGTTGAATACTACTTGTAGGCACTGTACCGTATGGGAATAAAAGGGCCAGAAATAAGAGGAAACCAATATGGTTGAACAAGAATGTAAAAGGGGCGTTAAATAGCAAAAAAGAGGCATTCAAGAGATTAAAACAGGAAAATAGTAAGGAGGCACTAATGTGTTACAAGGAAAAAACGAGAACCTGTAAAAAACAAATAAAAATAGCGAAGGAGGAAACAGAGAGACGTATTGCTAGGGAAAGTAGATCAAATCCCAAACTGTTCTTTACGTATATAAATAGTAAAAGGATTAAATCGGATAATATTGGACCGATAAAAAGTGATGAAGGCAAAATCATAGAGAAAGATGAGGATAAAGCTAACCTATTAAATAATTTTTTTTCGACAACTTTCACAAAGGAAATAGAACTAACAGGAGAAATGAGAAGTGACAAGCTTAATCCTCCACTAAGTATGACTAATCTAACCCAAGTTGGGGTACAGAAACGCCTCAGTAACATTAAAATAAACAAATCACCAGGACCTGATGGCATACACCCACGGGTACTAAGGGAACTAAGTAATGTGATAGACAGACCGTTATATCTTATATTTAAGGACTCTGTTGAGACTGGGTCTGTACCACTTGATTGGCGACAGGCGAATGTAGTGCCAATATTCAAAAAGGGAGCGAAAAGTGACGCCGGAAACTATCGGCCGGTGAGTCTGACGTCCGTTGTGGGCAAAATTTTTGAAAGCTTCATTAAAGAGGCAATTACGGAGCATCTTGATGCTAATAATCTTTTAATCCCGAACCAACATGGATTCATGAGGAATCGCTCCTGCCAAACAAACCTGATTGACTTCTACGAGGAGGTTAGCTCTCGATTAGATCAGGGGGAACCAGTGGATGTCGTGTATCTAGACTTCGCAAAAGCGTTCGATAGCGTGCCACATAATAGGTTGGTATACAAAATGAGAATGATGGGGCTGGGGGAAAATGTTTGCAAGTGGGTAGCTAACTGGCTAAAGGATAGAAGGCAGAGGGTGGTTATAAATGGAATATACTCAGATTGGGTAAGCGTCACTAGTGGGGTACCACAGGGGTCTGTACTGGGCCCAATGCTATTTAATATCTTTATTAACGACAGTCAACGGGATAAATAGTAAAATGTCAATATTTGCAGATGACACAAAGTTATGTAAAACAATTAATACAAAAGAGGACAGTGCAGACCTACAGAGGGATTTGGATAAGCTGGGTAGGTGGAGCATTAAATGGCAAATGAGGTTTAATGAGGAGAAATGTAAGGTCATACATATGGGAAGGAAAAATGGAAGTCACCAGTACTCACTGAATGGGAAATCATTGGGGAATTCAGAGATGGAGAAGGACTTGGGCATCTTGATTGATAGCAAACTAAATTGGAGTGCCCAAAGTCAGGCCGCTGCTGTAAGGGCAAACAGGGTAATGGGATGTATCAGAAGAGGTATAGCTGCAAAGGATGAGAACATTGTTCTTCCACTGTACAAAGCACTGGTCAGACCACACTTGGAATACTGTGCTCAGTTATGGGCCCCAATATATAGAAAGGATATAAATGAGCTTGAAAAGGTACAAAGGAGGGCAACAAAATTAATAAAGGGAATGGAGGGACTGCAATACCCAGAGAGGTTGGCAAAACTAGGACTATTCAGCCTGGAAAAGAGAAGGTTGAGGGGGGACATAATAAATGTGTACAAATATGTTAGGGGACAGTATAGAGACCTTGCCCGGGATTTATTCAAAAAGAGGGATATTACGGTAACAAGAGGGCATTCACTAAGACTGGAAGAGAAAAGGTTTCAGCACCAGCATAGGAAGGGGTTCTTTACGGTAAGAGCAGTGAGAATATGGAATTCACTGAGTGAGGAGACGGTAATGTCGGATTCACTACACCAGTTCAAGCGGGGACTGGATGCATTTCTAGATACCAGGCAGATTTCAGCATATACTTAAAAATAAAATAAAATAGTAGGTTGATACAGGGATTTATTCTGACTGCTGGTTTCAGAGTCGGGAGGGAATTTTTCCTCAGGTGAAGATTGGCTAAATCATTTGGGGTTTTTGCCCTCCTCTGGATCAACTGTAGCAATTACAGGACTAACAGGTCGAACTTGATGGACGCAAGTCTTTATTCGGCTTTACAAACTATGTAATAAATGATCAAATCTTGTATAATAATATTACTAGTCAGGTTGCTACTCAGAAGCTTAGAAACGCCGGGTAAAGATCTGTGTGAAGCTGTAATGAACTCATCTGCCCAGATATGCGGTCACCAATCTCCATACTGTAGCTTAGCTATGGAGCCTCACCTTACAAGGTCATGGGAGAGGGGTAATAAACCCTGTGGAGCTGTAATATAGACCTGCGAAACACTGACTCCCCTTTTCTTACTACTCAATGTACCATAGTTGGGCAGAATTACCTTTTGGAAACTCTTGATATCTGGGTAATTTGCAAAAGATTTGTTCACAAGTACATTTTGTTAGCCCTTCCACAGTAGAATTTTGTGTTTTTAATAAAAATAGCAGAAATAGATATTTTTTAAACTTATAGATTTAACCCTTTCGCGCCAGAGCCAGTTTTTGCCTTTGTGATCAGGCCAATTTTTTTCAATTCTGACCAGCGTCACTTTTTGAGGTAATAACTCTGAAACGCTTCAACATATCCCAGTGGTTCTGAGATTGTTTTATTGTGACATATTGTACTTCATGATAGTAGTCAGGATAGTAGTAATTTTTTTTCTAGATATACTGTATTTCTCGGATTATAAGACAAACTTTTTTCCTCCAAAATTTTGGGGTGGAGAGGTGCCATGCATACCGGGATGGTGCGGTGCCATGCATACCGGGATGGGGATGAGGGGTGCCATGCATACCAGGATGGGGATGAGGGGTGCCATGCATACCAGGATGGGGATGAGGGGTGCCATGCATACCAGGATGGGGATGAGGGGTGCCATGCATACCAGGATGGGGATGAGGGGTGCCATGCATACCAGGATGGGGATGAGGGGTGCCATGCATACCAGGATGGGGATGAGGGGTGCCATGCAAACCGGGATGGAGGGGTGCCATGCAAACCAGGATGGAGGGGTGCCATGCATACCAGGATGGGGATGAGGGGTGCCATGCATACCGGGATGGGGATGAGGGGTGCCATGCATACCAGGATGGGGAGCATCATGACCACATTTTTTGCTTAAATTTTCTTTTCTATTTTCCTTCTCTAAAACCCAGGTGTGTCTTATGGTCATGGTCTGGTGCATCTTATAGTCCGAAAAATTCGGTAACTAGATTATTTTTTAAAATATCAGAAATTTGGCAAAATTGGGAAAATTTTGCAATTTTTAAACTTTTAATTTTTATGCCCTTAAACCAGAGAGTTAGGTCACACAAAATAGTTCTTTTACATCTGCACAATTTTTTAAACAATTTTTTTTGGTTAGGAAGTTAGAAGGATTAAAACTACATGGTGGGCCATTTATATGGATACACCTAAATAAAATGGGAATGGTTGGTGATATCAACTTCCTGTTTGTGGCACATTAGTATAAGGGAAGGGGAAAACTTTTCCAGATGGGTGGTGACCATGGCGGCCATTTTGAAGTTGGCCATTTTGGATTCAACTTAATTTTTTTCAATGGGAAGAGGGTCATGTGACACATCAAACTTATTGAGAATTTCATAAGAAAAACAATGATGTGCTTGGTTTTAACGTAACTTTATTATTTCATGAGTTTTTTACAAGTTTATGACCACTTATCAAATGTGTTCAAAGTGCTGCCCATTGTGTTGGATTGTCAATGCAACCCTCTTCTTCCACTCTTGACACACTGATAGCAACACTGCAGAAGAAATGCTAGCACAGGCTTCCAGTATCCGTTGTTTCAGATGCTGCACATCTCATATCTTCACAGCATAGACAATTGCCATCAGATGACCTCAAAGATAAAAGTCTAAGGGGGTCAGATCGGGAGACCTTGGTGGCCATTCAACAGGTCCACGACAACCAATCCACTTTCCAGGAAACTGTTCATGTAGGAATGCTCGGACCTGACACCCATAATGTGGTGGTGCACCATCTTGTTGGAAAAACTCAGGGAACGTGCCATCTTCAGTGCATAAAAAGGGCAACACATCATCGTGTAGCAATTTCAGATATCCAGTGGCATTGAGGTTTCCACTGATGAAGAATGGCCCCACTATCTTTGTACCGCATATACCACACCAGACCATCAAGATACGAGATGTGCAGCATCTGAAACAATGGATACTGGAAGCCTACTTTTCAGGCACAGTGCAAAGCTCAGAAGGGAAAAATTGTCATATTATAGTGCAGATTTTACTGTTGTGGTTTGCAGGTGCCATGACCCACTGGGAGAGACTGAGGTCCTAAAGCAGCAGGAAACCCCCATAAGTGACCCCATTTTACAAACTACATCTCTCAATGAATTCCTCTACGGATGCAGTGATCAAACTGACACCACATGTGACTCTCAGAAATTTATACCATTGGGCAGCGAAGAAAAAAATAATTCTATTTTTACCACAAAAAAAATTAGTTTTAGCCTCAGATTTTACATTTTCACACAAGGCAATGGGTAAAAATGGTGCCGAAATGTATCACACAATTTCTGCTGAACGTGGCAATATCCCATATGTGGCTGTACAGTACTGCTTAGGCACACGGCGACACCCGGGAGGGAAGGAGCACTATTTCGCTTTTGGAGAACAAATTATTGTAGAATAGTTTGCGGACTACGTATAAAGAGCCCTTAAGCACTAGAAGAGCTGAATCCCCCTCAAGTGACCCAATTTTTAAACTTTCTGTTTTTAACTTTCTCACTTAGTCCCTCTATGGGAATATTTTTATCATCACAGGTCTCATGCAATGCAATACACATGTATTGCATTGCATGAGACCGGATGTTAGTTTTACACTGGTAGATCTCCTGTTAGACTCCGTTGATGGCTGAGCCTAACAGGCCACCGTACCTGGCAGCCTCGGAGGTCATCATGTGATCTCCGGCTGCCATGACCACGTCAGACCTTATCTCGGAGGCCGTCAAAGGTGAGTGCACAACTGCCTCTCCCTCTCTTCTATGTGCCGTGATCGCTATGGATCACAGCATCTATAACCCCTGGCAAAAATTATGGAATCACCGGGCTCTGAGGATGTTCATTCAGTTGTTTAATGCTGTTGAAAAAAATCAGATCACAGACATGGCACAAAACTAAAGTCATTCCAAATGGCAACTTCAGGGCTTTAAGAAACACTAAAAGAAATTAAGATAAAAAATGTGGCACTCAGTCAGGGTAATTTTTTTCAGACCAAGCAGAGGGAAAAAATTATGGAATCACTCAATCACTCAATTCTGAGGAAAAAAATATGGAATCATGAAAAACAAACACACAAAAGAACACTCCAATACATCACTACCACCTCTGGCTTTAAAGCAGTCTCTGAGGCATGGACTTAATGAGTGACAAACAGTACCCTTTATCAATCTGGCTCCAACTTTCTCTGATTGCTGTTGCCAGATCAGCTTTGCAGGTTGGAGCCCTGTCATGGACCATTTTCTTCAACTTCCAAAGATTTTCAATTGGATTGAGATCCGGACTATTTGCAGGCTATGACATTGACCTTATGTGTCTTCTTTTCAAGGAATGTTTTCACAGTTTTTGCTCTATGGCAGGATGCATAATCATCTTGAAAAATGATGTTATCATCCGCAAACATCCTTTCAATTGATGGGATTAGAAAACTGTCCAAAATATCAATGTAAACATGGGCATTTATTGAAGATGTAATGACAGCCATTTCCCCAGTGCCTTTACCTGACATGCAGCCCAATATCATCAATGACTGTGAAAATTTGCATGTTCTCTTCATGCAGTCATCTTTATAAATCTCATTAGAACGGCACCAAACAAAAGTTCCAGCATCATCACCTTGCCCAATGCAGATTCGCGATTCATCACTGAATATGACTTTCATACAGTCATCCACAGTCCACGATTGCTTTTTCTTAGCCCATTGTAACCTTGTTTTTTTCTGTTTAGGTGTTAATGATGGCTTATGTTTAGCTTTTCTGTATGTAAATCTCATTTCCTTTAGGCGGTTTCTTACAGTTCGGTCACAGACATTGACTCCAGTTTCCTCCTATTCGTTCCTCATTTGTTTTGTTGTGCATTTCCTGTTTTGGAGACATATTGCTTAGTTTCCGGTCTTGACACATTGATGTCTTCCTTGGTCTACCAGTATGTTTTCTTTTAACAACCTTCCCATATTGTTTGTATTTGGTCCAGATTTTAGACACAGCTGAATGTGAACAACCAACATATTTTGCAACATTGCGTGATGACTTACCTTCTTTTAAGAGTATGATAATCATCTCCTTTGTTTCAATTGACATCTCTCGTGTTGGAGCCATGATTCATGTCAGTCCACTTGGTGCAACAGCTTTTCAAGGTGTGATCACTCCTTTTTAGATGCAGACTAACGAGCAGATCTAATTTGATGCAGGTGTTAGATTTGTAAATTAAAATTTACAGGGTGATTCCATAATTTTTTCCTCAGAATTGAGTGATTTCATAATTTTTTCCTCTCTGCTTGGTCTGAAAAAAATTACCCTTACTGAGTACCACATTTTTAATCTTGATTTCTTTTAGTGTTTCTTAAAGCCCTAAAGTTGCCATTTGAAATGACTTTAGTTTTGTGCCATGTCTGTGATCTGCTTTTTTTCAACAACATTAAACAACTGCATGAGCATCCTCCGAGCCCGGTGATTCCATAATTTTTGCCAGGGGTAGTAGAAGATAGCAAAGGGTTAACTTTATTGGAACCTGATCCAATCCGGTCTCGAGGATGTCACCTGTTAGAGCTATCGCTCTGCACAGGAATCGCAGGGTGCAGGACCCTGGGGGCCCTGAGCGCTAAAAGACCGCCGACCGTTCATAAACATCGGCGATGTACAGAGCCCAGCAAGCGCGGACGTTTATGTGCAGTGGGCAGTCAGGAAGTGGTTAACACACTTTCCTTTAAATTTGACACAAAAGAACTGAAAAATGTATATCATCACAGCCCTACACAAAATAATGTAACATAAAATAAAAAAAAATAAAAAAAGAGCATGGACCGCACCTCCAAAAATCATACATTTGATCTAATGCCGCTCAGCAAAAATACATATTACTGAACATGAGGTTCTTAGCTTAACATTCTGATCAGACTGTGTGAAGCCCACTGCCACGTCAATGAACCAGCTTATTCTTTTCCCTTTCTTGGACCAGCACTCATCCCATTTGGCACAGGCAATTTTAATTAGCAGGAGTCTGCAAAGAGGGTCTAGCCTATTTTGCTCTCACTTGAGAGCTTGAGGAAGGTGAGTCACAATGCTCCTTTCATGTGGTGTTGGTGCAATGTGTCAGCCATTGTTGCTGTGGTTTTGTGCTTGTGGGGCGCCGCGGCCTGGAGTCATGGGGACTCGGTCTTGAAGCATGGATGCTGTGAGGCACCAGGCCGCCCGCCCTGCTGGTGCATTCTCACTGTAGCGGTGGTTGGCACATGGCGCCGCTCCTTTTAGGCAGGAAATGTTAGGACCCACTACGAGGTTTGCCGTGACGTGGCAGTGGGCTTCATACAGTCTGATCAGAATGTTAAACTAAGAACCTCATGTTCAGTTATGTATATTTTTGCTGAGAGGCATTAGATCAATGTATGATTTTTTTGGAGGTGCGGTCCATGCTCTTTTTTTGTATAAAATAAATTAAAACAAATATAAAACTACTGTAACTTATTCCTGAATCCTGATGTCATTTATCCCACTGATTTCCAGCTTCAGGTCACTAAATACTACCCACTCAACAGACTCCATTATAGTCAATGGTGACTAAGCCCCGCCCCTTCCGAGACTTTCACGTTCAGCAGAGATGGAACACTCACATACATCTGCTGACATCACAGTGAGTGTGACATCACCGGCACAGTGACATCACATTCCACAAAGTTCCATAAACAACTGACTGCAGCCATTGAGCTTTAGTTGTAGTTGGCTTTGACTACAATATACGTGTGGATTGCATTCTCTGATAATTTTACATACGTTTTTGGATAATTGCCCTGTTGTTGCCTGATGCAACATGGACTTTACAGGGAATAGAAAGAGAAAAAGGAAAGAAACACCAGATGGAGAAGACACTGGAAATAACCAGAAACCTCCAGCAAAGATAAGGAAGATGGATTCCAAGAAATCTGGGCAGGTTGGTCAGGTATTACCTGTCAATGAGGGAACCCAGAATATTTCCTTCCTAGACACTGTACAAAACAGATGTGAAAAGCTTGTGGGATACATCACAAATCGAGCTGATAATCTAAAAAAACTGAGTACTTTGGGTCCAACCAGGATCATTAACCTGAAAGGTAATGAAAGTGCAGCAGAAGAGAAGAGAACTGGGAGAAAAAGGAAACATCAGGAAGATCCAGCCACCAGTCAAGATGACATCTCAGGTGAATGTAGTGGCCCCAGTAGCAAAAAAATAAAGACCACTGTCCCTCTCACCAGGAATAAGTTTATCTGCCATGGCATACTTGGACAAGGGAGTTATGGGAAGGTTATGCTGGCCACTGATAAAATAAGGAAAGAAAGTGTGGCCCTTAAAATCATTAAGAAAGAAAGCCTAATCTCCTTCCCTGAATGCCTTGTAGAACACCATGTCCTGAAGCTTAGCCACAACAGCAGATTCCTAACCCATTGCCATGCCGCGTTTCATACGGAAAACCATGCATATTTTGTCACCGAGCTGGCTAGTGGAGGGGATCTGCTTCATTATATATATAGTACCATTCCCCTGAAGGAACCTGTAAGATTTATAGGAGCAGAAATCGTTTGTGGCCTACAATTCCTGCACAGCAATGACATCATTCACCGGGACTTAAAACCGGATAACATCCTGCTGACTGGTGACGGCCACATAAAAATTACTGATTTTGGACTATCTCTATATGAGTTTGATAAGAGATTTAATGCCAGAGATTTCAGTGGAACACCTGGGTATGGCGCCCCAGAAATGATCATGGGAGACGCTTATGGTGAAGGTGTGGACTGGTTCGCCTTTGGAGTCATATTGTACGACATGATTTTCCAAGACTCACCATTTCCAGGAGACACCACTGAAGAGATTGTGAATAATGTCTTGTACGAAGAACCATCATATGAAAACCTCACTGACCACGATGCTATGGACATTATGTCCAAACTACTCTGCAAAGACCATTATGTCCGGCTAGGGGTTAATGGAAAAATCAGAACGCACCCCTTCTTTTCAAATATAAACTGGAAAGACATAAGGACAGGAAAAGCGCCATCTCCAGTTATTATAGGAAGGAACCCGTATGTCACCATGAGACAGCAGATCCCAGCACCGCGCAGTGATGGCGTGAACGAGACAATTCCTGCTAGAGAACAGAGGATTTTCACGAGTTTCCCGTTTGTGGGTCCAGCATGGAGCACAACTTACCACTAAGCGGAGAAACAGCATAATACCGTCATACCATCTAATCCTCCTGTATCTTGACGCAAGACTATCTACTGGAGTTCATTTATTTCCGTACCATCAGCTCCTACTACCTGCACTCAAAATGCCAACATCATCATGTTTCATGTCATCAGTAACAAGCATGGCTGGCCTGCCAATCTGAAGAACATTCTTCCACATCTTCCTATTACCTCCATCTCTATATGTGCTGATCTGCGGCAAAGCAGTCACACAATGTATCTGACCTACTTACAGAGGGCTGAAAGCTGCTGCTCCACTGCCAACGTGACCACTGGCAGTCTGCTCTGTGCCAACTGGGATGGAGCATAAGCAGCAATGAGGCCCCTGTGCCACGTTCCCCAGGTGGATTCAGAAGTGAAGTCATAAAATCCAAACTCTGGAATCCTTGTTGGGAGATGTGACGCATGAATTACAGGACACAACTGCGGCATCTACAGCCGTCCTTGGTGCGATTGTCAACTTGGCTATACGGGGTCCACAGCTTTCCCCTATCCAGTGCTATGGTCAGTGTTGCTCGCTGACTGGCAGCTTTGTGCCCATTTAGGCAATAATTTGTAATGTCAGCCACTTTATTTTAGCAAATAATTATTAAAAGCTAAAATAGACTCACCCTTGCTGGCTACATTATACATGGAAAAATAAAAAATTTCTATATATTACATTGCTTTCAATAAATGATCGCCATTATTACTGTGCTATTGGTGTTGTATTTTAGCTTTATCTCTGAATATGTCTAGATGATATATTATCCCCTTAGCGCACATTGAGGTTTCATGAAATTGCAGCCAATGCTGGTGACTATGGTTATAAATGCTGGTGAATATGGTTATGAATGCTGGTGACTATGGTTATGAATGCTGGTGAGTATGGTTATGAATGCTGGTGAATATGGTTATGAATGCTGGTGAATATGGTTATGAATGCTGGTGAATATGGTTATGAATGCTGGTGACTATGGTTATGAATGCTGGTGACTATGGTTATGAATGCTGGTGACTATGGTTATGAATGCTGGTGAATATGGTTATGAATGCTGGTGACTATGGTTATGAATGCTGGTGACTATGGTTATGAATGCTGGTGAATATGGTTATGAATGCTGGTGAATATGGTTATGAATGCTGGTGACTATGGTTATGAATGCTGGTGAATATGGTTATGAAAGAACAACTGGGGAGATTCAGGTTATTGCTCTACAACTTGAAAAACTGCTTGTGACAGATCTGTCATTATAACATGACATTATTTAGTAGTTATTTTGCCCTAGAATCTGTCTGCTGAACCACCATGCATCACATATAAAACTGGTGAACGGTAATGGGCAGAGGGGAGCTGGGATTTCCGCATCAGTGCCTGGGTGCAGCCACTACCTCTGCACAACTCACACCTACACTCCTTTTCGTATACTGCTGTGGATGGTATAAGGGTATAATGAAACCGATCACATTAGAAAAGACTCAAGTGATCAGAAACTACATTTCCTGGTAGTCTTTCCGCATTAAATATAAAGATGTAGGGGCATGAAAAAAGTGAGGGTGTCAATACTGAGGGTCCGAGATAAGAGGGAGGAGAACCCATGTGAGGCCAGGCTGTTCCACAAGATATCAGGATAGACAAACACTTTGTGGCTTTGAATGAACGGCCACTGATGAGATCAGAGGAGAAATAACGGAATTTGGAGTAAAAGGCTTTATATACGGTATTTGCACATGTGGATATTTGGTACATTTTAATTTTGGCTAAATAATATACACAAGAGTTCTACTTGGACAACCCCATCCTAAATGCCTGAGTTCTCCATGTTAAATAAGAGAGGCTTATACTCATCTCCTGCACTGGCGCCTTTTCAGCAATATTAGGCATCGGGTCTCCTGGCACTCACATGACACTATGTCGCCGGCTGTTGCCTTTATTATTTCATCAGAGTGGACGATCACACCCCCCAATTGGCTGCAGATTTCATATTGTCACGTGAGCACCGAGAGACCTGGCGCCAACACTGCTGGAACGGCACTGGTGTGGGAGGTAAGTATAGGGTTTTCCAATTTCATTCAAGAGACTGGCACTGGCCAAGTACGGACAACCCCTTTAAGTAAGGTAGGTTTCCACTGTGCAGATGCTACAAGTAGCCATAAACAACGATTACTGCAAGTGCCAATAAGTGCACGTGTCCAACAACACTGAGGCATTACCAACAAACATGTTCACTTATTCTCCCCTCCCCAAGAGGGTTTTGCCTTTGGGCATTTATGATTGCTGCACGGCAGTAAAGGGTCCCTCCAAGTTCAAAAGGGGTTGTCATATTAAAGTACATTTTAATCAACATACATTGGATTAATAAGTTCCACAATTGGATGTGTAAAAATATAATGTGTGGAGATAATCGTATACTGTGTAATGGCTGTCTGACTGTGCAGGAACCACAGCTCCTGGGCAGAGAATGAAGCAAAAGCAAGTATACAGACAGGACAGCATGGGATCGAGGCTGAGGCTATGTGCCCACGATGCAGAAATGCTGCATATTTTTTACGCTTCTCCCTGGCAGGAAAAACGCATGCGGATTTTACATGCGTTTTTCCCGCCAGGTAGAAGCGTTTGTGAAGCGTCTTTGCATGCGGGTTATCAAGTACTTTTCCAAGCGATTTTAGCATCACTTGGAAAAGTGCTTGACAACTTGTCCACCTTGTTGCAACGGGCATGGATTTATAGTAGTGTGACCAAGTTAGTTAAAAAAGAGAATAAGAATGGTGAAAAATAAAAAAAAAATAAAGTTTATACTCACCTTCCGATGTCTTCCCGGTGTTTTGTCTGCTCCGTCCAGTGTCTTGCACTGCTCGCGGTGGTGTGAAGGACCTGCGGTGACGTCATTGAGCCATGTGATGGGTCACATGACTCAGTGACGTCATGGCAGGTCCTTCACAACCACGCGAACATTGCAAGTCACTGGACGTAGCAGACAAAACACCGGGAAGACATCGGAAGGTGAGTATAAACTTTATTTTTTATTTTAAATTCTATTTTTTTACAGTTTCTATGGTACCCAGGTCTGGATGAGAGTCTACTCTACTCCAGACCTGGGTACCATCCGCACATAGAAACGCATATAATCCGTGAGTACAAATGTACTGACACGGATTATATGCGTCTCAATGCAAGTCAATAGCGGCGATTACGCCGCGCTTCCGCAAAATTAATGGACATGCTGCAGATTTTTGAGCGCAGCATAAACGCTGCGGAAAAAAACGCAGCATGGGCATTGAAAGTGCGTCTTGTCATTGGGGACCATGGGGGGCGGATTACCAAGCGTTTTTGAAGCGTTTATACTGCGGAAATTCCGCAGCATAAATGCTTGAAAAACACATTGTGGGCACACAGCCTTATTCTTTCTATGAGGTAAAACATTTTACTGCCAGCGTTAAATCTGGTTTTCCAATACGTTATATTGTCTTTTCGCTGGAAAGACAATGAGGACCCCTGACGTAGGTGCAGGCTTACATATTTTGGTCAAAATATTAACTAATACCTTACATAATTTTCCATCCTTGCAGGATGCAGCCAGGCTTTTGTAGTGTTGGTGGAAACCATGTGTCTGTTCTTGTAGGGTGCACATATATAGTGCTCGGCAGACCGCCTGATCTAGCATCTTTTACAGAAAATAAGACAAGGTCTTATATCATTTTTTGCTCAAAAAGATGGGTTAGGGCTTATTTTCAGGGAATGTCTTCATTTATCCATATATAATAATCATGTCATATCACACACATTGCACATACACAAGAATATACACAGACACACACACTGCACATACATACCAGCCTGTCTCAGCTCCTCTAGACTTCCTCTGTTAAAAGACCTTTGGTGACATCAGGGTCATAGGACAGTGATTTCTCCAAAGGTCCTTAAGTAGTCTGAACCTTGGAATAGAAACGCTGAGGGCCTCAGAGTGGGAACCTAGAGAAATTGTCCAGTCTCCCCCCCTACATACCAGTCTATCTACTCTTCAGTTACTCTAGGCTCCCACAGTTCAAGAACCTTTGCTGACATTATGGTCACATGACTATGATGTCACCAAAGGTCTTTAAGCAGCCTTGGAATAGAAATGCTTAGGGAGCCCCAAAGAGTAGGGGCCCTGATAAATTGCCCAGTTGCTCCCCTCTCCTAACGCCAGCCCTGACTAACTAAGACTTATTTTTGGAGTAGGGCCTATATGTCAAGCATCCTCCAAAAATCCTGTAAAATCATGCTAGGGCTTATTTTTGGGGAAATTCTGTAATAGCTTTGGCATCACTAATAGGCTGCAAGTTGGCATGTTGCACTACATGTATCTGTGTGACTGGCGCCCTATACAAGCCTTATCCTGTGCATTTCTAATCCCCTCCATGAATAGTACCGTATGTTTCAGACTATAAGACGCATTTTTTTCCTCCAAAATTTTGGAGGAAAATGGGGGGTGCGTCTTATAGTCCGAATGTTGGGGAGGGGTGGGTATATATACTGTGCTGGGGGGAGCTGTAGCGGTGGAGGAGAGGGGCACAGGGGGCAGCAGCCGCCTGCTGCAGCCTACACTGTCCCCGCTGCTAAAGAAAATGAATATTCACTGCTCCCCACGCCCATGGGGCATGTGGAGCACTGAATATTCATGGTCCTTAATAGCAGCACACAGTGTAGCCGCAGCTGCTGCCGGAATCGCCTGTGCCCGCTGTTAAAGGGCATGAATATTTAACCTCTCTCCACGCCCATGGGCGTGGGGATGGGGTGAATATTCATGCCCTTTAATAAGCTGGCACACGAGATAACCCGGCAGCAGCAGGAGCCGCAGCACGGCTAAGCTGTGTGCCGGCTATGAAGGAGCATGAAGTCACTGCTCCCCGCGCACACAGTCCCGGCGCTGGGAGCGGTGACTTCCGTCAGCTGATCTCTCCTTGTGAGCCGCGCATGGCAGTGACGCCATGCGCGGCTCACATGGGGAGATCAGTGCGGGCAGACAGGCGTCAGCGCTGGAGGAGAGAAGAAAGGTGAGTAGGAGTGTTTATATATTTATTTTTTTATATGTGCAGCATGATGGGGATTACGGGGACCATGCATACTAGGAAAAAGGATGAGGGGGCCATACATACCAGGGTAAGGATGAGGGGGGCCATACATACCAGGGTAAATATGAGGGGGCCATACATACCAGGATAAAGATGAGGGGGCCATACATACCAGGATAAAGATGAGGGGGCCATACATGCCAGGATAAAGATGAGGGGGGCATACATAACAGGATAAAGATGAGGGGGCCATACATACCAGGATAGGGATTAGGGGTAACATGCATACCAGGATGGGGATTGCTGTGCCATGCATACCAGGATGGGGATTGCTGATACATGCATACAAGGACGGGGATGAGGGGTGCCATGCATACCAGGACAGGGATGAGGGGTGCCATGCATGCCAGGACAGGGATGAGGGGTGCCATGCATACCAGGATAGGGATTAGGGGTGCCATGCATACCAGGATAGGGACTAGGGGTGCCATGCATACCAGGATAGGGATTAGGGGTGCCATGCATACCAGGATAGGGATTAGGGGTGCCATGCACACCAGGATAGGGATGATGGGTGCCAGGCATACCAGGATGGAGGGGTTCCATGCATACCAGGATGGAGGGATGCCAGGCATACCAGGATGGAGGGATGCCAGGCATACCAGGATGGAGGGATGCCAGGCATACCAGGATGGAGGGATGCCAGGCATACCAGGATGGGGACCATGTGTAAAAGGAAGGGGGGGGGGCATATATACCAGGATGGGGGATATTGTCAGAATTGGGGGATATTACCCCTATACCAGTGTCAGCAGAAGACCCCCCCCCCTTTAAAAGTGGATCATGAACACATCTTTTGCTTAAATTTTTTTTTTCTCCTCTAAAACCTAGGTGCGTCTTATGGTCCGGTGCGTCTTATAGTCCAAACAATATGGTAGGTGTGAGTGGTTATTTCATCAGTATTTTGCACCAGCTCTCTCTCCACCTGAGGGCTGCTACATCCCGTTGTACATTAGTATTGCGACTAGGAATTGGCAAGTATGGCTGCCTCTTTTATAACTGTATGTTTTATAGCAAAATTAATTGCATCATTCAAAACTACAACTCGTTCTGCAAAAAAAAAAATCCTCACATGGCTGTGTCAATGGAAAAATAATAAAACCTTTTTGCTCTTGGAAAAGGGTAATAAAAAGAAAGAACGGGATTGTCAGGGCTGAAATTAAAAGTTTGCAGACTACAGAATTGTGCCCATGAGTAAAGCACACACTGTCATAGTTCCCCAGTCAGTGGATGGTCTCAGTTTCGCTCAATTCTTACGTATAGTTGGCATGTGCCCACAAGTATACAAATTGCTTTCATGCGGTTATGTGACCGTTGATCAGCTGGGGACATTGCACACATTCACGATTCTGTAGAGGTTTCAGTTCAGCTCAGGCAGTCCCCTGTAAGCAATTGTACACTCGGGTTTTAAAAAACAAAAATAATATATCCAAGTCAATACATGACTGTCATTTATTTCACTACTGCATTGCGGCTAGCCTCCTCTAACTCCGCTCCATCAGGACTGTGACCTGCGAGTACGGTGCTTACAGAGGGAGGTAGTCAGACACTCCATATTATTACTGGTCCCTTTCCCGAAAGCTCAGTCACCGCTTACTGACTGCTTTATACCAGCAGAATACCATCACAAGCTCACCAGTAGGACATTTTTTTTTAAAAGGCGGGCAGAATGATGATAAAGTACATACTGCAAGATGGGCAGCATGGTGGCTCAGTGGTTAGCACTAGGTTCCTAGGTTCCCATTAATGGGGTTATCAGGGTCTATTTTTTTCTTTTCATGGGCATCACAACTTACAGGCAAGCAGTTGCTAATACCTGACTGTAGTGTCCGATACCAATCCTCTGAGCAATCACGGATGGGTTCTGACGGCGATTCTGTGGCTTCCGATAACATCATATAACAGAGCAGATGCTTATTTTCCGCTGTGCTGACGGGGCGTGACTGCTGATGTCCTGCTGATTGACAGGCCACTGTGAAGCCGGCTGTCAATCACCATGACTTGGGCAATCACGCCCCGTCAACAGCAGAGCCTGGAAGAAGAACAAGAGCTGAACAGGAAGAGCTTAAGGATAACATCTGCAAGGAGTTTGTTCTTTCTCGCCGTGTTTTCATTGGTTTCCTCCCACACTCTGATAGGGAATGTACAGTAGATCATCATCACTGTCCCCATTGGGGCTCACAATGTCTGTAATGTGGCATGTAAGTAATGGGGCTATAAAAATGAGTAAAATAATAAAGATCATTGATCGTTAACTGCCGAACACACAACAAGAGTAATGAGACTGGAGGGCTGTTTAAATGCCTCATTCAGATAAAGTTGGTGCTGTGGATTTTAATATATTGCCATTTTTCTACCTATTCACAATTTCCACTTGAAAATCCAGTAAGTCTGATCTTACCCTAATAACTAAATTCATAAAGTAGTAGGAAAAAATACATTAATACAGAAAACAGGTTTTGGGAGCTTGCAGTGCAGATAAGTGATGCTTACTATTGTTGAGCGATCACTAAAATGCTCGGGTGCTCGAAGCTCGGGCCCAGCTCACCGTGATACTCGGGTGCTCGATCCGAGCAACGAGCCCAATGTTAGTCTATGGGAGACCCGAGCATTTTTGCGGCAGCACCCCCGACAGTCTGTAGAAAGCCTAAAAAGTGCCCAAAACGATAGTGACAGTGCTCAAATGACATGGAGACAGCATGGGGATCACCCCAGGAAGCATTTCTGACCCCCAGGTCACTGCTGTCAACAACGTTTAAGCCACTTTTACGGGCTCACAATAAAACGTTCAAAAACGAAACTGAAACGGTTTTCCTGTGAAATATGTTAAGGAACTTCCTTTCCAGGGTAAAGCCTTGTGTATAAGGTAAAATAAATAACCAAAAACAAAAATATTCCTGCACACCTTGGGCTATGTTCACAAGTAGCATTGTTTAAGCGTTTTTGCACTTTTGTATTGCTTTCAACCATGACAAATGCATTCACCGGGAAATGTCATTTTAACATTTTACAACCTTATCTGGCCATGTGCTGTATGACACATGCATACAAAGCTAAAAAGACATGGGAACAGCATGGGGAAGACCCCTGGAAGCATCTCTGACACCCAGGTCACTGCCTAAAAGTGTGCCCATCTGAAGTGATCCTTGCCGCATCAGAAGATGCAGACTTGCAACTATCCCCGTGCAAGTCCTTGTGAATGTGGCCAGGGATGCTCCATCTCACTGACGCCTTCACCCTGGGTTAATATTGTGGAAGCCGGGACACCGTTGGATACTGGGATGCAACACGTCCTCCAGACATAGAGGATTGCGGGTCCTGGGTCAATCATGCTTCAAAACAAGGTTCAGAAGGTAGACAGCAGCAGTGGTCGGCCTCCTATACAACGAATAAATTATTCATGATCATGAGGCCATCCATCTCCTTAGCTTTCTGTTCCTTGGAATGCAAGCGCATGTATGTAGTAGCAGTTAGGCCTGAGGTGGTCAACGTTTTGGTGCATATCCTACCTCCTCCGTAGATTGCTGGATGTTTTCCTGCTACTATGACTCCCGTTAAAACAAAACTTCAGGTGATGAATGATGGATGAGGTGGTGGCAAAGGAGAAAGAGCAGGATGAACAGGGACCATTCACATCAATATCAGGCCAGTCAACCACACATGTTTTGTAGGATATGTTTCTGTACCAAAAGGAGCGGTTAAGCTACACAGTTATAGGGCATACAGTGAGTGCAATGCCTACCAAAAATTTCGAGGCACTCCATTGCCCCTTGGAAGTGACATGGAGGTCAGAGGACCTTAATTAAACCGTTTTTTTCCATTTATAGCAACTGGGTCTCCCGTACACTGTTGGCCTAAGCAGTGAATGGAAGGCTTTCCAAAAATTATGAGGAACTGCAATGCCCCTTGAAACAGGCGTGGATTACAGCGTACTAAAAACCTTCTACCCATTATTGGAGAGCGAGTCTCCCTTAGTTTTCGCCTATGCATTGAAAAGCAAAAGCTGACTAATATTAGGAGGAAATGCAATGCCCGTTGGAAGAGTCGTGGAGATTAGAGGTAATTAAAAACAACATTTCAATGCCCCTTGGAAGAGCTGTGGAGTACAGGGTGGTTTAACAAGACGGTTTTAATGCCCCTTGGAAGAGTGGTGGAGGTCGCAGTAGCTTAACAAGACGGTTTTAATGCCCCTTACAAGAGCCATGCAGTACAGCATATTAAAAACCTTATACCCATAATTAGGGAGTGGGTCTCCCATAGTCTGCGCCTATGCCTTCCAAGCAAAAGCTGCCAAAAATTAGGACGGAGGAACTTGTAATGCTGGCAACACGGACCAAGGTCACCCTGGTGGTATAGTGGTGATGGAGGCTGAGGATAAGAAGAGCAAAATACAGCCGAAATAAGGAAGCGTATACCCCCATGTGTGGGTGTTAAGCGGTGCATGGGAATACACCTCCCGAAATAACACAGTGGATTTGACTTTATGTTACCCTGCTGTCATTTGGTGATGATGAGAAGTCTGGCCCAATCCAGCCCTTGTTCATTTTGATAAGGGTCAGCATTGTCAGTTGACAGGCGACTGCGCTTATCAGTTATAATTCCCCCAGCGGCACTAAAAACACGCTCCGATAACATGCTAGCGGCAGGGAAGGCCAGAACCTCCAAGGCATACAGAGAAAGTTCATTCCAAGTGTCCAGCTTGGATACCCAATAATTAAAAGGCACAGAGGAATCACGGAGGACGCTGGTACGGTCGGCAAGGTACTCCCCCTCACCATCTTTTGAAACTTTCCACTCCTTGTGAGAGTGCCCCGAGCCTCAGGGCCTGTAAATTGGGCGGGTCTCAGAAAACTATCCCAGAACGTTGACAGTATTCCCCTGCCTCTGCTGGATTGGAGTTGCGTCTCGCTCGCCTGTACGCCTTGGTTGGGCAACCAGCTGTGACCTCTGCCGCTAGCGTGTTCAGATGGGAATTTTTTAACAGTTCTGCAGCAAGAGCCTTCTGGTACTGCCCCATTTTTGTAGACCTCTTCACCTCAGGAATAAGAGAGTGAAAGTTCTCCTTGTAGTGGGGGTCTAAAAGTGTCACCAACCAGTAATGACTGTCACCTAACATTTTGACAACGCAAGGGTCACGGTTAAGGCAGCGTAACAAAGTCAGCCATGCGTGCCAGACTGGTAACGGGCAAGTCTTCCGTGTGCTCACCAAGATCACGACTGACCATGCTCTTCTACTCCTCCTCCTCCCCGTCCTCAGGCCACCCACGCTAAACCGATGATATGACAGTTGTACAGGTACTACCGTCTAAAGAACATGATACCAGCTCCTGTTCTTCTTCCTCCTCCTCCTCTCCCTCATTGTCCCCCAATGCACATTGGGATGAGATGAGGCTGGGCTGTGTGTAATCGCCCGCTACGGCTTCTTGATCCATCTCATAATACTCTGGCTGCAATGCCTCCTCTTTAATTCTCTGCAGAGAGCGTTGCAAAAGACAGACAAGTGGGATGCGGACGCTAATTATGGCGTCATCGCCACTCACCATCTTGGTGGACTCCTCAAAGTTTGTCAGGATGGTACATATGTCAGACATCCAGGTCCACTCCTGAGGTCTTATGTGTGGAGTCTGACCTGAATATCGACGGCCTTGTTGCAGCTGGTACTCTACAACTGCTCTCTTCTGCTCACAAATCCTTTGCAACATGTGGAGGATAGAGTTACAACGTGTGGGGACATCACACACAAGTCGGTGTGACGGAAGTTGCAAACGCTGCTGCAACACAGCAAGGGCGGCGGAAGCTGTAGCTGACTTCCAAAAATGAGCTGACAGGCGGCGTACTTCGACGAGCAGATCTGGCAACTCGGGGTACGATTCAAGAAACCGCTGAACCACGAGCTTAAGCACATGAGCCAGGCATGGTACGTGTGTGATCTCGCCTCGCCTCAGAGCCGCCACCAGGATACGGCCATTGGCACACACGACCATGCCAGGATGTAGGTTCAGCGGTCTCAGCCACAGATCTGCCTGCTCTTTCACAGCTGTCCACAACTGTGAGGTTTATCACCTAAGCTTATGAGTTTCAGCACAGCCTGTTGCTGCTTGGCGGAGGCAGTACTGCAGTGCTTCCAGCTTGTAACTGATGCGGTGATATCTGAGATGGAGGCTGAACATGAGGAGGATGATCATCAGGAGCAGTACACTGTGGGGGCAACTCTGACTGACATAGGGCCCGCAATCCTCGGTGTGGGGAGGATGTGTTCCGTTCCAAGGTCCGACTGGGTCCCGGCTTCCACTATGTTTACCCAGTGTGCAGTCAGGGAGATGCACCGTCCCTGGCCACAAGCCCTTGTCCACGTGTCCGTTGTCAGGTGGACTCTCCCAGTAACTGCGTTGTTGAGGGCACGGCAGATGTTTTGGGACACATGCTTGTGTAGTGCGGGGATGGCACACCGGGCAAAATAGTGTCGGCTGGGGACCGAGTACCGAGGGACGGCCACCGCCACAAGGTTGCGGAAAGATTCTGTCTCCACCAACCTAAAAGGCAGCATTTCCAACGCAAGCAGTCGTGAAATGTGCGAATTTGGGACTGTGGCCTGTAGGGCGTTGGCTGCGAATTTGCACTTTCATTCAAAGGTCTGGGATAAGGACAATTGAACGCTGCGGTGGCACGTGGACGTTGATGCGGTTTCTTGAGAAACTGCCATAACAAGTGAAGACTGAGAGGAGGGGGCATCTTTGCATGCAGTATGGACAGGGGATTACCTTGCACGCACAACAGGGGGTTCTCTTACACGCACAACGGCGGAAAAAGCAGTGGTGACACCCGCTGACACTGGTCGTGGACCCTGGGGTTCGCCCCACAAAGTCGGGTGCTTTGCTGACATGTGCCTGATCATGTTGGTGGTGGTCAGGCTGGTACTTTTGTCACCCCTGCTGGCGCTGGCATGGCAGGTGGTACAAATGGCCTTTTTGGGGTTATCAGCAGAGTCTTTAAAAAAATTCCAGACTCTGGAAGACCTACCGGTTGTACTGGCAAAGTCCCTCGTGTTAGTGTTACGGGGAACGGTTGCCCGCCTTCTCTGTGCAGCCACCACACTGCTTCTTCCTGTCTGTTGGGGTACTCTGCCTCCCTCCCCCTGTGTGCTGCTGGCCTCGCTCTGCGTGTCCTCCTGCCATCTTGGGTCAGTTACTAGATCATCCACCACGTCCTCCTCTTCCACTTCCGCACCACGATCCTCCTCCTCACTTCGTGGCAATTGTGTCTCGTCATCGTCCACCTCTTTTGACAAATTGCCAGCGTCGCCTTCCTGTGGCCGTGGCTGTTCAAATATTTGGGCATCGCTACATGGGATCTTCTCTTCCACCACTTCTAGCGGAGAAAGAAAAGAGGATTTAGATGAAAAAAAAAGGATTTTTCCTGGCCCCCGAGACCTGGAGCTAAGTCTAGCAATTTGAGCAGCAGGAGCACACAGGACTGTAATGCAGCGTTTGTTGGTATAACCACTGCGTTTCCTATACAGCCTGCCTGCCTGCCTGATATCTGGGATGGATATTAGTCCTGAGAAGGACGGTTTGTTTGATCTGGCAGCTTTTACAGACCCTACACTAACTATTTCGCAGTATATATCTCTCCCTAAATCAGCAGCACTTTCCCTAGACTGTGTGATCCCGGGCGACTGAGTCCAAGATGGCGGCGCCCGGTTTTAAATACTCGAGGTGACGCTGGGCGGCCAGCCAATCACTGTAATGCCCACAAACAACATGGCTGCGGCATTACAGTGACTGGCTGGCAATCCCTGCATGTTCATTGGCTCTGTAAAGAGCGCCAAACATGCAGGGCGGAGACCCGAGCTCCCGCCCGAGTAACCCGGAAATGCTCGGTGCTCGCCGAACATCCCGAGTAGTGAGATGCTCGGGCGAGTAACGAGCAGTGTCGAGCATGCTCGCTCAACACTAGTAATGACGTCTATTAGGCTGTGTGCACACATTAAGCTTTTGGTTTCTCCATCTCTTGTCTGGAAAATGCTGTAAATAGGTGCAGATTTTTCCCCACTCATCAGTGTGGGTGAAATCTGCAGCAAAAACGCTGACAGAATTGACATCCTGCAGAATTATATCTTCACCAAACCTGCAAGTCACAAATAAGTAACATGTGCAGGAGACGTCAGGATTCTCAGTCACTTTCCTGGCATCGGGAAACCCTTTAGGTTTTGTGACAAATCTGCACAGAAAAAAGGTGACAAAATCTGAAATGTGTGCACTTGTGTCCTTACAAAGTAAATCAACATGCAAAGTAACTGCAAGGAATCTCTCAAAAGGAGTGTTACCCCAAAATGGAAATTCAGCTACTTAATGATTTACATTAAGGCTATGTGCCCACAATGCAGAAATGAAGCAGAAAATTTCTGCAGCATTTCTGCATCTCCCTGGCAGAAAAAACGCATGCGGATTGTACATGCGTTTTTCCAGCGTAATACATGTGGATTCACATGCGTTTCCGCATGCGGATTGACAAGTGCTTTCAAAGCGATTTTAGCATCACTTGGAAAGTGCTTGACAACTAGGTCACACTATATAAATCCATGCAAACAGCATGGATTTATATAGTGTGACCTTTAGAGTGGTTAAAAATAAAAAAATAAACCTTGATACTTACCTTCCGATGGCCCGGCGTGTGTTGCTGCGCTCCTTCCTGGCTGCCAGCTGATCGCGGGACACTGCACTGAAAGACCTGCTGTCACATGACTGTGACGTCAGCGCAGGTCCTTCAGTCTGCTGGCAAGCACAGGGAAGGAGACCGGAGGCTGTCGGTAGGTGAATATAATCTTTATTTTATTCTTTTTTTTACAGTTTCTATGGTACCTGGGTGTGGATGAGAGTCTTCTCTTCTCCACACTCGGGTACCATCCAGACATTACAACGCGCCAATTAAGCATGTACAGAAGCAGTCTTGCAGAATTGGCGCGTTCTAATGCAAGTCAATGGCGGCGAAAACGCAGCGCTTCCGCAAAATTAATGGACATGCTGCGGATTTTTGAGAGCAGCATAAGCGCTGCGGAAAAATCCGCAGCATGGGCATTGAAAGTGCGGAATTGCATAGGGGACCATGGCAGAAGGCTTACCATGCGTTTCCCAAGCGTTTACGCTGCGGAAAATTCCGCAGCAAAAACGCTTGAAAGACACATCGTGGGTACACAGCCTAAATTCACTTTTAATCCTTATGCAACTAATGGCACTTTGTTGCACCCCTGGTATGGTCAATGTCCAAGGGGATCAGGTATTAGTCTTAGTGCCCACAGCAGAAAGTAAGCTCATGGCCAAGTGGCAAGGGCCATATGAAGTCCGGGAAAAGGTTGGGGAGATGAATTAGAGAGTATATCAACCTGGGAAGAGAAAACCCAAACAGCTATATCACGTAAATTTGCTATAAGCAAGGAAAGACTGGGAATGTATGATTACGGATGCGACTCCGGTCGTATCGTCTGGGGACCCTCCGACAATGGCCAGGGGAGAGGTAAATATAAGTGACACACTCTCTAAACAGAAGCGACGGGAGACTGAGAAATTGGTGCTGCGGAATACGGACGTAATTTTCGGAACTGCTTGGCCGAACATCTGTGATCCAACATAACATTGTCACAGAGGCCCAGACACAAGCCATCGCAGCTGAGGAAAAACAAATGCTCCAGCTAGGAGTTATCGAGGAGTCCAGGAGGGAGCGGGCTAGCCCCATTGTAACTGGTTCTGAAGCTGGACGGATCGTTATGATTTTGTAACGACTTCTGAAAATGTAATAAAGTGTTGAAATTTGACCTTTATTCAATGTCCTGGGTGGACGAGCTGATTGAGAGACTGGGGCAGGCCCAGTACTTCACCACGGGTTACTGGCAGGTGCCTCGGACAGAGTCAGCCTTCATAACGCCGGAGGGTCTCTATCACTAGGTCGTCTTGCCTTTTGGGTTACATGCAGCCTCGGCCATGTTCCAGAGGCTGATGGACATAGTGTTAGAGCCTTATCAGAAGTATGTATCGGTGTATTTGGCTGATATTACCTTTAGTACCAAGTGGCATACCAACTTGTCCCAGGTACAATCAGTAGTGGATTTGCACACAGCCGTGGGCTTAACAGTGAACCCAAAAATGTGGAAACTGCTGTCACTTCCCTTTCCACACTGAAACGAAGATCATCGAAAAGGAGGGGACTGGGACATCCCTACTCTCCCCTGCTTTGTTTGCCGCCCATCAGTGATGCTGGTTTCAGGGGCTGGTCCGTGCAATGTCTCCCTCAGCGCCCTGTGCGATAAGTGCAGCATCCGGTCTGTTGTCTGCTTAGCTGAATAGTAATAACTTATTACTAATAAGCCGACTCTGCTTACAGTCAGATATCAGAACTACACTTATGTATTTTATGTCTGAGTGCTTACTTCACGATTCAACAGCTGTTCATTTGTTCCAAAAAAATTTGATTTCAGTGATAAAACTGACATCCTAACAAGTTTGAGCAAGGTCTACTACTCCTCGGATGACTCTTCTGCACAGTATAAAAATAGGAGAAACCTTATAATTGTATGCCATCACAAGAAACATTTTGGAGTGAAAGCTGAATGGCACTTTTTTGCCATTCAGCTCCTGGCAAAAGGTGTATGTGATGGTTTAGGAGGCACGGTGAAATGTCTAGCAGCTCAAGCTAGCCTCCATAGACCACATTCAGACCAAATTTTAACACCCATGCAACTTTTCCAACTGAGTGAGAAAAATATTCCTAACATCCAGTTCACGTACTGTACAAACCAGGACTAAGAAGAAGAGGAAAGTTTGTTAAAACATTGGTTACAAAAAGCAGAACCCATCAAAGGAACTAAGCAATACCACACTTTAATTCCATGTAGTGAAACAAAAATATAAACAAGGATTTTTTCATCCAGAAATGACAGTGAAGTCCATGAAGTGATTGAAGGTGGCACAAGATTGGCGATGGATGATATAACTGGATATGTGACCTGTGAGTATGATCAGCACTGGTGGCTGCTGGCTAATGGACTCTCCAAAGACTAGGACAATGAAGAAGTAAAGCCATTTTTCTGCACCTTCTGGTCCATCACCATCCTTTGTGTATCCAAGAAAGCAGACATTTTGAAAGTAACCAAAAATCAGATATTAACACAAGTGGACCCAAACCCCATAACAGGCGTACATACTGACACAAAAGGAAACGGCCATTGTTAGTAAGAGATTGTGGACAAGATTACATTTCACCCAGAAGAGAGAACAAATTATTGAGAAAAGATCAGTGTAAAGACGTACTATTAATTGTTCAGACTAATTCATAATGTTTTATTTTATCGCTGGACGATTTTACTGTATTTTTTTCATTTTTTTTTTAAACTGGAAAAAGGAAATGTCTAGTGAAGTAATAATAAAAAAAAAGTTGTTACATGTATAACTGTATATTAAAAAGGTGTTAAAATATTGATTCTTTTAGTTTAGCATTAAACCTATGACTAGGATGAGACTGTATTTAGAAAATCACACAACAAAATATGATCCTACAGAAATACCAACTTGAATCCCTGAAGGAATGTAACCAATAACACAAGTAACACATACGCATTTTTTTTATATTTTTTTTTACAAAACACAGTTTTCCCGAAATCGCCCATCAAAATTTAGAATTTGACTCCTCAAAAACAAAATAACAAACTTGGTTAAGACATGTCGAATTAAAGCCTGTACAATTCTGAACAAAATGCTGCCTCTCCCATCTCTATCTTAATTGTAGCCCGCAATATGATAAATGTAAAGTCTATAAAAAAATAACGAAGATAAAAAATCCTAAATTTATTATTTTTACTTCACTAAAGTAGCACTTCAAAAAAAATGGTGTCATTCAAAAGTACAACTTGTCCTGCAAAAAACAAGCCCTTGGTTATATTGAAAAAATATAAAAGTTATGGCTCTGGAAAAAAGAGGAGAAAAAAAACTAAAGTGCAAAGATAGAAAATCACAAGATCATGAACGGGTTAATATCAAGTGAATTGAACCAGTGTTATGTAAAAATTAACCATTATAGAACATTGCTAATATTTTCTATTTTTTCATATTTTATATAATGGTTGTTCCCCAGCTTTTCCAGTCTGCAGAATGCCAGATCTGCCCGGCCAGTCATTCATAAATGATCAAATCTTGTATAATAATATTACTAGTCAGGTTGCTACTCAGAAGCTTAGAAACGCCGGGTAAAGATCTGTGTGAAGCTGTAATGAACTCATCTGCCCAGATATGCGGTCACCAATCTCCATACTGTAGCTTAGCTATGGAGCCTCACCTTACAAGGTCCTGGGAGAGGGGTAATAAACCCTGTGGAGCTGTAATATAGACCTGCGAAACACTGACTCCCCTTTTCTTACTACCCAATGTACCATAGTTGGGCAGAATTACCTTTTGGAAACTTGATATCTGGGTAATTTGCAAAAGATTTGTTCACAAGTACATTTTCTTAGCCCTTCCACAGTAGAATTTTGTGTTTTTAATAAAAAGAGCAGAAATAGATATTTTTTAAACTTATAGATTTACCCCTTTCGCGCCAGAGCCAGTTTTTGCCTTTGTGATCAGGCCAATTTTTTTCAATTCTGACCAGCGTCACTTTTTGAGGTAATAACTCTGAAACGCTTCAACATATCCCAGTGGTTCGGAGATTGTTTTATTGTGACATATTGTACTTCATGATAGTAGTCAGGATAGTAGTAATTTTTTTTCTAGATAAACCGTATTTTTCGGATTATAAGACAAACTTTTTTCCTCCAAAATTTTAGGATGGAGAGGTGCCATACATACCGGGATGGAGGGGTGCCATGCATACCGGGATGGAGAGGTGCCATGCATATCGGGATGGAGGGGTGCCATGCATACCGGGATGGAGGGGTGCCATGCATACCGGGATGGAGAGGTGCCATGCATACCGGGATGGAGAGGTGCCATGCATATCGGGATGGAGGGGTGCCATGCATACCGGGATGGAGGGGTGCCATGCATACCGGGATGGAGGGGTGCCATGCATACTGGGATGGAGGGGTGCCATGCATACTGGGATGGGGATAAGGGGTGCCATGCATACCAGGATGGGGATAAGGGGTGCCATACATACCAGGATGGGGATAAGGGGTGCCATGCATACCAGGATGGGGATGAGGGGTGCCATGCATACCAGGATGGGGATGAGGGCCATGTATACCAGGAAGGAGGGGGGCATATTTACTAGGATGGGGGATATTAGTACAGAATTGGGGGACATTACCCCTTTAACAGTGTGAGCGGCAGACCCCATCCCCCTTAACAGAGCATCATGACCACATTTTTTGCTTAAACTTTCTTTTCTATTTTCCTTCTCTAAAACCCAGGTAGGTGTGTCTTATGGTCATGGTCTGGTGCATTTTATAGTCCGAAAAATACGGTAACTCGATTATTTTTTAAAATATCAGAAATCTGGCAAAATTGGGAAAATTTTGCAATTTTTAAACTTTTAATTTTTATGCCCTTAAACCAGAGAGTTAGGTCACACAAAATAGTTATTTTACATCTGCACAATTTTTTAAACAATTTTTTTGGTTAGGAAGTTAGAAGGATTAAAACTACAGGGTGGGCCATTTATATGGATACACCTAAATAAAATGGGAATGGTTGGTGATATCAACTTCCTGTTTGTGGCACATTAGTATAAGGGAAGGGGAAAACTTTTCCAGATGGGTGGTGACCATGGTGGCCATTTTGAAGTCGGCCATTTTGGATCCAACTTTATTTTTTTCAATGAGAAGAAGGTCATGTGACACATCAAACGTATTGAGAATTTCATAAGAAAAACAATGGTGTGCTTGGTTTTAACTTAACTTTATTCTTTCATGAGTTTTTACAAGTTTATGACCACTTATCAAATGTGTTCAGAGTGCTGCCCATTGTGTTGGATTGTCAATGCAACCCTCTTCTTCCACTCTTGACACACTGATAGCAACACTGCAGAATAAATGCTAGCACAGGCTTCCAGTATCCGTTGTTTCAGATGCTGCACATCTCGTATCTTCACAGCATAGACAATTGTATTGATGACCACAAAGATAACAGTCTAAAAGGGCCAGATCGGGAGACCTTGGTGGCCATTCAACTGGCCCACGACAACCAATCCACTTTCCAGGAAACTGTTCATGTAGGAATGCTCAGACCTGACACCCATAATGTGGTGGTGCACCATCTTGTTGGAAAAACTCAGGGAACGTGCCATCTTCAGTGCATAAAGAGGGCAACTCATCATCATGCAGCAATTTCAGATATCCAGTAGCACTGAGGTTTCCATTGATGAAGAATGGCCCCACTATCTTTGTACCCCATATACCACACCAGACCATCAAGATACGAGATGTGCAGCATCTGAAACAATGGATACTGGAAGCCTACTTTTCAGGCACAGTGCAAAGCTCAGAAGGGAAAAATTGTCATATTATAGTGCAGATTTTACTGTTGTGGTTTGCAGGTGCCATGACCCACTGGGAGAGACTGAGGTCCTAAAGCAGCAGGAAACCCCCATAAGTGACCCCATTTTACAAACTACACCTCTCAATGAATTCCTCTACGGATGCAGTGATCAAGCTGACACCACATGTGAGTCTCAGAAATTTATACCATTGGGCAGCGAAGAAAAAAATAATTCTATTTTTATCACAAAAAAAATTTGTTTTAGCCTCAGATTTTACATTTTCACACAAGGCAATGGGTAAAAATGGTGCCGAAATGTATCTCACAATTTCTGCTGAACGTGGCAATATCCCATATGTGGCTGTACAGTACTGCTTAGGCACACGGAGGCACACGGCGACACCCGGGAGGGACGGAGCACTATTTCGCTTTTGGAGAACAAATTATTGTAGAATAGTTTGCGGACTACGTATACAGAGCCCTTAAGCACTAGAAGAGCTGAATCCCCCTCAAGTGACCCAATTTTTAAACTTTCTGTTTATAACTTTCTCACTTAGTCCCTCTATGGGAATATTTTTATCATCACAGGTCTCATGCAATGCAATACACATGTATTGCATTGCATGAGACCGGATGTCAGTTTTACACTGGTAGATCTCCTGTTAGACTCAGTTGATGGCTAACAGGCCACCGTACCTGGCAGCCTCGGAGGTCATCATGTGATCTCCGGCTGCCATGACCACGTCAGACCTTATTCTCGGAGGCCGTCAAAGGTGAGTGCACAACTGCCTCTCCCTCTCTACTATGTGCCGTGATCGCTATGCATCTATAACCCCTGGCAAAAATTATGGAATCACCGGGCTCGGAGGATGTTCATTCAGTTGTTTAATGCTGTTGAAAAAAATCAGATCACCGACATGGCACAAAACTAAAGTCAGTCATTCCAAATGGCAACTTTAGGGCTTTAAGAAACACAAAAAGAAATTAAGATAAAAAATGTGGCACTCAGTCAGGGTAATTTTTTTCAGACCAAGGAGAGGGAAAAAATTATGGAATCACTCAATTCTGAGGAAAAAAATATGGAATCATGAAAAACAAACACACAAAAGAACACTCCAATACATCACTAGTATTTTGTTGCACCACCTCTGGCTTTAAAGCAGTCTCTGAGGCATGGACTTAATGAGTGACAAACAGTACCCTTTATCAATCTGGCTCCAACTTTCTCTGATTGCTGTTGCCAGATCAGCTTTGCAGGTTGGAGCCCTGTCATGGACCATTTTCTTCAACTTCCAAAGATTTTCAATTGGATTGAGATCCGGACTATTTGCAGACCATGACATTGACCTTATGTGTCTTCTTTTCAAGGAATGTTTTCACCGTTTTTGCTCTATGGCAGGATGCATTATCATCTTGAAAAATGATGTCATCATCCCCAAACATCCTTTCAATTGATGGGATAAGAAAACTGTCCAAAATATCAATGTAAACTTGGGCATTTATTGAAGATGTAATGACAGCTATCTCTCCAGTGCCTTTACCTGACATGCAGCCCCATATCATCAATGAGTGTGGAAATTTGCATGTTCTCTTCAGTCATCTTTATAAATCTCATTAGAACGGCACCAAACAAAAGTTCCAGCATCATCACCTTGCCCAATGCAGATTCACGATTCATCACTGAATATGACTTTTATCCAGTCATCCACAGTCCACGATTGCTTTTCCTTAGCCCATTGTAACCTTGTTTTTTTCTGTTTAGGTGTTAATGATGGCTTATGTTTAGCTTTTCTGTATGTAAATCCCATTTCCTTTAGGCGGTTTCTTACAGTTCGGTCACAGACATTGACTCCAGTTTCCTCCCATTCGTTCCTCATTTGTTTTGTTGTGCATTTCCTGTTTTGGAGACATATTGCTTTAAGTTTCCGGTCTTGACGCATTGATGTCTTCCTTGGTCTACCAGTATGTTTGCCTTTAACAACCTTCCCATGTTTGTATTTGGTCCAGATTTTAGACACAGCTGACTGTGAACAACCAACATCTTTTGCAACATTGCGTGATGATTTTTACCTTCTTTTAAGACTATGATAATCCTTTCCTTTCAATTGACATCTCTCGTGTTGGAGCCATGATTCATGTCAGTCCACTGAGTGCAACAGCTCTCCAAGGTGTGATCACTCCTTTTTAGATGCAGACTAACGAGCAGATCAAATTTGATGCAGGTGTTAATTTTAATTTCCAAAACTTACAGGGTGATTCCATATTTTTTTCCTAAGAATTGAGTGATTCCATAATTTTTTCCCTCTGCTTGGTCTGAAAAAAATTACCCTTACTGAGCACCACAATTTTAATCTTGATTTCTTTTAGTGTTTCTTAAAGCCCTAAAGTTGCCATTTGAAATGACTTTAGTTTTGTGCCATGTCTGTGATCTGCTTTTTTTCAACAACATTAAACAACTGAATGAACATCCTCCGAGCCCGGTGATTCCATAATTTTTGCCAGGGGTTGTAGAAGATAGCAAAGGGTTAACTTTATTGGAACCTGATCCAATCCAGTCTCGAGGATGTCACCTGTTAGAGCTATCGCTCTGCACAGGAATCGCAGGGTGCAGGACCCTGGGGGCCCTGAGCGCTAAAAGACCGCCGACCGTTCATAAACATCTGCGATGTACAGAGCCCAGCAAGCGCGGACGTTTATGTGCAGTGGGCAGTCAGGAAGTGGTTAACACACTTTCCTTTAAATTTGACACAAAAGAACTGAAAAATGTATATCATCACAGCCCTACACAAAATAATGTAACATAAAATAAATACAAAAAAAAAAGAGAATGGACCGCACCTCCAAAAATCATACATTTGATCTAATGCCTCTCAGCAAAAATACATATTACTGAACATGAGGTTCTTAGCTTAACATTCTGATCAGACTGTGTGAAGCCCACTGCCACGTCAATGAACCAGCTTATTCTTTTCCCTTTCTTGGACCAGCACTCATCCCATTTGGCACAGGCAATTTTAATTAGCAGGAGTCTGCAAAGAAGGTCTAGCCTATTTTGCTCTCACTTGAGAGCTTGAGGAAGGTGAGTCACAATGCTCCTTTCATGTGGTGTTGGTGCAATGTGTCAGCCATTGTTGCTGTGGTTTTGTGCTTGTGGGGCGCCGCGGCCTGGAGTCATGGGGACTCGGTCTTGAAGCATGGATGCTGTGAGGCACCAGGCCGCCGACCCTGCTGGTGCATTCTCACTGTAGCGGTGGTTGGCACATGGCGCCGCTCCTTTTAGGCAGGAAATGTTAGGACCCACTACGAGGTTTGCCGTGACATGGCAGTGGGCTTCATACAGTCTGATCAGAATGTTAAACTAAGAACCTCATGTTCAGTTTTGTATATTTTTGCTGAGAGGCATTAGATCAATGTATGATTTTTTTGGAGGTGCGGTCCATGCTCTTTTTTTGTATAAAATAAATTAAAACAAATATAAAACTACTGTAACTTATTCCTGAATCCTGATGTCATTTATCCCACTGATTTCCAGCTTCAGGTCACTAAATACTACCCACTCAACAGACTCCATTATAGTCAATGGTGACTAAGCCCCGCCCCTTCCGAGACTTTCACGTTCAGCAGAGATGGAACACTCACATACATCTGCTGACATCACAGTGAGTGTGACATCACCGGCACAGTGACATCACATTCCACAAAGTTCCATAAACAACTGACTGCAGCCATTGAGCTTTAGTTGTAGTTGGCTTTGACTACAATATACGTGTGGATTGCATTCTCTGATAATTTTACATACGTTTTTGGATAATTGCCCTGTTGTTGCCTGATGCAACATGGACTTTACAGGGAATAGAAAGAGAAAAAGGAAAGAAACACCAGATGGAGAAGACACTGGAAATAACCAGGAACCTCCAGCAAAGATAAGGAAGATGGATTCCAAGAAATCTGGGCAGGTTGGTCAGGTATTACCTGTCAATGAGGGAACCCAGAATATTTCCTTCCTAGACACTGTACAAAACAGATGTGAAAAGCTTGTGGGATACATCACAAATCGAGCTGATAATCTAAAAAAACTGAGTACTTTGGGTCCAACCAGGATCATTAACCTGAAAGGTAATGAAAGTGCAGCAGAAGAGAAGAGAACTGGGAGAAAAAGGAAACATCAGGAAGATCCAGCCACCAGTCAAGATGACATCTCAGGTGAATGTAGTGGCCCCAGTAGCAAAAAAATAAAGACCACTGTCCCTCTCACCAGGGATAAGTTTATCTGCCATGGCATACTTGGACAAGGGAGTTATGGGAAGGTTATGCTGGCCACTGATAAAATAAGGAAAGAAAGTGTGGCCCTTAAAATCATTAAGAAAGAAAGCCTAATCTCCTTCCCTGAATGCCTTGTAGAACACCATGTCCTGAAGCTTAGCCACAACAGCAGATTCCTAACCCATTGCCATGCCGCGTTTCATACGGAAAACCATGCGTATTTTGTCACCGAGCTGGCCAGTGGAGGGGATCTGCTTCACTATATATATAGTACCATTCCCCTGAAGGAACCTGTAACATTTATAGGAGCAGAAATCGTTTGTGGCCTACAATTCCTGCACAGCAATGACATCATTCACCGGGACTTAAAACCGGATAACATCCTGCTGACTGGTGACGGGCACATAAAGATTACTGATTTTGGACTATCTCTATACGAGTTTGATAAGAGATTTAATGCCAGAGATTTCAGTGGAACACCTGGGTATGGCGCCCCAGAAATGATCATGGGAGACGCTTATGGTGAAGGTGTGGACTGGTTCGCCTTTGGAGTCATATTGTACGACATGATTTTCCAAGACTCACCATTTCCAGGAGACACCACTGAAGAGATTGTGAATAATGTCTTGTACGAAGAACCATCATATGAAAACCTCACTGACCACGATGCTATGGACATTATGTCCAAACTACTCTGCAAAGACCATTATGTCCGGCTAGGGGTTAATGGAAAAATCAGAACGCACCCCTTCTTTTCAAATATAAACTGGAAAGACATAAGGACAGGAAAAGCGCCATCTCCAGTTATTATAGGAAGGAACCCGTATGTCACCATGAGACAGCAGATCCCAGCACCGCGCAGTGATGGCGTGAACGAGACAATTCCTGCTAGAGAACAGAGGATTTTCACGAGTTTCCCGTTTGTGGGTCCAGCATGGAGCACAACTTACCACTAAGCGGAGAAACAGCATAATACCGTCATATTATCTAATCCTCCTGTATCTTGACGCAAGACTATCTACTGGAGTTCATTTATTTCTGTACCATCAGCTCCTACTACCTGCACTCAAAATGCCAACATCATCATGTTTCATGTCATCAGTAACAAGCATGGCTGGCCTGCCAATCTGAAGAACATTCTTCCACATCTTCCTATTACCTCCATCTCTATATGTGCTGATCTGCGGCAAAGCAGTCACACAATGTATCTGACCTACTTACAGAGGGCTGAAAGCTGCTGCTCCACTGCCAACGTGACCACTGGCAGTCTGCTCTGTGCCAACTGGGATGGAGCATAAGCAGCAATGAGGCCCCTGTGCCACGTTCCCCAGGTGGATTCAGAAGTGAAGTCATAAAATCCAAACTCTGGAATCCTTGTTGGGAGATGTGACGCATGAATTACAGGACACAACTGCGGCATCTACAGCCGTCCTTGGTGCGATTGTCAACCTGGCTATACGGGGTCCACAGCTTTCCCCTATCCAGTGCTATGGTCAGTGTTGCTCGCTGACTGGCAGCTTTGTGCCCATTTAGGCAATAATTTGTAATGTCAGCCACTTTATTTTAGCAAATAATTATTAAAAGCTAAAATAGACTCACCCTTGCTGGCTACATTATACATGGAAAAATAAAAAAATTCTATATATTACATTGCTTTCAATAAATGATCGCCATTATTACTGTGCTATTGGTGTTGTATTTTAGCTTTATCTCTGAATATGTCTAGATGATATATTATCCCCTTAGCGCACAATGAGGTTTCATGAAATTGCAGCCAATGCTGGTGACTATGGTTATGAATGCTGGTGACTATGGTTATGAATGCTGGTGACTATGGTTATGAATGCTGGTGAATATGGTTATGAATGCTGGTGACTATGGTTATGAATGCTGGTGAATATGGTTATGAATGCTGGTGAATATGGTTATGAATGCTGGTGACTATGGTTATGAATGCTGGTGACTATGGTTATGAATGCTGGTGAAAATGGTTATGAATGCTGGTGAATATGGTTATGAATGCTGGTGACTATGGTTATGAATGCTGGTGAATATGGTTATGAATGCTGGTGACTATGGTTATGAATGCTGGTGAATATGGTTATGAAAGAACAACTGGGGAGATTCAGGTTATTGCTCTACAACTTGAAAAACTGCTTGTGACAGATCTGTCATTATAACATGACATTATTTAGTAGTTATTTTGCCCTAGAATCTGTCTGCTGAACCACCATGCATCACATATAAAACTGGTGAACGGTAATGGGCAGAGGGGAGCTGGGATTTCCGCATCAGTGCCTGGGTGCAGCCACTACCTCTGCACAACTCACACCTACACTCCTTTTCGTATACTGCTGTGGATGGTACAAGGGTATAATGAAACCGATCACATTAGAAAAGACTCAAGTGATCAGAAACTACATTTCCTGGTAGTCTTTCCGCATTAAATATAAAGATGTAGGGGCATGAAAAAAGTGAGGGTGTCAATACTGAGGGTCCGAGATAAGAGGGAGGAGAACCCATGTGAGGCCAGGCTGTTCCACAAGATATCAGGATAGACAAACACTTTGTGGCTTTGAATGAACGGCCACTGATGAGATCAGAGGAGAAATAACGGAATTTGGAGTAAAAGGCTTTATATACGGTATTTGCACATGTGGATATTTGGTACATTTTAATTTTGGCTAAATAATATACACAAGAGTTCTACTTGGACAACCCCATCCTAAATGCCTGAGTTCTCCATGTTAAATAAGAGAGGCTTATACTCATCTCCTGCACTGGCGCCTTTTCAGCAATATTAGGCATCGGGTCTCCTGGCACTCACATGACACTATGTCGCCGGCTGTTGCCTTTATTATTTCATCAGAGTGGACGATCACACCCCCCAATTGGCTGCAGATTTCATATTGTCACGTGAGCACCGAGAGACCTGGCGCCAACACTGCTGGAACGGCACTGGTGTGGGAGGTAAGTATAGGGTTTTCCAATTTCATTCAAGAGACTGGCACTGGCCAAGTACGGACAACCCCTTTAAGTAAGGTAGGTTTCCACTGTGCAGATGCTACAAGTAGCCATAAACAACGATTACTGCAAGTGCCAATAAGTGCACGTGTCCAACAACACTGAGGCATTACCAACAAACATGTTCACTTATTGTCCCCACCCCAAGAGGGTTTTGCCTTTGGGCATTTATGATTGCTGCACGGCAGTAAAGGGTCCCTCCAAGTTCAAAAGGGGTTGTCATATTAAAGTACATTTTAATCAACATACATTGGATTAATAAGTTCCACAATTGGATGTGTAAAAATATAATGTGTGGAGATAATCGTATACTGTGTAATGGCTGTCTGACTGTGCAGGAACCACAGCTCCTGGGCAGAGAATGAAGCAAAAGCAAGTATACAGACAGGACAGCATGGGATCGAGGCTGAGGCTATGTGCCCACGATGCAGAAATGCTGCATATTTTTTACGCTTCTCCCTGGCAGGAAAAACGCATGCGGATTTTACATGCGTTTTTCCCACCAGGTAGAAGCGTTTGTGAAGCGTCTTTGCATGCGCATTTCTGCATGCGGGTTATCAAGTACTTTTCCAAGCGATTTTAGCATCACTTGGAAAAGTGCTTGACAACTTGTCCACCTTGTTGCAACGGGCATGGATTTATAGTAGTGTGACCAAGTTAAAAAAGAGAATAAGAATGGTGAAAAACAAAAAAAAAATAAAGTTTATACTCACCTTCCGATGTCTTCCCGGTGTTTTGTCTGCTCCGTCCAGTGTCTTGCACTGCTCGCGGTGGTGTGAAGGACCTGGGGTGACGTCATTGAGCCATGTGATGGGTCACATGACTCAGTGACGTCATGGCAGGTCCTTCACAACCACGCGAACATTGCAAGTCACTGGACGTAGCAGACAAAACACCGGGAAGACATCGGAAGGTGAGTATAAACTTTATTTTTTATTTTAAATTCTATTTTTTACAGTTTCTATGGTACCCAGGTCTGGATGAGAGTCTACTCTACTCCAGACCTGGGTACCATCCGCACATAGAAACGCATATAATCCGTGAGTACAAATGTACTGACACGGATTATATGCGTCTCAATGCAAGTCAATGGCGGCGATTACGCCGCGCTTCCGCAAAATTAATGGACATGCTGCAGATTTTTGAGCGCAGCATAAACGCTGCGGAAAAAACCGCAGCATGGGCACTGAAAGTGCGTCTTGTCATTGGGGACCATGGGGGGCGGATTACCAAGCGTTTTTGAAGCGTTTATACTGCGGAAATTCCGCAGCATAAATGCTTGAAAAACACATTGTGGGCACACAGCCTTATTCTTTCTATGAGGTAAAACATTTTACTGCCAGCGTTAAATCTGGTTTTCCAATACGTTATATTGTCTTTTCGCTGGAAAGACAATGAGGACCCCTGACGTAGGTGCAGGCTTACATATTTTGGTCAAAATATTAACTAATACCTTACATAATTTTCCATCCTTGCAGGATGCAGCCAGGCTTTTGTAGTGTTGGTGGAAACCATGTGTCTGTTCTTGTAGGGTGCACATATATAGTGCTCGGCAGACCGCCTGATCTAGCATCTTTTACAGAAAATAAGACAAGGTCTTATATCATTTTTTGCTCAAAAAGATGGGTTAGGGCTTATTTTCAGGGAATGTCTTCATTTATCCATATATAATAATCATGTCATATCACACACATTGCACATACACAAGTATATACACAGACACACACACTGCACATACATACCAGCCTGTCTCAGCTCCTCTAGACTTCCTCTGTTAAAAGACCTTTGGTGACATCAGGGTCATAGGACAGTGATTTCTCCAAAGGTCCTTAAGTAGTCTGAACCTTGGAATAGAAACGCTGAGGGCCTCAGAGTGGGAACCTAGAGAAATTATCCAGTCTCCCCCCCTACATACCAGTCTATCTACTCTTCAGTTACTCTAGGCTCCCACAGTTCAAGAACCTTTGCTGACATTATGGTCACATGACTATGATGTCACCAAAGGTCCTTAAGCAGCCTTGGAATAGAAATGCTTAGAGCCCCAAAGAGAGTAGGGGCCCTGATAAATTGCCCAGTTGCTCCCCTCTCCTAACGCCAGCCCTGACTAACTAAGGTTTATTTTTGGAGTAGGGCCTATATGTCAAGCATCCTCCAAAAATCCTGTAAAATCATGCTAGGGCTTATTTTTGGGGAAATTCTGTAATAGCTTTGGCATCACTAATAGGCTGCAAGTTGGCATGTTGCACTACATGTATCTGTGTGACTGGCGCCCTATACAAGCCTTATCCTGTGCATTTCTAATCCCCTCCATGAATAGTACCGTATGTTTCAGACTATAAGACGCATTTTTTTCCTCCAAAATTTTGGAGGAAAATGGGGGGTGCGTCTTATAGTCCGAATGTTGGGGAGGGGTGGGTATATATACTGTGCTGGGGGGAGCTGTAGCGGTGGAGGAGAGGGGCACAGGGGGCAGCAGCCGCCTGCTCCAGCCTACACTGTCCCCGCTGCTAAAGAAAATGAATATTCACTGCTCCCCACGCCCATGGGGCATGTGGAGCACTGAATATTCATGGTCCTTAATAGCAGCACACAGTGTAGCCGCAGCTGCTGCCGGAATCGCCTGTGCCTGCTGTTAAAGGGCATGAATATTTAACCTCTCTCCACGCCCATGGGCGTGGGGATGGGGTGAATATTCATGCCCTTTAATAAGCTGGCACACGAGATTACCCGGCAGCAGCAGGAGCCGCAGCACGGCTAAGCTGTGTGCCGGCTATGAAGGAGCATGAAGTCACTGCTCCCCGCGCACACAGTCCCGGCGCTGGGAGCGGTGACTTCCGTCAGCTGATCTCTCCTTGTGAGCCGCGCATGGCAGTGACGCCATGCGCGGCTCACATGGGGAGATCAGTGCGGGCAGACAGGCGTCAGCGCTGGAAGAGAGAAGAAAGGTGAGTAGCAGTGTTTATATATTTATTTTTTTATATGTGCAGCATGATGGGGATTACGGGGACCATGCATACTAGGAAAAAGGATGAGGGGGCCATACATACCAGGGTAAGGATGAGGGGGGCCATACATACCAGGGTAAATATGAGGGGGCCATACATACCAGGATAAAGATGAGGGGGCCATACATACCAGGATAAAGATGAGGGGGCCATACATGCCAGGATAAAGATGAGGGGGGCATACATAACAGGATAAAGATGAGGGGGCCATACATACCAGGATAGGGATTAGGGGTAACATGCATACCAGGATGGGGATTGCTGTGCCATGCATACCAGGATGGGGATTGCTGATACATGCATACAAGGACGGGGATGAGGGGTGCCATGCATACCAGGACAGGGATGAGGGGTGCCATGCATACCAGGACAGGGATGAGGGGTGCCATGCATACCAGGATAGGGATTAGGGGTGCCATGCATACCAGGATAGGGATTAGGGGTGCCATGCATACCAGGATAGGGATTAGGGGTGCCATGCACACCAGGATAGGGATGATGGGTGCCAGGCATACCAGGATGGAGGGGTTCCATGCATACCAGGATGGAGGGATGCCAGGCATACCAGGATGGAGGGATGCCAGGCATACCAGGATGGAGGGATGCCAGGCATACCAGGATGGGGACCATGTATAAAAGGAAGGGGGGGGCATATATACCAGGATGGGGGATATTGTCCGAATTGGGGGATATTACCTCTATACCAGTGTCAGCAGAAGACCCCCCCCCCTTTAAAAGTGGATCATGAACACATCTTTTGCTCAAATTTTTTTTTTCTCCTCTAAAACCTAGGTGCGTCTTATGGTCCGGTGCGTCTTATAGTCCAAAAAATATGGTAGGTGAGAGTGGTTATTTCATCAGTATTTTGCACCAGCTCTGTCTCCACCTGAGGGCTGCTACATCCCGTTGTACATTAGTATTGCGACTAGGTATTGGCAAGTATGGCTGCCTCTTTTATAATGTATGTTATATAGCAAAATTAATTGCATCATTCAAAACTACAACTCGTTCTGCAAAAAAAAAAAATCCTCACATGGCTGTGTCAATGGAAAAATAATAAAACCTTTTTGCTCTTGGAAAAGAGTAATAAAACGAAAGAACGGGATTGTCAGGGCTGAAATTAAAAGTTTGCAGACTACAGAATTGTGCCCATGAGTAAAGCACACACTGTCATAGTTCCCCAGTCAGTGGATGGTCTCAGTTTCGCTCAATTCTTACGTATAGTTGGCATGTGCCCACAAGTATACAAATTGCTTTCATGCGGTTATGTGACCGTTGATCAGCTGGGGACATTGCACACATTCACGATTCTGTAGAGGTTTCAGTTCAGCTCAGGCAGTCCCCTGTAAGCAATTGTACACTCGGGTTTTAAAAAACAAAAATAATATATCCAAGTCAATACATGACTGTCATTTATTTCACTACTGCATTGCGGCTAGCCTCCTCTAACTCCGCTCCATCAGGACTGTGACCTGCGAGTACGGTGCTTACAGAGGGAGGTAGTCAGACACTCCATATTATTACTGGTCCCTTTCCCGAAAGCTCAGTCACCGCTTACTGACTGCTTTATACCAGCAGAATACCATCACAAGCTCACCAGTAGGACATTTTTTTTTTAAAAGGCGGGCAGAATGATGATAAAGTACATACTGCAAGATGGGCAGCATGGTGGCTCAGTGGTTAGCACTAGGTTGCTAGGTTCCCATTAAAGGGGTTATCAGGGTCTATTTTTTTCTTTTCATGGGCATCACAACTTACAGGCAAGCAGTTGCTAATACCTGACTGTAGTGTCCGATACCAATACTCTGAGCAATCACGGATGGTTTCTCACGGCGATTCTGTGGCTTCCGATAACATCATATAACAGAGCAGATGCTTATTTTCCGCTGTGCTGACGGGGCGTGACTGCTGATGTCCTGCTGATTGACAGGCCACTGTGAAGCCGGCTGTCAATCACCATGACTTGGGCAATCACGCCCCGTCAACAGCAAAGCCTGGAAGAAGAACAAGAGCTGAACAGGAAGAGCTTAAGGATAACATCTGCAAGGAGTTTGTTCTTTCTCGCCGTGTTTTCATTGGTTTCCTCCCACAGTCTGATAGGGAATGTACAGTAGATCATCATCACTGTCCCCATTGGGGCTCACAATGTCTGTAATGTGGCATGTAAGTAATGGGGCTATAAAAATGAGTAAAATAATAAAGATCATTGATCGTTAACTGCAGAACACACAACAAGAGTAATGAGACTGGAGGGCTGTTTAAATGCCTCATTCAGATAAAGTTGGTGCTGTGGATTTTAATATATTGCCATTTTTCTACCTATTCACAATTTCCACTTGAAAATCCAGTAAGTCTGATCTTACCCTAATAACTAAATTCATAAAGTAGTAGGAAAAATACATTAATACAGAAAACAGGCTTTGGGAGCTTGCAATGCAGATAAATGATGCTTACTATTGTTGAGCGATCACTAAAATGCTCGGGTGCTCGAAGCTCGGGCCCAGCTCACCGTGATACACGGGTGCTCGATCCGAGCAACGAGCCCAATGTTAGTCTATGGGAGACCCGAGCATTTTTGCGGCAGCACCCCGACAGTCTGTAGAAAGCCTAAAAAGTGCCCAAAACGATAGTGACAGTGCTCAAATGACATGGGGACAGCATGGGGATCACCCCAGGAAGCATTTCTGACCCCCAGGTCACTGCTGTCAACAACGTTTAAGCCACTTTTACGGGCTCACAATAAAACGTTCAAAAACGAAACTGAAACGGTTTTCCTGTGAAATATGTTAAGGAACTTCCTTTCCAGGGTAAAGCCTTGTGTATAAGGTAAAATAAATAACCAAAAACAAAAATATTCCTGCACACCTTGGGCTATGTTCACAAGTAGCATTGTTTAAGCGTTTTTGCACTTTTGTATTGCTTTCAACCGTGACAAATGCATTCACCGGGAAATGTCATTTTAACATTTTACAACCTTATCTGGCCATGTGCTGTATGACACATGCATACAGTGCTAAAAAGACATGGGAACAGCATGGGGAAGACCCCTGGAAGCATCTCTGACACCCAGGTCACTGCCTAAAAGTGTGCCCATCTGAAGTGATCCTTGCCGCATCAGAAGATGCAGACTTGCAACTATCCCCGTGCAAGTCCTTGTGAATGTGGCCAGGGATGGTCCATCTCACTGACGCCTTCACCCTGGGTTAATATTGTGGAAGCCGGGACACCGTTGGACACTGGGATGCAACACGTCCTCCAGACATAGAGGATTGCGCGTCCTGGGTCAATCAGGCTTCAAAACAAGGTTCAGAAGGTAGACAGCAGCAGTGGTCGGCCTCCTATACAACGAATAAATTATTCATGATCATGAGGCCATCCATCTCCTTAGCTTTCTGTTCCTTGGAATGCAAGCACATGTATGTAGTAGCAGCTAGGCCTGAGGTGGTCAGCGTTTTGGCGCATATCCTACCTCCTCCGTAGATTGCTGGATGTTTTCCTGCTACTATGACTCCCGTTAAAACAAAGCTTCAGGTGATGAATGATGGATGAGGTGGTGGCAAAGGAGAAAGAGCAGAATGAACAGGGACCATTCACATCAATATCAGGCCAGTCAACCACACATGTTTTGTAGGATATGTTTCTGTACCAAAAGGAGCGGTTCAGCTACACAGTTATAGGGCATACAGTGAGTGCAATGCCTACCAAAAATTTCGAGGCACTCCATTGCCCCTTGGAAGTGACATGGAGGTCAGAGGACCTTAATTAAACCGTTTTTTTCCATTTATAGCAACTGGGTCTCCCGTACACTGTTGGCCTAAGCAGTGAATGGAAGGCTTTCCAAAAATTATGAGGAACTGCAATGCCCCTTGAAACAGGCGTGGATTACAGCGTACTAAAAACCTTCTACCCATTATTGGAGAGCGAGTCTCCCTTAGTTTTTGCCTATGCATTGAAAAGCAAAAGCTGACTAATATTAGGAGGAAATGCAATGCCCGTTGGAAGAGTCGTGGAGATTAGAGGTAATTAAAAACAACATTTCAATGCTTCTTGGAAGAGCTGTGGAGTACAGGGTGGTTTAACAAGACGGTTTTAATGCCCCTTGGAAGAGTGGTGGAGGTCGCAGTAGCTTAACAAGACGGTTTTAATGCCCCTTACAAGAGCCATGCAGTACAGCATAATAAAAACCTTATACCCATAATTAGGGAGTGGGTCTCCCATAGTCTGCGCCTATGCCTTCCAAGCAAAAGCTGCCAAAAATTAGGACGGAGGAACTTGTAATGCTGGCAACACGGACCAAGGTCACCCTGGTGGTATAGTGGTGATGGAGGCTGAGGATAAGGAGAAGAGCAAAATACAGCCGAAATAAGGAAGCGTATACCCCCATGTGTGGGTGTGAAGCGGTGCATGGGAATACACCTCCCGAAATAACACAGTGGATTTGACTTTATGTTACCCTGCTGTCATTTGGTGATGATGAGAAGTCTGGCCCAATCCAGCCCTTGTTCATTTTGATAAGGGTCAGCATTGTCAGTTGACAGGCGAGTGCGCTTATCAGCTATAATTCCCCCAGCGGCACTAAAAACACGCTCCGATAACATGCTAGCGGCAGGGAAGGCCAGAACCTCCAAGGCATACAGAGAAAGTTCATTCCAAGTGTCCAGCTTGGATACCCAATAATTAAAAGGCACAGAGGAATCACGGAGGACGCTGGTACGGTCGGCAAGGTACTCCCCCTCACCATCTTTTGAAACTTTCCACTCCTTGTGAGAGTGCCCCGAGCCTCAGGGCCTGTAAATTGGGCGGGTCTCAGAAAACTATCCCAGAACGTTGACAGCGTTCCCCTGCCTCTGCTGGATTGGAGTTGCGTCTCGCTCGCCTGTACGCCTTGGTTGGGCAACCAGCTGTGACCTCTGCCGCTAGCGTGTTCAGATGGGAATTTTTTAACAGTTCTGCAGCAAGAGCCTTCTGGTACTGCCCCATTTTTGTAGACCTCTTCACCTCAGGAATAAGAGAGTGAAAGTTCTCCTTGTAGCGGGGGTCTAAAAGTGTCACCAACCAGTAATGACTGTCACCCAACATTTTGACAACGCGAGGGTCACGGTTAAGGCAGCGTAACATAAAGTCAGCCATGCGTGCCAGACTGGTAACGGGCAAGACTTCCGTGTGCTCAACAAGATCACGACTGACCATGCTCTTCTCCTCCTCCTCCTCCCCGTCCTCAGGCCACCCACGCTAAACCGATGATATGACAGTTGTACAGGTACTACCGTCTAAAGAACATGATACCAGCTCCTGTTCTTCTTCCTCCTCCTCCTCTCCCTCATTGTCCCCCAATGCACATTGGGATGAGATGAGGCTGGGCTGGGTGTAATCGCCCGCTACGGCTTCTTGATCCATCTCATAATACTCTGGCTGCAATGCCTCCTCTTTAATTATCTGCAGAGAGCGTTGCAAAAGACAGACAAGTGGGATGCTGACGCTAATGATGGCGTCATCGCCATTCACCATCTTGGTGGACTCCTCAAAGTTTGTCAGGATGGTACATATGTCAGACATCCAGGTCCACTCCTGAGGTCTTATGTGTGGAGTCTGACCTGAATATCGACGGCCTTGTTGCAGCTGGTACTCTACAACTGCTCTTCTGCTCACAAATCCTTTGCAACATGTGGAGGATAGAGTTCCAACGTGTGGGGACATCACACACAAGTCGGTGTGACGGAAGCTGCAAACGCTGCTGCAACACAGCAAGGGTGGCGGAAGCTGTAGCTGACTTCCAAAAATGAGCTGACAGGCGGCGTACTTCGACGAGCAGATCTGGCAACTCGGGGTACGATTTAAGAAACCGCTGAACCACGAGCTTAAGCACATGAGCCAGGCATGGTACGGGTGTGATTTCGCCTCGACTCAGAGCCGCCACCAGGATACGGCCATTGTCACACACGACCATGCCAGGATGTAGGTTCAGCGGTCTCAGCCACAGATCTGCCTGCTCTTTCACAGCTGTCCACAACTGTGAGGTTTATCACCTAAGCTTATGAGTTTCAGCACAGCCTGTTGCTGCTTGGCGGAGGCAGTACGGCAGTGCTTCCAGCTTGTAACTGATGCGGTGATATCTGAGATGGAGGCTGAACATGAGGAGGATGATCATCAGGAGCAGTACACTGTGGGGGCAACTCTGACTGACATAGGGCCCGCAATCCTCGGTGTGGGGAGGATGTGTCCCGTTCCAAGGTCCGACTGGGTCCCGGCATCCACTATGTTTACCCAGTGTGCAGTCAGGGAGATGCACCGTCCCTGGCCACAAGCCCTTGTCCACGTGTCCGTTGTCAGGTGGACTCTCCCAGTAACTGCGTTGTTGAGGGCACGGCAGATGTTTTGGGACACATGCTTGAGTAGTGCGGGGATGGCACACCGGGCAAAATAGTGTCGGCTGGGGACCGAGTACCGAGGGACGGCCACCGCCACAAGGTTGCGGAAAGATTCTGTCTCCACCAACCTAAAAGGCAGCATTTCCAACGCAAGTAGTCGTGAAATGTGCGAATTTGGGACTGTGGCCTGTGGGGCGTTGGCTGCGAATTTGCACTTTCGTTCAAAGGTCTGGGATAAAGACAATTGAACGCTGCGGTGGCACGTGGACGTTGATGCGGTTTCTTGAGAAACTGCCATAACAAGTGAAGACTGAGAGGAGGGGGCATCTTTGCATGCAGTATGGACAGGGGATTACCTTGCACGCACAACAGGGGGTTCTCTTACACGCACAACGGCGGAAAAAGCAGTGGTGACACCCGCTGACACTGGTCGGGACCCTGGGGTTCGCCCCACAAAGTCGGGTGCTTTGCTGACATGTGCCTGATCATGTTGGTGGTGGTCAGGCTGGTACTTTTGTCACCCCTGCTGGCGCTGGCATGGCAGGTGGTACAAATGGCCTTTTTGGGGTTATCAGCAGAGTCTTTAAAAAAATTCCAGACTCTGGAAGACCTACCGGTTGTACTGGCAAAGTCCCTCGTGTTAGTGTTACGGGGAACGGTTGCCCGCCTTCTGTGTGCAGCCACCACACTGCTTCTTCCTGTCTGTTGGGGTACTCTGCCTCCCTCCCCCTGTGTGCTGCTGGCCTCGCTCTGCGTGTCCTCCTGCCATCTTGGGTCAGTTACTAGATCATCCACCACGTCCTCCTCTTCCACTTCCGCACCACGATCCTCCTCCTCACTTCGTGGCAATTGTGTCTCGTCATCGTCCACCTCTTTTGACAAATTGCCAGCGTCGCCTTCCTGTGGCCATGGCTGTTCAAATATTTGGGCATCGCTACATGGGATCTTCTCTTCCACCACTTCTAGCGGAGAAAAAAAGAGGATTTAGATGAAAAAAAAAGGATTTTTCCTGGCCCCTGAAACCTGGAGCTAAGTCTAGCAATTTGAGCAGCAGGAGCACACAGGACTGTAATGCAGCGTTTGCTGGTATAACCACTGTGTTTCCTATACAGCCTGCCTGCCTGCCTGATATCTGGGATGGATATTAGTCCTGAGGATGGTTTGTTTGATCTGGCAGCTTTTACAGACCCTACACTAACTATTTCGCAGTATATATCTCTCCCTAAATCAGCAGTACTTTCCCTACACTGTGTGATCCCGGGCGACTGGGTCCAAGATGGCGGCGCCCGGTTTTAAATACTCGAGGTGACGCTGGGCGGCCAGCCAATCACTGTAATGCCCACAAACAACATGGCTGCGGCATTACAGTGACTGGCTGGCAATCCCTGCATGTTCATTGGCTCTGTAAAGAGCGACAAACATGCAGGGCGGAGACCCGAGCTCCCGCCCGAGAAACCCGGAAATGCTCGGTGCTCGCCGAACATCCCGAGTAGTGAGATGCTCGGGCGAGTAACGAGCATGCTCGCTCAACACTAGTAATGACGTCTATTAGGCTGTGTGCACACATTAAGCTTTTGGTTTCTGCAATATTTCTGCATCTCTTGTCTGGAAAATGCTGTAAATAGGTGCAGATTTTTCCCCACTCATCAGTGTGGGTGAAATCTGCAGCAAAACCGCTGACAGAATTGACATCCTGCAGAATTATATCTTCACCAAACCTGCAAGTCACAAATAAGTAACATGTGCAGGAGACGTCAGGATTCTCAGTCACTTTCCTGGCATCGGGAAACCCTTTAGGTTTTGTGACAAATCTGCACAGAAAAAAGGTGACAAAATCTGAAATGTGTGCACTTGTGTCCTTACAAAGTAAATCAACATGCAAAGTAACTTCAATGAATCTCTCAAAAGGAGTTTGTTAACCCAAAATGGAAATTCAGCTACTTAGGCTATGTGCCCACGTTGCGGACCTGAAGCATATTTTTTACGCTTCTCCCTGGCGGGAAAATCGCATGCGGATATTACATGCGGTTTTCCCGCCAGGTAGAAGCGTTTGTGAGGCGTCTTTGCATGCATTTCCGCATGCGGGTTATCAAGCACTTCTCCAAGCATCACTTGGAAAAGTGCTTGACAACTTGTTCAGAATGGTAAAAAATAAAAAAATAAACTTTATACTCACCTTCTGATGCATCCTCTGCCCCGTCCGGAGTCTTGAGCGGCTCACGCTGTTGTGTGCAGGACCTGCGGTGACGTCATTGAGTCATGTGGTGGGTCACATGACTCAATGACGTGGCAGGTCCTTCAGACAACAGCGCGACGGAGGGAAAACATCAGAAGATAAGTATAAACTTTATTTTATTCTTTTTTTTACAGGTTCTTTGGTACCCAGGTCTGGATGAGAGTCTCCTCTCCGCCAGACTTGGGTACCATCCGCACATTGATTCCGCTGCGCTTCCGCAAAATTAATGAACATGCTGCGGATTTTTGACTGCAGCATATACGCTGCGGAAAAATCCGCAGCATGGGCATTGACATTGCGGAATGCCATTGGGGACCATGGGGTGCGGATATACATGCGTTTTTCAAGCGTTTACGCTGCGGAAATTCCGCAGCATATACGCTTGAAAAACGCTACGTGGGCACACAGCCTTAATGATTTACATAAAGGCTATGTGCCCACAATGCAGAAATGAAGCAGAAAATTTCTGCAGCATTTCTGCATCTCCCTGGCAGAAAAAACGCATGCGGATTGTACATGCGTTTTTCCTGCGTAATACATGCGGATCCACATGCGTTTCCGCATGCGGATTGACAAGCGCTTTCAAAGCGATTTTAGCATCACTTGCAAAGTGCTTGACAACTAGGTCACACTATATAAATCCATGCAAACAGCATGGATTTATATAGTGTGACCTTTAGAGTGGTTAAAAATAAAAAAATAAACCTTGATACTTACCTTCCGATGGCCCGGCGTGTGTTGCTGCGCTCCTTCCTGGCTGCCAGCTGATCGCGGGACACTGCACTGAAAGACCTGCTGTCACATGACTGTGACGTCAGCGCAGGTCCTTCAGTCTGCTGGCAAGCACAGGGAAGGAGACCGGGGGCTGTCGGTAGGTGAATATAATCTTTATTTTTTATTTTATTCTTTTTTTTACAGTTTCTATGGTACATGGGTGTGGATGAGAGTCTTCTCTTCTCCACACTCAGGTACCATCCGCACATTACAACGCGCCAATTACGCATGTACAGAAGCAGTCTTGCAGAATTGGCGCGTTCTAATGCAAGTCAATGGCGGCGAAAACACAGCGCTTCCGCAAAATTAATGGACATGCTGCGGATTTTTGAGAGCAGCATAAACGCTGCGGAAAAATCCGCAGCATGGGCATTGAAAGTGCGGAATTGCATAGGGGACCATGGCAGAAGGCTTACCATGCGTTTCCCAAGAGTTTACGCTGCGGAAAATTCCGCAGCAAAAACGCTTGAAAAACACATCGTGGGTATGTAGCACCCTGAGGATTCGGCTGCTACAGGGGTATTGCACCTCAACCCAGAGGTGTGGTATTCCACTCCCGGGTAAGGATGGAGTGTGAAACTGAGCTCAGAAAGCTGCATGCACTACACACATCCCATTTCCGAGGAACAGACCAACGGTACTCCCACTTAGAAATGTGCAGGTACGACCGAGTCTGTTCCTGGCTGGAGTGGGAGGGGGGTGGTACATCCCAGTAGTGTAGGGGCAGATAGGGGGAGCAGCCTGGGTAAAGATAGGAGCTCATTGGGTGCTGGTCACCTGAGCTCACACATAGAGGGAGTATTTAAGGTGGGCACCATCTAAGATCAGGGTCAGTCAGTCAGCCAGTCTTTGCAGAGGAGAGGAAGAGAGCAGAAGAGAGCAGAGCAGCCCCAGAGAGAGTGAGAGTGGAGCAAGAAAGACCCAGAGGGGAAGACAGAAAGGAACTCTGAGAACCCATATACAAACACAGGGTGAAGAGTTGGCAAAAGGGTACCGGATCCCAAACTGGTGGGGGCTAAAGCACACCTCAGCCAGAGACCGGAGGCCGTGGGCAGGATCTGCCACGGCCACCCACTAAATCCACCCTGAAGGCAAACCACGTGTAGGGTCAGGGAACCCAAGGCCAAGGGTCTCCCAACAGAAGGCCCGAGGGAGCTGGACCTAGGTGGATCCCTGGTGGGGACGGCCAGAAGAAAGGACAAGAAGGAGGGCTCAGGGTCACGCTCCGGACTTGCTTGGGGGTTGGCTGAATCCAGGACCTGGTGGACGCAGCACGGCTCGGGTGGTCACTTGAAGCTGGAGTGACCGGAACATCAGCAGTAAGTAAATACCCTAAACTGCACAACCCGACTCTGTCTTTAATTATCATCTATGCTGCACCACCACAACCCCCATTCTCTGCACCTGACCCCCTGAGGCTATACCCCACCCGTTGGGGGTTATACTATCAAAAGCTGCAAAAACACCATCAGCCTCAGCGGACCCTGCTGCAGCGGCGGCCGTAGTGACCGCAATACAACGGGTGGCGTAGTCGACATAAAGAACTTTGTAACATCTGTAGGACTGCCACATACTCTGAGCTTGACACCCTGGGCACGGACCGGGTCACAGCCACTCGGAGACTACAACCCCCATCTGATCCGGCTCCGGGTATTCCCCTAAAGAATATGGCCCAGGGGGTGCGTCAGGTACACAGTCTAAATTCACTTTTAATCCTTATGCAACTAATGGCACTTTGTTGCACCCCTGGCATGGTCAATGTCCAAGGGGATCAGGTATTAGTCTTAGTGCCCACAGCAGAAAGTAAGCTCATGGCCAAGTGGCAAGGGCCATATGAAGTCCGGGAAAAGGTTGGGGAGATGAATTAGAGAGTATATCAATCTAGGAAGAGAAAACCCAAACAGCTATATCACGTAAATTTGCTATAAGCAAGGAAAGACTCGGAATGTATGATTACGGATGCGACTCCGGTCGTATCGTCTGGGGACCCTCCGACAATGGCCAGGGGAGAGGTAAATATAAGTGACACACTCTCTAAACAGAAGCGACGGGAGACTCAGAAATTGGTGCTGCAGAGTACGGATGTATTTTCGGAACTGCTTGGCCGAACATCTGTGATCCAACATAACATTGTCACAGAGCCTCAGGTAAGGGTACGAATGAAACCGTACCGTGTGACAGAGGCCCAGACACAAGCCATCGCAGCTGAGGAAAAACAAATGCTCCAGCTAGGAGTTATCGAGGAGTCCAGGAGGGAGCGGGCTAGCCCCATTGTACTGGTTCTGAAGCTGGACGGATCGTTATGATTATTATTATTATTTATTATTATAGCGCCATTTATTCCATGGCGCTTTACATGTGATAGGGATATACATAACAAAAGCATTTACATAATCTTAACAAAACGAGTCAGCGAATGGTACAGGAGGAGCGAGGACCCTGCCCGCGAGGGCTCACAGTCTACAAGGGATGGGTGAGGATACAGTAGGTGAGGGTAGAGCTGGTCGTGCAGTGGTGTTTACTGCAGGTTGTAGGCTTGTCGGAAGATTTTGTAACGACTTCTGAAAATGTAATAAAGTGTTGAAATTTGACCTTTATTCAATGTCCTGGGTGGACGAGCTGATTGAGAGACTGGGGCAGGCCCAGTACTTCACCACGGGTTACTGGCAGGTGCCTCGGACAGAGTCAGCCTTCATAACGCCGGAGGGTCTCTATCACTAGGTCGTCTTGCCTTTTGGGTTACATGCAGCCTCGGCCATGTTCCAGAGGCTGATGGACATAGTGTTAGAGCCTTATCAGAAGTATGTATCGGTGTATTTGGATGATATTACCTTTAGTACCAAGTGGCATACCAACTTGTCCCAGGTACAATCAGTAGTGGATTTGCACACAGCCGTGGGCTTAACAGTGAACCCAAAAATGTGGAAACTGCTGTCACTTCCCTTTCCACACTGAAACGAAGATCATCGAAAAGGAGGGGACTGGGACATCCCTACTCTCCCCTGCTTTGTTTGCCGCCCATCAGTGATGCTGGTTTCAGGGGCTGGTCCGTGCAATGTCTCCCTCAGCGCCCTGTGCGATAAGTGCAGCATCCGGTCTGTTGTCTGCTTAGCTGAATAGTAATAACTTATTACTAATAAGCCGACTCTGCTTACAGTCAGATATCAGAACTACACTTATGTATTTTATGTCTGAGTGCTTACTTCATGATTCAACAGCTGTTCATTTGTTCCAAAAAAATTTGATTTCAGTGATAAAACTGACATCCTAACAAGTTTGAGCAAGGTCTACTACTCCTCGGATGACTCTTCTGCACAGTATAAAAATAGGAGAAACCTTATAATTGTATGCCATCACAAGAAACATTTTGGAGTGAAAGCTGAATGGCACTTTTTTGCCATTCAGCTCCTGGCAAAAGGTGTATGTGATGGTTTAGGAGGCACGGTGAAATGTCTAGCAGCTCAAGCTAGCCTCCATAGACCACATTCAGACCAAATTTTAACACCCATGCAACTTTTCCAACTGAGTGAGAAAAATATTCCTAACATCCAGTTCACGTACTGTACAAACCAGGACTAAGAAGAAGAGGAAAGTTTGTTAAAACATTGGTTACAAAAAGCAGAACCCATCAAAGGAACTAACACTTTAATTCCATGTAGTGATACAAAAATATAAACAAGGATTTTTTCATCCAGAAATGACAGTGAAGTCCATGAAGTGATTGAAGGTGGCACAAGATTGGCGATGGATGATATAACTGGATATGTGACCTGTGAGTATGATCAGCACTGGTGGCTGCTGGCTAATGGACTCTCCAAAGACTAGGACAATGAAGAAGTAAAGCCATTTTTCTGCACCTTCTGGTCCATCACCATCCTTTGTGTATCCAAGAAAGCAGACATTTTGAAAGTAACCAAAAATCAGATATTAACACAAGTGGACCCAAACCCCATAACAGGCGTACATACTGACACAAAAGGAAACGGCCATTGTTAGTAAGAGATTGTGGACAAGATTACATTTCACCCAGAAGGGAGAACAAATTATTGAGAAAAGATCAGTGTAAAGACATACTATTAATTGTTCAGACCAATTCATAATGTTTTATTTTATCGCTGGACGATTTTACTGTATTTTTTTCATTTTTTTTTTAAACTGGAAAAAGGAAATGTCTAGTGAAGTAATAATAAAAAAAAAGTTATTACATGTATAACTGTATATTAAAAAGGTGTTAAAATATTGATTCTTTTAGTTTAGCATTAAACCTATGACTAGGATGAGACTGTAATTAGAAAATCACACAACAAAATATGATCCTACAGAAATACCAACTTGAATCCCTGAAGGAATGTAACCAATAACACAAGTAACACATACGCATTTTTTTTTTTTTTTTTTTTTACAAAACACAGTTTTCCCGAAATCGCCCATCAAAATTTAGAATTTGACTCCTCGAAAACAAAATAACAAACTTGGTTAAGACATGTCGAATTAAAGCCTGTACAATTCTGAACAAAATGCTGCCTCTCCCATCTCTATCTTAATTGTAGCCCGCAATATGATAAATGTAAAGTCTATAAAAAAATAACGAAGATAAAAAATCCTAAATTTATTATTTTTACTTCACTAAAGTAGCACTTCAAAAAAATGGTGTCATTCAAAAGTACAACTTGTCCTGCAAAAAACAAGCCCTTGGTTATATTGAAAAAATATAAAAGTTATGGCTCTGGAAAAAAGAGGAGAAAAAAAACTAAAGTGCAAAGATAGAAAATCACAAGATCATGAACGGGTTAATATCAAGTAAATTGAACCAGTGTTATGTAAAAATTAACCATTATAGAACATTGCTAATATTTTCTATTTTTTCATATTTTATATAATGGTTGTTCCCCAGCTTTTCCAGTCTGCAGAATGCCAGATCTGCCCGGCCAGTCATTCATAAATGATCAAATCTTGTATAATAATATTACTAGTCAGGTTGCTACTCAGAAGCTTAGAAACGCCGGGTAAAGATCTGTGTGAAGCTGTAATGAACTCATCTGCCCAGATATGGGGTCACCAATCTCCATACTGTAGCTTAGCTATGGAGCCTCACCTTACAAGGTCCTGGGAGAGGGGTAATAAACCCTGTGGAGCTGTAATATAGACCTGCGAAACATTGACTCCCCTTTTCTTACTACCCAATGTACCATAGTTGGGCAGAATTACCTTTTGGAAACTCTTGATATCTGGATAATTTGCAAAAGATTTGTTCACAAGTACATTTTCTTAGCCCTTCCACAGTAGAATTTTGTGTTTTTAATAAAAAGAGCAGAAATAGATATTTTTTAAACTTATAGATTTACCCCTTTCGCGCCAGAGCCAGTTTTTGCCTTTGTGATCAGGCCAATTTTTTTCAATTCTGACCAGCGTCACTTTTTGAGGTAATAACTCTGAAACGCTTCAACATATCCCAGTGGTTCGGAGATTGTTTTTTGTGACATATTGTACTTCATGATAGTAGTAATTTTTTTTCTAGATATACCGTATTTTTCGGATTATAAGAAACTTTTTTCCTCCAAAATTTTAGGGTGGAGAGGTGCCATACATACCGGGATGGAGGGGTGCCATGCATACCGGGATGGAGAGGTGCCATGCATATCGGGATGGAGAGGTGCCATGCATATCGGGATGGAGGGGTGCCATGCATACCGGGATGAAGGGGTACCATGCATACCGGGATGGAGGGGTGCCATGCATACCGGGATGGAGGGGTGCCATGCATACCAGGATGGGGATGAGGGGTGCCATGCATACCAGGATGGGGATAAGGGGTGCCATGCATACCAGGATGGGGATAAGGGGTGCCATGCATACCAGGATGGGGATGATGGGTGCCATGCATACCAGGATGGGGATGAGGGCCATGTATACCAGGAAGGAGGGAGGCATATTTACTAGGATGGGGGATATTAGTACAGAATTGGGGGACATTACCCCTTAACAGTGTGAGCGGCAGACCCCATCCCCCTTAACAGAGCATCATGAACACATTTTTTGCTTAAACTTTCTTTTCTATTTTCAGTCTCTAAAACCCAGGTAGGTGTGTCTTATGTTCATGGTCTGGTGCACTTTATAGTCCGAAAAATACGGTAACTCGATTATTTTTTAAAATATTATAAATTTGGCAAAATTGGGAAAATTTTGCAATTTTTAAACTTTTAATTTTTATGCCCTTAAACCAGAGAGTTAGGTCACACAAAATAGTTATTTAACATCCGCACAATTTTTTAAACAATTTTTTTTGGTTAGGAAGTTAGAAGGATTAAAACTACAGGGTGGGCCATTTATATGGATACACCTAAATAAAATGGGAATGGTTGGTGATATCAACTTCCTGTTTGTGGCACATTAGAATAAGGGAAGGGGAAAACTTTTCCAGATGTGTGGTGACCATGGTGGCCATTTTGAAGTCGGCCATTTTGGATCCAACTTTATTTTTTTCAATGAGAAGAAGGTCATGTGACACATCAAACGTATTGAGAATTTCATAAGAAAAACAATGGTGTGCTTGGTTTTAACTTAACTTTATTCTTTCATGAGTTTTTACAAGTTTATGACCACTTATAAAATGTGTTCAGAGTGCTGCCCATTGTGTTGGATTGTCAATTCAACCCTCTTCTTCCACTCTTGACACACTGATAGCAACAACGCAGAAGAAATGCTAGCACAGGCTTCCAGTATCCGTTGTTTCAGATGCTGCACATCTCGTATCTTCACAGCATAGACAATTGTATTGATGACCACAAAGATAACAGTCTAAAAGGGCCAGATCGGGAGACCTTGGTGGCCATTCAACTGGCCCACGACAACCAATCCACTTTCCAGGAAACTGTTCATGTAGGAATGCTCAGACCTGACACCCATAATGTGGTGGTGCACCATCTTGTTGGAAAAACTCAGGGAACGTGCCATCTTCAGTGCATAAAGAGGGCAACTCATCATCATGCAGCAATTTCAGATATCCAGTGGCACTGAGGTTTCCATTGATGAAGAATGGCCCCACTATCTTTGTACCCCATATACCACACCAGACCATCAAGATACGAGATGTGCAGCATCTGAAACAATGGATACTGGAAGCCTACTTTTCAGGCACAGTGCAAAGCTCAGAAGGGAAAAATTGTCATATTATAGTGCAGATTTTACTGTTGTGGTTTGCAGGTGCCATGACCCACTGGGAGAGACTGAGGTCCTAAAGCAGCAGGAAACCCCCATAAGTGACCCCATTTTACAAACTACACCTCTCAATGAATTCCTCTACGGATGCAGTGATCAAACTGACACCATATATGACTCTCAGAAATTTATACCATTGGGCAGCGAAGAAAAAAATAATTATATTTTTATCACAAAAAAAATTAGTTTTAGCCTCAGATTTTACATTTTCACACAAGGCAATGGGTAAAAATGGTGCCGAAATGTATCACACAATTTCTGCTGAACGTGGCAATATCCCATAAGTGGCTTTACAGTACTGCTTAGGCACACGGCGACACCCGGGAGGGACGGAGCACTATTTCGCTTTTGGAGAACAAATTATTGTAGAATAGTTTGCGGACTACGTATACAGAGCCCTTAAGCACTAGAAGAGCTGAATCCCCCTCAAGTGACCCAATTTTTAAACTTTCTGTTTTTAACTTTCTCACTTAGTCCCGCTATGGGAATATTTTTATCATCACAGGTCTCATGCAATGCAATACACATGTATTGCATTGCATGAGACCGGATGTCAGTTTTACACTGGTAGATCTCCTGTTAGACTCAGTTGATGGCTAACAGGCCACCGTACCTGGCAGCCTCGGAGGTCATCATGTGATCTCCGGCTGCCATGACCACGTCAGACCTTATCTCGGAGGCCATCAAAGGTGAGTGCACAACTGCCTCTCCCTCTCTTCTATGTGCCGTGATCGCTATGGATCACAGCATCTATAACCCCTGGCAAAAATTATGGAATCACCAGGCTCGGAGGATGTTCATTCAGTTGTTTAATGCTGTTGAAAAAAATCAGATCACAGACATGGCACAAAACTAAAGTCAGTCATTCCAAATGGCAACTTTAGGGCTTTAAGAAACACAAAAAGAAATTAAGATAAAAAATGTGGCACTCAGTCAGGGTAATTTTTTTCAGACCAAGCAGAGGGAAAAAATTATGGTATCACTCAATTCTGAGGAAAAAAATATGGAATCATGAAAAACAAACACACAAAAGAACACTCCAATACATCACTAGTATTTTGTTGCACCACCTCTGGCTTTAAAGCAGTCTCTGAGGCATGGACTTAATGAGTGACAAACAGTACTCTTTATCAATCTGGCTCCAATTTTCTCTGATTGCTGTTGCCAGATCAGCTTTGCAGGTTGGAGCCCTGTCATGGACCATTTTCTTCAACTTCCAAAGATTTTCAATTGGATTGAGATCCGGACTATTTGCAGGCCATGACATTGACCTTATGTGTCTTCTTTTCAAGGAATGTTTTCACAGTTTTTGCTCTATGGCAGGATGCATAATCATCTTGAAAAATTATGTTATCATCCGCAAACATCCTTTCAATTGATGGGATAAGAAAACTGACCAAAATATCAATGTAAACTTGGGCATTTATTAAAGATGTAATGACAGCCATTTCCCCAGTGCCTTTACCTGACATGCAGCCCCATATCATCAATGACTGTGAAAATTTACATGTTCTCTTCATGCAGTCATCTTTATAAATCTCATTAGAACGGCACCAAACAAAAGTTCCAGCATCATCACCTTGCCCAATGCAGATTCGCGATTCATCACTGAATATGACTTTCATCCAGTCATCCACAGTCCACGATTGCTTTTCCTTAGCCCATTGTAACCTTGTTTTTTTCTGTTTAGGTGTTAATGATGGCTTATGTTTAGCTTTTCTGTATGTAAATCTCATTTCCTTTAGGCGGTTTCTTACAGTTCAGTCACAGACATTGACTCCAGTTTCCTCCTATTCGTTCCTCATTTGTTTTGTTGTGCATTTCCTGTTTTGGAGACATATTGCTTTAAGTTTCCGGTCTTGACGCTTTGATGTCTTCCTTGGTCTACCAGTATGTTTGCCTTTAACAACCTTCCCATGTTTGTATTTGGTCCAGATTTTAGACACAGCTGACTGTGAACAACCAACATCTTTTGCAACATTGCGTGATGATTTTTACCTTCTTTTAAGAGTATGATAATCATCTACTTTGTTTCAATTGACATCTCTCGTGTTGGAGCCATGATTCATGTCAGTCCACTGAGTGCAACAGCTCTCCAAGGTGTGATCACTCCTTTTTAGATGCAGACTAAAAAAGCAGATCTAATTTGATGCAGGTGTTAATTTTAATTTCCAAAACTTACAGGGTGATTCCATAATTTTTTCCTCAGAATTGAGTGATTCCATAATTTTTTCCCTCTGCTTGGTCTGAAAAAAATTACCCTTACTGAGCACCACATTTTTAATCTTGATTTCTTTTACTGTTTCTTAAAGCCCTAAAGTTGCCATTTGAAATGACTTTAGTTTTGTGCCATGTCTGTAATCTGCTTTTTTTCAACAACATTAAACAACTGAATGAACATCATCCGAGCCCGGTGATTCCATCATTTTTGCCAGGGGTTGTAGAAGAAAGCAAAGGGTTAACTTTATAGGAACCTGATCCAATCCAGTCTCGAGGATGTCACCTGTTAGAGCTATCGCTCTGCACAGGAATCGCAGGGTGCAGGACCCTGGGGGCCCTGAGCGCTACAAGACCACCGACCGTTCATAAACATCTGCGATGTACAGAGCACAGCAAGCGCGGACGTTTATGTGCAGTGGGCAGTCAGGAAGTGGTTAACACACTTTCCTTTAAATTTGACACAAAAGAACTGAAAAATGTATATCATCACAGCCCTACACAAAATAATGTAACATAAAATAAATACAAAAAAAAAAAAGAGCATGGACCGCACCTCCAAAAATCATACATTTGATCTAATGCCGCTCAGCAAAAATACATATTACTGAACATGAGGTTCTTAGCTTAACATTCTGATCAGACTGTGTGAAGCCCACTGCCACGTCAATGAACCAGCTTATTCTTTTCCCTTTCTTGGACCAGCACTCATCCCATTTGGCACAGGCAATTTTAATTAGCAAGAGTCTGCAAAGAGGGTCTAGCCTATTTTGCTCTCACTTGAGAGCTTGAGGAAGGTGAGTCACAATGCTCCTTTCATGTGGTGTTGGTGCAATGTGTCAGCCATTGTTGCTGTGGTTTTGTGCTTGTGGGGCGCCGCGGCCTGGAGTCATGGGGACTCGGTCTTGAAGCATGGATGCTGTGAGGCACCAGGCCGCCCGCCCTGCTGGTGCATTCTCACTGTAGCGGTGGTTGGCACATGGCGCCGCTCCTTTTAGGCAGGAAATGTTAGGACCCACTACGAGGTTTGCCGTGACGTGGCAGTGGGCTTCATACAGTCTGATCAGAATGTTAAACTAAGAACCTCATGTTCAGTTATGTATATTTTTGCTGAGAGGCATTAGATCAATGTATGATTTTTTTGGAGGTGCGGTCCATGCTCTTTTTTTGTATAAAATAAATTAAAACAAATATAAAACTACTGTAACTTATTCCTGAATCCTGATGTCATTTATCCCACTGATTTCCAGCTTCAGGTCACTAAATACTACCCACTCAACAGACTCCATTATAGTCAATGGTGACTAAGCCCCGCCCCTTCTGAGACTTTCACGTTCAGCAGTGATGGAACACTCACATGCATCTGCTGACATCACAGTGAGTGTGACATCACCGGCACAGTGACATCACATTCCACAAAGTTCCATAAACAACTGACTGCAGCCATTGAGCTTTAGTTGTAGTTGGCTTTGACTACAATATACGTGTGGATTGCATTTTCTGATAATTTTACATACGTTTTTGGATAATTGCCCTGTTGTTGCCTGATGCAACATGGACTTTACAGGGAATAGAAAGAGAAAAAGGAAAGAAACACCAGATGGAGAAGACACTGGAAATAACCAGGAACCTCCAGCAAAGATAAGGAAGATGGATTCCAAGAAATCTGGGCAGGTTGGTCAGGTATTACCTGTCAATGAGGGAACCCAGAATATTTCCTTCCTAGACACTGTACAAAACAGATGTGAAAAGCTTGTGGGATACATCACAAATCGAGCTGATAATCTAAAAAAACTGAGTACTTTGGGTCCAACCAGGATCATTAACCTGAAAGGTAATGAAAGTGCAGCAGAAGAGAAGAGAACTGGGAGAAAAAGGAAACATCATGAAGATCTAGCCACCAGTCAAGATGACATCTCAGGTGAATGTAGTGGCCCCAGTAGCAAAAAAATAAAGACCACTGTCCCTCTCACCAGGGATAAGTTTATCTGCCATGGCATACTTGGAGAAGGGAGTTATGGGAAGGTTATGCTGGCCACTGATAAAATAAGGAAAGAAAGTGTGGCCCTTAAAATCATTAAGAAAGAAAGCCTAATCTCCTTCCCTGAATGCCTTGTAGAACACCATGTCCTGAAGCTTAGCCACAACAGCAGATTCCTAACCCATTGCCATGCCGCGTTTCATACGGAAAACCATGCGTATTTTGTCACCGAGCTGGCCAGTGGAGGGGATCTGCTTCACTATATATATAGTACCATTCCCCTGAAGGAACCTGTAAGATTTATAGGAGCAGAAATCGTTTGTGGCCTACAATTCCTGCACAGCAATGACATCATTCACCGGGACTTAAAACCGGATAACATCCTGCTGACTGGTGACGGCCACATAAAAATTACTGATTTTGGACTATCTCTATATGAGTTTGATAAGAGATTTAATGCCAGAGATTTCAGTGGAACACCTGGGTATGGCGCCCCAGAAATGATCATGGGAGACGCTTATGGTGAAGGTGTGGACTGGTTCGCCTTTGGAGTCATATTGTACGACATGATTTTCCAAGACTCACCATTTCCAGGAGACACCACTGAAGAGATTGTGAATAATGTCTTGTACGAAGAACCATCATATGAAAACCTCACTGACCACGATGCTATGGACATTATGTCCAAACTACTCTGCAAAGACCATTATGTCCGGCTAGGGGTTAATGGAAAAATCAGAACGCACCCCTTCTTTTCAAATATAAACTGGAAAGACATAAGGACAGGAAAAGCGCCATCTCCAGTTATTATAGGAAGGAACCCGTATGTCACCATGAGACAGCAGATCCCAGCACCGCGCAGTGATGGCGTGAACGAGACAATTCCTGCTAGAGAACAGAGGATTTTCACGAGTTTCCCGTTTGTGGGTCCAGCATGGAGCACAACTTACCACTAAGCGGAGAAACAGCATAATACCGTCATACCATCTAATCCTCCTGTATCTTGACGCAAGACTATCTACTGGAGTTCATTTATTTCTGTACCATCAGCTCCTACTACCTGCACTCAAAATGCCAACATCATCATGTTTCATGTCATCAGTAACAAGCATGGCTGGCCTGCCAATCTGAAGAACATTCTTCCACATCTTCCTATTACCTCCATCTCTATATGTGCTGATCTGCGGCAAAGCAGTCACACAATGTATCTGACCTACTTACAGAGGGCTGAAAGCTGCTGCTCCACTGCCAACGTGACCACTGGCAGTCTGCTCTGTGCCAACTGGGATGGAGCATAAGCAGCAATGAGGCCCCTGTGCCACGTTCCCCAGGTGGATTCAGAAGTGAAGTCATAAAATCCAAACTCTGGAATCCTTGTTGGGAGATGTGACGCATGAATTACAGGACACAACTGTGGCATCTACAGCCGTCCTTGGTGCGATTGTCAACCTGGCTATACGGGGTCCACAGCTTTCCCCTATCCAGTGCTATGGTCAGTGTTGCTCGCTTACTGGCAGCTTTGTGCCCATTTAGGCAATAATTTGTAATGTCAGCCACTTTATTTTAGCAAATAATTATTAAAAGCTAAAATAGACTCACCCTTGCTGGCTACATTATACATGGAAAAATAAAAAATTTCTATATATTACATTGCTTTCAATAAATGATCGCCATTATTACTGTGCTATTGGTGTTGTATTTTAGCTTTATCTCTGAATATGTCTAGATGATATATTATCCCCTTAGCGCACAATGAGGTTTCATGAAATTGCAGCCAATGCTGGTTACTATGGTTATGAATGCTGGTGACTATGGTTATGAATGCTGGTGACTATGGTTATGAATGCTGGTGACTATGATTATGAATGCTGGTGACTATGGTTATGAATGCTGGTGAATATGGTTATGAATGCTGGTGACTATGGTTATGAATGCTGGTGAATATGGTTATGAATGCTGGTGACTATGGTTATGAATGCTGGTGAATATGGTTATGAATGCTGGTGAATATGGTTATGAATGCTGGTGACTATGGTTATGAATGCTGGTGACTATGGTTATGAATGCTGGTGACTATGGTTATGAATGCTGGTGAATATGGTTATGAATGCTGGTGAATATGGTTATGAATGCTGGTGAATATGGTTATGAATGCTGGTGAATATGGTTATGAATGCTGGTGACTATGGTTATGAATGCTGGTGACTATGATTATGAATGCTGGTGAATATGGTTATGAATGCTGGTGACTATGGTTATGAATGCTGGTGAATATGGTTATGAATGCTGGTGAATATGGTTATGAATGCTGGTGAATATGGTTATGAATGCTGGTGAATATGGTTATGAATGCTGGTGACTATGGTTATGAATGCTGGTGAATATGGTTATGAAAGAACAACTGGGGAGATTCAGGTTATTGCTCTACAACTTGAAAAACTGCTTGTGACAGATCTGTCATTATAACATGACATTATTTAGTAGTTATTTTGCCCTAGAATCTGTCTGCTGAACCACCATGCATCACATATAAAACTGGTGAACGGTAATGGGCAGAGGGGAGCTGGGATTTCCGCATCAGTGCCTGGGTGCAGCCACTACCTCTGCACAACTCACACCTACACTCCTTTTCGTATACTGCTGTGGATGGTATAAGGGTATAATGAAACCGATCACATTAGAAAAGACTCAAGTGATCAGAAACTACATTTCCTGGTAGTCTTTCTGACGTGCCCCCTGGGCCATGTTGTTAGGGATACCCAGAGCCGGATCAGATGGGGGTTGTAGTCTCCGAGTGGCTGTGACCCGGTCCGTGCCCAGGGTGTCAAACTCAGTGTGCGGCAGTCCTTGCAGATGTTCTTAGTGTCGACTACGCCACCCGTTGATTTGCGGTCAAAAGGCCGCCGCTGCAGGATGGTCCGCTGAGGCTGGTGGTGTGTGTGCAGCTGTGGTAGTATAACCCCCAACGGGAGGGGTATAGCCTCAGGGGGTCAGACGTGGAGGATGGTGGTTGTGAAGGTGCAGCAAGGAGACTCAGAGGCATGAAATGCAGTTTCAGGGTTTTTACTCACTGGTGTTGCTCGGGTCACTCTGTACAGCAGTGACCACCCAAGCCGTGCTGCGTCCACCAGGTGCGGGACTCGGTCAACTCCCGGGCAATTCCTGAGTATGGTCCTGAGCTCCCTTCTTCTCTCTCTCTGGCCGTTCTCACCAGGGATCCACCTATGTCCGGCTCCCTCGGGTCTCTTGGTGGTTGAACCTTCTCTGGCTTCCCTGACCCTATGCTCGGTGTGCCATTCTGGTGGATTTGGTGAGGGTCGTGGCAAATCTTGCCCACGACCTCCGGTTCCTGGCTAAGGTGTGCTTTGGCCTCCGCCAGCTTGGGATCCGGTACCCTTTTGCCGACCCTTCACCCTTATCAGTTCTCATACGGGCTCTTGGGGTCCCCTCTCGTCCTGCGCCTCTGAGTCCCTCTTCCTTCTCCTCTCCTGGAGTTACTGCTGACTCACTGACTTGACTGACTGACTGACCCTGTCCTAAGATCGTGCCCACCTTATATACTCCCTCTATGTGTGAGCTCAGGTGACCAGCACCCAATGAGCTCCTACATTTACCCAGACTACTCCCCCTATCTGCTCCTACACTACTGGGATGTTCCACCCCCCTCCCACTCCAGCCAGGGACAGACGCTGTCGTACCTGCACATATACTGGTGGGAGTACCGTAGTTCTGTCCCCCGGAAATGGGATGTATGTAGTGCATGCAGCCTACTAGCTCAGTTCCACACTCCATCCTTACCCGGGAGTGGAATACCACACCTCTGGTTTGAGGTGCAATACCCCTGTAGCAGCCGAGTCCTCAGGGTGCTACATTCCCCCCTGGTAAATCACAGCACGTCCTCGGGCTGTAAAAGAATAAAAACATACAAAAACATACAATTTTTTTCATAACATAAACATATAGAACATATAAACATTATCAGCAGCATAAAACTTTTCATTTTAAAACTTTTCATAATAAAACATTTTTGACCTCTGGCCACTTGTGCAAATTGTGACCAGGTATAGTGCAACAGTCTCTTGTAGAAAAAACACAGTTTCCTATAAAACCGGTAGGGGGCGCCTTAGAAAGCGCAACTATGTACAAAGGGGAATATGGCCGCTCTCAGTCCTCGGCCAGTGGGGAAAAGGAATGGCTGTTCACAGTCCTCAGCCTGTTAAGGGATAGGGGACACACGAGTACTCACTTGCTGGTCCCGACGGGGACTACACTTTGGTAGCAGCAGTTTTTGTACCCACACGGGTAACTATTTACATATTCTATTTACAATTCATCAGTGGCGGTGTGCTCTTGGCTGAGGGTAATCTTTAGACCCGTCCGGGTCCTCTTGATCCTCCTCACCCCGTAGCTCCTCCTCAGTAAGTCTATGCACATGCAGGGCATACGGGCCCTTGGCGCACTGATGCCGGGTGAAGGTGACCTCATCACCCAGGTAAAGGTCACGACCTCTGTGTCCCTCCGGCAGATGACTTTCAACCAACGTCTCTGCGGGTGACAAAGACGTCGCCGGGGGTCTTGTGGTCCCGGATGAAACCCCACCCGTGCTCCATTTGGAATTTTATTACAGTCCTGCTGGCACGGGGACCGTGGGCAGCACGGGGGTTTCTGCGGGCTCGGCTCTTCTGCTCGGCGCTCTTCACTTGGAGCCGCTCCTCGCGGACCCGCCTCTCTCATCGCTCTCTAGCAAAAACCTCCAATTGTTGCTGGCAGCACTCCGCACGCTGGGCTGCGGCTGCCCGGGTCTCCTCGGTGAACCCAATGAGGTCTTCTCCGGTGGGGTCCCACGCAAACTGCGCTTCCTCCAACGAGAGTGGGGTGATCTTGGCGGGCGCCGGAGCCGGGATCAGGGGCTCATCCAGGGGTCTTTCCTTCCGGAGTCGGGGATGGTAATACTCCGGTGGCCACTCTAAGGGCTGCCCATCCGGGCAAGTGTGCTGGGCAAACAAGTCTTCACCCAGGTGCAGCACTGTAGAAGTTGAGGGCGCGGTGGTGGTAGCGGCGCCCAGGTTTACCAGGCCTTGCGACCAGGCTTGGGGCACCCTGAAGGTGAAGGGCACCGTGAAGACGGCGGCGCCCGGGGTTACTTGGCCCAGCGACCAGGCCGGTGGCTCGGCAGAGGTAGAGGGCGCTGTTGGTACTGCGGCGCCCCGGGGCACTCGGCCTTGCGACCAGGCCAGTGGCGCCTCCTGCTTGGCCGCGCTCAGCATTGAGGCCCGTAACGTCACAGGGGGCTTGGCCGCGGCTCCGGCCGCTTGAGGCCTAGCTTGGAGCGATGACGCAGCGGCTACGGGAACGGTGAGCGGGGCTTCGGGCTCTGCGACGGGGAGCTGGGGCAGGTTTACGGCTTCTGGGCACGGGATGTTGTCGCCCCCATTACCTGCCTTCATCTCTTCGGCTCCCTCCGCGGCGTCGTCTCCGGCCGTCGTCCCTCCTTCGCCGTCCTCAGAGGTGGACTTGCTCCTCGCTGCGGGTGGCATGCTTCGCTGGCGGGCTCCGGCCTGCCGGGCCATCTCCCGGGTCCACTCCGCCAGTGTTTCCTGCTGCACCCGGGCCATCCTTCGTGCGAGGCCCTCCAGCGCGGTCTGTGCACGCTCCCGATCTCCGGGGAGCTGCGCCAGGATCTCCAGCAGGCCTTCTGGAGTGGCGGCCTGCAACAGGCTCCTGACCACAGGGTCGGTGCTGCCTGACTCTCCCTCCATCTCCGGGTGTGTTCTCTCTAGACTCTTCCAGGCTGCACCCATCTTCTTTCTTTTGTTCTGTATCCCCCCACATTGGGGGTCGTCCTGGGGCAACTTTGTGATTGTCAGTTCCAGGGGCAGTTCCCTCACGCTGATGGACATATCAATCATCACAGTCTCTGCTGGTGGGGGCGGTTTCCACTTTTGGCGCCATTTCCGATCCTGGCCCACGATGGGAGGTGGCCTCTTGCCACCCTCTGGCACGCCCATAATGGCGTCCGCTCTGCCAAGGCGGGAAATCTTCTTAGATGGCGGGAATCGCTTCCCAGTGGCGGGAAACACTGCAGATGGCGGGAAAAGACTGCAGATGACGGGCAAATGGCGGGAACTGATCCGAGATGGCGTCCGATGGCGGGGACCCTCTGGAATTGGCGGGAGACTTCGTTTTGAGGTAAATGCGAACTTTTCTTCAGGCACGCAGTACCCGGTTGTTGCGGGCACGTAATCCTGCCGACTACGCCAAAGTTGACGCGCCCCCTGGGCCATGTTGTTAGGGATACCCGGAGCCGGATCAGATGGGGGTTGTAGTCTCCGAGTGGCTATGACCCGGTCCGTGCCCAGGGTGTCAAACTCAGTGTGCGGCAGTCCTTGCAGATGTTCTTAGTGTCGACTACGCCACCCGTTGATTTGCGGTCAAAAGGCCGCCGCTGCAGGATGGTCCGCTGAGGCTGGTGGTGTGTGTGCAGCTGTGGTAGTATAACCCCCAACGGGAGGGGTATAGCCTCAGGGGGTCAGACGTGGAGGATGGTGGTTGTGAAGGTGCAGCAAGGAGACTCAGAGGCATGAAATGCAGTTTCAGGGTTTTTACTCACTGGTGTTGCTCGGGTCACTCTGTACAGCAGTGACCACCCAAGCCGTGCTGCGTCCACCAGGTGCGGGACTCGGTCAACTCCCGGGCAATTCCTGAGTATGGTCCTGAGCTCCCTTCTTCTCTCTCTCTGGCCGTTCTCACCAGGGATCCACCTATGTCCGGCTCCCTCGGGTCTCTTGGTGGTTGAACCTTCTCTGGCTTCCCTGACCCTATGCTCGGTGTGCCATTCTGGTGGATTTGGTGAGGGTCGTGGCAAATCTTGCCCACGACCTCCGGTTCCTGGCTAAGGTGTGCTTTGGCCTCCGCCAGCTTGGGATCCGGTACCCTTTTGCCGACCCTTCACCCTTATCAGTTCTCATACGGGCTCTTGGGGTCCCCTCTCGTCCTGCGCCTCTGAGTCCCTCTTCCTTCTCCTCTCCTGGAGTTACTGCTGACTCACTGACTTGACTGACTGACTGACCCTGTCCTAAGATGGTGCCCACCTTATATACTCCCTCTATGTGTGAGCTCAGGTGACCAGCACCCAATGAACTCCTACATTTACCCAGACTACTCCCCCTATCTGCTCCTACACTACTGGGATGTTCCAGCCCCCTCCCACTCCAGCCAGGGACAGACGCTGTCGTACCTGCACATATACTGGTGGGAGTACCGTAGTTCTGTCCCCCGGAAATGGGATGTATGTAGTGCATGCAGCCTACTAGCTCAGTTCCACACTCCATCCTTACCCGGGAGTGGAATACCACACCTCTGGTTTGAGGTGCAATACCCCTGTAGCAGCCGAGTCCTCAGGGTGCTACATTTCCGCATTAAATATAAAGATGTAGGGGCATGAAAAAAGTGAGGGTGTCAATACTGAGGGTCCGAGATAAGAGGGAGGAGAACCCATGTGAGGCCAGGCTGTTCCACAAGATATCAGGATAGACAAACAATTTGTGGCTTTGAATGAACGGCCACTGATGAGATCAGAGGAGAAATAACGGAATTTGGAGTAAAAGGCTTTATATACGGTATTTGCACATGTGGATATTTGGTACATTTTAATTTTGGCTAAATAATATACACAAGAGTTCTACTTGGACAACCCCATCCTAAATGCCTGAGTTCTCCATGTTAAATAAGAGAGGCTTATACTCACCTCCTGCACTGGCGCCTTTTCAGCAATATTAGGCATCGGGTCTCCTGGCACTCACATGACACTATGTCGCCGGCTGTTGCCTTTATTATTTCATCAGAGTGGACGATCACACCCCCCAATTGGCTGCAGATTTCATATTGTCACGTGAGCACCGAGAGACCTGGCGCCAACACTGCTGGAACGGCACTGGTGTGGGAGGTAAGTATAGGGTTTTCCAATTTCATTCAAGAGACTGGCACTGGCCAAGTACGGACAACCCCTTTAAGTAAGGTAGGTTTCCACTGTGCAGATGCTACAAGTAGCCATAAACAACGATTACTGCAAGTGCCAATAAGTGCACGTGTCCAACAACACTGAGGCATTACCAACAAACATGTTCACTTATTCTCCCCTCCCCAAGAGGGTTTTGCCTTTGGGCATTTATGATTGCTGCACGGCAGTAAAGGGTCCCTCCAAGTTCAAAAGGGGTTGTCATATTAAAGTACATTTTAATCAACATACATTGGATTAATAAGTTCCACAATTGGATGTGTAAAAATATAATGTGTGGAGATAATCGTATACTGTGTAATGGCTGTCTGACTGTGCAGGAACCACAGCTCCTGGGCAGAGAATGAAGCAAAAGCAAGTATACAGACAGGACAGCATGGGATCGAGGTGGATTCTTTCTGTGAGGTAAAACATTTTACTGCCAGCGTTAAATCTGGTTTTCCAATACGTTATATTGTCTTTTCGCTGGAAAGACAATGAGGACCCCTGACGTAGGTGCAGGCTTACATATTTTGGTCAAAATATTAACTAATACCTTACATAATTTTCCATCCTTGCAGGATGCAGCCAGGCTTTTGTAGTGTTGGTGGAAACCATGTGTCTGTTCTTGTAGGGTGCACATATATAGTGCTCGGCAGACCGCCTGATCTAGCATCTTTTACAGAAAATAAGACAAGGTCTTATATCATTTTTTGCTCAAAAAGATGGGTTAGGGCTTATTTTCAGGGAATGTCTTCATTTATCCATATATAATAATCATGTCATATCACACACATTGCACATACACAAGAATATACACAGACACACACACTGCACATACATACCAGCCTGTCTCAGCTCCTCTAGACTTCCTCTGTTAAAAGACCTTTGGTGACATCAGGGTCATAGGACAGTGATTTCTCCAAAGGTCCTTAAGTAGTCTGAACCTTGGAATAGAAACGCTGAGGGCCTCAGAGTGGGAACCTAGAGAAATTGTCCAGTCTCCCCCCCTACATACCAGTCTATCTACTCTTCAGTTACTCTAGGCTCCCACAGTTCAAGAACCTTTGCTGACATTATGGTCACATGACTATGATGTCACCAAAGGTCCTTAAGCAGCCTTGGAATAGAAATGCTTAGAGCCCCAAAGAGAGTAGGGGCCCTGATAAATTGCCCAGTTGCTCCCCTCTCCTAACGCCAGCCCTGACTAACTAAGACTTATTTTTGGAGTAGGGCCTATATGTCAAGCATCCTCCAAAAATCCTGTAAAATCATGCTAGGGCTTATTTTTGGGGAAATTCTGTAATAGCTTTGGCATCACTAATAGGCTGCAAGTTGGCATGTTGCACTACATGTATCTGTGTGACTGGCGCCCTATACAAGCCTTATCCTGTGCATTTCTAATCCCCTCCATGAATAGTACCGTATTTTTCAGACTATAAGACGCATTTTTTTCATCCAAAATTTTGGAGGAAAATGGGGGGTGCATCTTATAGTCCGAATGTTGGGGAGGGGTGAGTATATATACTGTGCTGTGGGGAGCGGTAGCGGTGGAAGAGCGGGGCACAGGAGGCAGCAGCCGCCTGCTGCAGCCTACGCTGTCCCCGCTGCTAAAGAAAATGAATATTCACTGCTCCCCACGCCCATGGGGAGCACTGAATATTCATGCTCCTTAATAGCAGCACACAGTGTAGCCGCAGCTGCTGCCGGAATCGCCTGTGCCCGCTGTTAAAGGGCATGAATATTTAACCTCTCTCCACGCCCATGGGCGTGGGGAGGGGGTGAATATTCATGCCCTTTAATAAGCGGGCACACGAGATAACCCGGTAGCAGCAGGAGCCGCAGCGCGGCTAAGCTGTGTGCCGGCTATGAAGGAGCATGAAGTCACCGCTCCCCACGCACACAGTCCCGGCGCGGGGAGCAGTGACTTCCGTCAGCTGATCTCTCCTTGTGAGCCGCGCATGGCAGTGACGCCATGCGCGGCTCACATGGGGAGATCAGTGCGGGCAGACAGGCGTCAGCGCTGGAGGAGAGAAGAAAGGTGAGTAAGAGTGTTTATATATTTATTTTTTATATGTGCAGCATGATGGGGATTATGGGGACCATGCATACTAGGAAAAGGATGAGGGGGCCATACAAACCAGGGTAAAGATGAGGGGGGCATACATAACAGGATAAAGATGAGGGTGCCATACATACCAGGATAAAGATGAGGGGGCCACACATACCAGGATAAAGATGAGGGGGCCATACATACCAGGATAGGGATTAGGGGTGCCATGCATACCAGGATGGGGATTGCTGTGCCATGCATACCAGGACGGAGATTGCTGTGCCATTCATACCAGGACAGGGATGAGGGGTGCCATGCATACCAGGACAGGGATGAGGGGTGCCATGCATACCGGGACAGGGATGAGGGGTGCCATGCATACCGGGACAGGGATGAGGGGTGCCATGCATACCGGGACAGGGATGAGGGGTGCCATGCATACCGGGACAGGGATGAGGGGTGCCATGCATACCGGGACAGGGATGAGGGGTGCCATGCATACCGGGACAGGGATGAGGGGTGCCATGCATACCGGGACAGGGATGAGGGGTGCCATGCATACCGGGACAGGGATGAGGGGTGCCATGCATACCGGGACAGGGATGAGGGGTGCCATGCATACCGGGACAGGGATGAGGGGTGCCATGCATACCGGGGCAGGGATGAGGGGTGCCATGCATACCGGGACAGGGATGAGGGGTGCCATGCATACAGGGATGAGGGGTGCCATGCATACCGGGACAGGGATGAGGGGTGCCATGCATACCGTGACAGGGATGAGGGGTGCCATGCATACCGGGACAGGGATGAGGGGTGCCATGCATACCAGGACAGGGATGAGGGGTGCCATGCATACCAGGACAGGGATGAGGGGTGCCATGCATACCAGGACAGGGATGAGGGGTGCCATGCATACCAGGACAGGGATGAGGGGTGCCATGCATACCAGGACAGGGATGAGGGGTGCCATGCACACCAGGACAGGGATGAGGGGTGCCATGCATACCAGGATAGGGATTAGGGGTGCCATGCACACCAGGATAGGGATGATGGGTGCCATGCATACCAGGATGGAGGAGTTCCATGCATACCAGGATGGAGGGATGCCAGGCATACCAGGATGGAGGGATGCCAAGCATACCAGGATGGGGACCACGTATAAAAGGAAGGGGGGGGGGCATATATACCAGGATGGGGGATATTGTCAGAATTGGGGGACATTACCCCTATACCAGTGTCAGCAGAAGACCCCCTTCCCCTTAAAAGTGCATCATGAACACATCTTTTGCGTAAATATTTTTTTTTTCTTCTCTAAAACCTAGGTGCTTCTTATGGTCCGGTGCATCTTATAGTCCAAAAAATACGGTAGGTGTGAGAGTGGTTATTAGTGTTGAGCCACCCCCGTAGTGTTCGAGTTCGGTTCGGTTCGTCGAACACCCGTGTGTTCGCCGAACTGTTCGTCGAACTGTTCGTCGAACACCTTCGAACACCGTTAAAACCAATGGCAGGCAAACAAAAACACATAGAAACACATAGAAAACACCTTCAAAGGTGTCCAAAAGCTGACAAACTGCTCAGAAGACACAACTAACACATGGAAAAGTGACAAGTACATATAGTCATGCGAAAAGAAAAGAGGTGGAGGAGTAAAAGGAGGGGGAGACACAGATATAGGCATGTCATGCCCTTCTAAAATCCAAAAAGTGAGAAGCCGAGACGGCCAGTCCGCTCCTGCCCGTGCCACCTCCGTGTCGCCGGGTTTGTGCCAGAGCCGCGGTGAACCCTGACGGCCAGCCCCCCTCTCCCAATACTGGTGCCTGTCCGCTGGTGGGTCGAGAGAGCCCCCCTGTGGTGGAGGCAGCTCTAAGCTTTTTAATTTAAATTGTCCCTCTAATTTGAATGAATACACTTTAAATCCATTTACAAGGATCTATTGGAGGGCAAGTCTCATGCCAGCAGCCGCGTAATTCCAGCTCCAGTAGCGTCCACTAAAGCTGCTGCAGTTAAAAAGCTTTTATAAGGATCGAGCTCGGCTGTCCACCGCAAGGCATCCTAGTGCCAGTCCCAGCCCCTATGCCTTGGGGTGCCTCCTGATGCTCTTCACTAAGTATCCCGTGGTCCCGAAGCATTTCCTTTGAAAAAATTAAGTGTCCAAACTACAGGTGGTGTAGCTTGCTTAACAGCCGGGATAATCCGCTGACTAGCAGACACTGCTACTAGGCACAAAGTATTTCCTGGGCTAGATGCAGTTAAAAATTTGTAAGTAGATACTCTCGTTGGATGCTGAGAAAGCATTCCATAGAGTCTCCTGGCACGCCATATATGATTCTCTTAAAAAGCTTGGGGTAGGGGTCTAGGGGACCCTTTTATAGCCAAAATCACGGCCCTGTATCACAATACGTCACCTAGGCTGAAGATAAATGGAACTGTAGCACCGAGGGCTCGGTTGCTACAGACGTATTGCACCTCACCCAGAGGTGTGATATCTCACTCTCAGATAAGGATGGAGTGTGGATCAGGACCCGACACCTGCATGCATTACACCACATTGCCGTGGGGCAGGGCGACCAATATGCCCCTGAGATGGGCACGACAGTCCCTGTCCCTGGCTGGAGTGGGGGGAGGGAACACTGAGGAAGGGGAACCCTGCAGTGCAGGAGCAGGGAGGAAGCAGTTCCTGGGTGCATTGAGAAGGGAGTATAAAAGGTGGGCACCATCTTAGTTCAGTGCAGAGAAGTCTGAGCAGAAGTGGCAGGGAGCAGGGGCTCTGCATGAGCTCTGCTCCGGAGGCGGGCCTAGTAACAGAGGCCCAGGCCTGCAAGAGGGAGAAGGAAGGAAGAGGAGCGGAGAAGGCTCCAGGAACGAGGAATGAAGGGATCCCAGGGGTGCGGACGGGCGAGTCGCCACCGCACGCCCGAATCCACCTGCGTGGAGGGGTCAGGCCAAAGGGGGAGACCGGTCCCCGAACTAGTGGAGGCAGGAAACGACCCTCAGCTAGAAACCGGAGGCTCTGACATTTTATGTGGCGCAGCCCCTTGCTCCACCCGCTAGGAAGGCACCACATAGGGTCAGGGAAACTGGCGCCAAGTTTACCAAGAGGAGGCCCGAGGCAGCCGGACAGAAGTGTTGGTAAGAAAGGCCAGACAAAGGACACACAAAGGGGGTCCTGTGAAGCGCTCCAAAGTTATCTGGGAGTTGTCTGAGCCCCTCACCTGGTGAGCACAGTACGACGTGGGCAGCCGTTACCTGCAGACGTGGTCTGGATAATAAGAACTGTGAGTAAAGGCCCTGAACTGCATCACTGACTCCGTGTCGTTACTGCTGCTGCCCTGCACCATCACCCCCATCCTCCGCATACACTGCCCTGAGGCTATACTCCTCCCGTGGGGAGTTATGCTACGCTCTGCTGCACCCACAACACCAGCCTTAGCGGTCTGCCCTGTAGCGGCGGTTCACTCTGACCGCAATCCACGGGTGGCGTAGTCGGACATTTAAACATCAAAACCACATAAATAGTTCCGCCACTGGTTTGACCGCCCTGAGCCACGGAACCGGATCGCCGCCACGAAGACTACAACCACCAGCATCCACCAAAAAGGGTCCGGCTCCGGGTGTCCCAAGGCCCAGGGGGTGCGTCAGAACATTTTCATCACCTTTCACAATCACCAATGGGACAAGGCAGGGATGTCCTCTGTCCCCTCTCTTATACATCCTAGTGACGGAGCACCTGCTCTCATCAATTCGCCATAACCCCAATATTAGGTGGATTGAGGTGGGAGGCACCGAGTACAAGTGCTCTCTATTTGCTGATGATGTCCTAGTATATATCACTCAATCACATATATACATCACTGCTGTTATGGCTGAAATAGATCACTTTGTTACATGGTAAAATTTTAAAATCAATGCAGCGAAGTCTGAGGCCCTCGATGTCTCCCTCCCTAAATCCATATAGGATTCCATCCAGTCCAACGTTCCCTTTGCCTGGCCCTCACAGGGTATCAAATACTTAGGAATTCCTATTCATAGAGACCTCTCCCATCTATGTTATCTTAATTTTGGGCCCTTTATTGAACAATTCCATACAGACCACGGTTGGCAAGTTGGAACTGTGAGATTCACTACGTGCACCACTGGTATTTTGTGGAAAAGCACATGTAAGATTCTGCAACAGTCTCTGCTGATAATCCTTCATGCGTGCATCCCTTTCTATGGCAGGAATAATTTCTGCAAATTTACTTTTGTACCGGGGATCTAACAGTGTGGCAACCCAGTAGTCAGGATTATTTCTAATTCTCACAATTCGAGGGTCATGTTGCAGGTAGTGCAGCAAGAAGGCACTCATGTGTGTTGCGCATCCAGGAGCACCAAGTCCCTGTTGTGTTGGTGGCGAGGTAACAATCATGCTTCCTTCCTCTGTCCTCTCCCCCCAACCTCGCACAACAGAAATGTGATCAAGGTCTCCCTCATCTGATGAGTCTTCCATCAGTTCGTCCTCCACTTCTTCCTGGGCTCCTGCACCTTCCTCACTAGTTTGGCTGCTACCATGCGCCCTGGTAAAATCATCTCCCCCACCCTCACATGCCTGCCGCCCTGGTGCTGCCGACCGTCTGGACCTTGCAGATGTTAGCCCTTCCGCATACAACTCCTCCTCCTCTACTTCCTCCACCTCCTCTTGTGCCACCACCTGACTCCGAATTCTGTTTAACATGTGCTCCAGCATGTAAATCATCGGAATAGTCATGCTGATAATGGCATCGTCAGCACTAAACATCTTCGTCGCCATTTCAAAACTGTGCAGAAGGGTGCATAGGTCCCTGATCTGAGACCACTCCTCCAGCGTGATTTGCCCCACCTCTGAATCTCGTTGGCCCAGGCTATACGTCAGAACGTATTGCACCAGGGCTTGTCGGTGCTGCCACAGTCGCTGCAACATGTGCAGAGTTGAATTCCACCGGGTAGGCACATCGCATTTTAGCCGGTGAAGTGGCAGGCCCAACGACTTCTGTAGAGATGTAAGTCGCTGAGCTGCGGGATGCGAACGGCGGAAGTGAGCACACAGCGACCGTGCCCTCTGCAGAAGGCCATCTAGTCTGGGATAGTGGGCTAAAAATTGCTGGACAACCAGGTTCAACACGTGAGCCATACAAGGCACGTGTGTGACATTGCCCCGGCGAAGGGCCGCACCCAGGTTTGCAGCATTGTCGCACACGGCCTTCCCTGGTTTCAGGTCCAGTGGAGACAACCATTCATGAAATTGGTTCTCCAGAGCTGACCACAACTCCTCAGCTGTGTGACTCACATTTCCCAGACATTTCAATGTAAAAACCGCCTGATGACGTTGAGCCCTACTGCCAGCATAGTAAGGAGGTGTGCAGGATCCCTTCTGCGCAGTTAGAAAGCTTGTGGCATGACCAGACAGGCTTTGGGTGCAGGTGGAAGACCGAGAGGAGGTTGAGGAGGCAGAAGCAGTGGAGGAAAAATGACATAAAGAGGATTGACGCACAACTCGTGGGGACGGCAAGACTTGGACAGCAGCCCCTTGTCCTGCTGTCACCATAGTTACCCAGTGCCCAGTCAGCGACATGTAACGCCCCTGTCCATGCCTACTCGTCCAAGTGTCTGTGGTGAAATGCACCCTGTCACACACAGAGTTTCTCAAAGAAGCGGTGATGTTGTGTGCGACATGCTGGTGGAGCGCAGGCACACCTTTCTTTGAGAAGTAGTGCCGACTGGGCATCTGGTACTGGGGCACTGCGACGGACATAAGGTCTCGAAAATCCTCTGTGTCCACCAGGCGGAAAGGCAGCATTTCTGTAGCCAAGAGCTTGCAGATGGTGAAATTCAACCTCTTAGCTTTCTCATGGCTAGGAGGAAATGGTCTTTTACTTGTCCACATCTGAGGGACCGAGGGCTGGCTATTGTGCTTAGACGGGGTTGATAAGGGTGTCCCCGGCAAACTGCCGGTCTGTGAGGAAGATGCAGGCGGACATGTTAGGTTGCCTTGATCCAAAGGTGGTGCTATCGATGTCGGACAGCGCTCAAGACCAGCTGGTGTTACCACCTCCAAAGAAAATGATGACCTGCCAATCACGCTGGCTGTTGCGGGTAAAGAGGTGGCAGGTCTGCGCCCCAAAACAGGTGTGACTGCTGTCCCCCCAGTCACAGAGGATGAAGAGGCCGCGGATGCACAAGATATGGCAGACGGTGGTTGGCCCGGCCGGCTAGACCGCATTGTAGCACACTGAGCTTCCCACTGCAACTTATGCTTCATGTCCATGTGCCGGTTCATGCATGAAGTACTCAAACTATGTATTTTTTGGCCTCTACTTAGCTTTTGCTGACAAATGTTACAGATAACACGAGTTGGGTCATCTTTATCGATCTGAAAAAATGCCCAGGCTATGCAAGGCTTAGCTCCCATGCGACCTGAAGAGCCACCACGACTTGTGGTGAGAGGCAGAGTTGTGTTTGAGGATGCAGTTGTTGACGTGCTTCCAGTACTACGTCTCTGTCCAGGAAGGCGCAACCTGACCTCGTCGTCACTAGCATCTTCCTCCACCTCCTCTGCTGACCTCATCTCTTGGCTGACTGTGGGTTGACAGTAAGTGGGATCTCCGACCTCATCATCATCACCCTGTGCGTTATCACACCCGTCGTCCTCAGAGCCAACCTGTTCCTGCCCTGACAAAAAACTAAAGTTGTCGCTCCAATCAGGTATTTGAGTCTTATCATCGTCTTCCTCATTGTCTCCACCAACAGGAGTTACAGTTTGGGAATGAGGGTCTACATTATGGTCAGAACCTTCTGCGTCTGGTCCTGGATCCGACTCATAAAGATTCTGGGCATCAGTGCAGATCATTTCCTCGTCTGGATTCACAGAAGCGCTGGAGTCGACCTCTGATTCCCAGGCTATAGTATGAGTAAACAGCTCTGCAGACTCAACCATCTGTTCTACCTCATACTCAGACGGGCAGCTGGAGATTTGGGAGCTGTGAGGAAGCAAGTGCGATTTGGGTGACACCTTTGAGGACTGGAGTATTTGTGATGTTGAAGTTGATGTGGAGGAGAGCCCACTTAAAGGAGCACTTGATATCCGTTGAAGCACCTGCTGTTTTTGTGCCTCATCTGGAATTTGTAGCGATTGGCGTGGCCGTAAGAAAGGGATCTTATCACATTGTCCGCTAAAAGAAGTAGACATTTTAGTTTGGCTGGAAGATGGTCTTTCTTCTGCACCTACCCCACGGACACAACCTTTTTTCCCCTTCCCAACACACCTATTCCCCTTTCCACCAGCAGCAGGCCTTTTTCCACTCATTTTGGTGGTTAACTAATTCACAACTCTGGAGTTGTTTGCACAAAAAAACAATGGATGGTAACCGAGCAGAGCTGAGTGGCCAAACTGTGGTATTAGGCCAAAACTATTGGCTGGGTTAGATGCAGAAAAAAATTATTTTTAATTTGCAACCTGATGGAGGTCAGTATAGATGGACTAATAGACCAAGTCCCACACACCGCTAGAAGCCCAAATATTTTTTCAGAGCTAGATGCAGAAAATTTTTTTATTCAATTTGCAACCTGATGGAGGTCAGTATAGATGGACTAATAGACCAAGTCCTACACACTGCTAGAAGCCCAAATATTTTTTCAGAGCTAGATGCAGAAAAAAATTATTTTTAATTTGCAACCTGATGGAGGTCAGTATAGATGGACTAATAGACCAAGTCCCACACACTGCTAGAAGCCCAAATATTTTTTCAGAGCTAGATGCAGAAAAAAATTATTTTTAATTTGCAACCTGATGGAGGTCAGTATAGATGGACTAATAGACCAAGTCCCACACACCGCTAGAAGCCCAAATATTTTTTCAGAGCTAGATGCAGAAAAAAATTATATTCAATTTGCACCCTGCTGGAGGTCAGTATAGAAGGACTAATAGAACAAGTCCCACACACCGCTAGAAGCCCAAATATTTTTTCAGAGCTAGATGCAGAAAAAAATTATTTTTAATTTGCAACCTGATGGAGGTCAGTATAGATGGACTAATAGACCAAGTCCCACACACCGCTAGAAGCCCAAATATTTTTTCAGAGCTAGATGCAGAAAAAAATTATATTCAATTTGCAACCTGCTGGAGGTCAGTATAGAAGGACTAATAGAACAAGTCCCACACACTGCTAGAAGCCCAAATATTTTTTCAGAGCTAAATGAAGAAAAAAATTATTTTTAATTTGCAACCTGATGGAGGTCAGTATAGATGGACTAATAGAACAAGTCCCACACACTGCTAGAAGCCCAAATATTTTTTCAGAGCTAAATGAAGAAAAAAATTATTTTTAATTTGCAACCTGATGGAGGTCAGTATAGATGGACTAATAGACCAAGTCCCACACACTGCTAGAAGCCCAAATATTTTTTCAGAGCTAGATGCAGAAAAAAATTATTTTTAATTTGCAACCTGATGGAGGTCAGTATAGATGGACTAATAGACCAAGTCCCACACACTGCTAGAAGCCCAAATATTTTTTCAGAGCTAGATGCAGAAAAAAATTATTTTTAATTTGCAACCTGATGGAGGTCAGTATAGATGGACTAATAGACCAAGTCCCACACACCGCTAGAAGCCCAAATATTTTTTCAGAGCTAGATGCAGAAAAAAATTATATTCAATTTGCAACCTGCTGGACGTCAGTATAGAAGGACTAATAGAACAAGTCCCACACACTGCTAGAAGCCCAAATATTTTTTCAGAGCTAAATGAAGAAAAAAATTATTTTTAATTTGCAACCTGATGGAGGTCAGTATAGATGGACTAATAGACCAAGTCCCACACACCGCTAGAAGCCCAAATATTTTTTCAGAGCTAGATGCAGAAATTTTTTTTATTCAATTTGCAACCTGATGGAGGTCAGTATAGATGGACTAATAGACCAAGTCCCACACACTGCTAGAAGCCCAAATATTTTTTCAGAGCTAGATGCAGAAAAAAATTATTTTTAATTTGCAACCTGATGGAGGTCAGTATAGATGGACTAATAGAACAAGTCCCACACGCTGGTAGAAGCCCAAATATTTTTTCAGAGATAAATGAAGAAAAAAATTATTTTTAATTTGCAACCTGATGGAGGTCAGTATAGATGGACTAATAGACCAAGTCCCACACACTGCTAGAAGCCCAAATATTTTTTCAAAGCTAGATGCAGAAAAAAATTATTTTTAATTTGCAACCTGATGGAGGTCAGTATAGATGGACTAATAGACCAAGTCCCACACACCGCTAGAAGCCCAAATATTTTTTCAGAGCTAGATGCAGAAAAAAATTATATTCAATTTGCAACCTGCTGGAGGTCAGTATAGAAGGACTAATAGAACAAGTCCCACACACTGCTAGAAGCCCAAATATTTTTTCAGAGCTAAATGAAGAAAAAAATTATTTTTAATTTGCAACCTGATGGAGGTCAGTATAGATGGACTAATAGACCAAGTCCCACACACTGCTAGAAGCCCAAATATTTTTTCAGAGCTAGATGCAGAAAAAAATTATATTCAGTTTGCAACCTGATGGAGGTCAGTATAGATGGACTAATAGAATGATGCTATGCCCAAAAGATTTTACTTCACTAGGTGCAGTAAAAAAATTGGTATTCTATACACAGGTGGTATATCTTGCAACACAGATAGGCTACTCCACTGACTAACACACTCTGCAATAGGCCAAAAAGGATTAGCTTTGCTAGATTCAGCCAAATGCTGTGAAAAAAACTTGCACAGCACTGGCACAGACCTGCCTGGCAAAAACTGATAGGAACTGATGTAACCTAGTCCTGAAAAGGACTGCAATTACAATTAGTCTTTACTCCCACAATCTATCTATTTAAGAGCACAGACCTGCCTGATAAAAGTCGTAGGAAATGCTGTAACCTAGTCCTTAAAAGGACTGCAATCACAACTATTCCCTACTCCCAAGCTATCTGTATATTTGTGCGAAAATTGGCTTGAAATTAACAAGGTATAGCGCACACAGCAACAGCGGTGCCGTCTAACACGCAGCTGCAGCAGTGAGAAAATGGTGGCGACGGGGAAAATGGCTTGGTCTTATAGGGCAAGGACATGTGACATACACTGCCAATCACACATGCCCTTGCTTGTGTGAAAAAAAGCACTTCGCTCCGTGTGTGCGCTGCTGATAGGCTGACAGATTGCACCTCCCCACTGCAAATGCGGGAAAGAGAAAAAAAAATGGAGATCTTCATTGTTCCTGCAGAGATCCATCCCCTGCCCCTCCCCCCGCCCCGCTGTACACTCAAACTGCGTATTAACATTAATTTTCATCATTACTGAGAAAAAATCCAGTTATGATTTTGGTGCACGAACAGTTATCGAACATAACCTCGAACAGCCGAATTTTTCTCAAATTGTTCGTGTTCGCCGACCGGCTCGAACACCGCCCAAAACAGCTCGAATTTGAGATTGGCGAACAGTTCGAGTAGAACAACGCTCATCTCTAGTGGTTATTTCATCAGTATTTTGCACCAGCTCTGTCTCCACCTGAGGGCTGCTACATCCCGTAGTACATTAGTATTGCGACTAGGTATTGGCAAGTATGGCTGCCTTTTTTATAACTGTATGTTTTATAGCAAAATTAATTGCATCATTCAAAACTACAACTCGTTCTGCAAAAAAAAAAATCCTCACATGGCTGTGTCAATGGAAAAATAATAAAACCTTTTTGCTCTTGGAAAAGGGTAATAAAAAGAAAGAACGGGATTGTCAGGGCTGAAATTAAAAGTTTGCAGACTACAGAATTGTGCCCATGAGTAAAGCACACACTGTCATAGTTCCCCCGTCAGTGGATGGTCTCAGTTTCGCTCAATTCTTACGTATAGTTGGCATGTGCCCACAAGTATACAAATTGCTTTCATGCGGTTATGTGACCGTTGATCAGCTGGGGACATTGCACACATTCACGATTCTGTAGAGGTTTCAGTTCAGCTCAGGCAGTCCCCTGTAAGCAATTGTACACTCGGGTTTTAAAAAACAAAAATAATATATCCAAGTCAATACATGACTGTCATTTATTTCACTACTGCATTGCGGCTAGCCTCCTCTAACTCCGCTCCATCAGGACTGTGACCTGCGAGTACGGTGCTTACAGAGGGAGGTAGTCCAAGTTAAATAAAATAAAAAAGTGGTCTATAGGGCGCTAAAAGAATGAACACTAGAGGTAAAAGATTTAGGGCTAAAAAATAAAATACATTTAATGAGCCCTTTCCACAACGCGTTTCGATAATTAACTATCTTCCTCAGGTGGTACAAGGGTATGAGCACAAACATAAAATATATATAGACAAGGATTCACAGTGATTGGTTGATACTAATTAGTTAACCTGGGTCCAAACAAAGGAAACCCTTCATGTGCTGGTGCAAAGTGTCCACATTGGTTTCTTTGGTATGATGAATCTTCTCATCACCAAGAGAACTCTTCTAGCGCAACAGGCCCTAGAGGAACTTAAATCTCTCAGAAGGAAGCTTGATTCATTTGTTCCCTTTGTAGAGTTTAATGAGAAGGATGCAAATCTCAAAATCAGACTAATTAAATTTGAAGAGGAGATTATAAGGAAAAAAGCAGCAAAATTACTACAGGATAGGAAGGACATATGTGCAATAGATGCAATTGCTGGTTCCTCTATTCCATCCCGACAGGAACCAGCTAATTTCACTGAGGGATCGAATCTGATCCTATTTTAATTCCAAATCCTCCGTTTACCACACCCGATTCCCCTGACAAAAAGAGAAGTTTGTCTTTAAAATTTCTTAAATCTATTAAACAAAAGAGTTTTTATGAACAGCACAAGAAAACTTTACCAACTGTTTCTACAAAAATGGGAGTCATGAAATCTATGGCAGATAAAAATAGGTCAGAAAATAATAAGAGGGTTTCAATTGATACAGAAAATTTAGACACTGTTCAGACGATGCAGTCCTTTTTGGACTAAAATCCCACATCTTTGGATATAGCCCCAATAGTCCATTCTATAGATAAAGATCCAGTCCAGTTTTCATCAGACCTTGAAATCAACTCCCCACCCACAGCCATATCTACACAAATGGAGGTCCATGTTGACCTCAAGAATTTATCCTTGTTGACAGTGCACAACTATACACTTTCTCACTTCGTTTGAATCACCTGTTGTGGATGGGATTAACCCCTTACTTACCGGGGACGTATTAGTACGCATATTTGCGTACCCTCCGTTCAGTGAGGGCTGCTGCGCTGAGCCCTCACTGAACGGAGCACATGTCAGCTGATTCTTACAGCTGACATGTGCCCGCAACAGCCGCGGGTGGAATCGCGATCCACCCGCGGCTGTTAACCAGTTAAATGCTGCTGTCAATCTCCGACAGCAGCATTTAACGCGCGCTTCCGGGTAGCGCGTCATAAGCCCCGCCCACCGGCGACCCCGTCACGTGATCGCGGGTCGCCGATGGGCGTGCATGACAACCCAGGGTCTGCAGCAGACGCCTGTGGTTGTCATGATCTTGTCGCTATGAGCGCCACCTAGTGGTCGGCGCTCATAGCACAGGACCATTTCTGCTGCATGCAGGGGACCTGCTCGTCCTCTGTATGTAGCAGAGGTGATCGGATAGTTGCTGCTTCTAGTCTCCTCTGGAGACTATAGAAGCATGCAAAAAGTAAAAAAAAAAAGTTTTTAAAAATATAAAAAAAAATATAAAAGTTTAAATCACCCCCCTTTCGCCCCATTCAAAATAAAATATATAAAAAAAAAACCCACATACACATATTTGGTATCGCCGCGTTCACAATCGCCCGATTTATCAATATAAAAAAAGAATTATTCCGATCGGTAAACGGCGTAGCGAGAAAAAAATTCTAAACGCCAGAATTAAGTTTTTTGGTCGCCGCAAAATTGCAATAAAATGCAATAACGGGCGATCAAAACATCGGATCTACCCCAAATGTTATCAATAAAAACATCAGCCTGGCACGCAAAAAATAAGCCATCAACCAGCCCCAGATCACGAAAAATGGAGACGCTACGGGTCTTAGAAAATGGCGCTATTTTTTTATTTTTTTTTTTACCAAATTTTGGAATTTTTTTTCACCACTTAAATATAAAAGAACCTATACATGTTTGGTGTCTATGAACTCGTAATGACCTGTAGAATAAGAAGGGCAGGTCAGTTTTAGCATTCAGTGAACATGGTAAAATAAATAAATAAAAAACAACTGTGGTATTGCACTTTTTTTGCAATTTTACCGCACTTGGAATTTTTTTCCCGTTTTCCCGTACAGGATATGATAAAACTAGTAATGGCGTTGAAAAGTACAACTCGTCCCGCAAAAAATAAGCCCTCACATGGCCATATTGACCAAAAAATAAAAACGCTATGGCTCTGGGAACAAGGGGAGCAAAAACGAAAATGCAAAAACGAAAAATGCTCCGGGGCTTAAGGGGTTAAGGAATCTAATACCACCAACATCACTCATCCTGTAGTTCCCTTACTTGTTTTACGAAATGTATCTTCGACAATTGACTTAACCCCATCTGTACAAGAATAATCAACTAGAGCCCATTTTTCGGCTTCTCTGAATGAGAAAAATGCTACCTACATTCAGAATCCCAATATGAGGGATTCAAAAATCACACAGTTTTTTTCGGGTTGCGCCCGGACGTCACCCAAAGAGAAAAAGAGAAAACGGGATTGTAGAGGGAGAGGACGAACCCTCCGCAAACCCGGTACCTCTACTGGATATATCCGAAAAAAGGACAAAGGCAGATTAGAATACAATAGCACGAATGGGAATTTAGGAATTTTTAATTTGTCGGACCATATTTTAACCGATGATAAGATCCGATTACTTGAACGAGGTTTGTCCTTCTGCCCTAATTCTCCTACTAATGTGTTTTCTTTATATCTTGATCTCAATGATTTTTTTTAAAAACTAACTATACAACAACATTTTTTATTAGAAGAAAAGAGAGGAAAAACTATAATTCCACCCCCACAAAGCCCTTCCCTGGTCACCAATCTATAGAGACTGAACCGATACATGTAGATGTGCATGGACATTTGAGTAAATGGATCACCAATGTCCCTTATGGGCAATATTAGAGGGTCCGAAAAAACTGCACCAGAGATTCTGAATTTTTAGTGGAATCTAAAATATTGAAAAAACGATTTCTACAGAAAGGCTACCCCAAAAAGTTATTGATGGATGCTTTCTCCAGAACTAAAACCCTTACACAGGGTATGTGTCTTGATAGGATTGAGTCATTCACTGATAAAAATAAGAGTAGAAATAAATTAGCCTCAGACTTGACTAGATGGAGCATGGTCACCATATTTAGTCAATCTAGGGTTACCATCCATAATATTTTGAATAAATTCTAGTTTATCTTGAAGGGTGACCTTATTTTAGGACCCTTTATACCCAACAAGTCGAGCATTATCTATAGGAAGAACAGAAATTTGCGAAACTTAATAGCACCAAGTAACACATCCTTGAAATCTAGAACACAACCCTCACAAGGGGGTGTCTGTTCGGGGCGTCTTCCTGTAATATGGCTAAATGTTTATGTCGTAGAGTCATTCAAAGTGGTAATCAAAAGAATTTTTCATCAGATACCACAGGAAAAAAAATTCTCTATCAAACACAATGTGAATTGTCAATCGACACATGTGATCTATTTGCTTGAGTGTACTTGCAACCTCCAGTACGTGGGTCGAACGATACAAACTATGCACGCACGTCTAAATAAACAGACATAACATTCGGATAGGCTATCAATTACACAGCGTATCCAAACATTTTAGCATTGTTCATCAAAAAGATCCAGGAGATATGAGGCTAACTATTATAGACCACATACCTGATACTGTCCCCGACCGACTAGTGAGTTTGATTAATAAAGAAAGTTTTTGGATCTTCAAGTTGGGCACGTTGGCCCCTGAGGGTCTGAATTTGGCCCTTGAAAATGTAACCAGTTCTTAAGGTCATTTCCTTCTCCTTTCTAATGGAATTATAATTGCTATGTTTTAAATGTTTTTCTTTTTTCTTCCATCGCTAATTTGCAATACATCATAATTCAGTGATGTTTTTGTGTGCTTTGCATTGGTGATGTATATTCTTTTAAAATATATACTTAATTTTGTCTATTAACCCTTGGGGGTAAATGTTTTTTTTTTTATGTTACAGTTTTGAATAACTGTTTTTTAATATTTATTACTACTCTATATCTCACTTAATATGTTTCAATTCTTTGTATTTATGTGTAGGTGACTTCTATGAAATTGATGTAGGCACTACAGATGTATTTTTGAATAACTGTTTACCAACTTGTATTGCCATATTCTATATCTTATCCAATGTGTTTTTGATACTTTGTATTCATGTGAAGGTGGCTTATGTGAAACCAATGTGGACACTTTGCACCAGCACATGAAGGGTTTCCTTTGTTTGGACCCAGGTTAACTAATTAGTATCAACCAATCACTGTGAATTCTTGTCTATATATATTTTATGTTTGTGCTCATACCCTTGTACCACCTGAGGAAGATAGTTAATTATCGAAACGCGTTGTGAAAAGGGCTCATTAAATGTATTTTATTTTTTAGCCCTAAATCTTTTACCTCTAGTGTTCATTCTTTTAGCGCCCTATAGACCGCTTTTTTATTTTATTTAACTTGGACCACTTTCAGTCCCCCTTTGGGGGTTAGCGGCAGGAGCAGCTTCTAGTCAATCATTCTTAAATCCCCTTACCATAAAATCCCCCTTTCGTTGCTCAACTCAGGACCTGCGGTTAGGGGCTGCACTCTCCTAACTTTCAGGACCTGTGGTGATGCACATCTGATCCTGAGTCATGTGATCTGTGGGCGGTCACGTGGTCTGCAACTTGGAACCTGGAAGCGGTGAGCACGAGCGGCGGTCTGCAGCGCACGGCACGTGGTATGCCAAGCCACCTGTACCCTGCGGTGAGACGTGCCTGCTCTTTCCATCCTCACACTAACACCGGAGTTGTGCAGGGGTGCACAACTCCAATAGGTGAGTGGCCTTTTGGCTGTTTCCGTCACATCTACCTATCAGGTTCTTCATATAGCGCGCTTTTTTCTCCGTTTTTCTTCTACAGAGGGAGGTAGTCAGACACTCCATATTATTACTGGTCCCTTTCCCGGAAGCTCAGTCACCGCTTACTGACTGCTTTATACCAGCAGAATACCATCACAAGCTCACCAGTAGGACATTTTTTTTTAAAAGGCGGGCAGAATGATGATAAAGTACATACTGCAAGATGGGCAGCATGGTGGCTCAGTGGTTAGCACTAGGTTGCTAGGTTCCCATTAAAGGGGTTATCAGGGTCTATTTTTTTCTTTTCATGGGCATCACAACTTACAGGCAAGCAGTTGCTAATACCTGACTGTAGTGTCCGATACCAATCCTCTGAGCAATCACGGATGGGTTCTGACGGCGATTCTGTGGCTTCCGATAACATCATATAACAGAGCAGATGCTTATTTTCCGCTGTGCTGACGGGGCGTGACTGCTGATGTCCTGCTGATTGACAGGCCACTGTGAAGCCGGCTGTCAATCACCATGACTTGGGCAATCACGCCCCGTCAACAGCAGAGCCTGGAAGAAGAACAAGAGCTGAACAGGAAGAGCTTAAGGATAACATCTGCAAGGAGTTTGTTCGTTCTCGCCGTGTTTTCATTGGTTTCCTCCCACACTCTGATAGGGAATGTACAGTAGATCATCATCACTGTCCCCATTGGGGCTCACAAATGTCTGTAATGTGGCATGTAAGTAATGGGGCTATAAAAATGAGTAAAATAATAAAGATCATTGATCGTTAACTGCCGAACACACAACAAGAGTAATGAGACTGGAGGGCTGTTTAAATGCCTCATTCAGATAAAGTTGGTGCTGTGGATTTTAATATATTGCCATTTTTCTACTGTTCACAATTTCCACTTGAAAATCCAGTAAGTCTGATCTTACCCTAATAACTAAATTCATAAAGCAGTAGGAAAAATACATTAATACAGAAAACAGGTTTTGGGAGCTTGCAGTGCAAATAAGTGATGCTTACGTCTGTAAATTGTGCACAAAGCTTAGACAGAGACTGTTAACTAAACACAATTGTACGTCCAGTGCACAATCGCACAGCGAAGACTTCCCATGTAAGGTTTGTATATAAACAGTTCATGGACTGGGATGGGGTCTATACGGGGAGGCCGCTCACCTGCTGAATGATTTTACAGTCTTTCTGAGCGCTCTCTCTAGGAGGAACTTTACCAAACAGCTTCCAGCCGGGAGCACTCGATGCTGCGGATTTGAGGTCCTTTGATCTTTTAGAAAAGAAGTTCCTGGAAGAAAAGGAAAGACATGTATTTTAAAGACCTGTTTTAGCCATCAAGCTACACAAGTCATCAATGAATGGATTCTGACATGGCCTCTGAGCACAAAGGGTTTGATAATAATTAGTAACAATTAGCCGGATACTTCTTATCTAAATAACATGTAACGTGCAACGTCACATAATACAATATTGTACAGAGGGGAAAAAAATATCATAATAATGAAAATCACAACTAAATATTGGTTATCCTCTGCTATACTAGAAAGTATTAGTAGCTGCTTTTCCAAAAAATAGTAGGAATCTCAGCTGATAGAAGCAGGGCTGTGGGGTCAGTAAGCCATGCTTATAATGCCTATTTTTCTACACTCCGACTCCTTCATACAGAGCCAACAATTAGTAAGAACAAGCTTATTACAGTAAAATGGTAACAGTATTACATAGGGACTGCATATTGACTTCAAAATATTTTCTATTCTATTAACAGAGCTAAAGGGGTCATCAGGACTTTGAAGTTTTTGGCCTATTGGGCTAAGAACTTACCGGCAGGTAGTTGCCATCTACCTGCCCGTTCTGCCCTGTGATGATGTGTTCAGGCGGTGATTCTCCTGCTTCCTTTGACCTGATGTGAACAGAACAGCTCTTCTGATTGACAGCCTACTCCCTGCAGTCAGGCAGTGGGTAGATAACTATCAATCAGTATGAGATCAGCAGAGACGCCCGACCAACAGAGCAGAGAGGAAGAGAAGGAGCTGCTCTGTTGAACTGATGTCACCAGAAGCAGAAGAATCGCTCTCAGGAGTGGTCCGTGATCACTCTGAGCTGGAGCAGATCTATGCTGGGCAGAACAGGCAGGTAGCTAGCAACTACCTGACGGTAAGTTCTTAGCCCAATAAGAAAAAAAAAAAGTAAAAAAAAAAGTGCTGGATATCTCCTTTAAGGAGGCGGATGTGCAGTAACAAGCGCTGGCCACTACAACTTGACGGAAAAGCACCGAAGGCAAGAACTTCCGACCGGCGGCGCCGATAACAGTTGATTGGCGGGGGTGCCGCGAGCAGGACCCCAGCCGATCATACACTGATGCCCTATCCTATAGATAAGGAAGCAATGTGAAAGCAGTGGACAACTCCTTAAAGCAAAAATAAACATGTATATTATTTTAAGTTGGTGCATTCCTACAAATTCCAACTCCACCCAAAACTAGCTCCAACTCCTCTGTCTCCACAGCCCTCAAAGCAGCTGAAGAGTCTGGAAAATTGACTCAAGTTTTTGGGTTTGCTTGATGTCTGGCTAAGAGAAAAAAAAAATTGCGCCTGTTAAAATTTACAGTAAGAGTTTTTATTCGGGGTTAAGCTGCAGGGTAAACATGCTGCTTTAAGTTGCTCATCCGCCTGCCATTTAAATATGCAATATCTGGTCTGAAAAATGGACGAAATTACTGCATGTTGCAATTTTTCATGTGCAAAATCAAATCACGAGCACAAGAACCATAGAAATATGGCCGTCTGAAAATAGGCCAACTTGTCCTTCCTCTAGGGATCTTTTCAACGTGCAATTTGCTGTGTCCATCGGATGGAAGAATTCCCCAATATATACCTCTGACAAAGGCTACTGTAAAGGCATACAGTGCCATTCGTCAGCCATAGGTTCCCTTGGATTTAAAAAACAACAACAAAAAAAACCAAAACAACATGGCAAAAGTTTCTTTCACGAATGTCTCGGCTGTGCTATTTCATGTTGCAAAACAAGGGACACTGACAAGTTTCTCAAGTGCATTTGTAAGGCAGATATGGTGGAAGGTTTCCACAGTTTTGGTCATGATTTTAACAATTTGCGTGTGCCTATTAATTACATAAAAACATGTTACAATCTAAATACATTTTCTACAGTAAAAAGCAATGATTTGTTGCAGTGTTCAGCACCCTGGTTTTTACACTTTTTTGGAATGTGTGTCACCTGAAAAAAAAAAAAAATTCTGTCCAAAAATCGCTGTAAAAATACAGCCTTGGGTCATCTTTCAGCATCTATAAACCTCTGTAGCTGAAATTTATCAAGGGGCGCAGTCCTTCAGGTCATTTCCTGAAAGCCCAGTTTTTAGGAGTATTTCTTCTGCCTACTGCAAATATAAGTTGAAAGAGGACCCGTTCCATGATGTTGCCTGAAATGCCGTGAAATGTACCCCACCCCCACCCCCATCTCTGGTGAGATCTGGCCGCCATAATTACTAAAGTAACATGTAAGTGATGCCTCATCAGGTACTGAAGATAACAAGTCCTTCATTAACAACTTCTGGCTTGCACTTATTAAAGCTGCAGTTCTTCCAAGGAAAATAGGTCATCCAAATGATGTTTTCACTTTTCCTCCTTGCTGGAGAGCGGTATGTGATTTCTTCTCAAATCCTTGTGATCTACCACAGCTATTTCCTCTTCTCTTTTTCCTCCATGAAATCTGAGTGAAACCATGTGTCAAAACACCAGCGTCCCATCCAGCCCTGCAGAAACTATGCAGCTGGAGACAACCCCAGACCTGACCCACCCTTTTTTGTTATTATTTGACCTTTTTCTTGTCAGATCATCCATTCACTTCAGAAAAGAAAAGCTCGTTCACATCTGTATGGTCCACTAGCCATTTTTCTCCACAGTGTAGTAAAAAAAAAAAGCACCAAAATGAAACAGATAACAAAACTAATCTGAGAGTTTCTTTGTTTGTGTCGGACGTCTCGTGAAGACACTGAAATGGTGGATGTCCAAACAAGTGCACAAAACTGGCCAACTTTTCATTTGTTTCCAGCTCAGCCAAGGAGAGAACTGACCAGACTCAACCATATTGTGAATTATGCCTAAGAGCAGTCATACATTAATGGTAACTGGATCTGCTAAATTCAGTAGCACTGGACAATAATCTAATCAATGGCAGATGACTGGGAAAAGAAGCATCGGGTATGTTGGATTTCAATATGCCTGATCCTTTTGTGGTCAGGGGAAAAACTGCTGAGAGCACATTACCCACCTCGAGAGCGGCCTGGCATAGACTGACTGCCCTCTCCTCACTGAGAACACATGCACACTCAGCCAAGAAGGTATGTGTATGGGGGAGTCAGGAGAAATGTAGTTTGGCTAGTAGTCTATGGCTTTAAGATGAAACCTTTGCTCAGTCATATTAAAAATACTTGGTCAGCCTCCAACAATCAGTAGGTATATATTCAATAAGTATCTGTAGAGAGAAAAGGAAGAGGGAGGAAACCATCGCTGTAGCTACCAGGAAGACTACACCCAGGGAAGTGAGAGGACCAATGATAACTAATACAGGTGGCAGGAAGCTTCTGGAGCTCACGTTCAGTTGAGGCTTTAAATACTCTGAGACACCTCAGCGTTTCAGAGTAAAATATACCCGGCTGCAATCCCACAACCAGGCTCTGATTCATGCTGCCCGTGGTTCAGACAGCAAGAATCTGATCCCACGTTCCCTTTAAACTGTCGCGATCGAAGGCTGAGAGCAATGGTGGGTCAGGACTTATTATATAGTTCAGCCTTTTGATGAACTATAGAATAAGGTCCCTTAATGACCCTAATAAGAAAAAAAATACGTTGGCAGTCATTAAGTGGTTAACTTCGTCTCCTTCACAGATCAGCATGGAATAAATCTGAGAAATATCTGCAATTTCTAGTACATGGCCGGCCTTGGAACAATTGCATCATGAATCTCTTCCAAACCCATTGATCAGCTACGATTCCTAAATGTTGATCAGCCAATATTCACTCTCAGGTTTTCCTAGACAGTAATTTGCAAGGAGATTTTGTTATTAGAGACAAAACCTTTCAAGAAGGTCATGGGTCCGCCAGGTCTGGTTTCCAGTACTTCCATCAATTAGCTAATTTTGCATTGGAAAGTCAGGGCCAGCCAGGCAGATTCACAGCCGCAGTATGGCCGATCTTGTAATACAAGGAGAGATGGATAGACGAGCACAGAGTAGCTTTCCATTAAGGCCCCCCCGAGGTAACTACTAAGACTATCACCCCTCTAATATGTCCATATGTCTTTATAGAGCAGCATGAGAAAACCTCTAAAAGCCAAACAGCAGGAACGGGTCCAAAACATTAACAAAACTTAGTCTTGGCCAGTTTTGGCTTAAGGGGTTTATAATTATTTTTTGTGTCCAATGTAAAAATAACAAAATTAACTTACTCATCTAAGGTCCAAATGCTGCCTCTTCACCTCTGCCCCTAGTCTTTGCTGACAGGCTGCAGTGGTGACAGCACGACTACAGCATATGTGATTGTGGCAGCCAATCACTGGGCTCAGAAGTCTCATGCCAGCTATCTTGCCATCACTTTTGAGTCAAGTGATAGGCTGCAGAGGTTAAGTGCACTGTATTCTTTTAGTTGGGCTAACTTTAAGTAAAGGGAGTGTCTTAAAATAACACCCCCATTCTGAAGGAAAAGTCTGTTTTAATAGCTTTGGGTTATATAAACCATTCAGAAAATGAAGGCCGGACTCGCATATCTGTGTGTCGCGGTCCGAGTGTAGAAGGATGGATGCACGGACTGGCCGCTGGGCTCCTGACCAGAACAGCAGGAGGCTGTAGAGTTTGGGTAGCGAGTCCGGTGCTCAGGCCGTGCATCACCGATGTGGGAGTGCAACCTAAGCACCACGAATTAAACATTAAAATTAAGCCTCCACAATACAGCATCTCCAGCATAAATATAGTGGTGCTTCGGTTATTCATTGTACATTCACCATGACTCATTTTCGACATCACTCTCTGACATCGCTCAAGATGTCCTGCCAATATAGCCATCTGTTCAAATAAGAAAATGGAGATGTCCTGCATAATTGACTTATAATGAGAGAGACCACTCAAGAGGATAAGACATCCAAAATATACCACAGATTTCATAGCACATTTATACAAACATGAGCAAAATGCATTTTTAATTAAAAGAATAAGTCCTGGAAATCATTGAGACTGAACCAAAATCTAGGAGTATAAGAGAAAATGGGAGCAATTCTGTACAGAGAACCAGTTGAGAGGTAAAGGACGGCTAAAGGGAGGAGGTTAAGATAAGATTGCCGGGTCTGCAGTGCTGATTACGTTCACCCCCAATCAACGCACAAAAATTATTGTTACACACTGACGTTACGGGGGTAGCCAGGCATATTCATCCTGCATTGTGTATATTGTAGACTCTTTCATCCTTTGGATCCTTTGAATACAGAGTTTATCCGAGAAATTAAGAGTGAAAGATCAGTCCAGGAAGACAAAGGAGCAAATTTCTCTGATAATATAATTAACAAAGTCGCTTATTTCCATGTGTACTATGCATTAAAACAATTACTCTAAGTAGAGACAGATGAGACAAAACTGGAACTTTTTGGCAAATCACATGAGCTCTAGGTTCACAGATGTAAAAATGAAGCCTACAAAGAGCATTGTAGCTACTGTGAGACATGCTGGAGGCACAGTTATGTTCTGGGGCTGCTCTGCTGCATCTGGTACAGGGTGTCTTGAATCTGTACAGGGTACAATGATCAGTGTGTGTGCATAAAGCTGAGTGAGTTTCTGGGATCCAGCCACTGACGTTTCTGGATTTTGAGATGGGGAAAGCAAAAGAATTATCAACGGATCTACGGGAAAAGGTAGTTGAACTGTATAACACAGGAAAGGGAGGCAAAAAGAGTATAACACAGGAAAGGGATACAAAAAGATATCCCAGGAATTGATAATGCCAGTCTGCAGTGTTCAAACTGTGATTAACAAATGGAAAATCAGATGCTCTGTAAAAACCAAACCACAGTCAGGTAGACCAACAAAAATTTCAGCCACAACTGCCAAGAAAATTGTTCGGGATGCAAAGAAAAACCAACAAATAACATCAGCTGAGAACACACTTAGGGGTGTACTCACTTTTGTTGCCAGCGGTTTAGACATTAATGGCTGTGTGTTGAGTTATTTTGCAGGCACACCAAATTTACAGTTAAACAAGCTGTACACTGACTACTGTACATTGTATCAAAGTGTCGCATCTTCAGTGTTGTCCCATCAAAAATATATATATGTATTCCGGCCCATTTTTGGAGTTTTGTGTGAAATTATGTCCAATTTGCCTTTTTTTTCTCAGTTTTTTTGTGTTGTTCCAATAAACACAAAGGAAATAAACATGCGTGTAATAAAACATGTGTAATTTTCTGAAACAATTTCAAGGGTGCCAACACTTTCCGCCATGACTGTATATGCAGGTAGAGTCCTTAACCCCTTTACAACCCAAAGTGGTTTGCACGTTAATGAGAAGGCCAATTTTTACAATTCTGAGCACTGTCACTTTATGAGGTAATTACTCTGGAACGCTTCAACGGATCCCCCTGGTTCTGAGAATATTTTTTCATGACATATTGTACTTTATGATTGTGGTAAAATTTCTTCAATATCACCTTTGTTTATTTGTGAAAAAAACAGATATTTGGCGAAAATTTTGAAAATTTTGCAATTTTCAAAATTTGAATTTTTATGCCCTTAAATCGGAGAGATATGTCACACAAAAAAAGTTAATAAATAACATTTCCCATATGTCTACTTTACATCAGCACAATTTTGGAACCCAAATTTATTTTTATTAGGGAGCTATAAGGGTTAAAATTGACCAGCGATTTCTCATTTTTCCAACAAAATTTACAAAACCATTTTATTAGGGACCGCATCACATTTGAAGTCACTTTGAGGGGTCTTTATGACTGAAAATACCCAAAAGTGACACCATTCTTAAAACTGCACCCCTCAGTGAATCGGGTCATCATGGCAACATCCGGGAAGCCGCGGCACACATTGCTGGACGCCGGCAGGAGAGGTGACTATCCCGATCACCTCCCCTTGCCCCCGCAATGCTGCGAACGACTTCGATCGCAGCATTGCGGGGGTTAATGTGCGGGACCTCTCCCAGCACATAGCACCGGGTGTCAGCTGTGACAATCAGTTGACACCCGGCGGCGATCACGCCCGCACAGCCTGTGTGCGCGATCGCAAAGATGTACTAATACGTATCAGGCTCTTAAGTCCCAGGGCGCAGATACGTATCAGTATGTCTTGGGCTTTAAAGAAGTTAAAATTATGTGAAAATGGGAAAAGTTACAAAACTTTGCAACTTTTCAGGAGCTTTATGCCAGTTTTCTGGCAAAAACACTGGTGAATCGGGTTCATAATCTCTAATCCTTTCAGCTCCCTTTAATTAGACTACTTTCAACAAACTAATTATAAGTATTGGGTCTGGTTTTTTTTTAATGCTTTTAAAATAATTGTAAATATTTTCAATCCCCTTTTGTTATAAGGATTTCCCAAAAATTAGCTAATCATAGGTTGTCCTGCATTCGTGACAGTGATTGACTGCGCGGTCACTTGGAAGTTTACATTGGCATCACTACAGGGCCGGTAAAGAAGGACTGTCAGGGACCCCCAGAGTGTGGTAAAATGCGCCAACTAATTCATAATTCATTTAATTCTCACACAATATACTAAGTTAGTGTAAGTCTACAAAAAAGCAACAAAACTTGGTGCTAAAAAAATTGAGCATAACTTTTTGAAAAATGAACCAGGTTATGCCAAATCTTACATATTTTGTGACTTTGTGATCAGTTATCAACACATATATTTTACTCAAATTACCAGATCGATGGATAAGCATTGGGACTTTTCCCTAAATCTCTCCAAAACATCACCGCTTATAGAAGACCACCCTCATATCCAGATCAGATTTTCTGTGAGAGATGCCCAGATTCACAATATAGTATGCCTACTGGCCATCTATGAGAAGTCCACCCCAATGGAAGTCCAGTTATTAAAGGAGATTTTACTGTTTATATAAGGGGCAGACAATGACAGTGAAGGGCCCTTAATCAGGACTTCTGATCTGGGCCCCCCACCCTCCAGGCACCACCTACATATACATTTCCATGTATATTTATATTAGGCACACATACAAAATTTGCACATGCTAATACTCTATACACATTTTAACGTATGCATATACAGTACAGACCAAAAGTTTGGACACACCTTCTCATTTAAAGATTTTTCTGTATTTTCATGACTTTGAAAATTGTACATTCACACTGAAGGCATCAAAACTATGAATTAATACATGTGGAATTATATACTTAACAAAAAAGTGTGAAACAACTGAAAATATGTCTTATATTCTAGGTTCTTGAAAGTAGCCACCCTTTGCTTTGATGACTGCTTTGCACACTCTTGGCATTCTCTTGATGAGCTTCAAGAGGTAGTCACCGGAAATGGTTTTCACTTCACAGGTGTGCCCTGTCAGGTTTAATAAGTGGGATTTCTTGCCTTATAAATGGGGTTGGGACCATCAGTTGTGTTGTGCAGAAGTCTGGTTGATACACAGCTGATAGTCCTACTGAATAGACTGTTAGAATTTGTATTATGGCAAGAAAAAAGCAGCTTAGTAAAGAAAAACGAGTGGCCATCATTACTTTAAGAAATGAAGGTCAGACAGTGCAAAAAATTGGGAAAACTTTGAAAGTGTCCCCAAGTGCAGTTGGAAAAACCATCAAGCGCTACAAAGAAACTGGCTCACATGAGGACTGCCCCAGGAAAGGAAGACCAAGAGTCACCTCTGCTTCTGAGGATAAGTTTATCCGAGTCACCAGCCTCAGAAATTGCAGGTTAACTGCAGCTCAGATTAGAGACCAGATCAATGCCACACAGATTTCTAGCAGCCGACACATCTCTTCAACAACTGTTAAGAGGAGACTTTGTGCAGTAGGCCTTCATGGTAAAATAGCAGCTAGGAAACCACTGCTAAGGACAGGCAACAAGCAGAAGAGACTTGTTTGGGCTAAAGAACACAAGGAATGGACATTAGACCAGTGGAAATCTGCGCTTTGGTCTGATGAGTCCAAATTTGAGATCTTTGGTTCCAACCACTGTGTCTTTGTGCGACGCAGAAAAGGTGAACGGATGGACTCTACATGCCTGGTTCCCACCGTGAAGCATGGAGGAGGAGGTGTGATGGTGTGGGGGTGCTTTGCTGGTGACACTGTTGGGGATTTATTCAAAATTGAAGGCATACTGAACCAGCATGGCTACCACAGCATCTTGCAGCGGCATGCTATTCCATCCGGTTTGTGTTTAGTTGGACCATCATTTATTTTTCAACAGGACAATGACCCCAAACACACCTCCAGGCTGTGTAGGGGCTATTTGACCAAGAAGGAGAGTGATGGGGTGCTACGCCAGATGACCTGGCCTCCACAGTCACCAGACCTGAACCCAATCGAGATGGTTTGGGGTGAGCTGGACCGCAGAGTGAAGCCAAAGGGGCCAACAAGTGCTAAGCATCTCTGGGAACTCCTTCAAGATTGTTGGAAGACCATTTCCGGTGACTACCTCTTGAAGCGCATCAAGAGAATGCCAAGAGTGTGCAAAGCAGTCATCAAAGCAAAAGGTGGCTACTTTGAGGAACCTAGAATATAAGACATATTTTCAGTTTCACACTTTTTTGTTAAGTATATAATTCCACATGTGTTAATTCATTGTTTTGATGCCTTCAGTGTGAATGTACAATTTTCATAGTCATGAAAATACAGAAAAATCTTTAAATGAGGTGTGTCCAAACTTTTGGTCTGTACTGTACATAGTGCACACAAACATAAAATACGGACATACACATAAGATGCACATACACAGTAGCAAAAAAGAAGCAAGACAAAAATATATCTCATACCCTACCATAATTATATATAAATGTAAAGCAAAATTGCATAATAAATATAGGGTACTTAGTGAACTATTTTTGATCAAAAAAAGTATACAAGCCGTCCCACCAGCGGCAAGGTGACCCTAAATTGGGACGGTACCTATACTGCCTATATTAAAAACCTTACTGTATATCAAAGTTGAAGTAATGCATATAAAAGGGTAGACAAATAGGACCGGGTCCCAACTCCAGACCACCTAGGCCCGTGGTAAGCTACATATATACCAATCAGCTCAACAAAGGGCATGCCACACCCTTAAATTGCACAGAATGCAAACAAGTCAAAAAACCAGACAATGTGAACTGAGGTCTAAGATGGCAGACATACAAGAAACAGAGGCATGTTCACACTAGCAAAAAAGAAGCAAGACAAAAATATATCTCATACCCTACCATAATTATATATAAATGTAAAGCAAAATTGCATAATAAATATAGGGTACTTAGTGAACTATTTTTGATCAAAAAAAGTATACAAGCCGTCCCACCAGCGGCAAGGTGACCCTAAATTGGGACGGTACCTATACTGCCTATATTAAAAACCTTACTGTATATCAAAGTTGAAGTAATGCATATAAAAGGGTAGACAAATAGGACCGGGTCCCAACTCCAGACCACCTAGGCCCGTGGTAAGCTACATATATACCAATCAGCTCAACAAAGGGCATGCCACACCCTTAAATTGCACAGAATGCAAACAAGTCAAAAAACCAGACAATGTGAACTGAGGTCTAAGATGTATAGAGTCCCAGTAGTCCTCATAGTTTTAAGCATGGACCCTGGCAAATTGTAGACTGACTTTTATTGTTCATGGGCTTTAAGGGAGAGAGGCTTCCTTTGTGGAGGACACTCATGAATGCCATTCATTTGCAGTGTACACCGTGTCGTGTCATGGAAAACACTCACCCTAGTTTGGCTTTCTACTTCTTCAGCTAATAGCAATGAATTTGCCTGTCGATTTTCTTCTCATCAGAAGATGCTTTTGTTTAGATGTTATCTTCCATCTGACTGATAAGAAAAGCTTTGCTGATCTTCTTGTAGACTTCACATTTTTTGTAAAGAAATTATTTTCTTTCTCAGAAATGTCTTGTGACATTTCTCTTCTATGTGGTGCCACTTACCCTTCTCATCAGAGGACGCTTTTGTTTAGGTGTTAACTTCCATAGTCGGCCTGGACGTCTCTGTAAGATGGTTGCAGTTCCATCTTTGTTACAGTTTTGCATCACTTTTGCTACAGTATTCTGACTGATAAGTAAAGTTTTGCTGATCTTCTTGTAGACTTCACATTTATTGCAAAGAAATTATTTTCTTTCTCAGGTTTTGTGACATTTCCCTTCTATGTGGTGCCATTGCTGATAGCATGAAATGGGAAGGAGTTTTCTTTATTAAGTAACTTCCTTTTACAGACACCTGTCTGCTGGACATCTGTTTAATGAATAATTACACTTACCTGTGGTTCAGTTCTTGTTAATTAGAATTTTGTTGTCTAAACTTAGCTTTTCTCTTAAGACTGTTACTGGGATGTTCTCATTTTTGAAACATGATCTTGAATGAGTTTGTTAAGAAAATTACTTTTTTGGGGTCTGCAAAATACCAAATCTTGTTTGCATTCAATGGCTCAAATTTGCGAGAGTATTTTGTAGTATGGTATCCCATATAAAATGATGATTCTGAAAGGAAACTACAGGTTTGCTGACAAATCTATTTGGGTGTACTGATTTATGCTAAACACTGTATATATATATATATATATATATATATATATATATATATATAAACCTTATAAGTTTGGTATCACAGTAATCGTACTACTGACTCTGAATCATTTTGTCAGTTTGTTTTTACAACACAATACACACTGTAAAATGAAGGAACCCAAATCTGGCATTTTTTCTCATTTTTCAACACATTATATGATAAAATGAATGGTGTTGTTCAAAACTACAACACTAAGCGTCAGCACACTGTGATTTGCTGATCTGTAAGATGCGTTCTTTGTGCTGTGAAAATACACAGCTGTGATATCTCACCAAATATTCATAGTGGGAACTTAAAATTATGTTTTTCTGCAATGATTAAGGATGGTTTGGATGTATGAAACATGTTGACCTTTTATTTCTATCTTTGTGGAATTAAGGCTGCATGAACCAGTCACCAACCATTATCTGTATATGTACAAATATTAAGTGCTACTGAGTGCTGTAGGAAAAACTTAGAATAGTGAGGTGATTTGATAGTCCTGCCACAAATAATCTGTTTCTACTGCACACTTAAAATCTCTGATAGTGGGAATGAACCTGATTGCCTGCAGTAGTGCACTCCTGAGAGCTGGTGCAGCAGAGAAAATATCTTGGACATGAGAGTGGAAGGTCCTGATTATGGAGGATGTTAATCTTAGCTCATTGGAGTGTAGATATGGTAGAGATGCAGGACTGTGCAGCAGTGTGGAGAGGTTTGTGGATGAGTGTAATGACTGGTACAGGGTGGAGGCACCAGTGTAACTGCTGGACAGAAATATGAGAGTGACTGCTGCATTAAGGATAATGAGAAATACATTTAGTGAGAAGAAGAGCAATTAGTGAGTTACAAGTATTTGTGAATTCAAGACAAAAAGGAATCAGAGCAACAGTAACAGATTTTACTTTTTTTTAATTAATAATGGGATGAATAAAATCGTGAACATTATCAATAGACTAAATCAAAGTCAGGAAGATAGCCGAGGTCAGATACCAGGTGATCAGTAAATGACAAGTCAGACGAGCAGTATGAATACCGCGGAGCCCGATGACAGAGGCGTTACTGAAACTTGTCCAGGTTGACCAGTCAGAAGGCCACAGGTAGATGGTGAAGGTCCTTCTATACAGCTCCAGCAGTGATGGTGGATCTGCTGGACTTCAGGGCGCTGGATGCTTAGGTGTCCCGTCTTTTAGATGGTTTTAGGGCAACAGTGACAGCATGCAAATGCGCGAGCAGCCCTGGATAATCCACGCCGGCAGGATGATAAGATCCGGCGGAAGATGGAACCTATGACAAGAGAAATAAATATAATGTAAGTGATGGGACTCCATATTACATGATAATGCTGTGCAGTCACTGTGGCCGGACGGCAGAGGAATATTATCATACAGAGGTCAGGGGTCATTGTCAGCAATCATACATGTGACAATCCCATCACTGACAGATGACATCTACTCCACATGAATTATTCTCACTGACATCACACAACATGGAGTTGATTCTCACACTTACCTCGTCTCTTTTTCCCATTTTTTCCATTTTCTGAGTTTTGTTGCTCCATACTCAGATTTATTGCCGATTTTCTTTCTTCATGAGATGGAAATTCTGATGAAAAATTTTTTAAAAAAATCAATAACAATATCTTCTTATAGGATCTGATTTGTCATAATATGGATAACATAAGAGACCTATAGTATTGTATAAAAACCATGTGGGAATATTTGAGCTTTGAAGTCAACATTCACATTGTTGGTGCTGTAGACATGTACATACCTGGCAATGGGGATGAGGGTGGCAAGATGGTAACAGCATTGTCTGTATTACATACAGGAACAGATACTTTCTGCCTGTTTGAAGAAGAAAAACATGTAAATCTCAAGTAAACTCCATATAAAAGGGGTTGTCTCACTAGAAGAACACCGACTATAAGGACTAGTAGGACATATGACTGTCATAGTGGGGAAGGTCTTCTGCTCAAGACTACCTTTTATAGAGAGCTGAGAGGAAAACAACTACCAAGAATGGCCGGCATTTCATACTACATCTCTCCTACAGTGAGGGCAGCACTAAAAGTGCATGACCGGCCACAATTATGGGCTGTTATCTCCAACAATTCCGAAAGCTGAAAGCACAATGACCCATAACCATGGGGCGGTGGATGCTGCATTTGATATTATGGCATTTATGTCCTATATTTGATGTTGTGCACATATATCAGCCTGGAGCTCCCAGTAATGACCCCATAATCTACTCACATTTCTGAGATGTTTGTGTTGGATTCTGGTGTACACTCTGGAGGGGCCTTGGGATCCTCGTTGTTCACCATCCCGTTAGTGGTGGTAGAGTGCTAAATGTGGATAACAATAAGTTATTAAATATATATACTTTTTAATTTTGTAGATCCTTTTTTGTACATATTTTGAATTTATCGATCACATACTTACTTTAGAAAGCCTCTCAGAAGATGATGATGCAAATATTCGGAAGATAAAGTTCTCATCGTCCTCACTTGTGCCCTCCTTATCCTCTGAGACCAGATGGTTGTTTTCATCAGAGTGATCTACAAGACATAGGTAAGGAAGGATTGTTAGAGGGTGTCAGTATAACACAGTCGCTATATCTCACTAGGTTAAAAGATGATGCAACGTAATAAACAGAATACATGAAAAAAAACTCCTGTACAAAATTAGGGAAATAGGGATACAGTACAAACCCATGGTCAACATAGCTGAGATCCATGAAACATGGATAACATAGTAGACCAGAAAAACCATGTGGAAATATTTGAGCCTTGAAGTCAACATTCACATTGTTGGTGCTGTAGACATGTACATACCTGGCAATGGGGACGAGGGTGGCAAGATGGTAACAGCATTGTCTGTATTACATACAGGAACAGATTCTTTCTGCCTGTTTGAAGAAGAAAAACATGTAAATCGTAAGTAAACACAGTATAAAATGGGTTGTCTCACTATAAGAACACTGACTATAAGGCTTAATAGGACATATGACTGTCATAGTGGGGAAGGTTTTCTGCTCCAAACTACCTTCCATGGATCAGAACACAACTACCAAGAATGTCTGGCAAGTAATACTACAGCTCTCCTACAGAGTAGGCAGTGCTAAAAATGCATGACCTGCCACAATTATGAGCTGTTATCTTCTGCATTTTCTGAAGCCAAAAGTACAATGACCGTTAACCATGAAGTGGTGAATGCTGCATTTGATATTCTGATATTTATGTGCTATATTTGGTGTTATGTACATAGATCAGCCTGGAACTCCCAGTAATGACCCTTTCTAATCTACTCACATTTCTGAGATGTTTGTGTTGGTTTCTTGTGTATACTCTGGAGGGGCATTGGGATCCTCATTGTTCACCATCCTGGTAGCGATGGTACAGAGCTAAATACGGATAAAAATAAGATATAAAATATTTTTTTAATGTACTTTTAGAGTTTTTTTTTTTTTTTTTACATATTTTGGATTTATTAATCACATACTTACTTTACAAAGCTTTTCAGAAGATGACGTAAAATTTTGGAAGTCAAGGCTCTCATTGTTCTCACTTGTGCCTTCCTCATCCTTTGAGACCAGATGTTTGTTTATATCAGAATGATCTACAAGAAATAGGTAATGAAGTATTATTAGAGGTTGTCAGTATAACACAGTCACTATTTATCACTAATATTAATGGGAACAGATGATCACATATTAGGGAAGATGAGACAAACAGTCGCTTAGTCTAGATGACGTCTCCTTCTACTTACTGATAAATAAGCTGGTGTCTGCGTCTGAAACAAGCTGAGGAACATACTCCAGCTCCTGGCTCAGAATGTTGTCAAAGTCCAAGTCACTCAGGAATGGATGAACCTTGATCTCAAATGCTCCTCCTAGAAAAAGAAAAACAAAAGTGATGCGGACATAGTCAGTGATGGCTCCATATCTGAACAGTTTATCGTAATCTGAACTAATGACAAAACTGAGCCGACATGAAGGAAATAAACTGAAAGTCTTAGTGTGGAGAACTAGAAATACAGTAGATGAGCTGATAGAGAAATGCTGATCTTCATGGACATGAGCGATATGTCCTTGGTCTAATAAGGGAATATTAATACTAGTATATCTGTTACCTGTCCCAAGTCTACGCACAGGATTTCTTCTGAGCAGCTCAGTGATGAGATTCTGAGCATCCAGGGGTGGAGCGTGATCACAATTCCAAATTAGTTCTCCTGTTACATAGAAAATTACAGAAAATAAAACCTCTTTGCTGGACTGTAACATAAAACAAAGGAAATAACTAAACAAATGTAACCAATCAACGCAATGATCGGATTATTCTACTCACCAATGACAACCCTTTTATAAAGCTCAGTTAGGGAATCAGCATCAAATGGTACACATCCCAGCAGGAATTTATACAGGATGATCCCCAATGACCACCAGTCAACAGGTCTTCCATAGCCTTCTTTCAGGATGATCTCTGGGGCTATGTAACATGGGGTGCCACAGAACTGGAAACCAACAGAAGATAGAGATGAGAATCGATGAAACAATTATTATGACAAGATATCATCGTTAAAACGCAATGCAGAAGATAAAATATTAGTGGAAAAGTTCTCTAGAAAGGAAGAACGTAGAGAAGAGACAATAGTGTGATGAGATTTGCAAATAACAAGCTAAGTTCTTGTAGGTGATGCTGACCTCACGGTCCTGGAACTCTCTGGAGATGTCCACTGCTAATTCCTTGTAGGTGTTGGTTTTCGGTATCATTAGACCAAGTTTTGAAATCCCAAAATCGGTAACTTTAATATGTCCAGTAGATGTAATCAGGAGGCTGCAAAAGAGAAGATGGTTTTAGCCTCACAGACTGAATGATAATAAATGACAACTTTCCCCACTTTATTATACTACGGGGGCACTTACTTTTCCGGCTTCAGGTCTCTGTGCACCACACCGTAACTATGCAGGTATTCCACGGCAAGTACCGCCTCTGCAAAATACAAGCGGGCCATGGGGACAGAGAAAGGACCCCTGGTGCTTAGAAGGGTCCCACAGTCTCCACCTATAGAAGAAAGGAAATATGACCGGTGAGGGGTTTATACAGAAGATAACCATGATATACCACGAGCAGATAACCATGATGTATAATGAACAGTGAGCGGAAACATCCTGGGGAGATCACACAGATAGTGGCGTACATAGAAATCACAAGAACCCATATCAAAAGTTGTAATTGCCCCCCACCCTAAAAAATAAAAAAGAAATATATTTATATCCCTGTTGAAGCAGCTTGGTGTTCTCACCAGCAATACAACTTTTATGGCCATTTTAGAGTATGATGCTCCCAAAAATGCCCACACCCACACTCAATGAGTATGGTATCCCCACAGTGAATCCTCCTAAGGAGGCCACCACTTAGAAGGAGGCCAGCCACAACACCCTACTCGGTGTGATGGCACCCACAGCAACCCTCCCACTCAGGATAATGGTTCCCACAGTCCATCACACGATATAATGGTCCGCATAACTCCCCACTCAGTATGATGTCCCCACACAGAATGGGGGCCTCCATACAGAGTGAGGACCCCCACAGCACCCCACTTAATATGATGACCTCCACTCAGCATTCACAGTCCCCCCATATCTAGTCATACGGCCCCCTTTCAGTATTTTGGTCCCTACTAGCCACCTACTCAGTATTTTTGCCCCCACCAGCCCCACCTCCTTCAAGAAGCAAATACCGCTGAAATTGTGATGACAGGTGGAGGGATGCTGCCCACTGCCGAGCGTCGACAGACCCCCTCCGACTGATGAGCCCCATAGCGCCCCTGCACCAAGATCAATGAATTTACGAGCATCTTGGTAATAGATAACCTATAGTAAATGCTCTGTGGGGAAGTAACCAACAATGTCCTAATGATATGAGCAGTGATAAGATGAAAGCAGACATGGGCTGAATATAATACAATAGATGTGTCTTACCTCCTACATACTCCATGACCATACACAGGTGAGATCTAGTTGGAAAGGAGCAGAGCATGGAGACCACAAAGGGACAATCAGCAAATGTTAAGATGTCCCTCTCCAGAAAGGCCCATTCCAATCTCTGTGCAGTATTTAGGTTCCGCTTAGCCATTTTCTTCATAGCAAAGGTCTGGTGTGAGTCTTTATGATGCACTAAGTAGACGGCCCTGGAGAGAAGGAGAATCCATCGGTTATAATAAATCCTTATTAATAATCCATCTATAGAAATCATTATATGTTTAATACTGGTATCCTTGCGGAGAGTGACATGTTAAGCTTGTCAATGTGAGGAGACTTTTAAGCCTCAATGATCCTCTGGGAAATATGCAAATTGTCTCTTCAGAGAGGAAGAGAACTAGAACTCTAGTGCCCCTTATAGGAAGTAGTAATCCTAAAAGTCAATATCGACCCTTTAACGAGCCTTATCACATGACATGGAATAATAGCCATAACCAAAATCTCAATTTTCGGACACTATGTTTTGGGGTACAAGCACTCATCAGTGCAAAGTGTGAGATATGGTTTGGCTGGGTGAGAGGCATCTGACCGGGATCCAAGCGGTAACGTTTCTCCTTGCGGAAAAAGCCATGTTAAGCATGTCAAGGTGAGGAGACTTTTAAGCTGCAATGCTCTTCTGGGAAATATGCAAATTGTCTCTTTTCAGAGAGGAAGAGAACTAGCACCCTAGTGCCACCTATAGGAAGTAGCAATCCTATTTCCCAGAGGAGCATTGCGGCTTAAAAGTCTCCTCATGTCCGCAAGGAGAAACGTCAACCCCTTGGATACCGGTCAGACACCTCTCACCCAGTCAAACCATATCTCACACTTTGCACTGAAGAGGGGCAGTACCCCAGAACACAGTTCCTGCAAATTGAGATTTTGGTTTTGGCTATTATCCTAAGTCATGTGACAAGGCTTGTTAAAGGGTCGATATTGACTTTTAGGATTGCTACTTCCTTTAGGTGGAGTTCTAGTTTGCTTCCTCTCTGAAGAGACAATTTGCATATGTTTAATACTAGAAGTCTGGCCGCCACTATAAATCCACATCTAGAAATACATAAAATAGCACTACATAGATCACCTATGGGAGGTCTCCACAATGCCACTTCTGCCGGAGCCATCACCCAGGTCACATTATAGACACGAGAATCTATCGAAATTCTCTTTGGGCAGATTCGCTATAACTGACCAAATACAATTTAGTGCAAATAAAATTGTTCCAAAATGAATGTGCTCCAGGGCTCTCTTCTGCTGCTGAGGCCAGTGATTGGGCCCACATGGTCATGGTGGAGGGTGTAGATGTCATTGACATCAATATGGTGTCACCCTTCATGTGACCATGTGTAGCCAACTTCTCTGATCAGCTTCATAATGGAGCCCCCCCCATCAAAACAAAGATCAGAGTGGAGAGCAGAAAAGCTCAGGTGGAGGAGGCAGCATAAGAACAGATGAGGGTCTAGCACATGCGAATGTAATAATATTATATTATTATATATTATATTGTATGTAATTATATTATTTAAATCGCTTTCCTTACAGTTTGATTTGCTACAGATCATATAATTTCCCTATGATAACACTGAATGGCAGAGTGCAGGGGCAGAAGCATTGTCATAGGGAACCCTGAGAAATGTGGATTATGGCAACAGAAATCTCACCCAAAATTTCCACTGCTGATGAGTTTGGAAGTTTCATAGTCGCTCATATGCGGCTTTCTCGCCGGAACCAATGAATCCATCACGCTCTATAAAAGAATAAGAAATAATACTGATTTATTGAAGATGCAGGAAAAAAGTTACAGATGCAAAAACTTCTCCCCCCATATTATGTCCCAGATGATTTACACTGATATGATGTTGGGAGGATACAAACCGGACGCTGGGCAGACCTGGCGCTAGCACCCAGCACACCCAGGCAAGTGCCGGGGCCCTGAGTAGGCGAGGGGCCCACTTGCTGTCGGGCACCCTGGCGCGCTATGGGACTGGTGAGCAGAGGAGGGTGGTGCCAGCGCCAGCTAGTGGGCCTTGCTCCCCCCCCCCAATGCTTGCCCAGGACCACGGCCGGCACAATACTTACCTCTCCACAGCTGGTGAGCAGTGAGGTGAGCATTTGATTTTTTTTTTATGTATGGAGGTATGGGGCATTATATGGGGGGAGAAGTGACATCCTGCATGGGGCATTATATGGGGGGGAGGTAGGGACATCCTGCGTGGGGTATTATATGGGGGGGGGGAGTGACATCCTGCATGGGGCATTATATGGGGGGGAGTGACATCCTGCATGGGGCATTATATGGGGTGAGAGGTGACATCCTACATGAGGCATTATGTGGGGGGGACATCCTGCATGGGGCATTATATAGGGGGGTGACATCCTGCATAGGGTATTATATGAGGGGGAGAAGTGACATCCTGTATGGGTCATTATATGGGGGGGAAGTGACATCCAGCATATGGCTTTATATGGGGTGAGAGGTGACATTCTGCATGGGGCATTATATGGGGGGTGACATCCTGCATGGGGCATTATATGGGAGGAGTGACATCCTGCATGGGGTATTATATGGGGGGAGAAGTGACATCCTGCATGGGGCATTATATGGGGTGAGAGGTGACATCCTGCATGGGGAAATATATGGGGAGAGAGGTGACATCCTACATGGGGCAGTATGTGTTGGGGGGACATCCTGCATGGGGCATTATATGGGGGGGTGACATCCTGCATGAGGCATTATATGGGGGATGACATCCTGCATGGGCCATTATGTGGGGTGGGACATCCTGCATGGAGCATTATGTGGGGGGGACATCCTGCATGGGGAATTATATGGGGGGTGACATCCTGCATGGGGCATTATGTGGGGGGGATATCCTGCATGGTGCATTATGTGTGGGGGACATCCTGCATGGGGCATTATGTGGAGGGGACATCCTGCATGGAGAATTATATGGGGGGTGACATCCTGCATGGGCCATTATGTGGGGGGGCACAGCCTGCATGGGGCATTATGTGGGGGGCACAGCCTGCATGGGGCATTATGTGGGAGGGACATTCTGCATGGGGAATTATATGGGGGGTGACATCCTGCATGGGCCATTATGTGGGAGAGGGACATCCTGCATGGGGCATTATGTGGGGGGGGGGCACAGCCTGCATGTGGCATTATGTGGGGGGTCAAAGCCTGCATGGGGCATTATGTGGGGGGCACAGCCTGCATGGGGCATTATGTGTGGGGTCACAGCCTGCATGGGGCATTATATGGGGGCACAGCCTGCGTGGAGCATTTTATGGGGTCCATTATTCTATATGGAGCAATATATGGAGCTCATAATACGGTATAGAGGACTATGTGGTGCCATTATACTGTGTGGAGGACATTACTGTCCGGTCTGCACTGTGAGCTGTGAGGATTCGCCGCTTTCTGAGTTATTGTGGAATTTACAATAGATATCGCTCATGTAATGTAAGAAGTGAAATCTTCGGGCTTGTACTATATATATATATATATATATATATATATATACATATATATATATATATATATTTATCTGCGGTATCTGTGCATCATGAATCGTGGTATGTGTTAAAGGGGCCACTGAGACTCTTTCGCCCAGGGCCCACGAAATCCTGGAGCCGCCCTGCAACGGTCATCATACATTACTATAACATTCTGGATAATGTGGGAGATCACACAGAGGAGGACTTACAGGTAATCTGTCACCAGGTGTTTGCTATGTATTCTGAAAGCACCATGATGTAGGGGCAGAGACCCTGATTCCAGTGATGTGTTACTTACTAGGCTGTGTGTGGCTGTTTCAATAAAATCAGTAGATTATCACTAGAAGACTATCTGTCTAGCCAGGTAGTCCTATTGCTCTGTACCCCTGCCTCCACCACTGATTAGCAGCTTTCTGCCTATGCACAGTGTACACAGAAAGCTGCCAATCAATGGTGTGGGCGGGGTTATACAAGACTCAGCATTCAGAGCTCTGCAGCAGAAAAAAATAGTGATTTTATCACAACTGCTCCACCGAGTAAAGTATTCAACACATGGAATCAGGGTCTCTGTCCCTGCATCATGCTTCTCTCAGACCAAATAGCATAAACCTGGTGACAGATTCCCAGTAATTCAAATGTAATTAACACCATAGGGTCATATACACTTAGAATAGAGACGTCCCATGGTTGTATGGGGGATAATACTGGACGAGTCATTCACACCCCATGATCTGATGACACACACGCATCCCCCTCTATGATACTTACGGATTCTTGGATCTCCGGGATCTCACTAATTCCATTGTTAGGATTCGACAGCTCAGTTGTTTCTAAAATAATGATGAAGAAATGAAATGTATTAGAGGATATTATTCCTACATAGATAATACAGCAATATAACGGAGAAATGACAAGATGTCTGTAAATGGGATTAATACTCGTTATATGGGGATTCTAAATATGAGAATATACGGGGAATCCATAGATAAATGTAATGTAAATGATGGAAGAACCCCTTCATAAATAACAAAAGACTGACCATCACTTCCGAAAAGAAAATGGGTGTGAACAGGTGCATACTAAGAGTAGCCATCCAAATACATAACTAACAAAGTTGCACTCTGTAACGCTATAGCATGTAAACATGAAATAAATGAAATTTGAATTGCATTACTGCTGTAGAAAATAGGATAAAAGGAAGATACTTAGCGCATAATTTGGCCAATTCATGGATGGCCAGCAGCCACAGCAAGGCGACCTTCTTTTTCTGGGTGCATGCCAATTAGCCACGGCAAGGTGATCTTTTTTTTTGCTGGGTGCATGCCCAGCAGTCACGGCAAGACGACCTTCTTTTGCTGGGTGCATGCCCAGCAGTCACGACAAGGCGACCTTCTTTTGCTGGGTGCATGCCCAGCAGTCACGACAAGGCGACCTTCTTTTGCTGGGTGCATGCCTAGCAGCCACGGCAAGGTGACCTTCTTTTGCTCGGTGCATGCCCAGCAGTCACGGCAAGGCGACCTTTTTTGCTGGGAACCTATCTCCACCCATCAGCCCGGGGTGGTTTTAATTACAACAGGATCCTACCTACCCATATAAATGTAGGCTTCAGCCTAGGAGAGGATTCACATTAGGAGAGGATTCCAACAAAAAGATCGCCTTGTCATTGGCTGCTGGGCATTCATGAATTGGCCAAATTATGTGCTCAGTTTCTTAGTTTTTTCCCATTTTCTAGAGCAGTAATGCAATTTAAATTTAATTTATTTCATGTTACTTGCTATAGCACTGCAGAATGGACCCTCCATCACATGAATGAGGAAGCCCCCACCCACGCTGCACATACGAGTGATGGTAAGAGAGCTGAAACATAGGAGAGATTTGCAAATTAGCCTGGAAGTGCACTGGGGGCGTGTCACTGCACTTGGATTTCTTCTTTCACGCCCCCAGCGCACTTCCATTCTGATTTGTATATGGTGTCTACTTTACATTTCTCCTGACTGGCACATTGGATTTCTACAAACAATTATTATTAGGGGACAATGGCCTATACCGTCACACCACTACTTCTATATGTAACAATGTGCTGCCAGGTTCCCATTACACAGAGTAGAGAGTAAATCTAACATTATCCTCCGTCCTCTGTAATATCTGGACATTCCTTGTAGAAGGTCGGGTGATCGCTCACCTGTAATCAGATCGCTGTTCAGCTCCGGCTGACTCCTATTAGGGTCAGGGATTTTCGGGGTCACATTTTGCCCATATTTGGCGTCGCCTCCTGTTGTTTCCTGATAGATATAATATATATAATTAATATGTAGAAGATTTCACTAAATCACCAAATACATAAATCATGAAGGACTAAACCAACATTTACAGATGCACACAAATCCCGCGCCATCTTCAGACCTTTTCTCAGAAAGTCTCCTCAGATACGGTGGATTAAGATACGTCTATTAATATTGATCCTTACCGGGCGTTCCAATGAGCGTTCTAGTATAGACAGGACTTTTTCGGCCAGTTCTTTAAAGACAGCCAAATCTTCAGTCTGAGATCTTTCTTCAGCCTATAAAGAAGGAAAAATGGAAAGGAGAATTTTGAGATGAGAGCGGTCAGAATGGAGGCGGAAATTGTAGGTGACATCGGTTCTCTGTCTGCAGATACAATGACTACATACTGTATTTGGGGACTCGTTGTGTTTTACCGTATTTTTTGGACTAAAAGATGCCTTTTTTTCCAAAATTTTTGACCTCCCTTCTAACACTCTCGCACCCCTCCAATCTATCCTAAACTCTGCTGTCTGACTAATCCACCTGTCCCCCCGCTATTCCCTGGCTTCTCCCCTCGCTCCGCCAATCCCTTCACTGGCTCCACATTACCCAGAGACTCCAGTTCAAGACCCTAACCTTGGCATGCAAAGCCACCCACAACCTGTCTCCTCCATATATCTGTGACCTAGTCTCCCGGTACTTACCTGCACGCAACCTCCGATCCTCACAAGATATCTCCTCTTCCCACAATCGCATACAAGATTTCTCCCGTGCATCCCCCCTACTCTGGAACTCTCCACCCCAGCATATCAGACAGATTATTAATAATAATAATTGTCTGAATGTAGCTTACCAGGGGGGTGGCTGTGGTGGAGTGAGGTCACAGGAGATAGGGTCAATGCTGTAGGAAGCCGGCAGTAGAAGTGGGGCGCTGCTGCGGGCCCCGAGCTGGGAGGAGCGGGGTATCCAGGAGGTGCGAGGCTGCGGGCCCTGGGCTTCAAGGAAATGTTAGCGGTGATTTAGGAGGGGAGTTCCCGCTCTGCCCATTGATTTTCTGGCGGTGGGCTTCAGGCAAATGGCCGCTGGAGGCAGTGCATGTGCAGATTTAGATCTCGGCTCAATGACGAGCTGAGATCTCAATCTGCGTATTGGCCATCTCCAGCAGCCTACTTCTTGAAGCCCACTGCAGAGAAATCAATAAGCAAAGCAGGGCCTCCCCTCCTGAATTACCGCTAACATTTCCTTGAAGCCCAGGGCCCGCAGCCTCGCACCTTCTGGACACCCCGCTCCTCCCAGCTTGGGGCCCGCAGCAGCGCCCCACTCCTACTGCCGACTTCCTGCAGCAGCGACTCTGCCTCCTGTGACCTCGCTCCACTGCCCCCACCCCCCTCAGTAAGCAACCGAAAATTCGGACTATAAGACAGACCCCCATTTTATTATAATAAATGTTTTTCCTATTTACCTCCCAAAAATTTTTGGTGCGTCTTATGGTTTGCAAAATACGATATATTAGAAGAAAAAGCTTCTATCCCTCCATTATTATCTATTAATATTGAGATGTTCTGTGCAGAGTGTCCGCCACTTACCTGGTGTAGTAATGTCCTGATGTTCTGAAGTAAATCCGTCAGATAGTCTGACGTTAGACGACGTTGTCGGTGTTTGGTCAGGCAATCCTTTACTAGCTCCATCACCAGCCGGTGAGTGAAGCTGAGGACGCCATCGGGTGGTAGAAGCACACTGTTAGGACGATTGATCATAAGGATCATCAATAGTGCTTTTACCTGAGGAATGTCCAAAACAATTCCAGCCATAGTGAAAAACTGCAAGTGCTATCAGTCACTATAGAGCCAAGAAAGGCACGAGTGAGCATATGTGCATTGTATATATAGCGACTGTGAGCAGTGATGTCACCATCACCTGTGATGTCATCACGGAATCTTGTGATAGAATCTTCACGGAGCAGCTCTGCGCAAATAGAATGCGGCCTGGTAATATATAAAGTGAAAACACCATACAATTAACTACCCATGTTATCATGACCGTTCTATTTTATATCCAATTAGAACACAACCAGGATAAAGGTGTGTTCACAAGTTGGATTTTGGCAGCATTTTATTTCTACCTCAAAAATCAAAGGAGGCAGGAAAAACGCTGCTTAAAATTCAGGTGTTTTTACTTGTGTTTTTTTTTCCATTCATTTGAATGGGTGAAAAATGCTGCAAAACCTCTGAAAGACTTGACAAGCTGCAGATTTAAAAAAAATGCAAAAAAAACAGCATGTGAATGAGATTTCAGAAATGTCATTCACTAAGATGGTACTGTAAAACACAGCATTTTTGCTGCAGAAGAAAAAACAGTGAATACACCCTAAAGATATCCTCAGTCATATTATGGGAAATATTGTATATTTCGCATTTATTATCTCACGTGTTTTTCTTCACCATAGAACTTTTAAGGCTGTGTGCCCACTATGCGTTTTTTAGGTGTTTCTGCAGCGTAACTTCCGCCGCGGAAACACTTAAAAAACGCTTGGTGATAGGTCTGCAATGGTCCCCAATGACAATCCGCATGTGCTGTGCACATGCTGCGGAGATTTCCGCTGCGGATTATCATTGCGGAAAAATCCGCAGCACGTCCTTTAATTTTGCAGAGTCGCTGCGATTTAGCCGCCATTGACTTGCATTGGAACGCATAACATCCGCATGACTACAAATACACATGTGGATATTATGCGACTCAATGCGTGGATGGTACCCGGGTCTGGAGATGAAGAGACTCTCCTCCAGACCCGGGTACCATAGTACCTGTAGTTAAAATAGAATTAAAATAAAAAATAAACATATACTTACCTTCTGATGGCCCCTGTCTGCTCCCGGCGGTGCTGCTGGCTCTTCGGCTGCTCGCGGTGGTAAAAGGACCTTCCATGACGCCATTTAGTCATGTGACAGGTCACGCGACCGCTGACATCGGCGGTCGCGTGACCTATCACATGACTAAATGACGTCATGGAAGGTCCTTTTACAGCACCGTGATCCGCCGAAGACACCAGACGCACCGGAGAAGGAGATCGAGGACCATCGGAAGATGAGTATAATGGTTTTTTTTTATTTTTCACCATTATTATTCTTTTTTTTCATTATTGATGCTGCATTTGCAGCATTGTAACTTGGTCACACTATATAAATCCATGCCGGTTGCATGGAATTATATAGTGTGACCAAGTTGTCAAGCACTTTTCCAAGTGATGCTAAAATCACTTGGCAAAGCGCTTGACAACCCAGGGAGATGCAGAAACGCTTAGGAAAATTCGCAGCATTTCTGCATCGTGGTCATATATCCTAACTCATTGGCAAACTGTTATACAAGGCTATATTCACACTAGACGTTTTTTTAGCGGGCTTTTTTATGCAAATTTTCAGCTGCGTTTTACAGTACCAACAAAGTCTATGAGATTTCCGAAATCTCATGCACAAAGCTTGCTTATTTGTCCTCAATATTTTGTGCTTTCCATGGCTTTTTGCAATAGAGTATGTCACTTGTTTCAGCGTTTTTCACCCATTAAAAAAAAGGGTGGTGGAAAAAAATGCTGAAAAAAAGCCTAGTGTGAACATTTTGCTGCGTTTTTAGTGAAAAAAGCAAGTATGTGACACACATTTATTCTTGTGATTTTCCGAAGTTTAAACCATCTTGTCTTGGTCACCTGAGATAGCAGCTTGGATTATTACAGTTTAATTAAATTAGTGATGCCTACAAAGTAAACATTGGTTGAGCTAGGTGTGAGATTGAACAACACGTGTGGCCCAGGGAGGTGTGAATATGAACAATGCCTGAGCAACTCAATGGCAAACCATAATGTGAAAGTAAATAGTGTCCTACAAATTCAATGCACTGCCAGGGTCTTAGATAAACCATTCCAGACCAATTCACCCCCCCTCTGTTACATTTGTAATGTGTACTTTTTCATGAACATATGTCTTGCAATGGTGACCTGTTTTCATGTGTCTATGGTGGAAGCAAAGCTGAACTTTGGGATCCTGAAAAACGCACCAAAAATGCACCAAGAACCACTGCAAAAAAACACACCAAAACCTGCGTTTTTGACGCTACTTCTTTCCTGCCAAGAGATTATGTTTTGCTGCAGAAAAAAACCACCTAGTGTGAATATAGCCTAAGACTTACTCTGCCAGCATTAATAGTCAATATTCTGTATACAAATAGGACTCCAATCCAGGTATTCAGTTTATCATAAACATGCCTGAGTTAATCTGCCAAATACACATAGTATGCTTTCTCATAGGTGAAATATAAATCCTGTTAAAGGTCCAAGTTGCAGCAGTTAAGTAGAACAAAACAGACCTCTTCATTCTTTGTAGGTGGAAAAACTTTCGAAATTGTCAGTGTATCAAGTACTTATACTCCTGACTGTATATAGTATAATTGCCGCACTACTACATACAGGTGCTTCTCAGAAAATTAGAATATCATCAAAAAGTGAATTTATTTCAGTTCTTAAATCCAAAAAGTGAAACTCATATATTATACAGAGTCATTACAAACAGAGTGATCTGTTTTAAGTGTTTATTTCTGCTAATGTTGATGATTATGGCTTACAGCCAATGAAAACACAAAAGTAATTTTCTCAATAAATTAGAATTAACAAGAAACACCTGCAAAGGCTTCCTAAGCATTTTAAAAGGTCCCTTAGTCAGTTTCAGTAGGCTCCACAATCATGGGCAAGACTGCTGACTTGACAGATGTCCAGAAGGCAGTCATTGACACACTCCTCAAGGAGGGTAAGCCACAAAAGGTCATTGCTAAAGAAGCAGCTGTTCACAGAGTGCTGTATCCGAGCATATTAATGGACGTGGAAGGAAAAAGTGTGGTAGAAAAAGGTGCACAAGCAACCGGGATAACCGCAGCCTTGAAAGGATTGCTAAGAAAAGGCCATTCAAAAATTTGGGGGAGATTCACAAGGAGTGGACTGCTGCTGGAGTCATTGCTTCAAGAGCCACCACACACAGACGTATCCAGGACATGGGCTACAAGTGTCGCATTGCTTGTGTCAAGCCCCTCATGACCAATAGACAACGCCAGAAGCGTCTTACCTGGGCCAAAGAGAAAAAGACCTGGACTGATGCTCAGTGGCCCAAGGTGTTGTTTTCAGATGAAAAGTAAATTTTGCATTTCATTTGGAAATCAAGGTCCCAGAGTCTGGAGGGAGAGTGGAGAGGCCACAATCCAAGCTGCTGAAGGTCTAGTGTGAAGTCTCCACAATCAGTGATGGTTTGGGGGGCCATGTCATCTGCTGGTGGAGGTCCATTGTGTTTTATCAAGACCAAAGTCAGCGCAGCCGTCTACCAGGACATTTTACAGCACTTCATGCTTCCCTCTGCCCACAAGCTTTATGGAGATGGAAATGTCATTCTCCAGCAGGACTTGGCCCCTGTCCACACTGCCAAAAGTACCAATACCTGGTTAACACACAACAGTATCACTGTGCTTGATTGGCAGCAAACTCGCCTGACCTTAACCCCATAGAGAATCTATTATAGAGAATCTATGGGGTATTGTCAAGAGGAAGATGAGACCCCAGACCCCACAATACAGATGAGCTGAAGGCTGCTATCAAAGCCACCTGGGCTTCCATAACACCTCAGCAGTGCCACAGGCTGATCCCTCCATGCCAAATTGCCACATTGATGCAGTAATTGATGCACAAGGAGCCCGAACAAGTATTGAGTGCATTTACTAAACATACATTTCAGTAGGCCAACTTTTCGGATTTTAAAAACATTTTTCAAGCTGTTGTTATGAAGTATTCTAATTTATTGAGATAATGACTTTTGTGTTTTCATTGGCTGTAAGCCATAATCATCGACATTAACAGAAATAAACACTTAAAATAGATCCCTCTGTGTGTAATGACTCTATATAATAGATCCCTCTGTGTGTAATGACTCTATATAATAGATCCCTCTGTGTGTAATGACTCTATATAATAGATCGCTCTGTGTGTAATGACTATATAATAGATCCCTCTGTGTGTAATGACTCTATATAATAGATCCCTCTGTGTAATGACTCTATATAATAGATCCCTCTGTGTGTAATAACTCTATATAATAGATCCCTGTGTAATGACTCTATATAATAGATCCCTCTGTGTGTAATGACTCTATATAATAGATCCCTCTGTGTGTAATGACTCTATATAATAGATCACTCTGTGTGTAATGACTCTATATAATAGATCCCTCTGTGTGTAATGACTCTATATGATAGATCCCTCTGTGTAATGACTCTATATAATAGATCCCTCTGTGTGTAATGACTCTATATAATAGATCCCTCTGTGTAATGACTCTATATAATAGATCCCTCTGTGTGTAATGACTCTATATAATAGATCCCTCTGTGTGTAATGACTCTATATAATAGATCCCTCTGTGTAATGACTCTATATAATAGATCCCTCTGTGTGTAATGACTCTATATAATAGATCCCTCTGTGTGTAATGACTCTATATAATAGATCACTCTGTGTGTAATAACTCTATATAATATAGGAGTTTTACTTTTTGCATTGAAGAACTGAAATAAACTAACTTTTGATGATATTCTAATTTTGTGAGAAGCACCTGTATATAGTATGAAGCCCCACTGCCCCATATGTGTATGTATAATTTGATGCACATGACTCGCCCCCTGGGCCGTGGGGTACACGGAACCGGGCCTTCTAGTGCAGTGGTCCCCAAACTTTTTTGCACCAGGGACCGGCTTGAAGCAAGATCATTTTTCCATGGCCCAGCAAGGAGGGGGTGGGGTGGGCGGGGCTTTGGTCATATGGGGGCGGGGTAATGGAGGGATTTGGAGTTTAGTGCATACTTATCATATAGTGTAGACCACGTCCCCGCCAGGAGCCCCACATAATGTGCTGTGCCAGGAGCCGCATCACTGAGGCCCCATCACGCCCTGCAGCAGGACAGGGCAGCTGTCCTGACAGCTGCTGTTCAGCTGCATTTACTTCATCCCAGGGGCGGACACAGACTGTAGTGGGCCCCTGTGCAAGAAATTTTTGGGGGCCCCCCCCGCCCTTCATAAGGCAACAAAGTTATGTAAACATAACCCCCCCATGTGCATCTCTCACCCCCCCATGTGCAGCTCACCCCCGTGCATCTCTCATCCCCCTCCGTGCATCTCTCATCCCCCTCCGTGCATCTCTCATCCCCCTCCGTGCATCTCTCATCCACCCCTCGTGCATCTCTCATCCCCTCCGTGCATCTCTCATCCCCTCCGTGCATCTCTCATCCCCTCCGTGCATCTCTCATCCCCCCCGTGCATCTCTCACCCCCCCGTGCATCTCTCATCCACCCCCCGTGCATCTCTCATCCCCCCGTGCATCTCTCACCCCCCCGTGCATCTCTCATCCACCCCCCGTGCATCTCTCATCCACCCCCCGTGCATCTCTCATCCCCCCGTGCATCTCTCACCCCCCCGTGCATCTCTCACCCCCCCGTGCATCTCTCATCCACCCCCCGTGCATCTCTCATCCCCCCCGTGCATCTCTCATCCCCCCCGTGCATCTCTCATCCCCCCCGTGCATCTCTCACCCCCCCGTGCATCTCTCATCTCTCCCCTCCCTCCCATGTGCATCTCTCCCCTCCCCCCCATGTGGATCTCTCATCTCTCCCCTCCCCCATGTGCATCTCTCATCTCTCCCCTCCCCCCCATGTGGATCTCTCATCTCTCCCCTCCCCCATGTGCATCTCTCATCTCCCCCCCCCATGTGGATCTCTCATCTCTCCCCTCCCCCATGTGCATCTCTCATCTCTCCCCTCCCCCCATGTGCATCTCCCATTCCCCCCACTCCTAGTTAATTGTATTTAAAAAAAAATAAAACTTGTTATACTTACCCCCATGCGATCCCTGCAGAATCCTGGCGCTCGTCCAAATCGCTGACACCAGGTTCTCCTGACTTCCGGCCATGTGACGGCGCCGTCACATGACCGGAAGTCAGGGGAATCATGAAGGTGCTGCCGCAGCAGCGCAGCGCTAAGATGTCCCGGACCCGGCGCTTAGCATGCGGCCGGGGGCCCCATGAGGAGAGAGACGCACAAGAGGGGGGCTCCGAGGGGGCTCCTACCGGCCGGGCCCCATACTGGAGTCAGGGCAGTCATGCCCTGATGGCGGCCCTGCTGGAGGCTGGAGGGGCCCCCTCTCCCCGCGGACCGGCTGAAAAACCCCAACGGCCCGGTCCTGGTCCGCGGACCGGCGGTTGGGGACCTCTGTTCTAGTGTACGGTGCTGATGGGGGTAGTAGTGGCAACCTGATCCCGTGGCTCAGGGTGTTCAGACCAAATGGTGGCAGTCTATTTATCAGTGTTTTGAATGTCCGACTACGCCACTCGTGGATTGCGGTCAGGGATAACCGCCGCTGCGAGGCAGACTACTGAGGCTGGTGTTGGTGTGCAGCACAGGTGTAGGATAACTCCCCACGGGAAGAGTGTAGCCTCAGGGCAGTGTAGGTGGATGTTGGGGGTGATAGTGCAGGCCGCAATAGTAAGAGTTCAGAGTCCGCTTCAAACAGTTCAGGGTCTTTATTGTAGATATTATTAATGACCCAACAGTACCGGTTAGGAATGGGCCTGGGTGTCTGAGAGCATTCGGGCGAGCCCCACTGGTCAGGGTGAGTGTGTAGGCCTACCGTTCTCTCTATGCTCTTTCTGACTATCCCCCTTTTCGTGGTGTAATAGCCCACGTCCCTGAGCTGGCCGTGTACTTCTCGGCTGTATGGCATGCGACTAGGGCCTTGGGTACCTGTTGCTTGCTCCTCGCTGTACTGGTCCCTCTGTGTGGCGGAGCCTCCAGGCTTCTTAGGCCAATGGACCTGAAATCCCTCGCAGGTTGGTTCTCTGCTGCTGGGCTTGTAACCCCGACAGCCCCGGACCCCAATGCCCGGTAGATTGGTTCTCTTCCAGGACCGACTCTCGTCGCCTCTGTCCCTGGCTTGCAGTTTCTCCTCTGCCTCACGGACTCCTCAGCTACAGCTGAACTGTCCCTCCTTCTCTGGGACTAGTCTCACTCCTGAACTAGGTCTTCCAGTTCTCTCTAACCCTGCCCCCAGTTCCAGCTTTTATAGGGGCAGCCAGCTCCCCCTGCTGGCCTGGGACAGGAGGTGCTGTATGCTAATAGTCCCTAACCAGGGGACCTCCCTCCTGCTCTCAGACACAGATTATTGTTTGTGGCATCCAGGCCTGGGGTGACACATTTTCCCCTAGTAAAATTTAGTACTCCGGACTAAACAGGAAACACAAATACAGGGTATAAATGACAACATAACATATATACAAGTATATTTTGTCCTTGAGGTCACGGCGCTTCCTTGACCGGGTGTCCATTTCACCCAACAAGGTGAAGTTTTCCACGGTGTGGGGACCTGTTTCCATAAACCCCAAGTTCCTGGCCTTGGGCGTGGCGACAAGGCTGAGCTCTCTACTTTGGGCCACAAGGAGGCCACACCGGACAGATTTTTCTTCCGTGGCCATCTTCGAAAGAGGGCACCAAGTGCAACTATCTACAAGATAGTTCCGGTTATTCAGCGTCCATAACCTGTTAGTCCATGAACTAGAAAGACTGGAAAAACATAATTAGCAACCAGGCAACAAACATAAAACATTTACAATATACAGCATTTAGATCTTCCAGCGAGCTGGTATTTGCCCCCTAGTGCTCCGGGTTGACCGGCGTGAACCACTGTCTGGTGGTGGTCTAACCTGACTTTCCCCATTAGCATTCAGGGTACAGCTACTAGCTGGGTTTACAGGCAGTGCAGGCAGCTATCTGCGGGTCCTTTGGCTTACCGCAGGTATGGCAGGCTCACTGTCAGCAGAGGGTTGACTCTCCTGGGCTGCTGGCATGGGTTCTTCTGCCTCTAGGGCTGCTTGGTCTTCTGATTCCTCCTGCTCTCCTGTAAGTTCCTGCTGGGTTGGTTGAAGGAAGTGTAGGACGGGTACCACTATTGCATCATTTATCCGAGTCCAGGACCTGGGGAACTCTCCAAGAACTGTGCTGATCATTTCTTTCTTGTCTTCTGCGGGTTCAAGGTCATCTTGATCTTCTCCTGCACTCTGTAGTTGCTTGGGGCACCTTTTTAGGTGGTCTCTGGAGACGGTGCTAGTGGTTTCTCCTCCATCCTTGGTAATTACACATACCTTGGGGTTGTTGTGGTTGGACTGCAGTACTGTGTACGGGTCGCTCTCCCACTGGTCATCTAGCTTGCGAAGCCTTCTCTTCCGCTTCAGGACCTGCTCACCAGGTTCCAGGGGACCAGCAGGGGCGTGTTGGTTGAAGAGCCTCTCTTGCTTTTCTCTCGCTTGAGCCAGACTCCTCTCCACACTCTCCTGTACCTTCTTGTACTGTAACCGCCGTTCCGTATCCCAGTCCGCGTCTGGGGAGGTGTCCTCGGGGGTCAGGACTCCCATCTCCAGGTCTATCGGCAGCTTACCTGGTCTTGCCCGCATCAGGTAAGCCGGGGTGCAATTTGTAGCATTCACCGGGATATGGTTGTATAAGTCTATCAGGTCTGGCAGCTTCTCCGGCCACAGGCTGCGTTCTTCCAGGGGCAACGTTTTGAGGAGATCAATGACGATATTATTCATTTTCTCACACAGCCCGTTGGTTTGTGGGTGGTAAGACGTTGTCCGAATCTTCTTACAGCCGTAGAGGTTGCAGAACTCCTGGAAGATTTCAGCCTCAAACGCTGGACCTTGATCTGTCAAGACCTGTTCCGGATACCCGTGTGGACGGCAGAAGTGTTGTTGGAAGGCTCTGGCCGCTGTTTGGGCTGTCAAGTCTTTAACAGGAACCACCACCAGGAACCGGGAATAGTGGTCCACTATTGTCAGGGCATAGACGTAGCCCGACCGGCTTGGAGCCAGTTTCACATGGTCCAGAGCTACCAGCTCAAGAGGCTGCCTGGTGACGATGGGCATCAAGGGCGTCTTCTGGCTGGTACCGTCCTTCCTTCTGAGGTTACATGGGCCGCAGTCCCTGCACCACTTCTCTATGGCCCCTCTCATTCCGACCCAGTAGAACCGCTCTCTCAGTAGGAACTCCAGTTTCTTCCACCCGAAGTGTCTCGCTCTGTCATGGTAGGCCTCCAGGACCATTGCTGCATCTCGTCTCGGGACCACTACCTGCCAGGTCAGCTCGTGCGTCCGGTGGTTGACAAGCCTTCTGCACAGCTTACCTTCTTAGAGGAATAGCCTGCTTTTCTCCTTCCATAACTGCTTGGCTTCCTCTGGAGTGTCCGAGCCAGGGCTAGCGTCTGCCTGGGTCAACAGGTCTTTCACCAGGCGAATTGCAGGGTCACTATCTTGTGTTTCAGCCCAGCCGTGGTGAGGTAAGGGATTGAACATGACAGTGGTCAAGTCTTTGTCTCTTACACGGTGGGAGTACTGAGTGGCCCCGTACCGGTGGAATGCAGGGAGCTCTATTTCCTCCAACTCATCTGGATCTTCTCCCTCATCGGGCAAGTGGGGCATTCTCGATAGGGCATCTGCATTGGCATTGGCTCGGCCTGCCCGGTACTTGATGGTGAAGTCATAGTTTGCTAGCCGGGCCATCCACCGCTGCTCTTGGGCACCAAGTCTCGCATTGTCCAGATGTGTCTACGGATTGTTGTCCGTGTACACAGTGAACTTCACAGAGGCCAGGTAATGCTTGAAACGTTCTGTTACGGCCCACACCACTGCCAAGGACTCCAGCTTAAAGGAGCTGTAATTCTCCGGGTTTCTCTCGGTGGGCCTCAGCTTCCGGCTGGCGTACGCGATCACCCTTTCTCTGCCCTGTTGGTTCTGTGACAGTACGGCTCCCAGCCCCACATTACTGGCGTCTGTGTGGAGGATAAAAGGCTGGCCATAATCAGCGTAGGCCAGGATCTCATCCCCCGTGAGGGCCATCTTCAGCTGGCGGAAGGACTCCACTTGAAGGGTGGCTTTTGGCTTCTGGTCTTAGATTGTCCTATAAGGAGGTCCTGCATAGGGGCTGCCATCTTGGTGAACCTGGGGATGAACCTTCGGTAGTAGCCTACCAACCCGAGGAACTGCCTCACTTCTTTTATGTTAGAGGGGCTTGGCCAGTTCTTTATTGCCGTGATTTTGTCAGGGTCGGGGGCTACTCCTTCTGCACTCACCACGTGTCCCAGGTACTGTATCTTCGGCTTTAACAGATGGCACTTGGAGGGTTTCACTTTCATGCAAAAGCCTGCCAGTGCGTCGAACACCTCGGCCAGGTGCTTTAGATGGTCCTCGTTAGTCTTCGAATAGACAATCACGTCGTCCAGGTAAAGTAGGACCGTCTCAAAGTTTCGGTGCCCTAGACAGCATTCCATCAGCCTCTGGAAGGTCCCGGGTGCGTTGCAGAGCCCGAACGGCATATAGTTGAATTCACTTAATCCCACCGGGGTGGTGAAGGCGGTCTTCTCCTTATCAGCCTCTGCCACAGGAACCTGCCAGTACCCACTAGTAAGGTCCAAAGTAGAGAAGAAATTAGCTGATTTTAGTACAGCCAAAGACTCCTCTATTCTAGGCAACGGGTATGCATCTTTATGGGTGATACGATTGACTTCTCTATAGTCCACGCACATTCTCATAGTACCGTCTTTCTTTTTTACCAGAACCAAGGGGGCTGCCCAGGGGCTACAACTGTCTCTAATGACCCCGGCTTCCTTCATTTCTCTCAGCATGCCCTTTGCGTTCTGATAGTGTGCGGGGTGGTACAGGTCTGTATCTTTCTTTTATTGGTGGGTGGCTCCCCGTGGGGATGTGGTGTTCTACTCCTTTCACTCTGCCGAAGTCTAGCGGGTGCGTACTAAAGATTCTCTCGTACTCTTGAACCACCCGGTAGACTCCTTGTTTTTGGTGCAAGGGAGTGGAGTCAGCACCCACGTGGAGTTTCTGGCACCAGTCCTCCTTGGGTTTCTGGGAACCATTACCCTTCGCCTGGGGAGATGGAGGCAAGGGTTCCACGGCCCTGACAGCATTGTGTTCAACAGTATACAATTTGGCTAGTGTAGCGTACCGGGGCAAGTGTACTTCCCTTTCCCCAATGTTTAAGATCCGGACGGGCACCCTTCCATGGCGGACATCGACCACCCCCCGGGCTGTCAAAATGATGGGCCTGCTGTCTGAGTACACGGGTTCTACCATGGCTTTGTAGTCTCTCCCTCTTAACCCGATTGCAGTCCGACACCAGATCATTTCACTTTTGGGGGGCATAGCAATGGGGAACGGGTCGCTCATCCTCACGCTACCGATCTTACCACCAGACAGTTCTACCTGTTGCCATCTCATCAGGGCTCTTATCTCCTTCTGGAGGACCCTCTGTTGGCTGGAGCTCGCATTCATCGCCACCTGCTGCAAAATTACAATTACTTCTGAAAGACAATTTTCAATCACATTAGTACCCAAGGTTATTTTAGGGTGACTTTCTCGACGGTCAATGTCCACAATGATCACTCCCTGTGCCGGCAGTTCAACTTTACCAATCTTAATGGTCATCTCTCTGAACCCCACCTGCGGCACGGGTTGACCATTGCTGGCGATGATGCTCAAGTCATCGTCTGGATAACGAGTTATATCAGTGTCACTCCAGTACTGCTTGAAAAGTACATAGGGGATGGTAGTCACTTGGGACCCGGTGTCCAGCAGTGCACTCATGGGGATACCGTCCAGCACTACGGGTAAAACCGGGCGTCCCCCTACGTACTTATCACGCCAATTAGATGGGCCTAATGACCTCATGCCTGGGGGTTGGCCCTTTGCCCCAGGTCGGACCCATTTAAAGTACAGTACCTGGCTACGTGTCCCGGCTGGCTGCAACGGCGGCAAATCGGCTGTCCATCCTCAGTGTAATGATCGGCGGGCCTCCCTCTGAATGACGGGATCCTCCTCCGTCGACGCCACGGGACATCCTCCGGACTGGAAGCCAGCTTGATTGGTCCTGACGGGTCCATCTGTAACGACTGTACAGTCATGGTCAATGCAGCAACACTCTTTGTTAGTTCTTGGACCTGATGGTGCAGGTTTGCAGGCGGGGATGGATTTAGGGTCTGCGCATCAGCCCCCACAAGGTCTGCGGGATAGGGCGCCGCCCCCTGGTGGTAAGGGATGGCAGGGCGCCGGGAAGCTACAGCGCCACCCGGTGCAGGTTCTCGGAGCACCTGGATGGCCCTATCTTTGAACTGTGCAAAAGTCAAATCGGGGTTCTGTAGGGCCATGAGGCGCAGCTGGGTTCTGTGGGCGCTGGACAGCAGACCTTCTATGAACTGGTCAGTCAATAGTTTATCTGTATCCTGCACGCTGCCAGGGTCAGCTTGCTTAATTGCCCCCAAGGCTTCCTGTAAATTTAGGGCATAATCTCGGATGCTATCTTGAGCTCGCTGCTTACATCCATAGAACCGCATTTTGATTTCTGCTGAGGTACGGGTATCAAAGGTGTCCCGTAGACGGGTCAGAACCCCCCTTACAGTCCTTTTCTCCTCAGCTGTCCAAGACTTTACCTCCCGCTGGGCCGCACCAGTTAACTGCCCTATCAGTATGCTTACTTTCTGTTCTTCTGTCAGGGGATAAACTTTGAACAGTCTATACAGCCTTTCTTTAAAGTCGCCCAATGTATGCGACTCGCCGGCATACTGGGGCAGCCAGGCCGCTCCGGGGATATAGGCAGGGGTGGATTAAGAGTAGCAAGGGCCCCGGGCAGTTTAGAAGGCGCGGGCCCCCTCCACACACCTGATTTATCACGTGACATGTCACATGATCCCCTGTGATAGATCATGTGATAGTTCACGGGAAATTAATTTGGCATAATATTAATTGTGCTGCCTCATCTGAGAGCAGCACAATATTGGGGCAGATACCCTGATTCCAGCGATGTGTCACTTTTTCAGCTGCTTGTTGTCATTTTGAGAAAATCACCGTTTTATCTGCTGCAGATCTAGCAGCTCTCTGAATGCTGCGCTCTGTATAGCCCCACCCACACCACTGATTGGCAGCTTTCTGCCCATGCTCAGTGTACACAGAAATCTAATGATCAGTGATGGGGGTGGGGTCCTACAGAACTTACTAGTCATCTAGTGATAATTACCTTCTGACAAATCAATGATTTTATCAAAACAACACTAAGCAGCCCAGTAAGTGACACATTACTGGAATCAGTGCCTCTAACCCTACATTATGCTGCTCTCAGATTAGGTGGCAAAAACCTGATGACAGATTCCCTTTAAAGGAGCTGTAAAGACAAAAAAGTTTGTATTAAAAAAAATACAAGCCATTTGTTAAATTAACTTTTTTTCATTGTTAATTCACATTAGACTGTATCTTCAACACTTTTGTCAGCAGGTCTTATTACAGACTCTGAATAGGGCAGCTCTCTCCCTCTCCCTCAGCAGAAAGTCACAGCATGGTTAAAAAACGGGATCTTTTATGATTTTCTCATAATAAATAAAAAAGTACATGCAAGTCCTCCAAACTATTTTCCGTTTCTCTATAGGGGAGGTCCTAAATCTTTCTTGTTCTTTAGTTGATCACATGTCAAAAATGCAAAGCATTTACTATGAACTCGCCTAAAAAAATATACACTTGGAGAGTAATATCATCATCTGCATGTAAATATTCCTTGACTCTAAGGGCTCGCTCACACTGTCGTATAACACGGCCGAATGCTATGTGATGTTTTATCGGATAGGACTCGGCCCTATGTTATACTATGGGACAGTGCGATTATTGGCATGAGAAAATAATCTCATTCGATATTTGGACCATGTGCACCCATACAAGTCTATAGGTGCACGTAAAACATTGGACTGCTCTCGGATGTCATCCAAGTGCAGTCCGATGAACACTCACAGAGACTATGGAGAAGATGGAGAAATTAAGTTCTCCATCTTCTCCATATCTGTGCTGCGAGAGAATCGGATCACACTCAGTTGAAGCTCTGACAGAGTTTGAGCCCAGTGTCATTAGCATAATTGGCCCTATTCTCTTGCATGAGAGAATATATGGCTTAGTGAGTGGACCCTAAAACTGAATAGTAGTGACGGACAGGCACCTCACAAGCGGGATCCATGTAGCTCTCAGATGTCATGTAGGTAGGGCTTCATTCCATGGGGTAGGGCTTAATTTCAAGGTATATAAAAAAAATGGACTTCAAATAAAAATTAAATGAACACAAAAAGCACTAATTGAATTATTTTTTTCGTATTTATGTTTGCAGCCCCTTTAAAAACCCTTTGAGGACCAAGGCACATATATGTCCCATAGTTTTAAACTGGAAAAAAATTTGATTGAATAAAATTTAAGGTCCTCAAAGGTTTAAGTAGGTCATAAATTCCTATGAATACTTGCTCATACAATTGCACATGCCAAAAGATGAAGAAGAACAGAATCAAAAATATGACATTAAGTGGAGCACTTACAGGTATTCAAGGTGAAAGAGACCAGCAAAGGCATCATCTCGAATGACAGTAAATGAGTTAGAATTCAGCAAGCTGAAAATGAAGACAGCAGGTTAGAAGCGAACCAGACTTTATGGTGCTCAGAATTAGTCAAGCAGAATTTATTGACTGCTCTTGCAAAGCACTGAGACTCCCACTGTGTATAGATGGCGCCGTGCGGCCTCCCGCTGTGTATAGATGGCGGCGTGCGGCCTCCCGCTGTGTATAAATGGCGCCGTGCGGCCTCCCGCTGTGTATAAATGGCACCGTATAGATGGCTACATGCGGCCTCCTGCTGAGTATACGTGTATAGATGGCTACGTGCGGCCTCCTGCTGAGTATAGATGCCGCACGGCGCTACCCCCAGAGACAGCAGGAGGCCGCACAGCGCCATCTATACTCAGCGGGAGACCGCACGTAGCCATCTATACACAGCAGGAGGCCGCACGGCGACATCTATACTCAGCGGGGGGCCGCAGGTAGCCATCTATACACAGCGGGGGGCGCACGTAGCCATCTATACACAGCGGGGGGCCACACGGCACCGTCTATAAACAGCGGGGGGCCCCACGTAGCCATCTATACACAGCGGGGAGCCGCACGTAGCCATCTATACACAGCAGGAGGCCGCACGGAGCCCCTCCAGAGACATCAGGAGGCCGCACGGTGCCAACTATACTCAGCAGGAGGCCGCATGCAGTCATACACACACACAAACATATACAGACACGCATAAACACATTTGAAACACAAAAATACATACAAACAGACATCACACAATGACATCTGCCCACACACACACACACACACAAACAGACAGACATCACACACACACCTGCCCACACACACACACCTGCCCACACACACATTTGTGTGTGTATGTATAGTGAGTGTGTGTATAATGTGTGTGTATGTATAGTGTGTGTGTATGTATAGTGTGTGTGTGTGTGGGCAGGTGTTTGTGTGTGTGTGTGGGCAGGTGTGTATGTGTGTGTGTGTGTGGGCAGGTGTGTGTATGTGTGCGTGTGTGTGTGGGCAGGTGTGTGTGTGTGGGCAGGTGTGTGCGTGTGTGGGCAGGTGTGTATGTGTGTGGGCAGGTGTGTGTGTGGGGGGGGCAGGTGTGTGTGTCTGTGTGGGCAGGTGTGTGTGTGTGTATATGTGTGTGTGTGTGTGTGTGTGTGGGCAGGTTAGAAAGTCTTGCCCTGTTGAACACTACACCTGACTTGAGGCCACCACCTCTTGGTTGTCCAATGTTCTTGCTTCTCTAGGGCTCTTCTCAGATATTCATTATACCAGCTCCCCAGAATACCAAAGTTAGGGTGGGTGACCGCGAGCCCTGGTGGTGGTCATAACTGCGGCCACCCAGGGGCAATACTACATAACAACAATCCCCTGAGGTGGTGTAGGATGTAAGGACCTATTCACACTACATTCAGCGCTGCATTCAGGTCTTTACACAAGGCTTACAACTGAATCCCTGAAATTCAGGATTGTGCTGTCTGAAATGAGACATCTGAAAGCAGAGAAAATGGAGCCTAAAGATTCAGACTTTAGCCTCGGTTTGCCTTTGTTCAAATCAATGGCTATGTCAAGGCACATCTGAATGCCATTTTTCAGGGATTTAGATAGAAGCCTGGAAAGAGGAGATGAATGCATTGCAAAATTCAGTGTGAATAGGCCCTTATATCTGGAGTCTTGATATTGATGCCACAAGCATTTTACTTGTTTTTAACTTAAAAAAAAATACACACACACAAATTATACACACACACACACACTATACAAACACACACACTATACATACACACACACACACACACTATACATACACACACACTATACATACACACACATTATACACACACACACTATACATACACACACACAAATGTGTGTGTGGGCAGGTGTGTGTGTGTGGGCAGGTGTGTGTGTGTGTGGGCAGGTGTGTGTGTGATGTCTGTCTGTTTGTGTGTGTATGTGTGTGGGCAGATGTCATTGTGTGATGTTTGTTTGTATGTATTTTTGTGTTTCAAATGTGTTTATGCATGTCTGTATATGTTTGTGTGTGTGTACGACTGCATGTGGACTCCTGCTGAGTATAGCTGGCGCCGTGTGGCCTCCTGATGTCTCTGGGGGGGCTCCGTGCAGCCTCCCGCTGTGTATAGATGGCTACGTGCGGCTCCCCGCTGAGTATACATGTCTCCGTGCAGCCTCCTGCTGTGTATAGATGGCTATGTGCGGCCCCCCGCTGTTTATAGACGGCGCCGTGCGGCCCCCCGCTGTGTATAGATGGCTACGTGCGCCCCCCGCTGTGTATAGATGGCTACGTGCGGCCCCCCGCTGAGTATAGATGTCGCCATGCGGCCTCATGCTGTGTATAGATGGCTACGTGCGGTCTCCCGCTGAGTATAGATGGCGCTGTGCGTCCTCCTGCTGTCTCTGGGGGGAGCGCCGTGCGGCATCTATACTCAGCAGGAGGCCGCACGTAGCCATCTATACACGTATACTCAGCAGGAGGCCGCACGTAGCCATCTATACGGTGCCATCTATACACAGCAGAAGGCCGCACGGCGCCATCTATACACAGCGGGAGGCCACACGGCGCCATCTATACACAGCGGGAGGCCGCACGGCGCCATCTATACACAGCAGGAGGCCGCACGTAGCCATCTATACGGTGCCATCTATACACAGCGGGAGGCCGCACGGCGCCATCTATACACAGCGGGAGGCCGCACGGCGCCATCTATACACAGCGGGAGGCCGCACGGCGCCATCTATACACAGCGGGAGTCTTAGTGCTTTGCAAGAGCAGTCAATAAATTCTGCTTGACTAATTCTGAGCACCATAAAGTCTGGTTCGCTTCTAACCTGCTGTCTTCATTTTCAGCTTGCTGAATTCTAACTCATTTACTGTCATTCGAGACGATGCCTTTGCTGGTCTCTTTCACCTTGAATACCTGTAAGTGCTCCACTTAATGTCATATTTTTGATTCTGTTCTTCTTCATCTTTTGGCATGTGCAATTGTATGAGCAAGTATTCATATGAATTTATGACCTACTTAAACCTTTGAGGACCTTAAATTTTATTCAATCAAATTTCTTTCCAGTTTAAAACTATGAGACATATATGTGCCTTGGTCCTCAAAGGGTTTTTAAAGGGGCTGCAAACATAAATACGAAAAAAATAATTCAATTAGTGCTTTTTGTGTTCATTTAATTTTTATTTGAAGTCCATTTTATTATATACCTTGAAATTAAGCCCTACCCCATGGAATGAAGCCCTACCTACATGACATCTGAGAGCTACATGGATCCCGCTTGTGAGGTGCCTGTCCGTCACTACTATTCAGTTTTAGGGTCCACTCACTAAGCCATATATTCTCTCATGCAAGAGAATAGGGCCAATTGTGCTAATGACACTGGGCTCAAACTCTGTCAGAGCTTCAACTGAGTGTGATCCTATTCTCTCGCAGCACAGATATGGAGAAGATGGAGAACTTAATTTCTCCATCTTCTCCATAGTCTCTGTGAGTGTTCATCGGACTGCACTTGGATGACATCCGAGTGCAGTCCAATGTTTTACGTGCACCCATAGACTTGTATGGGTGCACATGGTCCGAATATCGAATGAGATTATTTTCTCATGCCAATAATCGCGCTGTCCCATAGTATAACATAGGGCCGAGTCCTATCCGATAAAACATCACATAGCATTCGGCCGTGTTATACGACAGTGTGAGCGAGCCCTTAGAGTCAAGGAATATTTACATGCAAATGATGATATTACTCTCCAAGTGTATATTTTTTTAGGCGAGTTCATAGTAAACGCTTTGCATTTTTGACATGTGATCAACTAAAGAACAAGAAAGATTTAGGACCTCCCCTATAGAGAAACGGAAAATTTTTATTTATTATGAGAAAATCGTAAAAGATCCCGTTTTTTAACCATGCTGTGACTTTCTGCTGAGGGAGAGGGAGAGAGCTGCCCTATTCAGAGTCTGTAATAAGACCTGCTGACAAAAGTGTTGAAGATACAGTCTAATGTGAATTAACAATGAAAAGAAGTTAATTTCACAAATGGCTTGTATTTTTTTTAATACAAACTTTTTTGTCTTTACAGCTCCTTTAAAGGGAATCTGTCATCAGGTTTTTGCCACCTAATCTGAGAGCAGCATAATGTAGGGTTAGAGGCACTGATTCCAGTAATGTGTCACTTACTGGGCTGCTTAGTGTTGTTTTGATAAAATCATTGATTTGTCAGAAGGTAATTATCACTAGATGACTAGTAAGTTCTGTAGGACCCCACCCCCATCACTGATCAGTAGATTTCTGTGTACACTGAGCATGGGCAGAAAGCTGCCAATCAGTGGTGTGGGTGGGGCTATACAGAGCGCAGCATTCAGAGAGCTGCTAGATCTGCAGCAGATAAAACGGTGATTTTCTCAAAATGACAACAAGCTGCTGAAAAAGTGACACATCGCTGGAATCAGGGTATCTGCCCCAATATTGTGCTGCTCTCAGATGAGGCAGCACAATTAATATTATGCCAAATTAATTTCCCGTGAACTATCACATGATCTATCACAGGGGATCATGTGACATGTCACGTGATAAATCAGGTGTGTGGAGGGGGCCCGCGCCTTCTAAACTGCCCGGGGCCCTTGCTACTCTTAATCCACCCCTGCCTATATCCCCGGAGCGGCCTGGCTGCCCCAGTATGCCGGCGAGTCGCATACCTTGGGCGACTTTAAAGAAAGGCTGTATAGACTGTTCAAAGTTTATCCCCTGACAGAAGAACAGAAAGTAAGCATACTGATAGGGCAGTTACCTGGTGCGGCCCAGCGGGAGGTAAAGTCTTGGACAGCTGAGGAGAAAAGGACTGTAAGGGGGGTTCTGACCCGTCTACGGGACACCTTTGATACCCGTACCTCAGCAGAAATCAAAATGCGGTTCTATGGATGTAAGCAGCGAGCTCAAGATAGCATCCGAGATTATGCCTTAAATTTACAGGAAGCCTTGGGGGCAATTAAGCAAGCTGACCCTGGCAGCGTGCAGGATACAGATAAACTATTGACTGACCAGTTCATAGAAGGTCTGCTGTCCAGCGCCCACAGAACCCAGCTGCGCCTCATGGCCCTACAGAACCCCGATTTGACTTTTGCACAGTTCAAAGATAGGGCCATCCGGGTGCTCCGAGAACCTGCACCGGGTGGCGCTGTAGCTTCCCGGCGCCCTGCCATCCCTTACCACCAGGGGGCGGCCCCCTATCCCGCAGACCTTGTGGGGGCTGATGCGCAGGCCCTAAATCCATCCCCGCCTGCAAACCTGCACCATCAGGTCCAAGAACTAACAAAGAGTGTTGCTGCATTGACCAGGACCGTACAGTCGTTACAGATGGACCCGTCAGGACCAATCAAGCTGGCTTCCAGTCCGGAGGATGTCCCGTGGCGTCGACGGAGGAGGATCCCGTCATTCAGAGGGAGGCCCGCCGATCATTACACTGAGGATGGACAGCCGATTTGCCGCCGTTGCAGCCAGCCGGGACACGTAGCCAGGTACTGTACTTTAAATGGGTCCGACCTGGGGCAAAGGGCCAACCCCCAGGCATAAGGTCATCAGGCCCATCTAATTGGCGTGATAAGTGCGTAGGGGGACGCCCGGTTTTACCCGTAGTGCTGGACGGTATCCCCATGAGTGCACTGCTGGACACCGGGTCCCAAGTGACTACCATCCCCTATGTACTTTTCAACCAGTACTGGAGTGACACTGATATAACTCGTTATCCAGACGATGACTTGAGCATCATCGCCAGCAATGGTCAACCCGTGCCGCAGGTGGGGTTCAGAGAGATGACCATTAAGATTGGTAAAGTTGAACTGCCGGCACAGGGAGTGATCATTGTGGACATTGACTGTCGAGAAAGTCACCCTAAAATAACCTTGGGTACTAATGTGATTGAAAATTGTCTTTCAGAAGCAATGGTAATTTTGCAGCAGGTGGCGATGAATGCGAGCTCCAGCCAACAGAGGGTCCTCCAGAAGGAGATAAGAGCCCTGATGAGATGGCAACAGGTAGAACTGTCTGGTGGTGAGATCGGTAGCGTGAGGATGAGCGACCCGTTCCCCATTGCCATGCCCCCCAAAAGTGAAATGATCTGGTGTCGGACTGCAATCGGGTTAAGAGGGAGAGACTACCAAGCCATGGTAGAACCCGTGTACTCAGACAGCAGGCCCACCATTTTGACAGCCCGGGGGGTGGTGGATGTCCGCCATAGAAGGGTGCCCGTCCGGATCTTAAACATTGGGGAAAGGGAAGTACACTTGCCCCGGTACGCTACACTAGCCAAATTGTATACTGTTGAACACAATGCTGTCAGGGCCATGGAACCCTTGCCTCCATCTCCCCAGGCGGAGGGTAATGGTTCCCAGAAACCCAAGGAGTACTGGTGCCAGAAACTCCTCTTGGGTGCTGACTCCACTCCCTTGCACCAAAAACAAGGAGTCTACCTGGTGGTTCAAGAGTACGAGAGAATCTTTAGTAAGCACCCGCTAGACTTCGGCAGAGTGAAAGGGGTAGAACACCACATCCCCACGGGGAGCCACCCACCAATAAAAGAAAGATACAGACCTGTACCACCCCGCACACTATCAGAACGCAAAGGGCATGCTGAGAGAAATGAAGGAAGCCGGGGTCATTAGAGACAGTTGTAGCCCCTGGGCAGCCCCCTTGGTTCTGGTAAAAAAGAAAGACTGTACTATGAGAATGTGCGTGGACTATAGAGAAGTCAATCGTATCACCCATAAAGACGCATACCCGTTGCCTAGAATAGAGTAGTCTTTGGTCGCACTAAAATCAGCTAATTTATTCTCTACTTTGGACCTTACTAGTGGGTACTGGCAGGTTCCTGTGGCAGAGGCTGATAAGGAGAAGACCTCCTTCACCACCCTGATGGGATTAAGTGAATTCAACTATATGCCGTTCGGGCTCTGCAACGCACCCGGGATCTTCCAGAGGCTGATGGAATGCTGTCTAGGGCACCGAAACTTTGAGACGGTCCTACTTTACCTGGATGACGTGATTGTCTATTCGAAGACTTACGAGGACCATCTAAAGCACCTGGCCGAGGTGTTCGAGGCCCTGGCAGGCTTTGGCATGAAAGTGAAACCCTCCAAGTGCCATCTGTTAAAGCCGAAGGTACAGTACCTGGGACACGTGGTGAGTGCAGAAGGAGTAGCCCCCGACCCTGACAAAATCACGGCAATAAAGAACTGGCCAAGCCCCTCTAACATAAAAGAAGTGAGGCAGTTCCTCGGGTTGGTAGGCTACTACCGAAGGTTCATCTCCAGGATCACCAAGATGGCAGCCCCTATGCAGGACCTCCTTATAGGACAATCTAAGACCAGAAGCCAAAAGCCACCCTTCAAGTGGGACAAGCCGGAAGAGGAGTCCTTCCGCCAGCTGAAGATGGCCCTCACGGGGGATGAGATCCTGGCCTACCCTGATTATGGCCAGCCTTTTATCCTCCACACAGACTCCAGTAATGTGGGGCTGGGAGCCGTACTGTCACAGAACCAACAGGGCAGAGAAAGGGTGATCGCGTACGCCAGCCGGAAGCTGAAGCCCACCGAGAGAAACCCGGAGAATTACAGCTCCTTTAAGCTGGAGTCCTTGGCAGTGGTGTGGGCCGTAACAGAACGTTTCAAGCATTACCTGGCCTCTGTGAAGTTCACTGTGTACACGGACAACAATCCGTAGACACATCTGGACAATGCGAGACTTGGTGCCCTAGAGCAGCGGTGGATGGCCCGGCTAGCAAACTATGACTTCACCATCAAGTACCGGGCAGGCCGAGCCAATGCCAATGCAGATGCCCTATCGAGAATGCCCCACTTGCCCGATGAGGGAGAAGATCCAGACGAGTTGGAGGAAATAGATCTCCCTGCATTCCACCGGTACGGGGCCACTCAGTACTCCCACCGTGTAAGAGACAAAGACTTGACCACTGTCATGTTCAATCCCTTACCTCACCACGGCTGGGCTGAAACGCAAGATAGTGACCCTGCAATTCGCCTGGTGAAAGACTTCTTGACCCAGGCAGACGCTAGCCCTGGCTCGGACACTCCAGAGGAAGCCAAGCAGTTATGGAAGGAGAAAGGCAGGCTATTCCTCTACGAAGGTAACCTGTGCAGAAGGCTTGTCAACCACCGGACGCACGAGCTGACCTGGCAGGTAGTGGTACCGAGACGAGATGCAGCAATGGTCCTGGAGGCCTACCATGACAGAGCGGGACACTTCGGGTGGAAGAAACTGGAGTTCCTACTGAGAGAGCGGTTCTACTGGGTCGGAATGAGAGGGGCCATAGAGAAGTGGTGCAGGGACTGTGGCCCATGTAACCTCAGAAGGAAGGACGGTACCAGCCAGAAGATGCCCTTGATGCCCATCGTCACCAGGCAGCCTCTTGAGCTGGTAGCTCTGGACCATGTGAAACTGGCTCCAAGCCGGTCGGGCTACGTCTATACCCTGACAATAGTGGACCACTATTCCCGGTTCCTGGTGGTGGTTCCTGTTAAAGACTTGACAGCCCAAACAGCGGCCAGAGCCTTCCAACAACACTTCTGCCGTCCACACGGGTATCCGGAACAGGTCTTGACAGATCAAGGTCCAGCGTTTGAGGCTGAAATCTTCCAGGAGTTCTGCAACCTCTACGGCTGTAAGAAGATTCGGACAATGTCTTACCACCCACAAACCAACGGGCTGTGTGAGAAAATGAATAATATCGTCATTGATCTCCTCCAAACGTTGCCCCTGGAAGAACGCAGCATGTGGCCGGAGAAGCTGCCAGACCTGATAGACTTATACAACCATATCCCGGTGAATGCTACAAATTGCACCCCGGCTTACCTGATGCGGGCAAGACCAGGTAAGCTGCCGATAGACCTGGAGATGGGAGTCCTGACCCCCGAGGACACCTCCCCAGACGCGGACTGGGATACGGAACGGCGGCTACAGTACAAGAAGGTACAGGAGAGTGTGGAGAGGAGTCTGGCTCAAGCGAGAGAAAAGCAAGAGAGGCTCTTCAACCAACATGCCCCTTCTGGTCCCCTGGAACCTGGTGAGCAGGTCCTGAAGCGGAAGAGAAGGCTTCACAAGCTAGATGACCAGTGGGAGAGCGACCCGTACACAGTACTGCAGTCCAACCACAACAACCCGAAGGTATGTGTAATTACCAAGGATGGAGGAGAAACCACTAGCACCGTCTCCAGACACCACCAAAAAGGTGCCCCGAGCAACTACAGAGTGCAGGAGAAGATCAAGATGACCTTGAACCCGCAGAAGACAAGAAAGAAATGATCAGCACAGTTCTTGGAGAGTTCCCCCGGTCCTGGACTCGGATAAATGATGCAATAGTGGTACCCGTCCTACACTTCCTTCAACCAACCCAGCAGGAACCTACAGGAGAGCAGGAGGAATCAGAAGACCAAGCAGCCCTAGAGGCAGAAGAACCCATGCCAGCAGCCCAGGAGAGTCAACCCTCTGCTGACAGTGAGCCTGCCATACCTGCGGTAAGCCAAAGGACCCGCAGATAGCTGCCTGCACTGCCTGTAAACCCAGCTAGTAGCTGTACCCTGAATGCTAGTGGGGAAAGTCAGGTTAGACCACCACCAGACAGTGGGTTACGCAGGTCAACCCGGAGCACTAGGGGGCAAATACCAGCTCGCTGGAAGATCTAAATGCTGTATATTGTAAATGTTTTATGTTTGTTGCCTGGTTGCTAATTATGTTTTTCCAGTCTTTCTAGTTCATGGACTAACAGGTTATGGACGCTGAATAACCGTAACTATCTTGTAGATAGTTGCACTTGGTGCCCTCTTTCGAAGATGGCCACGGAAGAAAAATCTGTCCAGTGTGGCCTCCTTGTGGCCCAAAGTAGAGAGCTCAGCCTTGTCGCCACGCCCAAGGCCAGGAAATTGGGGTTTATGGAAACAGGTCCCCACACCGTGGAAAACTTCACCTTGTTGGGTGAAATGGACACCCGGTCATGGAAGCGCCGTGACCTCAAGGACAAAATATACTTGTATATATGTAATGTTGTCATTTATACCCTGAATTTGTGTTTCCTGTTTAGTCCGGAGTACTAAATTTTACTAGGGGAGAATGTGTCACCCCAGGCCTGGATGCCACAAACAATAATCTGTGTCTGAGAGCAGGAGGGAGGTCCCCTGGTTAGGGACTATTAGCATACAGCACCTCCTGTCCCAGGCCAGCAGGGGGAGCTGGCTGCCCCTATAAAAGCTGGAACTGGGGGCAGGGTTAGAGAGAACTGGAAGACCTAGCTCAGGAGTGAGACTAGTCCCAGAGAAGGAGGGACAGTTCAGCTGTAGCTGAGGAGTCCGTGAGGCAGAGGAGAAACTGCAAGCCAGGGACAGAGGCGACGAGAGCCGGTCCTGGAAGAGAACCAATCTACCGGGCATTGGGGTCCGGGGCTGTCAGGGTTACAAGCCCAGCAGCAGAGAACCAACCTGCGAGGGATTTCAGGTCCCTTGGCCTAAGAAGCCTGGAGGCTCCGCCACACAGAGGGACCTGTACAGCGAGGAGCAAGCAACAGGTACCCAAGGCCCTAGTCGCATGCCATACAGGCGAGAAGTACACGGCCAGCTCAGGGACGTGGGCTATTACACCACAAAAAGGGGGATAGTCAGAAAGAGCATAGAGAGAACGGTAGGCCTACACACTCACCCTGACCAGTGGGGCTCGCCCGAATGCTCTCAGACACCCAGGCCCATTCCTAACCGGTACTGTTGGGTCATTAATAATATCTACAATAAAGACCCTGAACTGTTTGAAGCGGACTCTGAACTCTTACTATTGCGGCCTGCACTATCACCCCCAACATCCACCTACACTGCCCTGAGGCTACACTCTTCCCGTGGGGAGTTATCCTACACCTGTGCTGCACACCAACACCAGCCTCAGTAGTCTGCCTCGCAGCGGCGGTTATCCCTGACCGCAATCCACAGGTGGCGTAGTCGGACATTCAAAACACTGATAAATAGACTGCCACCATTTGGTCTGACCACCCTGAGCCACGGGATCGGGTTGCCACTACTACCCCCATCAGCACCGTACACTAGAAGGCCCGGTTCCGTGTACCCCACGGCCCAGGGGGCGAGTCATGTGCATCAAATTATACATACACATATGGGGCTGTGGGGCTTCATACTATATACAGGTGCTTCTCACAAATTTAGAATATCATCAAAAGTTAGTTTATTTCAGTTCTTCAATGCAAAAAGTGAAACTCCTATATTATATAGAGTCATTACACACAGAGTGATCTATTATATAGAGTCATTACACAGAGGGATCTATTATATAGAGTCATTACACACAGAGGGATCTATTATATAGAGTCATTACACAGAGGGATCTATTATATTTAGCATACCTGGCTGCGTTCTTGCATGGTGTTCCATCTCTCATCATGCAAGATCGCAAACTTCATCTCCCGCCCAGCTTCCTGGTCTGGCTTCTTTCCTTGTGCTCTGCTCTGCTCCACTTTGGCTGCATAGGGCGACGCCCGCTGAACTTCCTGTTTCTTGTACCTGCTGCGGACACGCCCCTGTTGCACCTTCAGCCTATTGCTGTCCATCTTTGGGTATTTATACCACCTTCTTCCTCAAGATGGCGCCTGAGCATTGTTTTTTGTCAGTTGGCTTTTTGTCTCTGACATGCCAGGTCCGATCCTGTTTTCCAGTTCTGTGTCCGAACTGTGGTCCGTTCTTGTGAACACGCTTCTTGCCTGTTCTTTCGCCTTCTAGGGGCCGTATTCCTAGATCTGCCTGTCTGTGCCTTGCGGTATCTGTTCCCGTCTGAACAGAGTCCTGTTTGTGTCTCTGCCTTGCGGTATCTGTTCCCGTCTGAACAGAGTCCTGTTTGTGTCTCTGCCTTGCGGTATCTGTTCCCGTCTGAACAGAGTCCTGTTTGTGTCCCTGCCTTGCGGTATCTGTTCCCGTCTGAACAGAGTCCTGTTTGTGTTCCTGCCTTGCGGTATCTGTTCCCGTCTGAACAGAGTCCTGTTTGTGTTCCTGCCTTGCGGTATCTGTTCCCGTCTGAACAGAGTCCTGTTTGTGTTCCTGCCTTGCTGTCTCTGTTCCCGTTCCTCTGTTCCCTGTTGTCTGTGCCTCGTTTCTACTTTAACCTTGTCTCCCTTTTCCCTCTATGTCTGTTTTCTGCGTCTTTCTGCAGAGTCTGAACCCGCTCCTAAATTCCTTCTCGTCGTCTCTGTACCTCTGTTGTGAATTTAGTGTACGCTCGCTACTTCTTTGTAAGTACTGTGCGTGCTTCTGGTTCTGCCTTTCCTTCTCCGTCTGTTCTTTGTGAACAGAGTCCTATCCCCTTGCCTTGTTTACCGCTCTGCGGTGTCCGCTCTGCTCCTGCTTAGCTTGCCGCTCTTGCGGTTTCTGCTCTGCTCCTGCCTTGTTTACCGCTCTGCGGTGTCCGCTCTGCTCCTGCTTAGCTTGCCGCTCTTGCGGTTTCTGCTCTGCTCCTGCCTTGTTTACCGCTCTGCGGTGTCCGCTCTGCTCCTGCTTAGCTTGCCGCTCTTGCGGTTTCTGCTCTGCTCCTGCCTTGTTTACCGCTCTGCGGTGTCCGCTCTGCTCCTGCTTAGCTTGCCGCTCTTGCGGTTTCTGCTCTGCTCCTGCCTTGTTTACCGCTCTGCGGTATCCGCTCTGCTCCTGCTTAGCTTGCCGCTCTTGCGGTTTCTACTCTGCTCCTGCCTTGTTTACCGCTCTGCGGTGTCCGCTCTGCTCCTGCTTAGCTTGCCGCTCTTGCGGTTTCTACTCTGCTCCTGCCATGTTTACCGCTCTGCGGTGTCCGCTCTGCTCCTGCTTAGCTTGCCGCTCTTGCGGTTTCTGCTCTACTCCTGCCTTGTTTACCGCTCTGCGGTGTCCGCTCTGCTCCTGCTTAGCTTGCCACTCTTGCGGTTTTCACTCTGCTCTTGCCTTGCTTGCCGCTCCCGCGGTTTCTGCTCTGCTCTTATCTTGCTTACTGCTTCTGCGGTTTCCGCCCTGCCCTGCTTCTGCCCGCTGCTCCGGCAGTCCTGTCCTGCCCTGCTTGTGCTCGCTGCTCCTGCAGCCCCGTCCTGCTCTGTTCTTGCCCACCGCTTTGGGCGTTCCCTCTCTGCTGTGGTTGTCTACCGCATCTGCGGTTCTGTGACCCAGTCTGTACTGGGTCTTAACCTCTCTGTGCTCCAGCCCGTCCTTTCGGCCAGTACCTCCCTGCCTGCATACTCGCCTGTATCCACCCATCTGCATACCTGCCGTGTTTGCTTACATCCACCAGTCTGTGCCAGCCTAACCTGCCTGTTCCAGTATTCCCAGTGTGGGTCAACCGCCGTGGCCGGAGTTTGACCTGGAGTAGCACCTGGTCCCTCTGCCCGGTTTCTCCCTGGTGCACTGGCGTCGTATGCCGTCGTGCCACCTTGGTCGGATCGGCCAGATACTTAGTCACGCCCCTCCAGGCACTCGCCGGTCCATGGTCCAGTGGAACCACAACACCCGCACACGCCAGTCAGTCCGGGCGTGTGCATAACATTATAGAGAGTCATTACACACAGAGGGAACTATTATATAGTCATTAAACACAGAGGGATCTATTATATAGAGTCATTACACACAGAGGGATCTATTATATAGAGTCATTACACACAGAGGGATCTATTATATAGTCATTACACACAGAGGGATCTATTATATAGAGTCATTACACACAGAGGGATCTATTATATAGAGTCATTACACACAGAGGGATCTATTTCACGTGTTTATTTCTGTTAATGTTGATGATTATGGCTTACAGCCAATGAAAACACAAAAGTCATTATCTCAGTAAATTAGAATACTTCATAACAACAGCTTGAAAAATGTTTTTAAAATCCGAAAAGTTGGCCTACTGAAATGTATGTTTAGTAAATGCCCTCAATACTTGTTCGGGCTCCTTGTGCATCAATTACTGCATTAATGCGGCAATGTGGCATGGAGGCGATCAGCCTGTGGCACTGCTGAGGTGTTATGGAAGCCCAGGTGGCTTTGATAGCAGCCTTCAGCTCATCTGTATTGTGGGGTCTGGGGTCTCATCTTCCTCTTGACAATACCCCATAGATTCTCTATAATAGATTCTCTATGGGGTTAAGGTCAGGCGAGTTTGCTGCCAATCAAGCACAGTGATACTGTTGTGTGTAAACCAGGTATTGGTACTTTTGGCCGTGTGGACAGGGGCCAAGTCCTGCTGGAGAATGACATTTCCATCTCCATAAAGCTTGTCGGCAGAGGGAAGCATGAAGTGCTGTAAAATGTCCTGGTAGATGGCTGCGCTGACTTTGGTCTTGATAAAACACAGTGGACCTCCACCAGCAGATGACATGGCTCCCCAAACCATCACTGATTGTGGAGACTTCACACTAGACCTCCAGCAGCTTGGATTGTGGCCTCTCCACTCTTCCTCCAGACTCTGGGACCTTGATTTCCAAATGAAATGCAAAATTTACTTTTCATCTGAACACAACACCTTGGGCCACTGAGCATCAGTCCAGGTCTTTTTCTCTTTGGCCCAGGTAAGACGCGTCTGGCGTTGTCTATTGGTCATGAGGGGCTTGACACAAGCAATGCGACACTTGTAGCCCATGTCCTGGATACGTCTGTGTGTGGTGGCTCTTGAAGCAGTGACTCCAGCAGCAGTCCACTCCTTGTGAATCTCCCCCAAATTTTTGAATGGCCTTTTCTTAGCAATCCTTTCAAGGCTGCGGTTATCCCGGTTGCTTGTGCACCTTTTTCTACCACACTTTTTCCTTCCACGTCCATTAATATGCTCGGATACAGCACTCTGTGAACAGCTACTTCTTTAGCAATGACCTTTTGTGGCTTACCCTCCTTGAGGAGTGTGTCAATGACTGCCTTCTGGACATCTGTCAAGTCAGCAGTCTTGCCCATGATTGTGGAGCCTACTAAAACAGACTAAGGGACCTTTTTAAATGCTTAGGAAGCCTTTGCAGGTGTTTCTTGTTAATTCTAATTTACTGAGATAGTGACTTTTGTGTTTTCATTGGCTGTAAGCCATAATCATCAACATTAGCAGAAATAAACACTTAAAACAGATCACTCTGTTTGTAATGACTCTGTATAATATATGAGTTTCACTTTTTGGATTGAAGAACTGAAATAAATTCACTTTTTGATGATATTCTAATTTTCTGAGAAGCACCTGTATGTAGCAGTGCGGCAATTATACTATATACAGTCAGGAGTATAAGTACTTGATACACTGACAATTTCGAAAGTTTTTCCACCTACAAAGAATGAAGAGGTCTGTTTTGTTCTACTTAACTGCTGCAACTTGGACCTTTAACAGGATTTATATTTCACCTATGAGAAAGCATACTATGTGTATTTGGCAGATTAACTCAGGCATGTTTATGATAAACTGAATATCTGGATTGGAGTCCTATTTATATACAGAATATTGACTATTAATGCTGGCAGAGTAAGTCTTAGGCTATATTCACACTAGGTGTTTTTTTTCTGCAGCAAAACATAATCTCTTGGCAGGAAAGAAGTAGCGTCAAAAACGCAGGTTTTGTGTGTTTTTTTCCAGTGGTTCTTGGTGCATTTTTGGTGCGTTTTTCAGGATCCCAAAGTTCAGCTTTGCTTCCACCATAGACACATGAAAACAGGTCACCATTGCAAGACATATGTTCATGAAAAAGTACACATTACAAATGTAACAGGGGGGGGAGGTGAATTGGTCTGGAATGGTTTATCTAAGACCCTGGCAGTGCATTGAATTTGTAGGACACTATTTACTTTCACATTATGGTTTGCCATTGAGTTGCTCAGGCATTGTTCATTTTCACACCTCCCTGGGCCACACGTGTTGTTCAATCTCACACCTAGCTCAACCAATGTTTACTTTGTAGGCATCACTAATTTAATTAAACTGTAATAATCCAAGCTGCTATCTCAGGTGACCAAGACAAGATGGTTTAAAGTTGGGAAAATCACAGGAATAAATTTGCGTCACATACTTGCTTTTTTCACTAAAAACGCAGCAAAATGTTCACACTAGGCTTTTTTTCAGCATTTTTTTTCACCACCCTTTTTTTTAATGGGTGAAAAACACTGAAACAAGTGACATACTCTATTGCAAAAAGCCATGGAAAGCACAAAATACTGAGGACAAATAAGCAAGCTTTGTGCATGAGATTTCGGAAATCTCATAGACTTTGTTGGCACTGTAAAACGCAGCTGAAAATTTGCATAAAAAAGCCCGCTAAAAAAACGACTAGTGTGAATATAGCCTTGTATAACAGTTCGCCAATGAGTTAGGATATATGACCACGATGCAGAAATGCTGCGGATTTTTCCTAAGCGTTTCTGCATCTCCCTGGGTTGTCAAGCGCTTTGCCAAGTGATTTTAGCATCACTTGGAAAAGTGCTTGACAACTTGGTCACACTATATAATTCCATGCAACCGGCATGGATTTATATAGTGTGACCAAGTTACAATGGTGAAAAATAAAAAAAAACCATTATACTTATCTTCCGATCGTCCTTGATCTCCTTCTCCGGTGCGTCCTGTGTCTTCGGCGGATCACGGTGCTGTAAAAGGACCTTCCATGACGTCAGTTAGTCATGTGACAGGTCACGCGACCGCCGATGTCAGCGGTCGCGTGACCTGTCACATGACTAAATGGCGTCATGGAAGGTCATTTTACCACCACGAGCAGCCGAAGAGCCAGCAGCACCGCCGGGAGCAGACAGGGGCCATCAGAAGGTAAGTATATGTTTATTTTTTATTTTAATTCTATTTTAACTACAGGTACTATGGTACCCGGGTCTGGAGGAGAGTCTCTTCATCTCCAGACCCGGGTACCATCCACGCATTGAGTCGCATAATATCCACATGTGTATTTGTAGTCATGCGGATGTTATGCGTTCCAATGCAAGTCAATGGCGGCTAAATCGCAGCGACTCTGCAAAATTAAAGGACGTGCTGCGGATTTTTCCGCAATGATAATCCGCATCGGAAATCTCTGCAGCATGTGCACAGCACATGCGGATTATCATTGGGGACCATTGCAGACCTATCACCAAGCGTTTTTTAAGTGTTTCCGCGGCAGAAGTTACACTGCAGAAACGCCTAAAAAACGCATAGTGGGCACACAGCCTTAAAAGTTCTATGGTGAAGAAAAACACGTGAGATAATAAATGCGAAATATACAATATTTCCCATAATATGACTGAGGATATCTTTAGGGTGTATTCACTGTTTTTTCTTCTGCAGCAAAAATGCTGTGTTTTACAGTACCATCTTAGTGAATGACATTTCTGAAATCTCATTCACATGCTGTTTTTTTTGCATTTTTTTTAAATCTGCAGCTTGTCAAGTCTTTCAGAGGTTTTGCAGCATTTTTCACCCATTCAAATGAATGGAAAAAAAAACACAAGTAAAAACACCTGAATTTTAAGCAGCGTTTTTCCTGCCTCCTTTGATTTTTGAGGTAGAAATAAAATGCTGCCAAAATCCAACTTGTGAACACACCTTTATCCTGGTTGTGTTCTAATTGGATATAAAATAGAACGGCCATGATAACATGGGTAGTTAATTGTATGGTGTTTTCACTTTATATATTACCAGGCCGCATTCTATTTGCGCAGAGCTGCTCCGTGAAGATTCTATCACAAGATTCCGTGATGACATCACAGGTGATGGTGACATCACTGCTCACAGGCGCTATATATACAATGCACATAGGCTCACCCGTGCCTTTCTTGGCTCTATAGTGACTGATAGCACTTGCAGTTTTTCACTATGGCTGGAATTGTTTTGGACATTCCTCAGGTAAAAGCACTATTGTTGATCCTTATGATCAATTGTCTTAACAGTGTGCTTCTACCACCCGATGGAGTCCTCAGCTTCACTCACCGGCTGGTGATGGAGCTAGTAAAGGATTGCCTGACCAAACACCGACAACGTCGTCTAACGTCAGACTATCTGACGGATTTACTTCAGAACATCAGGACATTACTACACCAGGTAAGTGGCGGACACGCTGCACAGAACATCTAAATATTAATAGATAATAATGGAGGGATAGAAGCTTTTTCTTCTAATATATCGTATTTTGCGGACCATAAGACGCACCAAAAATTTTTGGGAGGTAAATAGGAAAAACATTTATTATAATAAAATGGGGGTCTGTCTTATAGTCCGAATTTTCGGTTGCTTACTGAGGGGGGTGGTGGCAGTGGAGCGAGGTCACAGGAGGCAGAGTCGCTGCTGCAGGAAGTCGGCAGTAGGAGTGGGGCGCTGCTGCGGGCCCCAAGCTGGGAGGAGCGGGGTGTCCAGAAAGTGCGAGGCTGCGGGACCTGGGCTTCAAGGAAATGTTAGCGGTAATTCAGGAGGGGAGGCCCTGCTCTGCTTATTGATTTCTCTGCAGTGGGCTTCAAGAAGTAGGCTGCTGGAGATGGCCAATACGCAGATTGAGATCTCAGCTCGTCATTGAGCCGAGATCTAAATCTGCACATGCACTGCCTCGAGCGGCCATTTGCCTGAAGCCCACCGCCAGAAAATCAATGGGCAGAGCGGGGACTCCCCTCCTAAATCACCGCTAACATTTCCTTGAAGCCCAGGGCCCGCAGCCTCGCACCTCCTGGATACCCCGCTCCTCCCAGCTCGGGGCCCGCAGCAGCGCCCCACTTCTACTGCCGGCTTCCTACAGCAGTGACCCTACCTACTGTGACCTCACTCCACCACAGCCACCCCCCTGGTAAGCTACATTCAGACAATTATTATTATTAATAATCTGTCTGATATGCTGGGGTGGAGAGTTCCAGAGTAGGGGGGATGCACGGGAGAAATCTTGTATGCGATTGTGGGAAGAGGAGATAAGAGGGGAGTAGAGAAGAAGATCTTGTGAGGATCGGAGGTTGCGTGCAGGTAAGTACCGGGAGACTAGGTCACAGATATATGGAGGAGACAGGTTGTGGGTGGCTTTGCATGCCAAGGTTAGGGTCTTGAACTGGAGTCTCTGGGTAATGTGGAGCCAGTGAAGGGATTGGCGGAGCGAGGGGAAAAGCCAGGGAATAGCGGGGGGACAGGTGGATTAGTCAGACAGCAGAGTTTAGGATAGATTGGAGGGGTGCGAGAGTGTTAGAAGGGAGGTCAAAAATTTTGGAAAAAAAGGCATCTTATAGTCCAAAAAATACGGTAAAACCCAACGAGTCCCCAAATACAGTATGTAGTCATTGTATCTGCAGACAGAGAACCGATGTCACATACAATTTCCGCCTCCATTCTGACCGCTCTCATCTCAAAATTCTCCTTTCCATTTTTCCTTCTTTATAGGCTGAAGAAAGATCTCAGACTGAAGATTTGGCTGTCTTTAAAGAACTGGCCGAAAAAGTCCTGTCTATACTAGAACGCTCATTGGAACGCCCGGTAAGGATCAATATTAATAGACGTATCTTAATCCACCGTATCTGAGGAGACTTTCTGAGAAAAGGTCTGAAGATGGCGCGGGATTTGTATCGTTACAATTGGTGCATCTGTAAATGTTGGTTTAGTCCTTCATGATTTATGTATTTGGTGATTTAGTGAAATCTTCCACATATTAATTATATATATTATATCTATCAGGAAACAACAGGAGGCGACGCCAAATATGGGCAAAATGTGACCCCGAAAATCCCTGACCCTAATAGGAGTCAGCCGGAGCTGAACAGCGATCTGATTACAGGTGAGCGATCACCCGACCTTCTACAAGGAATGTCCAGATATTACAGAGGACGGAGGATAATGTTAGATTTACTCTCTACTCTCTGTAATGGGAACCTGGCAGCACATTGTTACATATAGAAGTAGTGGTGTGACGGTATAGGCCATTGTCCCCTAATAATAATTGTTTGTAGAAATCCAATGTGCCAGTCAGGAGAAATGTAAAGTAGACACCATATACAAATCAGAATGGAAGTGCGCTGGGGGCGTGAAAGAAGAAATCCAAGTGTAGTGACACGCCCCCAGTGCACTTCCAGGCTAATTTGCAAATCTCTCCTATGTTTCAGCTCTCTTACCATCACTCATATGTGCAGCGTGGGTGGGGGCTTCCTCATTCATGTGATGGAGGGTCCATTCTGCAGTGCTATAGCAAGTAACATGAAATAAATTAAATTTAAATTGCATTACTGCTCTAGAAAATGGGAAAAAACTAAGATACTGAGCACATAATTTGGCCAATTCATGAATGCCCAGTAGCCAATGACAAGGCGATCTTTTTGTTGGAATCCTCTCCTAATGTGAATCCTCTCCTAGGCTGAAGCCTACATTTATATGGGTAGGTAGGATCCTGTTGTAATTAGAACCATCCCGGGCTGATGGGTGGAGATAGGTTCCCAGCAAAAAAGGTCGCCTTGCCGTGGCTGCTAGGCATGCACCCAGCAAAAGAAGGTCGCCTCGTCGTGACTGCTGGGCATGCACCCAGCAAAAGAAGGTCGTCTTGCCGTGACTGCTGGGCATGCACCCAGCAAAGAAAAAGGTCACCTTGCCGTGGCTACTTGGCATGCACCCAGAAAAAGAAGGTCACCTTGCCGTGGCTGCTGGCCATGCATGAATTGGCCAAATTATGCGCTAAGTATCTTCCTTTTATCCTATTTTCTACAGCAGTAATGCAATTCAAATTTCATTTATTTCATGTTTACATGCAATAGCGTTACAGAGTGCAACTTTGTTAGTTATGTATTTGGATGGCTACTCTTAGTATGCACCTGTTCACACCCATTTTCTTTTCGGAAGTGATGGTCAGTCTTTTGTTATTTATGAAGGGGTTCCTCCATCATTTACATTACATTTATCTATGGATTCCCCGTATATTCTCATATTTAGAATCCCCATATAACGAGTATTAATCCCATTTACAGACATCTTGTCATTTCTCCGTTATATTGCTGTATTATCTATGTAGGAATAATATCCTCTAATACATTTCATTTCTTCATCATTATTTTAGAAACAACTGAGCTGTCGAATCCTAACAATGGAATTAGTGAGATCCCGGAGATCCAAGAATCCGTAAGTATCATAGAGGGGGATGCGTGTGTGTCATCAGATCATGGGGTGTGAATGACTCGTCCAGTATTATCCCCCATACAACCATGGGACGTCTCTATTCTAAGTGTAGATGACCCTATGGTGTTAATTACATTTGAATTACAGGGAATCTGTCACCAGGTTTATGCTATTTGGTCTGAGAGAAGCATGATGCAGGGACAGAGACCCTGATTCCATGTGTTGATTACTTTACTCGGTGGAGCAGTTGTGATAAAATCACTATTTTTTTCTGCTGCAGAGCTCTGAATGCTGAGTCTTGTATAACCCCGCCCACACCATTGATTGGCAGCTTTCTGTGTACACTGTGCATAGGCAGAAAGCTGCTAATCAGTGGTGGAGGCAGGGGTACAGAGCAATAGGACTACCTGGCTAGACAGATAGTCTTCTAGTGATAATCTACTGATTTTATTGAAACAGCCACACACAGCCTAGTAAGTAACAGATCACTGGAATCAGGGTCTCTGCCCCTACATCATGGTGGTTTCAGAATACATAGCAAACACCTGGTGACAGATTACCTGTAAGTCCTCCTCTGTGTGATCTCCCACATTATCCAGAATGTTATAGTAATGTATGATGACCGTTGCAGGGCGGCTCCAGGATTTCGTGGGCGATTCATGATGCACAGATACCGCAGATAAATATATATATATATATATATATATATATATATATATATATATATATATATATATATACAGTTATATGAAAAAGTTTGGGCACCCCTATTAATCTTAAGCTTAATGTTTTATAAAAATTAGTGTTTTTGCAACAGCTATTTCAGTTTGATATATGTAATAACTGTTGGACACAGTAATGTTTCTGCCTTGAAATGAGGTTTATTGTACTAACAGAAAATGTGCAATCTGCATTCAAACAAAATTTGACAGGTGCATAAGTATGGGCACCCTTATCATTTTCTTGTTTTAAATACTCCTACCTACTTTTTACTGACTTACTAAAGCACTTTTTTTGGTTTTGTAACCTCATTGAGCTTTGAACTTCATAGCCAAGTGTATGCAATCATGAGAAAAGCTACTTAAAGTGGCCACGTGGAAGTTGTTCTCCTGTTTGAATCTCCTCTGAAGAGTGGCATCATGGGCTCCTCAAAACAACTGTCAAATGATCTGAAAACAAAGATTATTCAACATAGTTGTTCAGGGGAAGGATACAAAAAGCTGTCTCAGAGATTTATCCTGTCAGTTTCCACTGTGAGGAACATAGTAAGGAAATGGAAGAACACAGGGACAGTTCTTGTTAAGGCCAGAAGTGGCAGGCCAAGAAAAACATCAGAAAGGCAGAGAAGAAGAATGGTGAGATCAGTCAAGGACAATCCTCAGACCACCTCCAGAGGGCTGCAGCATCAACTTGCTGCAGATGGTGTCACTGTGCATCGGTCAACTATATAACGCACTTTGCACAAGGAGAAGCTGTATGGGAGAGTGATGCGAAAGAAGCCGTTTCTGCAAGCACGCCACAAACAGAGTCGGCTGAGGTATGCAAAAGCACATTTGGAGAAGCCAATTTCTTTTTGGAAGAAAGTCCTGTGGACTGATGAAGCCAAGATTGAGTTGTTTGGTCATACAAAAAGGCGTTATGCATGGCGGCAAAAAAACACAGCATTCCAAGAAAAACACTTGCTACCCACAGTAAAATTTGGTGGAAGTTCCATCATGCTTTGGGGCTGTGTGGCCAATGCCGGCACCGGGAATCTTGTTAAAGTTGAGGGACGCATGGATTCCACTCAGTATCAGCAGATTCTTGACAATAATGTTCAAGAATCAGTGATAAAGTTGAAGTTACGCAGGGGATGGATCTTTCATCAAAACAATGATCCAAAACACCGCTCCAAATCTACTCAGGCATTCATGCAGAGGAACAATTACAATGTTCTGGAATGGCCATCCCAGTCCCCAGAGCTGAATATCATTGAACATCTGTGGGATCATTTGAAGAGGGCTGTCCATGCTCGGCGACCATCAAACTTTACTGAACTGGAATTGTTTTGTAAAGAGGAATGGTCAAAAATACCTTCATCCAGGATCCAGGAACTCATTAAAAGCTACAGGAAGCGACTAGAGGCTGTTATTTTTGCAAAAGGAGGATCTACTAAATATTAATGTCACTTTTCTGGTGGGGTGCCCATACTTATGCACCTGTCAAATTTTGTTTGAATGCAGATTGCACATTTTCTGTTAGTACAATAAACCTCATTTCAAGGCAGAAACATTACTGTGTCCAACAGTTATTACATATATCAAACTGAAATAGCTGTTGCAAAAACACCAATTATTATAAAACAATAAGCTTAAGATTAATAGGGGTGCCCAAACTTTTTCATATAACTGTATATAGTACAAGCCCGAAGATTTCACTTCTTACATTACATGAGCGATATCTATTGTAAATTCCACAATAACTCAGAAAGCGGCGAATCCTCACAGCTCACAGTGCAGACCGGACAGTAATGTCCTCCACACAGTATAATGGCACCACATAGTCCTCTATACCGTATTATGAGCTCCATATATTGCTCCATATAGAATAATGGACCCCATAAAATGCTCCACGCAGGCTGTGCCCCCATATAATGCCCCATGCAGGCTGTGACCCCACACATAATGCCCCATGCAGGCTGTGCCCCCCACATAATGCCCCATGCAGGCTTTGACCCCCCACATAATGCTCCATGCAGACTGTAACCCCTACATAATGCCCCATGCAGGCATTGACCTCCCACATAATGCCACATGCAGGCTGTGCCCCCCCCACATAATGCCCCATGCAGGATGTCCCCCTCCCACATAATGGCCCATGCAGGATGTCATCCCCCATATAATTCCCCATGCAGAATGTCCCTCCCACATAATGCCCCATGCAGGCTGTGCCCCCCACATAATGCCCCATGCAGGCTGTGCCCCCCCACATAATGGCCCATGCAGGATGTCACCCCCAATATAATTCCCCATGCAGGATGTCCCCTCCACATAATGCCCCATGCAGGATGTCCTACCCCACATAATGCCCCATGCAGGATGTCCCCCACACATAATGCCCCATGCAGGATATCCCCCCCACATAATGCCCCATGCAGGATGTCACCCCCCATATAATTCCCCATGCAGGATGTCCCCCCCACATAATGCTCCATGCAGGATGTCCCACCCCACATAATGGCCCATACAGGATGTCACCCCCCATATAATGCCCCATGCAGGATGTCACCCCCCCATATAATGCCCCATGCAGGATGTCCCCCCAACACATACTGCCCCATGTAGGATGTCACCTCTCACCGCATATATTGCCCCATGCAGGATGTCACCTCTCACCCCATATAATGCTCCATGCAGGATGTCACTTCTCCCCCCATATAATACCCCATGCAGGATGTCACTCCCCCCATATAATGCCCCATCCAGGATGTCACCCCCCATATAATGCCCCATGCAGAATGTCACCTCTCACCCCATATAAAGCCCTATGCTGGATGTCACTTCCCCCCCCCATATAATGACCCATGCAGGATGTCACCCCCCTATATAATGGCCCATGCAGGATGTCACCCCCCATATAATTCCCCATGCAGGATGTCCCCTCCACATAATGCGCCATGCAGGATGTCCCACCCCACATAATGCCACATGCAGGATGTCCCCCACACATAATGCCCCATGCAGGATATCCCCCCACATAATGCCCCATGCAGGATGTCACCCCCATATAATTCCCCATGCAGGATGTCCCCCCCCACATAATGCTCCATGCAGGATGTCCCACCCCACATAATGGCCCATACAGGATGTCACCACCCATATAATGCACCATGCAGGATGTCACCCCCCCATATAATGCCCCATGCAGGATGTCCCCAACACATACTGCCCCATGTAGGATGTCACCTCTCACCCCATATAATGCCCCATGCAGGATGTCACTTCTCCCCCCATATAATACCCCATGCAGGATGTCACTCCCCCCATATAATGCCCCATGCAGGATGTCACCCCCCATGTAATGCCCCATGCAGAATGTCACCTCTCACCCCATATAAAGCCCTATGCAGGATGTCACTCCCCCCCATATAATGACCCATGCAGGATGTCACTTCTCCCCTCATATAATACCCCATGCAGGATGTCACCCCCCTATATAATGCCCCATGCAGGATGTCCCCCCCATATAATGCCTCATGTAGGATGTCACCTCTCACCCCATATAATGCCCCATGCAGGATGTCACTCCCCCCATATAATGCCCCATGCAGGATGTCACTTCTCCCCCCCATATAATACCCCATGCAGGATGTCCCTACCTCCCCCCCATATAATGCCCCATGCAGGATGTCACTTCTCCCCCCATATAATGCCCCATACCTCCATACATAAAAAAAAAAAAATCAAATGCTCACCTCACTGCTCACCAGCTGTGGAGAGGTAAGTATTGTGCCGGCCGTGGTCCAGGGCAAGCATTGGGGGGGGGGGAGCAAGGCCCACTAGCTGGCGCTGGCACCACTCTCCTCTGCTCACCGGTCCCATAGCACGCCAGGGTGCCCGACAGCAAGTGGCCCCTCGCCTACTCAGGGCCCCGGCACTTGCCTGGGTGTGCAGGGTGCTAGCGCCAGGTCTGCCCAGCATCCGGTTTGTATCCTCCCAACATCATATCAGTGTAAATCATCTGGGACATAATATGGGGGGAGAAGTTTTTGCATCTGTAACTTTTTTCCTGCATCTTCGATAAATCAGTATTATTTCTTATTCTTTTATAGAGCGTGATGAATTCATTGGTTCCGGCGAGAAAGCCGCATATGAGCGACTATGAAACTTCCAAACTCATCAGCAGTGGAAATTTTGGGTGAGATTTCTGTTGCCATAATCCACATTTCTCAGGGTTCCCTATGACAATGCTTCTGCCCCTGCACTCTGCCATTCAGTGTTATCATAGGGAAATTATATGATCTTTAGTAAATCAAACTGTAAGGAAAGCGATTTAAATAATATAATTACATATAATATAATATATAATAATATAATATTATTACATTCGCCTGTGCTAGACCCTCATCTGTTCTTATGCTGCCTCCTCCACCTGAGCTTTTCTGCTCTCCACTCTGATCTTTGTTTTGATGGGGGGGCTCCATTATGAAGCTGATCAGAGAAGTTGGCTACACATGGTCACATGAAGGGTGACACCATATTGACGTCAATGACATCTACACCCTCCACCATGACCATGTGGGCCCAATCACTGGCCTCAGCAGCAGAAGAGAGCCCTGGAGCACATTCATTTTGGACCAATTTTATTTGCACTAAATTGTATTTGGTCAGTTATAGCGAATCTGCCCAAAGAGAATTTCGATAGATTCTCGTATCTATAATGTGACCTGGGTGATGGCTCCGGCAGAAGTGGCATTGTGGAGACCTCCAATAGGTGATCTATGTAGTGCTATTTTATGTATTTCTAGATGTGAATTTATAGTGGCGGCCAGACTTCTAGTATTAAACATATGCAAATTGTCTCTTCAGAGAGGAAGCAAACTAGAACTCCACCTATAGGAAGTAGCAATCCCAAAAGTCAATATCGACCCTTTAACAAGCCTTGTCACATAACTTAGGATAATAGCCAAAACCAAAATCTCAATTTGCAGGAACTGTGTTCTGGGGTACTGCCCCTCTTCAGTGCAAAGTGTGAGATATGGTTTGACTGGGTGAGAGGTGTCTGACCGGTATCCAAGGGGTTGACGTTTCTCCTTGCGGACATGAGACTTTTAAGCCGCAATGCTCCTCTGGGAAATAGGATTGCTACTTCCTATAGGTGGCACTAGGGTGTTCGTCCTCTTCCTCTCTGAAAAGAGACAATTTGCATATTTCCCAGAAGAGCATTGCAGCTTAAAAGTCTCCTCACCTTGACATGCTTAACATGGCTTTTTCCGCAAGGAGAAACGTTACCGCTTGGATCCCGGTCAGATGCCTCTCACCCAGCCAAACCATATCTCACACTTTGCACTGATGAGTGCTTGTACCCCAAAACATAGTGTCCGAAAATTGAGATTTTGGTTATGGCTATTATTCCATGTCATGTGATAAGGCTCGTTAAAGGGTCGATATTGACTTTTAGGATTACTACTTCCTATAAGGGGCACTAGAGTTCTAGTTCTCTTCCTCTCTGAAGAGACAATTTGCATATTTCCCAGAGGATCATTGAGGCTTAAAAGTCTCCTCACCTTGACAAGCTTAACATGTCACTCTCCGCAAGGAGAAATGTTACCCCTTGGATACCAGTATTAAACATATAATGATTTCTATAGATGGATTATTAATAAGGATTTATTATAACCGATGGATTCTCCTAATCTCCAGGGCCGTCTACTTAGTGCATCATAAAGACTCACACCAGACCTTTGCTATGAAGAAAATGGCTAAGCGGAACCTAAATACTGCACAGAGATTGGAATGGGCCTTTCTGGAGAGGGACATCTTAACATTTGCTGATTGTCCCTTTGTGGTCTCCATGCTCTGCTCCTTTCCAACTAGATCTCACCTGTGTATGGTCATGGAGTATGTAGGAGGTAAGACACATCTATTGTATTATATTCAGCCCATGTCTGCTTTCATCTTATCACTGCTCATATCATTAGGACATTGTTGGTTACATCCCCACAGAGCATTTACTATAGGTTATCTATTACCAAGATGCTCGTAAATTCATTGATCTTGGTGCAGGGGCGCTATGGGGCTCATCAGTCGGAGGGGGTCTGTCGACGCTCGGCAGTGGGCAGCATCCCTCCACCTGTCATCACAATTTCAGCGTTATTTGCTTCTTCAAGGAGGTGGGGCTGGTGGGGGCAAAAATACTGAGTAGGTGGCTAGTAGGGGCCAAAATACTGAAAGGGGGCCGTATGACTAGATATGGGGGGACTGTGAATGCTGAGTGGAGGTCATCATATTAAGTGGGGTGCTGTGGGGGTCCTCACTCTGTATGGAGGCCCCCATTCTGTGTGGGGACATCATACTGAGTGGGGAGTTATGCGGACCATTATATTGTGTGAGGGACTGTGGGAACCATTATCCTGAGTGGGAGGGTTGCTGTGGGTGCCATCACACCAAGTAGGGGGTTGTGGCTGGCCTCCTTCTAAGTGGTGGATTCACTGTGGGGATACCATACTCATTGAGTGTGGGTGTGGGCATTTTTGGGAGCATCATACTCTAAAATGGCCATAAAAGTTGTATTGCTGGTGAGAACACCAAGCTGCTTCAACAGGGATATAAATATATTTATTTTTTATTTTTTAGGGTGGGGGGCAATTACAACTTTTGATATGGGGTCTTGTGATTTCTATGTACGCCACTATCTGTGTGATCTCCCCAGGATGTTTCCGCTCACTGCTCATTATACATCATGGTTATCTGCTCGTGGTATATCATGGTTATCTTCTGTATAAACCCCTCACCGGTCATATTTCCTTTCTTCTATAGGTGGAGACTGTGGGACCCTTCTAAGCACCAGGGGTCCTTTCTCTGTCCCCATGGCCCGCTTGTACTTTGCAGAGGCGGTACTTGCCGTGGAATACCTGCATAGTTACGGTGTGGTGCACAGAGACCTGAAGCCGGAAAAGTAAGTGCCCCCGTAGTATAATAAAGTGGGGAAAGTTGTCATTTATTATCATTCAGTCTGTGAGGCTAAAACCATCTTCTCTTTTGCAGCCTCCTGATTACATCTACTGGACATATTAAAGTTACCGATTTTGGGATTTCAAAACTTGGTCTAATGATATCGAAAACCAACACCTACAAGGAATTAGCAGTGGACATCTCCAGAGAGTTCCAGGACCGTGAGGTCAGCATCACCTACAAGAACTTAGCTTGTTATTTGCAAATCTCATCACACTATTGTCTCTTCTCTACGTTCTTCCTTTCTAGAGAACTTTTCCACTAATATTTTATCTTCTGCATTGTGTTTTAACGATGATATCTTGTCATAATAATTGTTTCATCGATTCTCATCTCTATCTTCTGTTGGTTTCCAGTTCTGTGGCACCCCATGTTACATAGCCCCAGAGATCATCCTGAAAGAAGGCTATGGAAGACCTGTTGACTGGTGGTCATTGGGGATCATCCTGTATAAATTCCTGCTGGGATGTGTACCATTTGATGCTGATTCCCTCACTGAGCTTTATAAAAGGGTTGTCATTGGTGAGTAGAATAATCCGATCATTGCGTTGATTGGTTACATTTGTTTAGTTATTTCCTTTGCTTTATGTTACAGTCCAGTAAAGAGGTTTTATTTTCTGTAATTTTCTATGTAACAGGAGAACTAATTTGGAATTGTGATCGCGCTCCACCCCTGGATGCTCAGAATCTCATCACTGAGCTGCTCAGAAGAAATCCTGTGCGTAGACTTGGGACAGGTAACAGATATACTAGTATTAATATTCCCTTATTAGACCAAGGACATATCGCTCATGTCCATGAAGATCAGCATTTCTCTATCAGCTCATCTACTGTATTTCTAGTTCTCCACACTAAGACTTTCAGTTTATTTCCTTCATGTCGGCTCAGTTTTGTCATTAGTTCAGATTACGATAAACTGTTCAGATATGGAGCCATCCCTGACTATGTCTGCATCACTTTTGTTTTTCTTTTTCTAGGAGGAGCATTTGAGATCAAGGTTCATCCATTCCTGAGTGACTTGGACTTTGACAACATTCTGAGCCAGGAGCTGGAGTATGTTCCTCAGCTTGTTTCAGACGCAGACACCAGCTTATTTATCAGTAAGTAGAAGGAGACGTCATCTAGACTAAGCGACTGTTTGTCTCATCTTCCCTAATATGTGATCATCTGTTCCCATTAATATTAGTGATAAATAGTGACTGTGTTATACTGACAACCTCTAATAATACTTCATTACCTATTTCTTGTAGATCATTCTGATATAAACAAACATCTGGTCTCAAAGGATGAGGAAGGCACAAGTGAGAACAATGAGAGCCTTGACTTCCAAAATTTTACGTCATCTTCTGAAAAGCTTTGTAAAGTAAGTATGTGATTAATAAATCCAAAATATGTAAAAAAAAATAAAAAAACTCTAAAAGTACATAAAAAAAATATTTTATATCTTATTTTTATCCGTATTTAGCTCTGTACCATCGCTACCAGGATGGTGAACAATGAGGATCCCAATGCCCCTCCAGAGTATACACAAGAAACCAACAAAAACATCTCAGAAATGTGAGTAGATTAGAAAGGGTCATTACTGGGAGTTCCAGGCTGATCTATGTACACAACACCAAATATAGGACATAAATAACAGAATATCAAATGCAGCATTCACCGCTTCATGGTTAACGGTCATTGTACTTTTGGCTTCAGAAAATGCAGAAGATAACAGCCCATAATTGTGGCCGGTCATGCATTTTTAGCACTGCCTACTCTGTAGGAGAGCTGTAATATTACTTGCCAGCCATTCTTGGTAGTTGTGTTCTGATCCATGGAAGGTAGTTTGGAGCAGAAAACCTTCCCCACTATGACAGTCATATGTCCTATTAGGCCTTATAGTCAGTGTTCTTATAGTGAGACAACCCATTTTATACTGTGTTTACTTACGATTTACATGTTTTTCTTCTTCAAACAGGCAGAAAGTATCTGTTCCTGTATGTAATACAGACGATGCTGTTACCATCTTGCCACCCTCGTCCCCATTGCCAGGTATGTACATGTCTACAGCACCAACAATGTGAATGTTGACTTCAAGGCTCAAATATTTCCACATGGTTTTATACAATACTATAGGTCTCTTATGTTATCCATATTATGACAAAGCAGATCCTATAAGAATATATTGTTACTGATTTTTTTTTTTAATTTTTCATCAGAATTTCCATCTCATGAAGAAAGAAAATCGGCAATAAATCTGAGTATGGAGCAACAAAACTCAGAAAATGGAAAAAATGGGAAAAAGAGACGAGGTAAGTGTGAGAATCAACTCCATGTTGTGTGATGTCAGTGAGAATAATTCATGTGGAGTAGATGTCATCTGTCAGTGATGGGATTGTCACATGTATGATTGCTGACAATGACCCCTGACCTCTGTATGATAATATTCCTCTGCCGTCCGGCCACAGTGACTGCACAGCATTATCATGTAATATGGAGTCCCATCACTTACATTATATTTATTTCTCTTCTCATAGGTTCCATCTTCCGCCGGATCTTATCATCCTGCCGGCGTGGATTATCCAGGGCTGCTCGCGCATTTGCATGCTGTCACTGTTGCCCTAAAACCATCTAAAAGACGGGACACCTAAGCATCCAGCACCCTGAAGTCCAGCAGATCCACCATCACTGCTGGAGCTGTATAGAAGGACCTTCACCATCTACCTGTGGCCTTCTGACTGGTCAACCTGGACAAGTTTCAGTAACGCCTCTGTCATCGGGCTCCGCGGTATTCATACTGCTCGTCTGACTTGTCATTTACTGATCATCTGGTATCTGACCTCGGCTATCTTCCTGACTTTGATTTAGTCTATTGATAATGTTCACGATTTTATTCATCCCATTATTAATTAAAAAAAAGTAAAATCTGTTACTGTTGCTCTGATTCCTTTTTGTCTTGAATTCACAAATACTTGTAACTCACTAATTGCTCTTCTTCTCACTAAATGTATTTCTCATTATCCTTAATGCAGCAGTCAGTCTCATATTTCTGTCCAGCAGTTACACTGGTGCCTCCACCCTGTACCAGTCATTACACTCATCCACAAACCTCTCCACACTGCTGCACAGTCCTGCATCTCTACCATATCTACACTCCAATGAGCTAATATTAACATCCTTCATAATCAGGACCTCCCACTCTCATGTCCAAGACATTTTCTCTGCTGCACCAGCTCTCAGGAGTGGACTACTGCAGGCAATCATGTTCATTCCCACTATCAGAGATTTTAAGTGTGCAGTAGAAACAGATTATTTGAGGCAGGACTATCAAATCACCTCACTATTCTAAGTTTTTCCTACAGCACTCAGTAGCACTTAATATTTGTACATATACAGATAATGGTTGGTGACTGGTTCATGCAGCCTTAATTCCACAAAGATAGAAATAAAAGGTCAACATGTTTCATACATCCAAACCATCCTTAATCATGGCAGAAAAACATAATTTTAAGTTCCCACTATGAATATTTGGTGAGATATCACAGCTGTGTATTTTCACAGCACAAAGAACGCATCTTACAGATCAGCAAATCACAGTGTGCTGACGCTTAGTGTTGTAGTTTTGAACAACACCATTCATTTTATCATATAATGTGTTGAAAAATGAGAAAAAATGCCAGGTTTGGGTTCCTTCATTTTACAGTGTGTATTGTGTTGTAAAAACAAACTGACAAAATGATTCAGAGTCAGTAGTACGATTACTGTGATACCAAACTTATAAGGTTTATATATATATATATATATATATATATATATATATATATATATACAGTGTTTAGCATAAATCAGTACACCCAAATAGATTTGTCAGCAAACCTGTAGTTTCCTTTCAGAATCATCATTTTATATGGGATACCATACTACAAAATACTCTCGCAAATTTGAGCCATTGAATGCAAACAGGATTTGGTATTTTGCAGACCCCAAAAAAGTAATTTTCTTAACAAACTCATTCAAGATCATGTTTCAAAAATGAGAACATCCCAGTAACAGTCTTAAGAGAAAAGCTAAGTTTAGACAACAAAATTCTAATTAACAAGAACTGAACCACAGGTAAGTGTAATTATTCATTAAACAGATGTCCAGCAGACAGGTGTCTGTAAAAGGAAGTTACTTAATAAAGAAAACTCCTTCCCATTTCATGCCATCAGCAATGGCACCACATAGAAGGGAAATGTCACAAAACCTGAGAAAGAAAATAATTTCTTTGCAATAAATGTGAAGTCTACAAGAAGATCAGCAAAACTTTACTTATCAGTCAGAATACTGTAGCAAAAGTGATGCAAAACTATAACAAAGATGGAACTGCAACCATCTTACAGAGACGTCCAGGCCGACTATGGAAGTTAACACCTAAACAAAAGCGTCCTCTGATGAGAAGGGTAAGTGGCACCACATAGAAGAGAAATGTCACAAGACATTTCTGAGAAAGAAAATAATTTCTTTACAAAAAATGTGAAGTCTACAAGAAGATCAGCAAAGCTTTTCTTATCAGTCAGATGGAAGTTAACATCTAAACAAAAGCATCTTCTGATGAGAAGAAAATCGACAGGCAAATTCATTGCGATTAGCTGAAGAAGTAGAAAGCCAAACTAGGGTGAGTGTTTTCCATGACACGACACGGTGTACACTGCAAATGAATGGCATTCATGAGTGTCCTCCACAAAGGAAGCCTCTCTCCCTTAAAGCCCATGAACAATAAAAGTCCGTCTACAATTTGCCAGGGTCCATGCTTAAAACTATGAGGACTACCGGGACTCTATACTGTGTATGTGCATCTTATGTGTATGTCCGTATTTTATGTTTGTGTGCATTATGTATATGCATACGTTAAAATGTGTATAGAGTATTAGCATGTGCAAATTTTATATGTGTGCCTAATATAAATATACATGGAAATGTATATGTAGGTGGTGCCTGATGGAGGGTGGGGGGCCCAGATCAGAAGTCCTGATTAAGGGCCCTTCACTGTCATTGTCTGCCCCTTATATAAACAGTAAAATCTCCTTTAATAACTGGACTTCCATTGGGGTGGACTTCTCATAGATGGCCAGTAGGCATACTATATTGTGAATCTGGGCATCTCTCACAGAAAATCTGATCTGGATATGAGGGTGGTCTTCTATAAGCGGTGATGTTTTGGAGAGATTTAGGGAAAAGTCCCAATGCTTATCCATCGATCTGGTAATTTGAGTAAAATATTTGTGTTGATAACTGATCACAAAGTCACAAAATATGTAAGATTTGGCATAACCTGGCTCATTTTTCAAAAAGTTATGCTCAATTTTTTTAGCACCAAGTTTTGTTGCTTTTTTGTAGACTTACACTAACTTAGTATATTGTGTGAGAAATAAATGAATTATGAATTAGTTGGCGCATTTTACCACACTCTGGGGGTCCCTGACAGTCCTTCTTTACCGGCCCTGTAGTGATGCCAATGTAAACTTCCAAGTGACCGCGCAGTCAATCACTGTCACGAATGCAGGACAACCTATGATTAGCTAATTTTTGGGAAATCCTTATAACAAAAGGGGATTGAAAATATTTACAATTATTTTAAAAGCATTAAAAAAAAACAGACCCAATACTTATAATTAGTTTGTTGAAAGTAGTCTAATTAAAGGGAGCTGAAAGGATTAGAGATTATGAACCCGATTCACCAGTGTTTTTTGCCAGAAAACTGGCATAAAGCTCTTGAAAAGTTGCAAAGTTTTGTGACTTTTCCCATTTTCACATAATTTTAACTTCTTTAAAGCCCAAGACGTACTGATACGTATCTGCGCCCTGGGACTTAAGAGCCTGATACGTATTAGTACATCTTTGCGATCGCGCCCGCACACAGGCTGTGCGGGCGTGATCGCCGCCGGGTGTCAACTGATTGTCACAGCTGACACCCGGTGCTATGTGCTGGGAGAGGTCCCGCACATTAACCCCCGTAATGCTGCGATCGAAGTCGTTCGCAGCATTGCGGGGGCAAGGGGAGGTGATCGGGATAGTCACCTCTCCTGCCGGCGTTCAGCAATGTGTGCCGCGGGTTCCCGGATGTTGCCATGATGACCCGATTCACTGAGGGGTGCAGTTTTAAGAATGGTGTCACTTTTGGGTATTTTCAGTCATAAAGACCCCTCAAAGTGACTTCAAATGTGATGCGGTCCCTAATAAAATGGTTTTGTAAATTTTGTTGGAAAAATGAGAAATCGCTGGTCAATTTTAACCCTTATAGCTCCCTAATAAAAATAAATTTGGGTTCCAAAATTGTGCTGATGTAAAGTAGACATATGGGAAATGTTATTTATTAACTTTTTTTGTGTGACATATCTCTCCGATTTAGGGGCAAAAAAATTCAAATTTTGAAAATTGCAAAATTTTCAACATTTTCGCCAAATATCTGTTTTTTTCACAAATAAACACAAGTGATATCGAAGAAATTTTACCACAATCATAAAGTACAATTTGTCATGAAAAAATATTCTCAGAACCAGGGGGATCCGTTGAAGCGTTCCAGAGTAATTACCTCATAAAGTGACAGTGGTCAGAATTGTAAAAATTGGCCTTGTCATTAACGTGCAAACCACTTTGGGTTGTAAAGGGGTTAAGGACTCTACCTGCATATACAGTCATGGCGGAAAGTGCTGGCACCCTTGAAATTGTTTCAGAAAATTACACATGTTTTATTACACGCATGTTTATTTCCTTTGTGTTTATTGGAACAACACAAAAAAACTGAGAAAAAAAAGGCAAATTGGACATAATTTCACACAAAACTCCAAAAATGGGCCGGAATACATATATATATTTTTGATGGGACAACACTGAAGATGCGACACTTTGATACAATGTACAGTAGTCAGTGTACAGCTTGTTTAACTGTAAATTTGGTGTGCCTGCAAAATAACTCAACACACAGCCATTAATGTCTATACCGCTGGCAACAAAAGTGAGTACACCCCTAAGTGTGTTCTCAGCTGATGTTATTTGTTGGTTTTTCTTTGCATCCCGAACAATTTTCTTGGCAGTTGTGGCTGAAATTTTTGTTGGTCTACCTGAATGTGGTTTGGTTTTTACAGAGCATCTGATTTTCCATTTGTTAATCACAGTTTGAACACTGCAGACTGGCATTATCAATTCCTGGGATATCTTTTTGTATCCCTTGCCTGTGTTATACTCTTTTTGCCTCCCTTTCCTGTGTTATACAGTTCAACTACCTTTTCCCGTAGATCCGTTGATAATTCTTTTGCTTTCCCCATCTCAAAATCCAGAAACGTCAGTGGCTGGATCCCAGAAACTCACTCAGCTTTATGCACACACACTGATTACAAGCAAACAGGTCATAGGTGAGGATGTTACCTTTAGTAGCCATTCATACCCATTTGTGTCAAATTCTGTGCATGTTATCAGGCCAAAATCACCAGGGTATGTGAACTTTTTGATCAGGATTATTTGGATGTTTTTGGTTGTCATTAGTGATGAGCGAGCACTAAAATGCTCGAGTACTCGTTGCTCGGGTCGAGTAAATTGAAATACTCGGGTGCTCAACCCGAGCAATGAGCCCAATATAAGTCTAGGGGAAACTTGAGCATTTTTCAGGTGGCTCCCCACGGCGGTCTGCAGAGGGCCTAAAAATTGCCCAAATCGATGGGAACTGTGCTCAAATGACATGGGAACAGCATGGGGAAGACCCCTGGAAGCATCTCTGACTCCCAGATCACTGTTGTCAACAACGTCGTCAGAGTATTACGCCACTTTTATGGCGTAAGGAATATCCTTTCTAGGGTGATGACTTGTATATAAGGCAAAATAAATAAACAAAAACAAAAATACTCCTACACACGTAGCATTTTTGACACGTTTTTGCACTTTTGCATTGCTTTCAACCAAGACAAATGCATTCACCAGGAAATGTCATTTTAACATTTTACAGCCTTATCTGGCCATGTGGTGTGTGACACATCATCAGACACATGCATACAGTGCTGAAAAGACATGGGAACAGCAAGGGGAAGACCTCTGGAAACATCTCTGACTCCCAGGTCACTGCCTAAATGTGTGCCCATCATAAGTGATCCTTGGCACATGCGAAGATGCCTCCCGCCATGCACCTGTCGTTGCAGACTTGCAACAATCACTGTCCATGTCCTTGTCCCACTGCAGTGTTCAGTTGTCCCTACCCCATTCCTTGGAATGCAAGCACAAGAATGCCGGCAGCCACACAACCACAGGCTGCAATACTATACTGCCAAATTTTTAACAGCTGCTTGCACTTGAAATGTGGCCTTTTAGGCTCGTGGAGGCGGAAGCTTTTCATAACCTCATGCCGGCGACGGCCGGGTGTCCATACTCGGTCCCCAGCCGCCACTATATTTCCCGGTATCGCCTCCGCCTTCCACAAGCACGGGTCCCATAACATTACCCGTGCCCTCCCCAGTGCACTTACTGAGAAGGACCGCCTAACCACAAACACGTGGACAGGTGAATGTGGCCAGGGACGGTACGGAGCCAGTCCACAACTTTTTTTGCTAAGAGTTGTATTTAGCTCGGTGAAAGGACTGGCATAGAGGGAAACCGTATCTACCCTGCGTGTCATTTCTCCCAGAAAATCCTGTAATTGAGCTTGTTGCAGAAGTAATGGCAGCCCATCCAACATCAACTCGCACTTGTCAATGGTGCTTTGACACACACACATCTTTCTTTGCGCATTTAAATTCTTGAATACAGAGTTGGAAAATAGCCTGATCCGTAATGCGTTTTGAGAAATAACATGCATAAGCATGGCTGATCCGCATTAAAAAAGTAGCCATAGAGTGTCCAGGAACCTTCCCCCACACTTTTCTTAGCCAGGGCTGCTTTTCGGCAGGGTTGGACGGGCCCACCAGAGAACCGGAGACTCCTCCGGCGGGCCCTGGCTTCTCCTTCAGGAGAGTTCATAGTGCCGAGGTGAGGCCATGATGATGATAGAGGCCATCATCTGCTTAGTTTTCTGTTACTTGGAATGCAATTGCAAGTATGCAGCCAGCCACCCACCCACCCACAGGCCGCAACACTAAACTGACAGATTTCTGGGCAGCTCTTTGCACTTGAAATATGGCCTTTTAAGCTTGTGGAGGTGGAAGCTTTTCACAACCTCATGCAGGCGGCGGCCGGGTGTCTATACTCGGTCCCCAGCCGCCAGTATTTTTCCCGGTATCGCCTTCGCCTTCCACAAGCACGGGTCCCACAAAATTACCCATGCCCTACCCAGTGCACTTACTAAGAAGGACTGCCTAACCACAAACACGTGGACAGGTGAATGTGGCCAGGGACGGTACGGAGCCAGTCCACAACTTTTTTTGATAAGAGTTGTATTTAGCTCAGTGAAAGGACTGGCATAGAGGGAAACCGTATCTACCCTGCGTGTCATTTCTCCCAGGAAGTCCTCTAAAGCTGCTTGCACTTGAAATGTGGCCTGAACATTACTGCTGGTACTTTTCTGTGGGAATTTTCTTGCCTCCTACCAGCCTGGAATATTTCCAGCAAACTATGGTACAACACCATGGTATTAGCACTGCCCCCAGTACCAGTAGCGAAGCCACCCTCAATTTCCTTCTCTGGAATTTTATTTGGTAGACTGAGTGGCTGCCCAAATACATTTTCTCACAAAGGAGCTGATGATAGAGTGGCAGTAGGTTCAAGTTTCTCCAGCCTGTTAGATATTAGAGGGTGAACGGCAGCACATTGGATCAGTGGTTAGCACTGAAGTCTTGCAGCACTGGGATCCCGGGTTCAAATCCCAGCAAGGACAACATCTGCAAGAAATTTGTATGTTCTCCCCATGTTTGCATGTGTTTCCTCCTCAGTAAAAATAGAGTGTCCTGGAATCTTCCCACACACTTTTCTTAGCCGGGACTGCTTCTCGGCTGGGTTGGACAGTCCTACCAGAGAATTCTCTGGTGTGCCTTGGCTTCTACCTCAGGAGAGTTCATGATAGCGCTAACTTTGCAGCTGCTATGGGGCTCTTGAGCGGGTGAGAAAGGTTAGCCCTCAGAAACAAATCCTCTGGTGGGCACAATGTTTTTCAATCTGAAACAGCTTCTCAGTGGGAGTTGTATTTCACCACAGCCATATTCTTTAGCTCTGTGAAAGGACTGGCATAGAGGGAAACCTTATCTACCCCGGTTGTCATTTCTCCGTCACCAGGTTCCGCCCATTGTAACACACGACCATGCCTGGCTGTATGTTCAGCGGTGAGAGCCACAGATCAAGCTGCTGTGTTTCAGCTTTCAACAACTATGCAGCGCTGGGCGGTTTGTCAATTAAGCATTAAGCATGTTATCTTCAGCACAGCCTGTTGCTGCTTGGCCAAGGCAGTGCTGCAGTGCTGTCAGCTTGTGACTGATGTGGTCATTTCGGAGATGGAGGAGGTGCATGAGCTGAACAATGTGATTACATTGAGGTTAAATTGGTGATGCTGTTTTTTATACTAAAGAAAGATCCTATTGTTATGTTTTTTTATGTTATTTTTTATGACAAATGCATTCACCGGGAAATGTCATTTTAACATTTTACAACCTCATCTGGCAATGTGGTGGCATCAGACACATCCTGTTTTATTTATGATGGAGGGACTCTGAAAGTAATAAAGCCTATTTTTATAGGGACATCAGACGGCCCTTACTATTCTTAAAAGGCCAGCAGTCGGCCCTAGCTATTGTTAGAGAGCCATCAGAGGGCTATGATTTGTTGTTCCCATTATTAACAAGTGGGTCTCCTATACTGTTATTGTGCATCCAGTGACTGCAAGGGTTGTGAAAAATTTGGACGCAACCTAATACCCCTTTGAAGAGACATAGAGGAGGGTCTCAGTAAAAAAAAATCTTCCCATTATAAAGGAGCGGGTCTTCTATAGTGGTAATGCCCATGCTGTGACTGCAAGGGTGGCCAAAATTTTTGAAAAAAAACACTAACAATTTAAAGACACAAAGAGCATGGCCACAGTAACAAGGTACGACATGTTCCCGTTAGAAAGGAGAGGGTCTGCTATACAGTTATAGGGTATGCAGTGAATCCAACAGCTGACAAATTTTAGGAAAAACCCCACTAAGAATTTAAGGACACACAGAGCAGGGCCACAGTAACAAGGTACGACATGTTCCCATTAGAAAGTAGAGGGTCTGCTATACAGTTATAGGGTATGCAGTGAATCCAACGGCTGACAAATTTTAATGAAAAACCCCAATAAGAATTTAAAGACACACAGAGCAGGGCCACAGTAACAAGGTACGACATGCTCCCATTAGAAAGGACAGGGTCTGCTATACAGTTATAGGGTATGCAGTGAGTCCAACCGCTGACCAATTTTAGGAAAAAACCCACTAAGAATTTAAAGACACATAGAGCAGGGCCACAGTAACGACAAATTCCCATTAGAAATGATAGGGTCGGCTATACTGTTATAGGGTATGCAGTGAGTCCAACGGCTGACAGATTTTAGGAAAATCCCCACTAAGAATTTAAAGACAAACAGAGCAGGGCCACAGTAACAAGATATGACATGTTCCCATTAGAAAGGAGAGGGTCTGCTATACAGTTATAGGGTATGCAGTGAGTCCAACGGCTGACCAAGTTTAGGAAAAAACCCACTAAGAATTTAAAGACACATAGACCAGGCCACAGTAATGACAAATTCCCATTAGAAAGGAGAGAGTCTCCCATAGTGTTGGACTATGCAGTGACTGCAAGGGCTGCCAAAAATTTGGAGGCACTTCAATGGCCCTTGGAAGAGACGTGGAGGAGCGCATCATAAAATTTTTTTACCATTAGAAAGGAGCGGGCCTCCTATACTTGTAATGCCATGCACTAAGTATATGGGCGGACAAACATTTACTCCTGGGGGGTATACATGAACATACTGTATAAAAATTTTTTTTTACAGGCATCATAAAAATGTAGCGCCCCGAGGGCTCGGCCGCTACAGGGGTATTGCACCTCTGCCAGAGGTGTGATATTCCACTCCCGGGTAAGGATGGAGTATGGACGAGGGTTCAGTTAGCTGCATACTGCACACTCACCCCATTTCCGAGGGACAGCTCAACGGTGCTCCCATTAGACAGAAATGCAGGCACGACAGACCATGTCCCTGGCTGGAGTGGGGAGGGGGTAGGAATACCCAGTGATGTAGGAGCAGATAGGGGTTGGTTCCTGAGCGTAGATAGGAGCCCATTGTTTGCTGGTCACCTGGGCTCATGTTCTAGAGGGAGGTATAAAAGGTGAGCACCATCTTAGAACAGTGTTCAGTCAGAGAGAAGAAGTGACAGAGTGGGGGCCTTGGTTGTCGAACAAAGTGTGCCCTCTGCCTCCAGCGTTTTCAGATGGGAATTTTTTTAATAGTTCCGCAACAAGGGCCTTCTGGTACTGCCTCATTTTTGTACACCTGTCCGCCTCAGGAATAAGAGATATAAAGTTCTCCTTGTAGAGTGGGTCTAGAAGTGTCACCAACCAGTAATGACCTAAAATTTTGAGAATGCGAGGGTCATGGGAAAGGCAGCATAACATAAACTCAGCCATGCGTGCCAGACTACTAACAGGCAAGACTTCCGTGTCCTCACCAAGAGGATGACTGACCATGCTCTCCTCCTCCTCCTCTCTGTCCTCTGGCCATCCACGCTGAACAGACGGTATGACAGCTGTGCAGATAGCACCGTCTATAGTGCATGAAACTAGTTCCTGTCCTTCCTCCTCCTCCTCTTCCTCATTGTCACCCAATCCACATTGGGATGAGATGAGGCTTGGCTGTGTGTAATCACCCTGTATGGTTAATTGCTCCATCTTATCGTGCTCCGCCTGCAATGCATCATCTTTGATTGTGAGCAGAGAGCGTTTCAGAAGACAGAGAAGCGGGATGGTGACGCTAATTATGGCGTCATCGCCGCTCACCATCTTGGTGGAGTCCTCAAAGTTTTGGAGGATGGTACATATGTCTGACATCCACGTCCACTACTGAGGTCTTATGTGTGGAGTCTGAACTGAATACCGATAGCCTTTTTGATCCTGGTACTCAACAACTGCCCTCTTCTGCTCACAAATCCTTCCCAACATCTGCAATGTAGAGTTTCAACGTGTGGGGACATCACACATCAGTCTGTGAGCCAGAAGCTGCAAACGCTGCTGAAACACTGCAACGGCGGCGGAAGCTGTAGCTGACTTTCTAAAATGGGCACACAGGCGGCATACTTTAACAAGCAGATCCGGCAGCTCCGGGTAGGATTTGAGTAACCGCTGAACCACGAGGTTAAGCACATGGGCCAGGCATGGTACGTGTGTGAGCTCGCCTCGCCTCAGAGTCGCCACCAGGTTCCGGCCATTGTCACACACGACCATGCCTGGCTGTAGGTTCAGCGGTTTGAGCCACAGATCTGCCTGCTCTTTCAGAGCTGTCCATAACTCTTCAGCATTGTGTGTTTTTTCACCTAAGCATATTAGCTTCAGCACTGCCTGTTGCCGCTTGGCCAAAGCAGTGCTGCAGTGCTTCCAGCTTGTGACTGATGTGGTCATTTCGGAGATGGAGGCTGAGGAGGAGGAGGCTGAGGAGCATGAGGTTCAGGAGCTGTAGACCGTGGGGGCAACCCTGATTGACCTAGGGCCTGCAATCCTTGGCGTCGGGAGGACGTGTTCCGTCCCAAGGTCCGACTGGGTCCAGGCTTCCACTATGTTAACCCAGTGTGCCATCAGCGAGATGTACCGTCCCTGCCCACAAGCACTTGTCCACGTGTCCGTGGTTAGGTGGACTTTACTGGTAACTGCGTTGTTGAGGGCACGGCTAATGTTTTGGGACACGTGCTTGTGTAATGTGGGGACGGCACACTGGGAGAAATAGTGGCGGCTGGGGACAGAGTACCGAGGGACGGCCGCCGCCATCAGGTTGCGGAATGCTTCTGTCTCCACAAGCCTAAAAGGCAACATTTCGAGCCAAGCAGTCGTGAATTGTGAGAATTTAGTAGTGTGGCCTGTGGGACGTTGGCTGCATATTTGCGCTTGCATTCCAAGGACTGGAGTATGAACAACTGAACGCTGCGCTGGGACAAGGACATGGACGTGCTTCCTGATGCTGCTACTTGAGAGTGTGCAATGACAGGTGCAGGGCAGGAGGCATCTTTGCATTCACTATGGACAGGGGATTGACTTGCATGCACAACAGCAGAAGAAGCAATGGTGCCACCTGTAGACACTGTTCCTGGACCCTGGTGTTCGGCCCACAAAGTCGAGTGATTTGCTGCCATGTGCCTGATCATGCTGGTGGTGGTCAGGCTGGTCGTTTTGCCACCCCTGCTGATGCTGGTCTGGCTCGTGATGCAAATGGCCTTTTTGGAGTTATCGGCAGAGTCTTTAAAAAACAACCAGACTCGGGAAGACCTAACAGTTGTAGTGGCAACTTCCTTCGTGTTGGTGTTACGGGAAACGGTAGCCTGCCTTCTGTCTGCGGCCACCACACTGCTTCTTCCTGCCTGTTGGGGTGCTCTGCCTCCCTCCCCCTGTGTGCTGCTGTCCTTGCTCTGCATGTCCTCCTGCCAGGTTGGGTCAGTTACTATATCATCCACCACCTCGTCTCCCACTTCTGCACCCTGGTACTATTCCTGACTTTCTGCCAATTGTGTCTAATCATCGTCCACCTCTTGTGACAGTTTCCCACCGTCGCCTTCGTGTGACCGTGGCTGCTCAAATATTTGGGCATCGCTACACGTGATCTCCTCTTGCCCCGCTTCAAGTGGACCGGGCGAGAGGCCCGAATCTATAAATGGAAAAGTGAACAGCTCTTCAGATTGTCCAAGTGTGGGATCAGTTGTCTCTGGGTACTCGGCATGGTGGGAGGAAGGAGGATCAGGGTGAGGAATATGAGGTCCAGACTCATGGCTACTGAGACTTGACCGTGTGGAAGACAGGGTGGTGGTGGTGGTGGCTAAGTGACTGGAAGCATTATCCGCTATCCAACCAACAACCTTTTGACACTGATCTGGGTTCAATAGTGGTGTGCTGCGGTCCCCTAGAAATTGGGACAGGAAGGTCAGGCGAGAAGATGTGGGTGTTTGTTGTGGCACAATTTCGGCTTGCCCACGGCCTTGTCCTCGGACTCTGCATGCACCATTACCATCACGTTCAGTTCCCCGTCCCTTGCCACGTGCCTTGCCCATTTTAAATGGAGGATAGTATCTTCCACGCTCACTACAAATGACTGAGTTTGAAGCGAAGTTATATGTGATCGGTGTGATGGAGAAAACAGAGTTTTAAATACCTGGCCTGTAGGTAAGTAGTGTGAACAGCAAACTGCTGTGAATTGCTTCACTGACACACTGAAAAAATGGAGGCCAGAAATGGCAGTATTTTCTGACAACGTATATGTGATCCGTGTGACGGAGAAAACACAGTTTTAAATAGCTGGATTTCTAGCGCTCTAATATGGAAAGGACCTGGCTGTATTCTGCAGTGCCAACAAGCAAATGGCGCAGAAAAACGGTGTTCTCTGGATTGCTTTATAAGCAAATAATGAGGATTAAGATCCAAAGAAAAGTATTCCTGGCCCCTGAGACCTGGGCCTTTGTATAGAAATATCTAACAGCAGCAGAAGGCAGAATTGGAATGGAGCCTCTTGTGCTATATGCACTGCAGTCTGCTATATACACTGCCTGCCTGCCTATATACACTGCCTGCCTGATATCTCTGCAGATGGATTAGTCCTCAGAAGGACTGTTTGTTGAGATGGAAATGTGTAATGTGCGGTTTTTCTCACTACACTACCTAATGCACGATCAAATCTCTCCCTAACGCAGCAGCAGCTCTCCCTACACTGTCTGATCCGGAGTGACTGTGATGAGCATGGCGGCGCCAGGTCAGATATAGACCTGTTGACGCTGTGCGGCCAGCCAATCACTGTAATGCCCACTACCAACATGGCTATGGCATTACAGTGCATGGCAGGCAATCCCTGCATGTTCATTGGCTCTGTAAGAGCGCCAAACATGCAGGGAGGGGACCCGACTTCCCGCCCGACCAACCCGGAAATACTCGGTGAGCGCAGAGCATCTCGAGCAGTGAGATACTCGGGCGAGCACCGAGCAGTAGCGAGCATGCTCGCTCATCACTAGTTGTCATTAAGATTTAAAAAGAGAAAACACAGAAATGTGACAGTAAATGGCTTCACCCAACCAATAACCATGAGTGGAGAAAAAGTGTTTTTGTTATCATTCATTTTCTCTGAAACAAGGCCAAGAAAGGAAAAATTCTGCTGGGGTATGTAAACTTTTGAGCAGAACTGTA